>NC_133621.1:266518391-267161190 GCF_048593235.1 Sminthopsis crassicaudata
TTTTATTCTCTCTCCTTTCATCCAAATACTCCACAAAAAATGTTTTGCTATTGATCAAACTTCCCCCAATATGCTCCCTTCATTTATCACTCTTTCCTCTTCCCATATCTCATTTCCCTCCCTATTTTTCCTGCAGAGTAATATATTATTTCTATACCCTTATATAATGTGCACATTATTTCCATTTTTGAAACCAGTTTTAATGAGAGTAAGGTTCATTTACTTCTCCTTCAAACATTTTTTGTCTCCTTTTTATGGCCAATAATCTATACTATTCCACTTTTCGCTTTCCTTTTCTCCCAGAACATTCCTTATTCCATAAATCAATCATTTTTTCTGCTTTGTTTTATTTTCCCCAGATACATTTAAAAAATTCTTACATTTGTTTTTACAATTTTTGAGTTTGAGATTCTTTCCCTTATTTCCTCCCACAATTAAGAAACCATTTGTGAAGTTAAGCAAATTATTTCCATAACAGTCAAGTTCTGGAAAAATAAACATCGATATCCTAACCCAATGAAAGTAAACCCTCAAGAAAAATTAAATTAAAAAACAGAATGAGACATATCCCTGCAGGATAATATATTGCTAATACTCTTATTGAGTATCACTCTTTTACATACTCTTATTGAGTATGTTTTTTTTTTTTTTTCTTTCTTTGGGCCAATTCTGAAGAGAGCTTATACTGTTCCCCCGTCCTTTCTGCCCCTTCATTGTAAACATTATAACCCTTTTTTAATGACAGATAATTTGCACCATTCCACTTCTTTATACTTTCCCCCAGTACATTTCTCTTACCTTTTAATTTCATTATTTAAAAAAATATTATTCCTTTATATTCAACTCACATTTGTGTCCTTTGTTTATATATACTTCAGGTAACAGTCATAATAATGAGAAAATTCTAGGAAGGCAAACAGACCTTATGATATCACTTTCCTGATATCACTTTCCTGATTTCCTCTTTATGCTTCTACAGAGTGCCATATTTGAAAATCAGATTTTCCACTCAGCTTTGGTCTTTTCATAAGCAAATGTCTGATAATCTTTTATTTCATTTTATGAAAGATTATACTTAGTTTTGCTGGGCAGGTGTTCTTGGTTTCAAAGCTATGTGGCTCCATTGTTTTCAGTAATATTATGTCATGCCTTCTGGTCCTTTAATGTAGAAGCTGCTAAATCTTGGGCTATCCTGACTATGGCTGTACTATAACTGAATTGTTTCTTCCTCTATGTTTGCAATAATTTCTCCTTGACCTGGAAGTTGCAGATTTTGACTAAAATATTTCTGTGAGTTTAGTGAAGGTTTTTTTTTCTTTTCTTTTTTTCTTTTTTGTTGTTTGTTTTGTTTTGTTTTGTTTTGTTTTTCATTTTAACTGACTATTTTTTAAAGAATTGTTTTCTTTTTCCACTTTGTGTCCATTTTATTTTTTTAGGAAATTGTTTTCTTCAATATGTTTTTTTTTTTCATTTCTTGAATGCTATTTTTTAAAGAGTTGTTTCTGTTTTTTTTAAATAGCTTTTTATTGGGGGCGGAGCCAAGATGGCGGAGAAGATACACGCCACTGTGTAACCTCCTTTCTTCCCTCACAACCAACTAGATTTAATCAGCTTCAGAAATAGCGTTGGACTGATAGAATGCGCACAAGGATTGTAAGAACGAATTACCAGCTGAAGAGAATCTGGAGTTTCAGCAGGAAAGGTCAGCTCCCAGGGGAGGAAGAAGAGAGGCCAGCTCAGACTGTGGGGAAGTGGCACACTGCGCCGGTCGCTCTGGGGAGGGCTCTGGAATCAGAGAATCCACTGAAATAAAAGAATCTGGCACAGGCTGTTAGATCTTCTCTGCTTATAAAACAGCAGTTCAGAGGAGAAATATAAGCCACTTTAAAATTTAAAACTAGATTGGATCTTCCTGGATCCCAGGGGCGACTCAGCAGATCTCGGCACCGGAGGTGTGGCCGACATAGGCAATCCAGGCTTTCACCTCTGGGTAGTTAAGAGATTGAAGAGTGGGCGGGGCGGTAACTCATAGTGCCTGGCTCGGCTGGCTGGAGGCTGTGGAATGGAAGTCCCAGAGAAGGGGAACCTTTGAACTAGGGACCGCGGTTCCTGGCAGACACTTCCCAGTTTGAGTGCAGGGGCTTTTCCCGTCACCTGCTGCAGACATCCACGCCCCACCGGGATGCATAGGCTAGGCTTTGAGTCGCCTTTACTGTTCAGTCTCAACCTCAGGGAAGCCACTAAAACACAGCGCCCTCAGGGCACAGCAGTGCTGATCACCTCTGGGGCACTTCCAGGGAGGGGGTGGGAAACTCTCTCCCAGAGCTCTCTCTTAGCTCAGGTGCAGGGGCCCCTGCATCCATCAAGTCTAGAAGGAAGCTGGTAAAGAAATAAATAAATAATTTCCTACCCCATGGACAGACCCCAAAAGATTTTTTAAGTGCGAGCAAGAAGCCCAAAAAAAACCATAGATTCTTTCTACACAGAGAAAGAACGGGTATCCAACCCCGAGGAAGTTAACAGCAGAGAGTCAGCAGATAACAACCTAAAGGGGAACGATTCCTGCCCCCCATCACATAACTCTCTCCTGGAAGAGACTATTAAAAAGGTAAGAGAATTTGAAGAAAAATGGGGAAAGGAAAGGGAAGCTATGATAGAGAATAACAACATTCTGAAATTGGAGTTGGAAAAAATAAAGAATTCACAGGAGATGCAGGGAAACAAAATTAGTGAATTAGAAAAGGTTAAAAAATCACAGGAAAGTAGGATTTCTGAATTGGAGAAGATAAAAATGTCCCAAGAAATTAGGATTTCTGAATTGGAAAAAGAAAATAATTCTCAAAAAAAAAAATTAGGGAAATGGAAAAAAATTCAATAGAGCAAAATAATTCATTTAAAAACGAAATTGGGCATTTACAAAAAGAACTAAAAACTGTGAAAGAAGAAAATAACTCCTTAAAAGTCAGGATGGAACAAATAGAAATGAATGATTCACAGAGAACCCAAGAATCAGTGAAACAAAACAAAAAACTGAGAAGTTGGAGAACCACGTCAAATACTTACTGGGAAAATCTATAGACCTGGAAAATAGATCTAGGAGAGATAATCTGTGGATCATTGGACTTCCCGAAAACTACGACCAAAAAAAGAGCCTAGATTCTATTTTACAGGAAATTATCAAAGAGAACTGTCAAGAGATAATAGAAACAGAGGGGAAAGTAGATGTTGAAAGAATTCATCAAACTCCTTCTGAAATAGACCCTAAAAAAAGAACACCACGGAATATTGTGGCTAAGCTGCAGAATTACCACACAAAGGAGAAAATCCTGCAAGCAGCTAGAAAAAAACAATTTAAATACTAAGGTGCCACAATAAGGGTCACACAAGATCTGGCTGCCTCCACATTAAAAGACAGAAGGGCCTGGAACCTGATATTCAGAAAGGCAAAAGATCAAGAATTGCAACCAAGAATAAACTACCCAGCTAAGTTTAGCATCTTTTTCCATGGAAGAAAATGGTCATTCAATGAAAGAGAGGAATTCCATATGTTTCTAAGAAAAAAACCAGACTTAAACAAAAAAATTTGATCTACATCCACAAGACTGAAGAGAAACAGAAAAAGGTACACAGAACCCTTGAGAACTATATCTCTGTTGTGGGTATATAGAAAGTACGCATGGATAATTCGATTTTACTGATATAAAAGAAAAAAAAAAGGATGGGGTGTAGTAAAGGGAAGGGGGTAGTATCAGAAAAAAAGGGAGGGTGTGATAAAAAGAGAGAAACTACATCCCAGGAAGAGGCATAGAAAATACACCATATCTGAGGGAACTTAGTGAGGGGGAGAATCACTGTGTAAATCTTACTCTCATCAGAAGAGGCTCAAAGAGTAAATAATTGTCATATTTGTTTTTCAGAGAATTTTCTCTCACCTCATTAAAAGGGGGGAGAGGAAAAGGGAAAAGGAAAAAGAGAATAAGGGAAGGGACATGGAGGGAGGGGGGAGGGATACTAAAAAAAAGGTGAAGGCTGTGTGTCACAAGGGGGGTCTATAAATTAAATATTGGGGAAGGGGTTAAGGGGGGTCAAGGGAAAAAGCATAATCTGGGGATAATTTGATGGCAGGAAATACAGAATTAGTAATTTTAACTGTAAATGTAAATGGGATGAACGCTCCCATCAAACGGAGACGGATAGCAGACTGGATCAAAAATCAGAACCCTACAATATGTTGTTTACAGGAAACAAAGTTAAAGCAGGGAGATACATATAGAGTTAAGGAAAAGGTTGGAGCAGAATCTATTATGCTTCAGGTAAAGCCAAAAAAGCAGGGGTAGCTATCCTTATCTCAGATCAAGCAAAAGCAGAAGTAGATCTCGTTAAAAAAGATAAGGAAGGAAACTATATCCTGCTGAAAGGTAGCCTAAATAATGAAGCCATATCAATACTAAACATATATGCACCAAGTGGTATAGCATCTAACTTTCTAAAGGAAAAGTTAAGAGAGTTGCAAGAAGAAATAGACAGTAAAACTATAATAATGGGAGATCTCAACCTTGCACTCTCAGATTTAGACAAATCAAACCACAAAACAAACAAGAAAGAAATTAAAAAAGTAAATAGAACATTAGAAAAACTCGGTATGATACACCTTTGGAGAAAACTGAATGGTAATAGAAAGGAATATACTTTCTGCTCAACAGTTCATGGATACTATACAAAAATTGACCATATATTAAATAAAGATCTCAAAATTAAATGTAGGAAGGCAGAAATAATAAATGCCTTCTTCTCAGATCACAATGCAATAAAAGCTACATTCAGAAAAAAGTTAGGGGTAAATAGACCAAAAAGTAATTGGAAACTGAATAATCTCATCTTAAAGAATGACTGGGTGAAAGAGCAAATTATAGAAACAAATAATAATTTCACCCAAGATAATGACAATGATGAGACATCATACCAAAATCTTTGGGATGCAGCTAAAGCAGTAATAAACGGAAATTTTATATCTTTAGAGGCTTATTTGAAGAAAATAGAGAAAGAGAAGATTAATGAATTGGGCTTACAACTTAAAAGGCTAGAAAAAGACCAAATTATAAACCCCCAACCAAAAATTAAACTTGAAATACAAAAATTAAAAGGAGAAATCAATAATATTGAAAGTAAAAAAAACTATTGAATTAATAAATAAAACCAAGAGTTGGTTTTATGAAAAAGCCAATAAAATAGATAAACCTTTGGTAAATCTGATCAGAAAAAAGAAAGAGGAAAATCAAATTGTTAGTCTTACAAATGAAAAGGGCGATCTTTCCACCAATAAAGAGGAAATTAGAGAAATAATAAGGAGTTACTTTGCCCAACTTTATGCCAATAAATTTGATAACTTAAGTGAAATGGATGACTTCCTCCAAAAATATAGGCTTCCTAGATTAACAGAGGAGGAAATAAATTGCTTAAATAGTCCCATTTCAGAAAAAAGAAATAGAACAAGCTATTAATCAACTCCCCAGGAAAAAATCCCCAGGACCAGATGGATTTACATGTGAATTCTACCAAACATTTAAAGAACAATTAGTCCCAATGCTATATAAACTATTTGAAAAAATAGGGAATGAAGGAATCCTACCAAACTCCTTTTATGACACAGACATGGTACTGATACCTAAACCAGGTAAATTGAAAACTGAGAAAGAAAATTATACACCAATTTCCTTAATGAATATTGATGCTAAAATCTTAAATAAGATATTAGCAAAAAAACTTCAGAAAATCATCTCCAGGATAATACACTATGATCAAGTAGGATTTATTCCAGGAATGCAGGGCTGGTTTAATATTAGGAAAATTATTAGTATAATTGACCATATTAATAATCAAATTAATAAGAACCGTATGATCATCTCAATAGATGCAGAAAAAGCATTTGACAAAATCCAACATCCATTCCTACTAAAAACTCTTGAGAGTATAGGAATAAATTGATTATTCCTTAGAATAATCAGGAGCATATATTTAAGACCGTCAGTAAGCATAATATGCAATAGAAATAAACTGCAACCTTTCCCAGTAAGATCAGGAGTGAAACAAGATTGCCCACTATCACCATTACTATTCAATATAGTACTAGAAACGCTAGCCTCGCCAATAAGAGCCGAGAAAGAGATTCAAGGAATTAGAGTAGGAAATGAGGAAATCAAACTATCACTCTTTGCAGATGACATGATGGTATACTTAGAGAACCCCAAAGACTCTGCTAAAAAGCTATTAGAAATAATTCAGAATTTTACCAAAGTAGCAGGATACAAAATAAATCCACATAAATCCTCAGCATTCTTATACATCACCAACAAAATGCAACAGCAAGAGATACAAAGAGAAATTAAGTATTTGGGAATCCATCTACCAAAGAATAGTCAGGAATTATATGAGAAAAATTACAAAACACTTGCCACAAAAATAAAGTCAGATTTAAATAATTGGAAAGACATTCAGTGCTCTTGGAAAGGCCGAGCAAATATAATAAAGATGACAGTACTCCCCAAACTAATCTATTTATTTAGTACCATACCAATCAGACTCCCAAGAAACTATTTTATTGACCTAGAAAAAATAACAACAAAATTCATATGGAAGAATAAAAGGTCGAGAATTGCAAGGGAACTAATGAAAAAAAAAAAGCCAGAGGAAGGTGGTCTAAGTGTACCTGATCTAAAGCTATATTATATAGCAGCAGTCACCAAAACCATTTGGTACCGGCTAAGAAATAGACCGGTAGATCAGTGGAATAGATTAGATACAAAGGACAAAAAAGGGTACATCTATAGCAATCTAATCTTTGACAAACCCAAAGATACCAACATTAGGGACAAAAATTCATTATTTGGAAGAAACTGTTGGGAAAACTGGAAATTAGTATGGCAGAAATTAGATATGGACCCACACTTAACACCATATACCAAGATAAGATCAAAATGGGTCCATGATTTAGGCATAAAGAATGAGATCATAAATAGATTAGAGGAACAGAGAATAGTCTACCTATCAGACCTGTGGAGGAGGAAGGAATTTATGACTAGAGGAGAACTAGAGATCATTATTGATCACAAAATAGAAGATTTTGTTTACATCAAACTAAAAAGTTTCTGTACAAACAATACTAATGCAAACAAGATTAGAAGGGAAGTAACAAATTGGGAAAATATTTTTAAAAGGAAAGGTTCTGACAAAGGTCTCATTTCCAAAATATATAGAGAACTGACCCTGATTTATAGGAAACCAAACCATTCTCCAATTGATAAATGGTCAAGGGATATGAACAGACAATTCTCAGATGATGAAATTGAAACTATTTCCACTCATATGAAAGAGTGTTCCAAATCACTATTGATCAGAGAAATGCAAATTAAGACAACTCTGAGATACCACTACACACCTGTCAGATTGGCTAAAATGACAGGAACAAATAATGATGAATGTTGGAGGGGATGTGGGAAAACTGGGACACTGATACATTGTTGGTGGAGTTGTGAAAGAATCCAGCCATTCTGGAGAGCAATTTGGAACTATGCTCAAAAAGTTGTCAAACTGTGCATACCCTTTGACCCAGCATTGCTGTTATTGGGATTATATCCCAAAGAAATACTAAAGAGTGGAAAGGGACCTGTATGTGCCAAAATGTTTGTGGCAGCTCTTTTTGTTGTAGCTAGAAACTGGAAGTTGAATGGATGTCCATCAATTGGAGAATGGTTGGGTAAATTGTGGTATATGAAGGTTATGGAATATTATTGCTCTGTAAGAAATGACCAGCAGGAGGAATACAGAGAGGCTTGGAGAGACTTAAATCAACTGTTGCTGAGTGAAATGAGCAGAACCAGAAGATTACTATACACTTCAACAACAATACTGTATGAGGATGTATTCTGATGGAATTGGAAATGTTCAACATGAAGAAGATCCAACTCACTTCCAGTTGATCAATGATGGACAGAAATAACTATACCCAGAGAAGGAACACTGGGAAGCAAATGTAAATTGTTAGCACTACTTTCTATCTACCCAGGTTACTTATACCTTCAGAAGCTAATAATTAATGTGCAACAAGAGAATGTTATTTACACACATATATTGTATCTAGGTTATATTGTAACACATGTAAAATGTATGGGATTACCTGCCATCAGGGGGAGGGAGTAGAAGACGGGAGGGGATAATTTGGAAAAATGAATAAAAACTAACTAAATAAATAAATAAATAGCTTTTTTATTTACAAAACATATGGAGGGGTAATTTTTTCACCATTGACCCTTGCAAAACTTTCTTTTCCAACTTTTCTTCTCCCTCCCCCCAACCTCTCCTCTAGATGGCAGGTAGTCCAATATATGTTAAACATGTTAAAATATATGTTAAATCCATTATATGTATACATATGTATATAGTTATCTTGTTGCAAAAGAAAAATCGAATCTAGAAAGAAAGAAAAAACCTGAGAAGGAAAACAAAACTGCAAGCAAACAATAACAGAAAGAGTGAATATGCTATATTGTGGTGTACACTCAGTTCCTCTCTCTGAGTGTAGCTGATTCTCTGCATTACTCAACAATTGGAACTGGTTTGAATCATATCATTGCTGAAGAGAATCACATCCATCATAGTTGATCATCATAAGATCTTCTTGTTAGCATGTATAATAATCTCCTGGTCCTATTTTTTCAGTTTGGTTACTTTTTGAGCATAGTTCCAAACTGCTATCCAGAATGGTTGGAAAATCTCTGATTAAGAGGCCAATGCATTGTCTCACCTCTCTCCTCTTCCCTCTGCCTCCAATTTTTCTCAATCCCAATCCACCACACCTGTGTCAACAAAGGCTGCCCTGCAACTCTTTCAGACTTTATGAGTCACAGCTGTGGAGGCTGTTGAACAATTGACTTGTTTCTTAACACTATTCCACTGATCAACTATTCTATTTCTTAGCCAATACCAAATAGTTTTGATGAAGCTGCTTTATAAGTAGTTGTAAATCTGGTACAATTTCATTTGATTTTTTTTCCATTAGTTCCCTTGAAATTCTTGACCTTTTGTCTTTCCAGATGAATTTTCTTATTTTTTCTTGCTCAGTAAAATAGTTTTTGGGACTTTGATTGATAAAGCACTAAATAAACAGATTCATTTAGGTAGTATTGTCATCTTTATTATATTTGCTCGGACCATCCAAGAGTACTTAACATTTTTCCAATTGTTTAGATCTGACTTTATTTGTGTGGAAAGAGTTTTGTAATTTTGCTTATACAGTTCCTGACTTTCACTTGGCAGATAGATTCCCAAATATTTTATAGTATCAACAGTTATTTTAAATAGAATTTCTTTTTGTATCTCTTGCTATTGAATTTTGTTAGTGATGCATAAAAATTCTGAGGATTTCTGTGTATTTATTTTGTATCCTGCAACTTTGCTAAAGTTTTGGATTATCTCCTTTATTTATTATCACCTTTTAGTAGATTCTTTGGGGTTCTCTAAATATACCACCATATCATCTGCAAAGAGTGATGATTGTGTTTCCTCATTACCTACTCTAATTCCATTACTCTCTTTTTCATCTCTTATTGCCGAAGCTAGCATTTCTAATGCAATATTGAATAGTAATGATGATAGTGGGCAACCTCATTCCAGTCCTGATCTTACTGGGAATGGTTCCAGTTTATCCCTATTACACACATGATGCTTATTGATAGTTTTAAATAGTTGCTACTGACTATTTTGAGGAAAAGTCTATTTATTTCTATACTCGCTAGTGCTTTTAATAGGAATGGATGTTGCATTTTATCAAATGTTTTTCTGTATCTATTGAAATGTTATGGTTTTTGTTAATTTTTTTATTGATACAGAAAATTATGCTAATAATTTTCCTTTTTTATTTTTTATCTCAACTATTTTTCCTCTTTTATTATAGCTATTTATTTATAGATAAATACATGGGTAATTTTTCAGCAGTGATATTTGCAAAACCTTTTATTCCAAATTTTCCCCTTCTTCCCCAACCCCCTCGCCCAGATGGCAGGTGAACCAATACATGGAATATATATTAAAGTATATGTTAATATGTTAAATATATATGTTGTATATACACATATCCATACAGTTATTTTGCTGTACAAGAAGAATCAGACTTGGAAATAATGTTCAATTAACTTGTGAAAGAAAGAAAAAATGGAGGTGGACAAAAATAGAAGAATTAAGAATACTATGTAGTGATTCACTCTCATTTCCCAGAGTTCTTTTCACTGGAAGTAACTGGTTCTATTCATTACTGAATAATTGGAACTGATTTGGTTTATCTCATTGTTGAAGAGAGCCACATCCATCAAAATTGATCATCATATTTCAGAAAGGCCTAGAGAGACTTACATGCTGAGTGAAATGAGCAGAACCAAGAGATCATTATATACTTCAACAACAATACTATATGATAATCAATTCTGATGGATGTGGCCATCTTCAAAAATGAGATGAACAAATCCAATAGAGCAGTAATGAACTGAACCAGCTACACCCAGTGAAAGAACTCTGGGAGATGACTATGAACCACTACATAGAATTCCCAATCCTGATATTTTTGTCTGCCTGCATTTTGATTTCCTTCACAGGCTAATTGTACACTATTTCAAAGTCCAATTCTTTTTGTAAGCAAAACAACTGTTTGGACATGTATACATATATTGTATTTAATTTATGCTTTAACATATTTAACATGTATTGGTCAACCTGCCATCTGTGTTGGGGGGGAGGGGAAAAATTAGAACAAAAGTTTTGGCAATTGTCAGTGTTGTAAAATTACCTATGCATACATCTGGTAAATAAAAACTATTAAAAAAAAGAAATAAAATAGATTAACAAAAAATGACTATCATATAATATTGTTGTTGAAGTATATAATGATCTCTTGGTACTTCTCATTTCGCTCAGCTTTAGTTCATATAAGTCTCTCCAGGCCTTTCTGAAATCATCCTGCTGGTCATTTCTAACAGAATAATGATATTTTTAAAAATTCATATACCATAATTTATTCAGCCATTCTCCAATTGATGGGCATCCACTCAATTTTCAGTTTCTAGCCACTACAAAAAGGGCTGTTACAAATATTCTTGCAGATACAAGTCCCCTTCCCCTTTTTAAGATCTTTTTGGGATATAATCTCAGTAGTAACACTGCTGGATCAAAGGGTATGCACAGTTGATAACTTTTTGAGCATAGTTCTAAATTGCTCTCCAGGATGGCTAGATGTATTCACAATTCCACTAACAATGTATCAGTGTCCCAGTTTTCCCTCATCCTCTCCAACATTCACCATCACCTTTCTCTGTCATCCTAGCCAATCTGACAGGTATGTAGTGGTATCTCTACATTGTTTTAATTTGCATTTCTCTGATAATGACTTGGAGCATCTTTTCATATGGCTACAATTAGTTTCAATTTCTTTGTCTATTTATATCCTTTGACCATTTATGAACTGGAGAAGGGCTTGAATTCTTATAAATTAGAATCATTCTCTATATATTTTGGAAATGAGGCCTTTATCAGAATTTGTGACTGGAATAATGTTTTCCCAGTTTATTGCTTCCCTTCTAATCTTGTCTGCATTATTTTGCTTGTACAAAATATTTCAATTTGATATAATCAAAATTTTCTATTTTGTGATCAATAATGATCTCTAGCTCTTATTTGGTCATAAATGTCTTCCTCTTCCACAGATCTGAGAGGTAAACTATACTATATTCTTCTAATTTATTTATAATCTCATTCTTTATGCTTAGGTCATGAATCCATTTTGACCTTATCTAGCTGTATGTTATTAAATATGGAGCAATGCCTAGTTTCTGCCATACTAATTTCCAATTTTCCCAGCAGTTTTTGTCAAACAGTGAGTTCTTATCCCAAAAGCAGAGGTCTTTGGGTTTGTCAAACACTAAATTATTAAAGTTATGGACTATTTTGTCCTTTCAATCTAACCTATTCCACTGATCAACTAGTCTATTTCTTAGCCAATACCAAAAAGTTTTGAGAACCTTTAACATTTCTGCCTTTCTGCATTTGATTTTGAGTTCTTTATGTCCTAATGTATGGTCAATTTTTGTATGGGTTCCATGAACTGCTGGAAAGAAAGTGTTCTCTTTTCTGTCTCCATTTAGTTTTCTCCAAAGATCTAAAATACCTAACTTTACTAGTATTGTATTTACCTCTTTAACTTCTTATTTATTTTGTGCTTTGTTATATCTATTTCTGATAGTGCAAGGTTGAGATCTCTCATTGTTATAGTTTTGCTGTCTATTTCTTCTTACAGCTGTAACTTCTCTTTTAGGAATTTAGATGCTATTCTACTTAGTGCATATATGTTTAGTATTGATATTGCTTCATTATCTATGCTGCCCTTTAGCAAGATATAGTGCCCTTCCTTATCTCTTTTAATTAGATCAATTATTGATTTTTCTTGATCTGAGATCTGGATGGTTATCCCTGCTTTTTTGATTTCACCTGAAACATAACAGATTATTCTCCAGTCTTTTACCTTTACTCAATATGTATGGCCCTGTTTTAAATGTGTTTCCTGTCAACAACATATTGTAGGATTCTGACTTTTAATCCAGTCTACTATCTGCTTTTGCTTTATGGGAGAGTTCACCCCATTCACAATTATGGTTAAAACTACTAATTCTAAAGAATGAGATTATAAATAAATTAGAGGAACATAGGATAGTTTACCTCTCAGAGCTGTGGAAAAGGAATGAATTTATGTCCAAAGAAGAACTAGAAATCATTATTGATCACAAAATAGAAAACGTTGATTATATCAACTTGAAAAAGTGTTGTACAAACAAAACTAATGCAGATAAGATTAGAAGGGAAACAATAAACTGCAAAAAACATTTTTACAGTCAAAGGTTCAGATAAAGTCCTCATTTCTAAAATATAGAGAATTGACTCTAATATATAAGAAATCAAGCCAATCTTCAATTGATAAATGGTTAAAGGATATGAACAAACAATTCTCGGATAAAGACATTGAAACTATTTCTAGTCATATGAAAAGATGCTCCAAATCATTTTTAATCTTTAATTAAGACAACTCTGAGAAATCATTACACACCTGTCAGATTGGCTAGAATGACAGGTCAAGGTAATGCAGAATGTTGGAAGGGATGTGGGAAAACAGGGACACTGATACATTGTTGGTGGATCCAGTCTTTCTGGAGTGCAATTTGGAACTATGCTCAAAAAATTATCAAACTGTGCATACCCTTTGACCCAGCAGTGTTGCTACTGGGTGTGTATCCCAAAGAAGTGAAAGGGACCTGTATGTGCAAGAATGTTTGTGGCAGCTCTCTTTGTGTAGCCAGAAACTGGAATCTACGTGGATGCCCATCAATTGGAGATTGGCTGAATAAATTGTGGTATATAAATGTTATGGAATATTATTGTTCTGTAAGAAATGACCAACAGGATGATTTCAGAGAGGCCTGGAGAGACTTACATGGACTGATGCTGAGTGAAATGAGCAGAACCGGGAAATCGGCGTATGCTTCAACAACAATACTATATGATGATCAATTCTGATGGATGTGGCCATTTTCAACAATGAGATGAAGCAAATCAGTTCCAATAGAGAATTAATGTACTGAACCAGCTGCACCCAGCAAAGGAACTCTGGGAGATGATTATGAAGCAGTACATAGAATTTCCAATCCCTCTAATTTTGTCTGCCTGCAGTTTGGATTTCCTTTACAGGTTAATTGTACACTATTTCAAAGTCCGATTCTTTTTGTGCAGCAAAACAACTGTTTGGTCATGTATACATGTATTGTATTTAATTTATACTCTATCATATTTAACATATATTGGTCAACCTGCCATCTGGGTAGGGAGGAAGGAGGGGAAAAATTGGAACAAGAGGTTTGGCAATTGTCAATGTTGTCAATGTTGTAAAATTTACCCATGCATATATCTGGTAAATAAAAACTATTATTAAAAACAAACAAACAAACAAACAAAAACCCTAATTCCGTATTTCCTGCTATCTTATTTCCAAATTATAATTTTCTCTTTCCTTCCTCCTTACCCCTTTCCTCAGTATTTAACTTATG
This sequence comes from Sminthopsis crassicaudata, assembly GCF_048593235.1. Classification (NCBI taxonomy): domain Eukaryota; kingdom Metazoa; phylum Chordata; class Mammalia; order Dasyuromorphia; family Dasyuridae; genus Sminthopsis; species Sminthopsis crassicaudata. The sequence continues at coordinate 266,532,527 of NC_133621.1, forward strand.
AGCACTACTTGCCTCAGGCAGCTTTCCCCCTTTCATATACCTTCCTCCTACTATTTCTGTATTCCCTTTTATTTAACCTATCCCCTTTCCTTTTCACTTTTCCCTTCCCAGGTTTCCATGAAGTGAGAGAAGTTTCTCTGTATACCAAATATGCCTAATATTTTCTCTTTGAGCCAAATCTGATGAGAGTTAAGATTCACAAAATGTGTGAATCACCCTCTCTTTTTCCCACAAATACAATGTTTCCTTTGCTTCTTTGTGAGATTTAATATCCCTATTTTTACCTCTAATTTAACCTTTTTCTGGTACAATCCCCTTGCCACCTCTAGTTCCTTTTTTATATTATAACAGTAAACTCAAATTATACATGCACTCTCTAGGTATACTCATAACAAAAATACAATTCTCAAGAGTTCTTTTTTTCCTTTTTACATTTCTCTTGAGTCCTATGTTTGGAGGTCAATTTTTTTTGTTTTGTTTTGTTTAGCTGTTTTTTTAATTATGAATAAAAAGAATTCACCTGTTTCATTAAATACCCCATCTTCTTCCCTGGAAGAAAATGATAGTTTAGTTGGGTAGTTTATTCTTGGCTGCATTCCAAGTTCCTTTGCCTTTTGGAATATCTCCAGGCCCTTTGATCCTTTAATGTGGATGCTGTTAGATCCTGAGTTAATTCTTATTGTGGTTCCTCAGTATTTGAATTATTTATGTATGTATGTATGTATGTATGTATGTATTTATTTATTTTTATGGCTGCTTGTAAAATTTTTTCCTTGGTCTCATAGTTCTGAAATTTAGAAACAATATTCCTTGGGGTCTTTTTCAAGAGGTGTTGGATATATTCTTTCAATGGTTGTTTTACCTTCTGATACTATGACATCCAAGCAGTTCTATTTGATGACTTCCTTATACATAGTATCTAGACTCTTTTTTTAAACATAATTTTCAGAGAGTCATAATCCTTAGCTTATCTCTCCTAGATCTATTTTCCAGGTCTGTTGTTTTCTCAAGTAGGTATTTTGCATTTTTTTCTATTTTTCTATTTTTTTTTAATTTTGCTTAACTGATTATTGATGACTTATGAAGTCATTCACTTCCATTTGTTCAGATTTGATTTTTAATGAATTATTTTTCTTCATTTTTTAAATTTCTTTTTTGTATTTGTCCAATTGAGTTTCTAAATGAGATGAGTTGTCATGTTGTACAGAATATATATATTTTTTTCCATTTCACACTTTTTAAAGGAGTTATTTTTTTTTCAATTCACAAATTCTGGTTTTCTTTTTTTTTTTTTGGGGGGGGTGAGTTCTTTACCTTTTTCATTTCACATTTCAGAGTTGTTTTTTCCCTTTTTTCCACTTTATCAAATCTATCTTTTATGGAGTTGTATGCCTTTTCTAATCTCTCTTGCAGAGTCTTGCTTTTCTTTCCTCATTCTTCTTCTAGCTCTCTTTTAAGATCCTTCTTAATTTCTTCTAGGAGAGCCTTGTGTGGTGGGGACTAGCATATATCCCCCTTTGCTACTTCATCTGGAGACAATCTGCTTTTGGTATCCTTGGGGTATGAAATCTGTTCTCTTTCACTATAAAAGCTGTCTATAGTTAGAGCTCCCTTTGCCTTTTTACTCATTTTTTTTAAAGTGGGATCTGCTTTTAGGGTAAGGAGATAGTGAGCTTCCTCTACAGACACCCGGAAGTGGTAACCACTGCTCTGGGATCATGCCCAGTACTGTGTGTGTGTGCGGCCAGGTCCTGTGAGACTCCGGCCATTGGGTGTTTACTCTTCATCTTCCACATTTGTGTTGGATGTTTTACAACTTCTTTACTGAACTGTGCATACCCTTTGATCCAGCAGTGCTACTACTGGGCTTATATCCCAAAGAAATACTAAAGAGGGGAAAGGGACCTGTATGTGCCAAAATGTTTGTGGCAGCTCTTTTTGTAGTGGCTAGAAACTAGAAAATAAATGGATGTCCATGAATTGAGAATGGTTGGGTAAATTATGGTATATGAAGGTTATAGAATATTATTGCTCTGTAAGAAATGACCAGCAGGATGAATACAGAGAGGTTTGGAGAGACTTACATGAACTGATGCTGAATGAAATGAGGAGAACCAGAAGATCACTATACACTTCACCAACAATACTGTATGAAGATATATTCTGATGGAAGTGGATATCTTTAACATAAAAAAGATCCAACTCACTTCCAGTTGATCAATGATGGACAGAAACAACTACACCCAGAGAAGGAACACAGGGAATTGAATGTAACGTGTTAGCACTACTGTCTTCCTACCCAGGTTACTTATACCTTCGGAATCCAATTCTTTTTTTTTTTTTTTTTTTTTTTTTTTATTATATATATATATATATATTTTTATAATATTATCCCTTGTATTCATTTTTCCAAATTACCCCCCCTCCCTCTATTCCCTCCCCCCGACAACAGGCAATACCATACATTTTACATGTGTTACAATATAGTCTAGGTACAATACATGTGTGCGAATATCATTTTCTTGTTGCACAATAAACATTAGAATCCGAAGGTACATGCAACCTGGGCAGACAGATATTAGTGCTAACAATTTTCATTCCCCTCCCAGTGTTTCTTCTCTGGGTGCAGCTACCCCTGTCCATCATTGATCAACTGGAAGTGAGTTGGATCTTCTTTATATTGAAGATTTCCACTTCCATCAGAATACATCCCCATACAGTATTGTTGTTGAAGTGTACAGTGATCTTCTGGTTCTGCTCATTTCACTCAGCATCAGTTGATTTAAGTCTCTCCAGGCCTCTCTATATTCCTCCTGCTGGTCATTTCTTACCGAGCAATAATATTCCATAACCTTCATATACCACTATTTACCCAACCATTCTCCAACTGATGGACATCCATTCATCTTCCAGTTTCTAGCTACAACAAAAAGAGCTGCCACAAACATTTTGGCACATATATGTCTCTTTCCGCTCTTTAGTATTTCTTTGGGATATAATCCCAGTAGTAGCGCTGCTGGGTCAAAGGGTATGCACAGTTTGATAACTTTTTGGGCATAATTCCAGATTGCTCTCCAGAATGGCTGGATTCTTTCACAACTCCAACAGCAATGTATTAGTGTCCCAATTTCCCCACATCCCCTCCAACATTTGTCATTATTTGTTCCTGTCACCTTAGCCAATCTGACAGGTGTGTAGTGGTATCTCAGAGTGGTCTTAATTTGCATTCCTCTGATCAGTAGTGATTTGGAACACTCTTTCATGTGAGTGGATATAGTTTCAATTTCTTCCTCTGAGAATTGTCTGTTCATATCCTTTGACCATTTATCAATTGGAGAATGGTTCGGTTTCTTATAAATTATGGTCAGTTCTCTATATATTTTGGAAATGAGACCTTTGTCAGAACCTTTGTTTTTAAAAATATTTTCCCAATTTGTTACTTCCCTTCTAATCTTGTTTGCATTAGTATTATTTGTACAGAAACTTTTTAGTTTGATGTAATCAAAATCTTCTATTTTGTGATCAATAATGATCTCTAGTTCTCCTCTGGTCATAAATTCCTTCCTCCTCCACAAGTCTGAGAGGTAGATTATCCTCTGTTCCTCTAATCTATTTATTATCTCCCTCTTTATGCCTAAATCATGGACCCATTTTGATCTTATCTTGGTATATGGTGTTAAGTGTGGATCCATATCTAATTTCTGCCATACTAATTTCCAGTTTTCCCAACAGTTTTTTCCGAATAATGAATTTTTATCCCTAATGTTGGAATCTTTGGGTTTGTCAAAGATTAGATTGCTATAGATGTACCCTTTTTTGTCCTTTGTATCTAATCTGTTCCACTGATCTACCGGTCTATTTCGTAGCCAATACCAAATGGTTTTGGTGACTGCTGCTATATAATATAGCTTTAGATCAGGTACACTTAGACCACCTTCCTCTGAGTTTTTTTTCATTAGTTCCCTTGCAATTCTTGACCTTTTATTCTTCCATATGAATTTTGTTGTTATTTTTTCTAGGTCATTAAAATAGTTTCTTGGGAGTCTGATTGGTATAGCCCTAAATAAATAGATTAGTTTGGGGAGTATTGTCATCTTTATTATATTCGCTCGGCCTATCCAAGAGCACTGAATGTCTTTCCAATTATTTAAATCTGATTTTATTTTTGTGGCAAGTGTTTTGTAATTTTTCTCATATAATTCCTGACTTTTCTTTGGTAGATGGATTCCCAAATATTTTATACTCTCAACATTTGTTTGGAATGGAATTTCTCTTTGTATCTCTTGCTGTTGCATTTTGTTAGTGATATATAAAAATGCCGAGGATTTATGTGGATTTATTTTGTATCCTGCCACTTTGCTGAAATTTTGAATTATTTCTAGTAGCTTTTTAGCAGAGTCTTTGGGGTTCTCTAAGTATACCATCATGTCATCTGCAAAAAGTGATAGTTTAATTTCCTCATTTCCTACTCTAATTCCTTGAATCTCTTTCTCGGCTCTTATTGCCGAGGCTAGCGTTTCTAGTACTATATTGAATAGTAATGGTGATAGTGGGCAACCTTGTTCACTCCTGATCTTACTGGGAAAGGTTGCAGTTTATTTCTATTGCATATTATGCTTACTGACGGTCTTAAATATATACTCCTGATTATTCTAAGGAATAATCCATTTATTCCTATACTCTCAAGAGTTTTTAGTAGGAATGGATGTTGGATTTTGTCAAATGCTTTTTCTGCATCTATTGAGATGATCATATGGTTCTTATTAATTTGATTATTAATATGGTCAATTATATTAATAGTTTTCCTAATATTAAACCAGCCCTGCATTCCTGGAATAAATCCTACTTGATCATAGTGTATTATCTTGGAGATGATTTTCTGAAGTCTTTTTGCTAATATCTTATTTAAGATTTTAGCATCAATATTCATTAAGGAGATTGGTCTATAATTTTCTTTCTCAGTTTTCGATCTACCAGGTTTAGGTATCAGTACCATGTCTGGGTCATAAAAGGAGTTTGGTAGGACTCCTTCATCCCCTATTTTTTCAAATAATTTATATAACATTGGGGCTAATTGTTCTTTAAATGTTTGGTAGAATTCACATGTGAATCCATCTGGCCCTGGGGATTTTTTCCTGGGGAGTTGATTAATAGCTTGTTCTATTTCTTTTTCTGAAATGGGACTATTTAAGCAATTTATCTCCTCCTCTGTAAATCTAGGGAGCCTATATTTTTGGAGAAAGTCATCCATTTCACTTAAGTTATCAGATTTATTGGCATAAAGTTGGGCAAAGTAACTCCTTATTATTTCTCTAATTTCCTCTTCATTGGTGGAAAGATCCCCCTTTTCATTTGTAAGACTATCAATTTGATTTTCCTCTTTCTTTTTTTTTGATCAAATTTACCAAAGGTTTATCTATTTTATTGGCTTTTTCATAAAACCAACTCTTGGTTTTATTTATTAATTCAATAGTTTTTTTACTTTCAATTTTATTGATTTCTCCTTTTAATTTTTGTATTTCGAGTTTAATTTTTGGTTGGGGGTTTATAATTTGTTCTTTTTCTAGCCTTTTAAATTGTAAGCCCAATTCGTTAATCTTCTCTTTCTCAATTTTCTTCAAATAAGCCTCTAAAGATATAAAATTTCCCCTTATTACTGCTTTAGCTGCATCCCAAAGATTTTGATATGATGTCTCATCATTATCATTATCTTGGGTGAAATTGTTAATTGTTTCTATAATTTGCTCTTTCACCCAGTCATTCTTTAAGATGAGATTATTCAGTTTCCAATTACTTTTTGGTCTATTTACCCCTAACTTTTTACTGAATGTAGCTTTTATTGCATTGTGATCTGAGAAGAAGGCATTTATTATTTCTGCCTTCCTACATTTAATTTTGAGATCTTTATGTCCTAATATATGGTCAATTTTTGTATAGGATCCATGAACTGCTGAGAAGAAAGTATATTCCTTCCTATTGCCATTCAGTTTTCTCCAAAGGTCTATCATACCTAGTTTTTCTAATGTTCTATTTACTTTTTTAATTTCTTTCTTGTTTGTTTTGTGGTTTGATTTGTCTAAATCTGAGAGTGCAAGGTTGAGATCTCCCACTATTATAGTTTTACTGTCTATTTCTTCTTGCAGTTCTCTTAACTTTTCCTTTAGAAAGTTAGATGCTATACCACTTGGTGCATATATGTTTAGTATTGATATGGCTTCATTATTTATGCTACCTTTCAGCAGGATATAGTTTCCTTCCTTATCTTTTTTAACGAGATCTACTTCTGCTTTTGCTTGATCTGAGATAAGGATAGCTACCCCTGCTTTTTTGGCTTTACCTGAAGCATAATAGGCTCTGTTCCAACCTTTTACCTTTACTCTGTATGTATCTCCCTGCTTTAAGTGTGTTTCCTGTAGACAACATATTGTAGGGTTCTGCTTTTTGATCCAATCTGCTATCCATCTCCGTTTGATGGGATCGTTCATCCCATTTACATTTACAGTTAAAATTACTAATTCTGTGTTTCCTGCCATCGTATTATCCCCAGATTATACTTTTTTCCCTTGACCCCCCTGATCCCCCTCCCCGATATTTAATTTACAGACCCCCTTTGTGATGCACAACCCTCCCTCTTTTTTTTTTTTTTTTTTTAGGATCCCTCCCCCCTCCCTCCAAGTCCCTTCACTTATTCTCCTTTTCCTTTCCCCTTTTCCTCTCCCCCCTTTTAATGAGGTGAGAGAAAATTCTCTGAAAAACAAATATGTTAATTATTTACTCTTTGAGCCTCTTCTGATGAGAGTAAGATTCACACAATGATTCTCCCCCTCACTAAGTTCCCTCAGATATGGTGTATTTTCTATGTCTCTTCCTGGGATGTAGTTTCCCTCTTTTTATCACTCCTTCCCCTTTTTCTGAACTGACCTCCTTCCCTTTACCACACCCCCCTTTTTTTCTTTTATATCAGTAAAATCAAATTATCCTTGAGTATTTTTTATATACCCACAACAGAGTTACAGTTCTCAAGGGTCCTGTGTACCTTTTTCTGTTTCTCTTCAGTCTTGTGGATGTAGATCAAATTTTTTGTTTAAGTCTGGTTTTTTTCTTAGAAACATATAGAATTCCTCTGTTTCATTGAATGACCATCTTCTTCCATGGAAAAAGATGCTAAACTTAGCTGGGTAGTTCATTCTTGGTTGCAGTCCTTGATCTTTTGCCTTTCGGAATATCAGGTTCCAGGCCCTTCTATCTTTTAATGTGGAGGCAGCCAGATCTTGGGTGACCCTTATTGTGGCACCTTGGTATTTAAATTGTTTTTTTCTAGCTGCTTGCAGGATTTTCTCCTTTGTGTGGTAATTCTGCAGCTTAGCCACAATATTCCGTGGTGTTCTTTTTTTAGGGTCTATTTCAGAAGGAGTTCGATGAATTCTTTCCACATCTACTTTCCCTTCTGTTTCTATTATCTCTGGACAGTTCTCTTTGATAATTTCCTGTAAAATAGAATCTAGGCTCTTTTTTTGGTCATAGTTTTCTGGAAGTCCAATAATCCGCAGATTATCTCTCCTAGATCTATTTTCCAGGTCTATAGATTTTCCCAGTAAGTATTTGACATTGTTCTCCAGCTTCTCATTTTTTTTGTTTTGTTTGACTGATTCTTGGGTTCTCTGTGAATCATTCATTTCTATTTGTTCCATCCTGACTTTTAAGGATTTATTTTCTTCTTTCACAGTTTTTAGTTCTTTTTGTAAATGCCCAATTTCGTTTTTAAATGAATTATTTTGCTCTATTGAGTTTTTTTCCATTTCCCTAATTTTTTTTTTTTGAGAATTATTTTCTTTTTCCAATTCAGAAATTCTATTTTCTTGTGACTTTTTTATCTTTTCCAATTCAGAAATCCTACTTTCCTGTGTTTTTTTAACCTTTTCTAATTCACTAATTTTGTTTCCCTGCATCTCCTGTGAATTCTTTATTTTTTCCAACTCCAATTTCAGGACGTTGTTATTCTCTATCATAACTTCCCTTTCTTTTCCCCATTTTTCTTCAATCTCCCTCAATTTTTTAAGAGCTTCTTCCAGGAGAGAGTTATGTGATGGGGGGCAGGAATCGTTCCCCTTTAGGTTGTTGTCTGTTGATTCTCTGCTATCAACTTCCTCGGGGTTGGTTACCCGCTCTTTCTCTGTATAGAAGGAATCTATGGTTTTTCTAGCTTTTTTGCTCATACTTAAAAAAATCTTTTGGGGTCTGTCTCTGGGGTAGGAAATTATTTACTTCTTTACCAGCTTCCTCTCAGAACGGATGGATGCAACGGCCCCTGCGCCCGAGCTAAGAGAGAGCTCTGGGAGAGAGTTCCCCACCCCCTCCCTGGGAGTGCCTCAGAGATGATTAGCACTGCTGTGCTTCAAGGGCGTAGAGTAGTGAAGACAGCACGAAGCCCAGCCTATGTGTCTGGGTGGGGAGTGGATGTCTGCAGCAGGTGACGTGAGAAGCCCCTGCACTCAAACTGGAAGTGTCTGCCAGAAACCACAGTCCCTAGTTCAAAGGTTCTGCTTCTCTGGGACTTCCTGGAGCTGAGTTCCACTCCCTCCAGCTAAGCTAGGCAGTGTGTGTTGCCTTGGGCCGTATCCACCCACTTGTCAATCTCTTAACTATTCTCAGGTGGTAGCTGAGGCCACACCCCCTGGTGCCGAGTCTGTTGAGTCACCCCCAGGGTCCGGGGAAAATCTAATCTGAGTTTTAAAATATTTTGGCTTTCTCTTCTGAACTGCTAAATAATTAGCAGAGAAGAGCTAACAGCCTGTGCCAGATTCCTTTACCTCAGTGGCTTCTCTGATCCCAGAGCCCTTCCCAGCGCAATGGGCGCAGTGTGCCCCTACCCCACCGTCTGTGCTGGTCTTTCTTATTCCTCCCCTGAGAACTGACCTTTCCTGTTGAAACTCCAGATTCTCTTCAGCTGGTAAGTCGTGCTTCCAGTCCTTGTGGTATCTATCAGTCCTGAGCTAATTTTGAGACTTAATTTATCTAATTGGTTGTGAGGGAGTGAGGACGTTCACTGAGTCGTGTGTTTCTTCTCCGCCATCTTGGCTCCGCCCCCCGGAATCCAATTCTTAACGTGCAACAAGAAAATTGGATTTACACATATATATATTGTATCTACGTTATACTGTAACACATGTAAAATATATGGGATTGCCTGTCATCTAGGGGAAGGAGTAGAGGGAGGGAGGGGAAAATTTGGAAAAATGAATACAAGGGATAATGTTATAAAAAATTACTCATGCATATGTACTGTCAAAAAAATTATAATTATGAAATTAATAAATAAATTAATTTAAAAAAACACAATTTGCCCATAACATTTAATTCCAAAAGTTCTTTTTCTTTCTCTGCTCTCTGAAAACAGATACTGTTTCCTTTTGTGCACAACCATAATTTTAATTGTGTAATTTCATACTTCCTCTGTAAGTCACCATGTCTAATACTATGAGCCACTGAATAACAAATGCCAACAAATAAAAAATATTCTTTTCAACTGAGACAGTGCATAATGTAGATAAGAGAAGGCAACTAGGACCCTATGCTCTAGTCCTGGCTCTACCACAAAGTCGGTTTTTCACCTTTTTGAATATGTTTTCTTTTGGGTTTTTTTTTTTTTTTTGAATTCTAAAACATTATATTTCTCTGTTAATTAAAATTTCAATATCTTTCATTTGAATTATTTTTCCATTCATATCATGAATAATATGGGTAGGTAAGTATGGTAGTGCTCATTGTTTTTTGCCTCTTTGGAAAACATTTTATACCACATAAATACTAGCTTATAGCATTAAAAAAGCAAACAAAAAAAAACCCACCTTTCATTGTGCATTTTATCATTTCAAGCATTTCTTAACTTGGCTCCATAATTGCCTGAAAATCTTTTAATGAGATTCATAATTTGTAAAACCCTTTGGTCATTAATATCACTGCTAAAGTCATACTCAGACCTACATGACCAGTACTTTCTTTCACTAGTCTGTTTTGGGTAAAACTGAAGATAGAGTTCTATGTGCCTAGCACTTGGGAAATATTCTATTAATCTTAGCATTTTTAATTAAGAGAACTTGAAAAAATATGGTAACAAGAATACAGATTCAAACAGATTCAAGTCAGACCTCCTGGGTTCAAATCCCACCCCTCATATTCCCTTTATGGACAAATGATTTGGCATTTCTCACCTACAGTTTTGTCCTCTAAAATAATAAGGTTGGAGTAGATGGCCTCTGAGTACCTTTCTAACTTAAGCTTTGCTATTGTAGTATTTTATTGCTAAATAGAGAGAGAGAGAGAGAGAGAGAGAGAGAGAGAGAGAGAGAGAGAGAGAGAGAGAGAGAAGAAAAGAGGAAGGAAGAAAGAAAAAGAACATAAGCCATAAAATGAAAGTTCAAATATTCTGAAATTTTTGGAAATTAACAAAATGTAGCTATATGTAGTTGCTTAATTCTTAATTCTTCTGTACTTTATTCTCTCTGATGTATAACAGGAATAACTCACATTAAAATAGTATTTTAATGTTTTCAAATTATTTTGTTCACATTACTTTTGAACTTATAAGCTTTGAAATTTATCCATTAGGGGGCATTTCTAGAAATTTTTTTTAAGTAATGTTTTACCTTTAATGAAAAATGATCAGAATACAGACTCAAAAATTTGGAATGGAAATTACTTTATAGGCAATCCCATCCAATGCCATCATTTGTGAAAATTTACTATTAAATACGGTAGTTTTCCTTCAGTCTTGGGAAAAGATATGTACTTTTCATACTTCTGGGGTTTGTTTTGGTTTGGTTTGGTTTGATTTAAGGGACATCATTTTGCAGTGGTAAAAAAGCTAGCTTTGTAGTCAGGACATCCTGGAGTTCCTTAGGAATACCATTTAGTCTTTAATGTTATTATCTCTAAGGCAAAGAAATTCTTTTAGACAACTTCTAAGTCATTTAGTTCTAAATTGTATGCTTCTATGAAATCATGTTTAATTTGATAGACAGTGATCGCTCATTAAATGATGGTTTTAAAGTTTAATATTTATGTGTATTTGAAACATCATTTTAAAAGAGATTAATGGGAATAAAATCTATGTATTTTCTGCCCACACAATGAAATGTGCAGTTCTTCAATGAATATGACATGCTTGCAAAACTGATTCTGGGTATTCAAGGCATTTTAAAGTAATGTCATATTTTGAGGGGTGGAGAAGACAATAAAATAAAATGTTCTCCAATTATCATCAAAGTTCATAGCCAAAATGAACAATATTTAATTGTATTGGTTAAATTGATTTTATTTATAGATTCTAAATGATATTCTCAAAAAAGTTGCTTTCTATCAATTTCAGTTTCATATATGTGTGCATGTATGTATATCTCCATATGATAATGATAATTTATATACCTGATAACTTATAAAAATGATGATAGATGTTATAAATCCTCTAGAAATTAAATTTTATTGAATGTACTTTTAGAGTGAAATACTATTTATTTTAGTTTTTTGATAATTGGTAATTTATATAATATATATATTTATACATATATATATACATACATATATATTTCAACTCATTATTTACATGTATTTCATGTAAAACAACAATTTATTCTTTATGGAATGGGAAAACATACAAGATGAAAAAAAAACTTATTTTGTTCATAGCAAAGATAAATTCTCTTAAATTTAACAATATTTCATATCCCCATGGTCATGGGAGGGGGGGAGGTCATTGTACTTGTATTGGAAGGGTGAATTGCTTTTCACTTTTTGCCTGCTCTTTTTGTAGTCAGATGTAATGATTTTATACAACAGCATTTATTGACTTTGCTGTGTTTTTAGTATTGTGCTATTAGATAAGGAACAAGATTGGAAGTAAATAAAGAGAACCATATAAGTAATGGTTTAATTGAATGGCTGATAGTTATGTGTTTTTGAAGAGAAATCCTAATTGGCAGAATGGCATATAAACTTTGGAAATGAGGAAGTTAAGCACAGTTAGTAAGGGGAAATCAGTTGATTCTGTCTCATTAAGGTTTTAATAATGTTCTTTTAGTAAATGTACTTTAATAATTAGTATTTTAATAATTAGCTCTAAATATGCTTTAGTAAATGAAATAGATTGTATAAACAATTCCTACATTCCTTTTAGGATAGAGTTGCTTGTCTTCACATTTTTTTTCCTGAGTTCATTGTTTCATATTGTATCCCATTTCTGTCTATTCCTAGAGGGATACAAAAATGCAGGAAACTCCAGTGCAGAAATTAGGAACAAAAATTTCAGGGAAACATATGTGAAATAACCAAATTAACATGTTTGTTCAAATAATAATTAAACTAGTCAAGGTTTTGCTCTAGTTTAAATTTTATTTGGGATGTTGTCTGACTTTTTGTTTAGCATAAATATTACATAGAACAAAAAAGGACAGGATCCATGTTGATATTTTCTCTCTGGAATGCCAGTAGAAAGTTGTGTACAGTTTTTGAAGTTGAGAAGCTTAAACAGTTTATTAACAATGATTAAAAATTGTAATAAATGAATCAGTTTAGCATTTCTAGAATTTTTTTGAAAAAAAAATCTTGTTTTAACTTTTTACCTAAAATATAAAGATTTTTGTTTGAAATTCCTATTGTTAAAACTATTTTGTGGTGGTAGTTTTTTTTTTTAATTATTCATCATTGGTTTGACTTAATTCTATTCATTGATATTCCATTCATTAATTATCATATTCCTGTTATAAATACACTCTGTTATACATAAAAAGATAAACTAATAAGATAGTTTTGCAGCCTGTATAATTTTTGTATGCCTATGTATCCAATTCATTTTAATTACTTATGTGATTAAGGGAAGGAATATCAACCTTCCACTTACTCTGATCTTGATTCAGTTGTCAATGTGTCCTTGTAATTGCCAACTATACAAAAATTTTGCTTCAGTCATTCTATAGTACCAATTGAATACATTCTAATTAAAAAAATGTGATTCTAAACCATGGAACTTAAGCTTCTTGAGATCCTGTCTCACAAGAAACTGTTACAAGCCCACAGAGTATGATTTTTCTACTTTGCTTTATTCTGTAAATTTTACTTTGCCACCTAACTTAAGACTGCCTCCTGGAATCATGTTTGGGGTTTGAAATAAGGCTAGACACAATGCGCCACCAGCTTTGAAGGGTTTATAACTTTTATCCTTTTAAAAAATAATATTTCCTGAACAAAGGTAAGGAAAAGCATGTTCTATATGAATTGAGCTGACTTTTTCTGATTCTCCACCCTTTGGGAAAGTATGTAGGTATACCCTTTTATCCTACAAAATATGGCATAACATTTTTAACTTACTTATGTTTAAATGGGGAGGAAGAATGTAAGAGTCAAATTTGTTACTTACAAAATCAGTACTAGGTACTCAATATGTATTATGCTCTATACTGAAACCTAATTCTGTTATTCGCCAGAACTTGAAACAAGGTACTAATGCTTGTGTATTCAGTTCACACCTTTAAAGGAGTAGTTCATACCTTTAAAACAGTTCACACATTAGTTCACACATTCACACCTTTAGAGAGCATATATAAGGAGGAGTTCACAAACCCTCTAAAGGACAAGCACACTCTTAGACTTCTGGGAGATTCACAAGTTAGAAACCCACAAGCCTGGGAGGAGGAGTCAAGATTCATTCCAACTTCCACCTGTGTGCTGGCTGGGGACTTTGGGAGATTCAGAGCCAGGATTCACAAGTCGAGGAGATTCACAAGTAGGGCAGAAAGAAGGAAGAAAGAGAAGGGGTGGCAGGAGAACACTGAATGCAAGATTCAGAAGGCCTCCAGAAAACTAGCTGAGCCCCAAGTGAAGGAGATAAGATTTGGAAAGAGAAAGTAAAGGATCTGGACTTTAACTCTTGGCTGCATTTGGGTTTATTGAATTGAACTGAAACAAAGGCTGCCTCCAGAAGCTCCCCAAGAAACCTGCTCACAGAAAATGATTATAATTAAGAGAAGATTATTACATAATTCCAAAATACATTAGGAACTCTAAATTTTTAGCTTGAGTAGATACAATGAATACTCTTGTAGGTCCTAACCAGTTGGAAAAAACTGAAGATCTGGCCTTTACAGTAAGAAATCACGGGTTTAAAACCTATTTCTAATATATACTAGCTGATTGATTCTGCACATCCTGCTTAACTCTCAGTGCCTCAAGTTATTAATTTATTTATAATATAATTTGCAGATAAATTGCCTGCCTTATTAGTGGAGATAATTTTTACCACTATGATTCTCATACAAATGAAATCTAGTTAAATATAAGTAGTCCAAAAAAAATCTGGCAGCATCTTTGGAGAAAGTAAATTTTGGAGAATGGTTATAAATCAAATAATAAAATAATATACCCAGTGAAATCAGCAAATCGTTAACTCTTATTTCCTTCCCTTGTACTAATGTGATGGTTGAAAGAAAAAAAATGCTTATTTCACTGCCCATTTGAATATGTTTTTCTGGAGAAGGTAAGAAGAAATAATAGATTGCATTATACATCATAAATTTTAATTTTGTTTTTAGCTTCTCTCCACAGGAAAGCTTGAAAAGAGAAATTATATTGGTTTGCAACTCATCAGCCCCTTTTAGGGATTGTAGAGATCTAGACAAGGTACATTGTTTTGGACCACTTGCCCATGGAGAAAAGCTAAAAATGTAATGTCATATTAAACAGAACATTCTCTGAATTTGCCCTGATATACAGAATACACCAAACAAGACATGTGATGTCATACTGAATGTGGCAATACTCAAAAATTCAGGCTTGAACAAATGTGGTCTTAATCTACTTGCATAAAAAAAAAATCCAAATGAATCATCTTATGGAAGCTTGTTCCTTCTTGTTCCTTCCACAATATCTGCTAGAGATAAGCTGTCAGTGTGAAGCAGCCTGCTCATGCAAAGTTAATGTAACCAAATCACTAACAGATATCCAATACTTTAAGGCCATCTCTTTCTACCCACCTCTTTCTATTGAATCACATTATCATTGTTAAAAAAAATCATTGTAGCAATGCTTTAAAATATTCTTTTCATATTAATGAAGGATATTAAGATTTTAGTTTTGATTGTATTAATTTTTTTTACAGTAGCCAAAAAAAGTTCTACAGAAGAGTCTATAAGCAGGTAGGTAGGCTTCATAGCGGGTTAACATTTCTTTTAATTAATGCTCATGGTCTAGTCTTCAAGAGGTTTTTCACTCCAAGGCAAAGCAGACTCTCATGCCCCTAAAAGACATATCTTCAATTTAACCAATTCCCACTATCACATTGATTCTTTCTTTTTTTTTGCTTCATTATCTTTCAAAAAAATTGGTTTACTAAACACCAAATATGCATGTGTGTATATGCATGTATGTTTATATATACACACACATATATGTACAAATACACGTTGGTGCATATATACAATACAAAAACAATATGCAAATAACACACATTTGTATATACATGCATGTGTGTGTGCTTATCATTTTCTTTTTTTAATTTCAAAACTTTATTTACATTTGTTTTGACGATTTCTGAGTTCTAATTCTCTCCCTTATCCTCATTGTTTTGCATAATTTCACATGCAAATTAAATTAAGACACCACAAAAGAAAACATAGATCTCTCACCCTAATGAAAATAAAAACCTGTAGAGGGCTTGAACTCTGAAAAGGTATACTTGAATCACAACATGGCCCTTATGGCTGGGCATGCTCAATGTGGTGTATGGAGGAAATCATACTGAAGAACTTAAGGACTGAGGATTATGGAGCTCTCTTGGCTCTCAGCTTTCAATCAGGGAAAACTTCAGGTTCTAGATTCTAGAGTTCAGACTCCATTTCCAGCCAAGTGGTAGCTTCTCTCCTGCCTCCTTCACTTCTCCACCTAAAGAACAAGGCTGATCCTGAGGTCTTCCAGAGAGCTAGCCTGGACGTTACACTCTGGAGCTCAACATGGACTAAGAACCCATACTCAGCAGCTCAACTGACAAGATTATAAGGTCAGTAGAGTAGTCCTTGTGACCAGGAAAACGGGGTGAGTATAAAAATAGACAAGCAGGAAACTTTGGTAAGGGCTAAACTAGTCACTTTTGTTTTTCAGCTGAAATGGAGCAAATACTAAGAGCCTTCCCCACTCTAAGGGAAGTATGTAGCATGCATAGTTGAGTTAATTAAAAAAAAAAACTTAAGGTTTGATTGTAACTTGGAAGCAGATCATTGGGCTCTTAGAAACATTAAAGTATACATCTCCTTGGTTTTCTAAGGAAGAAGGATTAGAACAAGAGAAGTGGAAAGTAGTAGGAGAACAACTATTTTAATATTATGAAAATAATGATCCTGATCCAATTCCTGAAGAAGCATTCTATACAAACAATATAATACAATTGGCTTTAAGGAGTTACATAAGTTTTAAAATAAGGAAAAAGAAGAAAGATCAGGAGAGGGGAGGGTACTAAGAAAGCAGCTGAAGTATGGAGAGTTGGATCTTGAGTACTATGCTGATAAGCACAGTCAGACAAGGAAGTGTGAGGATAAAGAAGAAGAGGGAGAATGAGGCTAACAATGTAGCTGGAGGGTATAGCCAATTAGACCAAATCAAGTACCATGCTAGTTCAGTTTCACCTCTGTCTACACTTGAGCAGGCACCCTTAGGGAATTTCCCATCTTTCGACTCTCCCCCCTCAATTTCCCCTTCATGGGTGGAAGGAGGAAGGGGAGTGGGAAGGGCAGTGAAACCACCAGCACTAAATATACAGAAATTTTGTCTACCCCCTATGACATGATTACAAAAGGTGTTAATTAAACTTCAAGGGGAAGGACAGGATACATCTAATTTGAGAATAGAAATGCATCCCTTGATTGAAGAGTTTAATTCTTCAGGTCAAGAAAAAAGAAGATGCACTCTTTTTAATCTAGAAATTATCAAATATCTGAAAAAGTCTTGCACTCCTTATAGGTCTATATCATCTTATTTTAAGATGATATTAGAGAATTTGGCTTTTGAAATTTTCACCCCTGGTGACTGGAAATCTATAGCAAGGAATAAAACTTGTTCTGGCTTTTGGAGTATAGTGAACTCTTATAGAATACAGGCCCAACAAAATAGGCAATCTAGAGTTAATATGCCAGTCATCTTTGATCAACTAGCAGGTCTATGTCTTTATGCATACACTTTTGTGCAGATTAATTACCCTATAGCAGCATATGAGCAAATTGTTGCTACTTCTATTATAGCATGGGAGACCCTCCCAGCAAGGCAAGATAGAAGGGAAGCCTTCATGAAAACAGCACAAGGTCCAAATGAACCCTTTATTGATTTTGTGGGACATCTGCAGACAGCTGTCATATGAACTGTTAGTGAAAATGAAAAAATATTAGTGAAAATGAAAACTTGCTAAAGTTAATGCTAATGAAGTTTATAGAAGAATTATACTAGGACTACACAAGGATGTTCCTCTTTAGATGAGATCATAAGATGCTGTACAACAGTGGGCACAAATACCTTTTACACCCAGGCTATGATACAGACTTCTCAAGATTTAAACATAGGAAGATTGGCAAGGGACTTGCAGAGAGACTCGGCAATGCTTTCAGTGTGGCAAAGGAGGGCATTTGAAAGCTCACTGGTGGCATAGAGCTGGAATGAGAAGATAGAGTGGGAGAACAAGAACCAAAACCCTATGTCCAAAATGCAACAGAGACTTCCATTGAGCATCAGAATGTAGAATGACTCAGGGAAACAGGAAGCATGGCCCAGCTCCAGGGCCCCAGGCAAAAAAACACCTGGGGCATGATGGCAGCTGCTGTTACATCCAGAGAATCTTTAGAAGTTCAATACCCCAACATGATCAATCAGATGAGAAAGGGAGAAAAGGATTACATGAGCAATGAGCCAAGTAGCAATCTGATGGGAGAAAGGGTTTACAATTAAGGAGAATAGAGTTGTATGCAGCTGGGACTACTGAGATATCCCCTAAAAAGAGAAAAACTGTCCCTGTCTAATCTATGCATCATTTGCCTTCAGGCATAATAAGCTTGACCATTTCACAACAGATGTCTTTTCATAAACTGATGTGGGAAACTGGGGAATGTTGGGGAATGTGTAGTTAACATCCCAGTCAGTAATACAGGTGACTTATCAACCAGGAGAAGAAGCACAAAGTTCACTGATAACAGGCAATATGGTGATATTTGCCCAGATTTTGACTCCCAAAAACAGAATTCAGGAATATTCTGGACTGCAGCTATTACAGCTGGCCAACCTATGCCCATTATCAATGTAAATGGCATAACCACTGGAATGGTTGTTAGACATGGGTGCAGAACATACAGTCATTAGAGGTGCCAATTAGCCCAGTCATTGGCCAAATATTAAGGCACACATCTATATGTCTGGTGTAATAGGATCAATAGCAGCTGAAATTAATGCTACCCCTTTGAGATGGACATTTGAAGATGAAACAGTAGTTTTTACTCCTTTTATAGTTGAGAAAATACCCACCAATGCAGAAACTAGGCATGGACTCACATTTAACACCACATAATAAGATAAGATCAAAATGGGTCCAAGATTTCCAATATTTAGGCATAAAGAACGAAATCATAAATAAATTAGAGGAACAGAGGATAGTTTACCTCTCAGACTTATGGAGGAGGAAGGAATTGTGTCCAAAGGAGAACTAGAGACCATTATTGATCACAAAATAAAAAATTTTGATTACACCAAAATTAAAAAGTTTCTGCACAAACAAAACAAATGCAAACAAGATTAGAAGGGAAGTAACAAATTGGGAAAACATTTTTACAGTTAAAGGTTCTGATAAAGTCCTCATCTCCAAAATATACAGAGAATTGACTTTAATTTATAAGAAATCAAGCCATTCTCCAATTGATAAATGGTCAAACGATATGAACAGACAATTTTCAGATGATGAAATTAAAACTATTTCCACTCATATAAAAGAGTGTTCCAAATCACTATTGATCAGAGAAATGCAAATTAAGACAACTCTGAGATATCATTATACACCTGTCAGATTAGCTAAGATGACAGGAACAAATAATGATGAATGTTGGAGGGGCTGTGGGAAACTGGAACACTGATGCATTGTTGGTGGAGTTGTCAAAGAATCCAAGCATTCTGGAGAGCAATCTGGAATTATGCCCAAAAAGTTATCAAAATGTGCATACCCTTTGACCCAGCAGTGCTACTAATGGGCTTATATCCCAAGGAAATACTAAAGAAGGGAAAGGGACCTGTATGTGCCAAAATGTTTGTGGCAGCCCTTTTTGTAGTGGCTAGAATCTGGAAAATGAATGGATGTCCATCAATTGGAGAATGGTTGAGTAAATTATGGTATATGAATGTTATGGAATATTATTGCTCTGTAAGAAATGGCCAATGAGGAATACAGAAAAGCTTGGAGAGACTTACATCAACTGATGCTGAGTGAAATGAGCAGAACTAGGAGATCATTATACACTTCAACAATGATACTGTATGAGGATGTATTCTGATGGAAGTGGATATCTTTAACATAGAGAAGAGCTAATCCAATTCCAATTGATCAATGATGGACCGAATCAGCTACATCAAGAAAAGGAATACTGTGAAATGAGTGTAAACTGTGAGAATTTTTTTTGTTTTTCTTCCCAGATTATTTTTACCTTGCCAATCCAATTATTCCTTTGCAACAACAACAATAACAAAATTCAGTTCTGCACATATATATTGTACCTAGGATATACTATAAGCTATTTTATATGTGTGGGAATGCCTGCCATCTAGGAGAAGGAGTGGAGGGAAGGAGGGGAAAAACTCAGAACAGAAGGGAGGACAAGGGTTAATGTTGTAAAAAAATTACCCATGCATATGTACTGTCAAAAAATGTTATAATTATAAAAATTAATAAAAAAATTATTAAAAAAAAAAAAAGAAAAAGAAAAATCCCCACCAATCTGTGGGGAAGAGCCATATTACAACAGTTAGGATTACAAATGAGTACTTCGGCTTTTTAGGTAAGGCTGCTGTTAAAGCCTGCCAACACTCTCACCTATTTCTTTTCAATGGAAAACTTATACACCAATGTGGATATTATACAGTGGCAAGTGCTAAGATTCAGCTCTTATTAGATATAGTATAAGAGCAACTTGATCAAGGTCACTGACAACCTTCTCTAAGTCCTTGAATTTCCCCTGTATTTGTTGTAAAAAAAATCTGGAATGGAAGATGGCAAATTTATTGGCCACAGTTCCAAATTTTACACACAGATCTCCATTAACAATAACCTGCCAAGATGGATTCTTGAAGGTTTCTGAGGGTCCTCTTTACAGATGCATACAAACATAATATTTGTGCTGTATACTCGCATGACAATTATAAAGAGAGTAGTCCATACTTCCTTTTAGTCCATTCGGCAGAATGAATTGTATGCAATTATGCTAAGTCTTATTATCCAAGAGATGTAAATATATCTGATTTAGCCTTTTCATTAGGTGTTGTACAAAGAATTGCCACAGCCCAAATAAAATTTGTATCTTCTAATATATATCTGCTCTTTAAGGATCTTCAAGAGCAAATGAGAATACATCCAGGTAAGATTTATATCTTGCATGTCCACTCTCATAGTGGATGTCCAGGTCCTATTTTTTATGGAAATTCAAAGGCAGATCACCTTCTAACCATGATACCAATACTACTTTATTTCATGTATCCCAAAAATCTCATTCTAAATATCAAGCTGCTCGAGCTTTACATTTGCAATTTGGGATAACCAAAGAGGAACCTAGTAGCATAGTAAAAATCTGTACAGCTTTCTTTCCATTCCATGCTCCTATGCTCCCTACAGGGAAGAAACCTGATGGTTTGAGACCCAGTGAAATTCAGCAATGGATGTGACTCATTATAAATCTTTCAGTTGTCTGTCTTTTATCCATGTTGTAGTAGACATCTTTTTAGGATTTACTTTTGTGATATCAACAGCAAAAGAGACAGCCCAAGTGATCATTGAATTCCTTATACAAGCTTTTGCAATTAATAGGTGTGCCACAAGCAATACAGAGAGATAATGGACTTGCACATACTTCTAAACATTTTGCACACTTTTGTGCAAACTCTCAGGTTTTACACACCACTGGAATACCTTTTAATCCTCAAGGACAGGCAATAGTAGAGAGGAGAATCAGAGACATCAAGCTGCTCCTCCAAAAACCAAAAAAAAAAAAGTGGGAGCCACAGGTAGCCCTAGAGAACTTTTAAATTGAACTCTTTATATTATTAATTTTTTTTACTTTTTGATGAAGATGCAGATAGTTTTTATAACCCACCAGAAGGACAGTGTCTAGAGCGAGCAGTTCCACTATCTTTAAATAATCACCTGCTTAGACATCTAGAAAGTGGTGAATGGAAGGGACCAGATAGGTTAACTGCTTGGGGGAGAGGTTTTTGCTTATATCTCTACAGATAGAGAAGGAATCAGATGGATACCAACAAGCCATATTTACCTTGAGAAGAGAGACAGAAAAAGAAAAGACCCTTGAAATGAAGACCACCCAAGGAACATAGATAGTTCCATCTCTTACTACATTTGCCAATGCACAACAAAAATTGTCAATAAGAATGCTGCGGGATTTCAAAATCTGCAGGAATTGTTGGATTCCCTGACACATAAAGTAATGGACAATAGATTGGTTTTGGAGTATCTCTTGTCTGCTAAAGGAGGAATGTGTGTGATTGTTATTCATATACTCTCTTTCTAGGACTTATAGACATGTATAATTCCTTCATGGTGATATTTTATATAGGTTCTTGTATGTTAAATTTTCTGTGAAATTCAGGATTGATTGATAGATCTTTGAAATCTGCAAGTTCATTAATTGTCCATTTTTTTCTCATTCAAAATTGCAGATAATTTTGCTGGTCTCAGGTATTGGGTCTTTTGCTTTTGGTTAGATATGGTTCAGGAATTGTGGTCTTTTACTGTAAATATTGATGAATCTTGTACAATTATAATTGTAGCTCCAACATATTTGATTTTTTCCCCTTGTTTCTTGCAAAATTTTCTCTTTGATCTGGAGATTTTAACAATTGGCAATAATGTGTGTTTTCCACAGAGAACCTCTTTCAGGTGGTGACCAGTGAATTTTTTTTTTGTTGTTGTTTTCTATTTCTACTTTCCCTTCCTCTTCTGTCACTTCAGGACAATTTTCTTGGATTGGTTCCTGCTTATTGGGTCAAGGTTGTCTTTCTCGTCACAACATTCTAGCAATCCAATGATTCTTAAATATATATATATATATATATATATATATATATATATATATATATATATATATATATATATAGAGAGAGAGAGAGAGAGAGAGAGAGAGAGAGAGAGATATCTGATTTCTACTTCTATCATTTTTCCTAAGGGATGCTTTACATCTTATTCTATTTTCTCATTATTTATAATCTGTTTTGTTACTTATTAGTCTCTCATAACTTTGCTGGCTTGCCCAATTCTAACTTTCTTTTTTTTATTTATAAATTTTTTGACAGTATATATGCATGAGTACTTTTTAAAAATAACATTATCCCTTGTATTCATTTTTCCAAATTATCCCCTCCCTCCCTCTACAATCCCATACATTTTACATGTGTTACCATATAACCTAGATACAATATATGTGTGTAAATCCCATTTTCTTGTTGCACATTAAGTATTAGATTCTGAAGGTGTAAGTAACCTGTGTAGATAGACAGTAGTGCTAACAATTTACATTCACTTCCCAGTGTTCCTTCTCTGGGTGTAGTTGTTTCTGTCCATCATTGATCAACTGGAAGTGAGTTGGATCTTCTTTATGTTGAAGATATCCACTTCCATCAGAATACATCTTCGTACAACATTGATGTGTACAGCGATCTTCTGGTTCTATTCATTTCACTCAGCATCAGTTGATGTAAGTCTCTCCATGCCTCTTTGTATTCCTCCTGCTGGTCATTTCTTACACAGCAATAATATTCCATAACCTTCATATGCCATAATTTACCCAACCATTCTCCAATTGATGGACATCCATTCATTTTCCAGTTTCTAGCCACTACAAAAAGAGCTGCCACAAATATTTTGGCACATACAGGTTCCTTTCCCCTCCTCAGTATTTCTTTGGGATATAAGCCCAATAGCAGCAATGCTGGATCAAAGTGTATGCACAGTTGATAACTTTTTGGGCATAGTTCCAAATTGCTCTCCAGAATGGTTGGATTCTTTCACAACTCCACCAGCAATGTATTAGTGTCCCAGTTTCCCCACATCCCCTCCAACATTCATCATTATTTGTTCCTGTCATCTTAGCCAATCTGACAGGTGAGCAGTGGTATCTCAGAGTTGTCTTAATTTGCATTTCTCTCCAATTCTAACTTTCAAAAAAATTATTTTCAACTCTGAGACTGTGTACCATCTTTCCTCATTCGTTAATTTTGTTTTCAAAATCATTGTTTTTCTTGGATGGTTTTATTTTTCCTCAAACTCTAGCATTTGATTTTTAACTTCTTTTTTGAGTTCTGGGCAGGGAGTTATTTTACATTACTCTTTGGGGTAGCTTTTTTTTAGGCGGGGCAATACTTTTCTTAGTAAATTACACTCCTTTAAAGATGAATCCTGGCCTTTCCTGTTACTATAATATGTTTTAATGGTGGGGTTCCTTCTTTGCTGGTTCATTTTTAAAATAAGAAGTATCAATATAAGCATCTCTAATATTGGGTGGAAGGATTGTGCCTCAAATTTTGAGCTCTCCACTCTGATCCACCATACCAAGAGCTCCACCTTCCTACCAGTGCCCACCTGTGCCAGCAGCATAACTGTCCTACTGCTTTTGCAATCCTCATCCAGGGCCAGCAGCACAACTTGACCTGGCATTCCCAAATAACCACATTTCATTTGGTCTTCCCAGAATCCAAACCCTATGACAATCAGTCCTGAAGATGAAAGTCTCTGTAGTTCTTACTCAGGTTCCAGCCATACTCAGGCTGAAGGGTCTTGACTTATGTTTCTGTAGAGTTAGCCCAGAGGTGTTGGCACTTCACACAAGTTAACCTCCAGACCAAAGTATTTCAGATCTTCTCCGGTTGTATCAGGAGGATCCCTGTTCTACCCCAAGTCTCCTTGATTTATCATCAGTCTTTGTTCACCCTGAGGCACAAATTTGTTCTATTTATAGGGAAAATCTGGAGAATTTAAAATGTATCAACCTTCTCTTCCATTTTCCCAGAATCCTCCCTATTTGTAATTTTGGACCTTTTAGTGGATATAATAAACTCATGTTGATTTTTACATTTCTCTGATTGGTAGGTCCATCCCCTTCTGACAAGTGCAATATGGTAGATAGGATCACATTGTTTGTGCTAGCCATATATTTGAGAGAAAATTTGGAGGACACTGTACATTTCGTTCTTATTAATTATAGGAAGATTCAAAAGACTCAGAGAAGGGAAAAAAATAGGTATTGGTTGACAACATTACTGGTAAAAAAAAAAAAAATCAGCTCATGAAACTCAAAATATTCCCAATCAGCTACAAGTTCACAATGCATCAGAGAAATGTGCTGTGAAAAAAGGTAAGTTACTATTTTGACAGAGAACCTGATTTCATCAATTTGGGAATAAGGAATACATTTTTAATGATGCCTATTAGCTACTGTTCTATAACATAGAGCTGTACAAAGTACACATTCCCTAAATGCAAATGTACACTCTTTATCTGATTTTCTCTCCTGGAATTTTTTATCTCCTATCATGTTCAATTAATTTTTCCCAAAACAATTCAAAATAGATATATTTGAACAGTTTTCATATTCTCACTAGCAAATGTTCCCATTATTACTGTATTTATTCATATTTTATTGCCATGGTATCAACATAAGGATTGGAAGAGGGAGAAGATATAGAGTCACCTTGGGATTCAGAAGTATTTTCTATTAAGTTATTTTGAAACTTCAATCTTGATATTGTTACTTTTAAATTACATTTTAGATTTACTTATTTTCTAATTACTTCAATCACATAGGTCAAATTAGAATGTGAACTTTAGTGCTGGAAGAGCTTTCAGAAATAATCTAGTACAACTACCCATTTAAGATGTGGGGAAGGTGCATCCCAGAGAAGACCGCTTATGTTCTCACTACTAGTTTAGTGAAGAGCCAGGAGGAAAATTCAATGGCCTTACCTTTCCACTCTATTCCTTAACACCTTATCAGTTTCAAATTGCCTTTCAGTTAGTCATTCAGCAAACAAGTATCATAGCACTTTATGCTGTTCTAAGTATTAAGATATATTCCAGTAAAGTAATATACTTTGTACAAACAAAAGCCTGCTTCCCTACTACATGATCAGCTTACTTATAAATTAAGGGAAAGGACAAAGGGCCCAATATAAGTTGATGTTAAGGCCAATGCTTAATAAATTTCTGTATAACTTCTATATAACTGCTGAGGCCAGCACAAAGGTAAACGGCAGAGTTGGTTGTGTTCAATCAGAAAAGACTTTATGAAAGAGGTAATAATTAGGGCATAATGATAGGATCATGTTTGGATTGACAGAGAGGAAGCAGGAAAACATGCAGAGAGAGAGGATAGTAATGGGGCTTGCAAGAAATGCAAATGTTGAGGTTTAGCTGTTACAGAGGGCCACTAATAGAAGGCATAAATTATTTTTCATAAAAAGAGTGTGAATGGACACCCTGGATTATAGCTTTTAGGATTTGGGATTTGATTTGCATCAAGTCTTTCCTTAGGCAATTTAATAATATATTGAAGCATATTTTAGGAAAGCTTTTTGTGATCATTATCAAAGATTACCTGCAGCTAAGGTACATTATAGTCAAAAGATGTTATTTCAAAAGAAATTTCCTATTTATTTCTCACCAATTTTAAGCTCACCTATCTTTGTTCTTCAAATAGACATTAATTCTTTAAGGCAGTGGTCCTCAAACTTTTTAAATAAGGGGCCAGTTCACTGTCCCTCAGACAGTTGGAGGGCCAGACTATACTAAAAACAAAAATTCACACTCTGTCTCGGCCCCTCAGCCCATTTGCCATAACCCGGCTGCCCCATAAACATCCTCAGGGCCCACATATAGCTTTGGGCCATAGTTTGAGAACCCCTGCTAAGGTATAATTAACATATAAGAGAGGAATTTAAATCAGAATATGAATAATAACCTTATTGTAATTCTGTGCCCTAACCTTTTTATAAAAATATATCTGATTTCTAAAACTTTAATTTCTGTTACATGCAGTAAATTTTATTAGTACACATTATGTTGTGACCTCATATAAAAGTGGGAAAAAGGAATGGTAACCTTAGATTTTAAAATATAATTTCCTATTTCTCCATTACATATGAATGCCTCTCATCTTTTAGTAATCCAGTTCAATAACACCTTCATAAAATCTAATATGCAAAGTATTTTGTTATATAGCATTCATAAACAAAGAAGACTCAGGTCCTGCCATCTGGTACTGTATAATTTAATTGGAATCTAAGGTATCCACAAAAAAATGTATTTTTTATAACTATTGAAAAAGTCAGATAAAAACTGACTTTACTATTTGTAAATACTAATTTTTACTTATCAATACATAATACTAAATAAAATGAATGAATAAATTTATATGAATAATAAGTTATTAATTCAGTTAAATCTATTTCCTTTTCATGCATCTCTATTTCAGGTAAACGATTTTCTGAATACTTCCTTATTTTTATCTCCTTCAGTACCTTTCCTTATATTGTTCACTGTGTTTGGAATATCTTCCTGAGTCATTTTTTTTCCATCTGAAATTCTAACTATTTCAAAACTCACATCAAACAATAACATGTAGATAAAGCTTTCATTGTTCCTTTTAAACTCTCAAAATTCTTTGCAATTCCGTAAAACATCTCACAGATTCTTCATTCTCCCATACTTGTAGCTTAGTAAACAATGAAAAAGTAGCTACTATGTAAGAAGCAGTATTCAATGGATAGAAAAACAAAAAGCAAAATATATAAACAACAAATAACATGAAAGGAAACCAAGAAATTGGGGGTTCATGGAATCCACATATTGCTGCAACATGGTGGAAAAGTCAGAGAAGTCCCAAAGAGTGCAGTAAAGTCAGAAATGACAAGTCTGTCTATTCTGAGTCCCCTCCTTTGAAATTCATGGCTCTTCCCTCCAGTCAGAGGGTATTTTATCTTACCTTCTACATTATTGTCACTTAAGGATAACAACTGTGTATCCTATTATTTTTTCCATTCCTAGTATTTGAATTTGTTGAAGTAATAATTAAAATATTTATCAGCCTATGTGCTCTGGTAAATTCTTACTTTTTGTTATGAAGAAGAGGTTTTCTATAAACCAAATGTCTAATTGAAAAC
Source organism: Sminthopsis crassicaudata (assembly GCF_048593235.1). NCBI lineage: Eukaryota > Metazoa > Chordata > Mammalia > Dasyuromorphia > Dasyuridae > Sminthopsis > Sminthopsis crassicaudata. The sequence continues at coordinate 266,559,971 of NC_133621.1, forward strand.
GTCTAATTCTTTGCATGATTTGATTGTTAGTTTCTTTACCTTCTGGCAAGTAGAGAGTGGTAGGAGTTTCATGTTATTTATGTAAGCCATATATGAAAGTAAAAAATTGGAAGATATTGTACATGTCATTCTTATTAATTATAGGAATATCCAAAAGATTCGGAGGTGGAAGAAAAGAAAAATGACATGTTAATTGACAACAAAGTAAAGAAACAACTTCTGAAACTCCAAATATTCCCAATAAGCAACAGGCTCACAGTCCATCTGAGAAATATGCTGCCAGAAAAGGTAAGTTATTGTTTTGACAGGGCTCCTGATTTCATCATTTTAGGAAATCCACAAGGAATAAATTTCTAGTGATTCCCACTGGCTACTGTTCTGCAGCATAGAGTCTTCCAAAGAAGCCGAGGGGCTAAGAAGTTCAGTGTCTTGCCTATGGTCATAAAACCAAAATATCAGCAATGGAAATTGAACACAGGGCTTCCTAATGCCAAACTGACCAAGTATCCACTGTCTTTAGGCAGTGCTTGCACTCATGCTTAGACTCAAGTTGTAGAATATGCTACAAACTTTTCTTTTGGTAAAATGCCTTTATATACTATTAAATGTTAAGGATGTTTAAAAAAAAATATTCCATATCCTCACGTAAAATTACCACTGAGTCCCTAACTTCTGTTGTTGTTTTTGTTTTTTCTTTGAAAGACCCTCCTTTGTCCATAATTCCTAAATTCAAATGTTTGTTCCTCTCTTAATCTTATTTTTGTTCTGGAATTTTTGTCTCCATTCATTTTCATTTACTTTTTCCTGAAGCAATTCTGAGTAGACATATTTGAACAGCTTTCATTTTCTCACTAAGATATATTTCAGTTATTAATATGAATATTTACCTACATTTTATTGCCATAATTATCAACATTATAATTGGAAGAGGAAGAAGATACAGAGTCACCTTGGGATTCAGAAGTATTTTCTATTAAGTTATTTTGAAACTGCAATCTTGATTGTTACTTTTAATTACATTTTAGATTTCTGATTTACTAATCTCTGCAATTGCTTGGGTGGAATTAGAATGTGAATTTTAGAGTTGGAAGGGATTTCAGAAATCTAGTACAACTACCCATTTAAGATGTGGGGAAGGCCCACCCCAGAGAAGTCAGCTAACTTATTTATGTATTCACTTACTAGTTTAGTGAGGAGTTAAGAAGATGATTCAATGGTCCTAACTTTCAGGACTTCATGCTTTCTACTCTACTCCTTATCACCTTATCAATTTCAAAGTGCCTCTCAGTCTGTCATTCAATGAACAAGTATCATAGTATATTATGCTGTTCTAGTATTAAGATATATTGTAGTAAAGTAACACACTTTGGACAAATAGAAACCTAATTCCCTACTACATGATCAGCTCATAAATTAGGGGACAGGACAAAGGCATCTATATAAGTTGATGTTATGAACAACTCTTAGTAAATTTCTGTGTAAATTCTATACACAAGAGCTAAGGCTAGTACAAAGGTAAATGGAAGAGTTAGTTGTGTTGAATCAGGAAAGACTTAATGAAAAGGTAACAATTAGAATATAATGATAAGGTCATGTTTAGACTGACAGAAAGGAAGAGGGGAAACACACAGAGACAGAGAAGATACTAAGGATGGTTGCAAACTATGCAGATCTTGAGATTTAGCTATTTCAGAGGTCTACTAATAAAAGGCATGGATTATTTTCTATAAAAAAAGAGTGTCAGTGGATGCCTTGGAATGATAGCTTTAGGATTTGGAATTTGATTTGAAATTTCAGTTTCACAGTTACCATCCATATGATGTTCTCTGTGTTTTTAAATATAGGTTTCATTCTGTCTTTTACAATTTGATTTTATCCTATTTCTGCTATTTCTGCTTATGTCATGATTTTTTGTCTCTAAACTTATTTCAAAAATTCATATGTCAACTCATAAATTAAGTTTGGAAATCCAATTCTCTTGTTAATTATGTTTCTATTCTTGTGTATGGAAATCTATTGCCCTTGAAGGATACATATGGTCTATGATCTTCAAAACACAAAGAAATAATTTGGTTCTAATTGGCTTGTAATCCAAACAAGTCGAGTCCAATATCTCTGACCTTGGAGAACGATTCAAAAAATGAATATTTCTTAGACACAAAACAGAAAGAAGTGCGTGTTACTAACCTTGTATGTTCAACTATCAGTCTATTGTGTTGTTCCTATCCTCATGATGTTATCCACTTTCTAAGCTATCTCAGTGTTTTACCCACTTTTCCAACTCTTTTCTTCTTTATTTCCCAAAATGATATTAAGGCCAGTAATCACCAGATGTTTGTTTTTGATTATTGAAAAGGTCCATTGTTCTGGCCAAGATGGCGGCATGGAGGCAGACAGCTGCTTGAGCTCCGTGTTTTCTCTCAGGACTTACTTCATGACAAGCCTCGGAATTAATGCTTGACGGGAAAAGAAACCCACAAATAATCATCAACAGAAGAAATCCATGAAATTCTCCATAGAAGGTCTGTGTTTGCTTGGGGGAGGGTCGAACAGACTGGGCAAAGACTGAGGGCAGGCAAGCCAGAGCAAGACAGGCAGCTCACACAGCTCAGACCTGAGGAGGGAGGGGTACGATCTCTGACATTTCTGCAAAAAGACTTTTACCCCAGTGTGGCTATTCCTCTTGGCAGCAAGCTAGGAGCAGCAGAGAGGGTGTAAACACCGGAGGTGAAGATTAAAACCCCAGAAAGCTAGCGTCTCTCGGAACCTAGCCACCCCCAACCCCCACCTGGAGTTCTCAGAGCCCAGACTCAGCACAGCCATCGCTGCCCTGTTAGTGGCTCTCTGCTGCCCTACCCCCAGTCTGTAGAGGAAGCCCATTAACACCATCCAGCCCCATCCCCCAAAAAACAGACCAATTGTTTCTCTTGTCAATTTGTTTTCTTTGATTCTGCTCTTGACAAAATGAACAAAACATTCAAAAGGGCTCTAACTATTGACATCTTCTGTATGGAGAGAGAGCAGACTTCAAATACTGAGGAGACTAAAAACAGACTCTCCCCAGAGGAACCCCCTAAGGGGGATGTGATCTGCTCCTTAATACAAAAGAATCTCATAGAGGAAATCAAAAAAAGCTCTCAAAAGAGCTAGAAGAGAAATTGGAAAATGAAAGGGAAGCTTGGAAAGAGAGTCTGGAGAAGTTATCCAGAGTGGATAAAGAGATCAAATCATTGAGAAACAAAATTAGTGAATTGGAAAAGGTAAACAACTCCAAGGAAAACAGGATTAGTGAATTAGAAAAGGTAAACAACTCCAAGGAAAACAGGATTAGTGAGCTGGAAAAGGCAAACAACTCCAAGGAAAACAGGATTAGTGAGCTGGATAAAGAAATCAGCTCTCTAAAAAATAAAATGGATGCAATGGAAAAAAAGTCCATAGAAGAATAAAACTCACTTAAAAACATAATTGGGCAATTACAAAAAGATATAATAAAAGTGAGTGAAGGAAATACATCATTGAAAATTAGACTAGAACAAGTAGAAATGAATGACTCAAGGAGAAACCAAGAAGTAGTCAAGCAAAACCAGAGAAATAAAACAATCGAAAAGAATGTCAAGTACCTTATTAGAAAGACAACAGACCTGGAAAACAGATCCAGGACAGACAATTTGAGAATAATCGGACTCTCTGAAAAATGTGAGGAAAAAAAGAGATTGGATACTATTTTCAAGGAAATTATCAAAGAGAACTGTCCAGATGTTTTGGAAACAGAGGGTAAAATAGACATTGAAAAAATTCACCGATCACCTACTGAAAGGGACTCTAAAATCAAACCACCAAGAAATATAGTGGCCAAGTTCAAAAACCAGTAGACAAAGGAAAAAATATTAGAAGCTGCTAGAAAAAATCATTTCAGACATGGAGGAGCCACAATAAGGATAACCCAGGATCTAGCAGCGTCCACATTAAAAGAATGAAGGGCCTGGAACATGATATTCTGAAAGGCTAAGGAACTTGGTATGCAGCCAAGAATAACTTACCCAGCAAAAATGAGCATCGTTTTCCAAGGAAGAAGATGGACATTTAACAAAATAAATGAATTCCATCTATTCTTGATGAAAAAATCAGAACTACATAAGAGGTTTGATCTTCAAATACAGAACTCAAGAGATTTCTAAAAAGGTAAAAAGAAATCTTGAGATCTATACTTCTGCCAAAAAAATATGTAAAGAACATATGTACAATTTGTCTTAGAAACTAGAGGTGGAAAGGAAATTATATCATAAAAAAGAGTAAAGTGGTGGTACTACATCTCATGAAGAGGCAAAGGTAACCTATTGTATCTGAGAGAAAGAAAGGAGGGAGATGAACACAGTGTGTATCAATAGACATATTCGATTTATGGTGAAACTTCTTCCACTTCATTGAAAAGTGAAAGGGAAGGAGTAAGCTAAGGGGAAGGGAATACAGAAATTTCGAGGAAAAGGGGTAAAATAAGGGGAGGAACTTTAAGATGGGGGAGGGATCCTAAAAAGGGAGGGCTGTGAAAAGCAAGTGGTGTTCACCAGTTTAATACTGGGTAGGGGGGTAAGAGGGAAGGAAAGGGGAAAAGCATAAGCAGGGGTTAATAGGATGGCAAGCAATATAGAATTAGTCCTTCAAACCATAAATGTGAATGGGGCAAACTGCCTCATAAAGAGGAAGCAGTTAGCAGACTGCATTAAAAGTCAGAATCCTACTATATGTTGTTTACAGGAAACACACCTGAAACTGGTTGAGACATTCAAACTAAAAGTAAAAGGGTGGAGCAGAATCTATTATGCTTCAGGCAAAACCAAAAAAGCAGGAGTATCCATCCTCATCTCAGATCAAGCAAAAACAAAAATTGATCTAATTAAAAGAGATAAGGAAGGGCATTATATCCTGTTAGAGGGCAGCATCAATAATGAAGCAGTATCAATATTAAACATATATGCACCAAGTGGTGCAGCATCTAAATTCTTAAAAGAGAAATTAAGAGAGCTGCAAGAGGAAATAGATAGCAAAACTATAATAGTGGGAGATCTCAACCTTGCACTCTCAGAATTAGATAAATCAAACCACAAATTAAATAAGAAAGAAGTCAAAGAGGTAAATAGAATACTAGAAAAGTTTGATATGATAGATCTTTGGCGAAAGCTAAATGGAGACAGAAAGGAATATACTTTCTTCTCAGCAGTTCATGGAACCTATACAAAAATTGATCATATACTAGGGCATAAAAACCTCAAAATCAAATGCAGTAAGGCAGAAATAGTAAATGCATCCTTTTCAGACCACAATGCAATCAAAATTACATTTAATAAAAAGCTAGGGGAAAATAGACCAAAAAATAATTGGAAATTAAATAATCTTATACTAAAGAATGACTGGGTAAAACAGCAAATCATAGACATAAATAATAACTTCACCCAAGAAAATGACAATAATGAGTCATTATACCAAAATGTGTGGGATACAGCCAAAGCAGTAATAAGGGGAAGTTTTATATCTCTAGAGGTCTACTTGGATAAAATAGAGAAAGAGAGGGTCAGGGGCGGAGCCAAGATGGCGGAGAAGATACACATGAATTTGTAAGCTCCCTTCTTCCCTCATTACCAATTAATTAAATCAGCCTCAAAATTAACGCTGGAGTGATAAAAACCACAAGGATTAGAAGCACAACTTACCAGCTGAAGAGAATCTGGAATTTCAACAGAAAAGGTTGGTTTCAAGGGGAGGGGAAAAAAAAAAAAAGAAAAAAGAGGCCAGCACAGAAAGGGTGGAACTGGGTGCTGATCAGGCTGGGGAGAACCCTGGGATCAGAGAAGCCACTGAGATAGAGGAATCTGACACAGGCTGTAAGCTCTTCTCTGCTTATAAAATAGCAATTCAGAAGAGAAGTCAAGCTACTTTACAATATAGAGCGAGATCCTAAATCCACCCCAATCCAGAAGTGACCTAATAGAGCTCCTCATGGCTGTGCAGACTGTTCAGACGCCTTCTGCTGCCTGGGGCTACTCCTTGGGGTAGTTGAGAGCCTTAGCATCTAGACAAAGCCCTAGGCAGCCTCTAGTCCACATAGTGGGGGGATCAGCCTAAGGCAATGGAATTCTAGCAGCAGCAGAACTCCCAGAAAAGCTGAACTCCCAGAGAAGCGGAACCTTTGTAGTATGGACTGCAGTTTCTGGGCAGACATTTCCAGTTTGAGCCCAGGGGCTTTTCATGTCAGCTGCTGATATCTGTGGCCCCAAGGGAGGCATTGGCTGGGGTTTGTGACGGTCTCACTATTCAGCCTTAATCCTCAGGGCAGTCGCTAGGCCACACAACAGGGTCCTTCCCTGGGCACTCCTCACAGTGCAGCCGTGCTAAACACTTCTGAGGCATTTCTGGGGAGGGGGAAACTCTCTCCCAGAGCTCTCTCTCTCTCACCTCAGGCACAGGGTTGTTGCATTCTACCCACCCCACCCCCCAAGGGCAGACCCCATTAGATTTTTAACAATGAGTAAGAAGTGGAAGAGAATGATGGATACTTTCTACACAGAGAAAGAGCGGGTATCCAACCCCAAAGAAGCTAACAATAGAGTGTCTGCAGATAATACTCTAAAGGGGAATTATACCTGACCCCCATCACATTAGTCTCTCCTAGAAGAGACTATTAAAAAGTAAAGAGAGTTTGAAGAAAAATGGGGAAAGGAAAGAGAAAATATGATAGAGAATAACAAAGTCCTGAAATTTGAGTTGGAAAAAAAAAAAAAGAATTCACAGGAGGTATAGGGAAACAAAATTTGTAAATTAGAAAATGTTAAAAAATCACAGGAAAGTAGGATTTCTGAATTGGAAAAGATAAAAATGTTTCAAGAAAGTAGGATTTCTGAATTGGAAAGAGAAAATAACTCACTAAAAAAACATTTAGCAAAATGGAAAAAAATTCAACAGAGCAAAATAATTCATTTAAAAACTCAATTGGAATATACAAAAAGAACTAAAAATGTGAATGAAGAAAATAACTCATTAAAAATCAGGATTGAACAAATAGAAATGAATGATTCATTGAGAAACCAAGAATCAGTCAAACAAAACAAAAAAAAGTGAAAAGCTGGAGAGTAACATCAAATACTTACTGGGAAAATCTATAGACCTGGAAAATAGATCTAGGAGAGATAATCTGAAGATCATTGGACTTCCCGAAAACTATGATCAAAAAAGAGGCTTGATTATATTTTACAGGAAATTATCAAAGAAAACTGTCCAGAAATAATAGAAACAGAATGGACAATAGGCATTGCAAGAATTCATCAAACACTTTTTGAAAAAGACCTACAAAAAGAACTCCATGGAATATTGTGGCTAAGCTGCAGACCTACCATACTAAGGAAAAAATATTGCAAGTAGCGAGGAAAAAACAATTCAAATATCAAGGGGCCACAATAAGGTTCATGCAAGATCTGGCTGCCTCCACAATAAAGGACTGAAGGGCCTGGAACCTGATATTCCGAAAGGCAAAAGAACAAGGATTGCAACCAAGAATAAACTACCCCCAAGTTCAGCATTTCCTTCCATGGAAGAAGATGGACATTTAATGAAACAGAGAAATTCCATTTGTTTCTAAGAAAAAAATCAGACTTAAAAAAAAAATTTGATCTGCATGCACAAGATTGAAGAGAAGCAGAAAAAGGTAAAAAGAAATTTTGAGAACTGTGTCTCTGTTGTGGATATATGGAAAGTCTGCATGGATATTTTGATTTTACTGATATAATATTAAAAAAAAAAGGGAAGGAGTAAAGGGAAGGGAATAGTATAAGAAAAAGGGGAAGGAAAGATAAAAAGAGGGAAACTACATCCCAGGAAGAGGCATAGAAAAATATACCACATTTGAGGGAATTTAGAGAGGGGGAGAAACATTGTGTGAATCTTACTTTCATCAGAGTAGGCTCAAAAAGTAAATAATTGACATATTTGTTTTTCAGAGAATCCTCTCTCACCTCATTAAAAGGGGGGAGAGGAAAATGGAATAGGAAAAGGGTAATAAGGGAAGGGTACAAGAAAGGGAAGGGACTTAAAAGGAGGGGGGAGGGATACTAAAAAGGGAGGGCTGTGAGTCACAAGTGGGGTCTCTAAAGTAAATATTGGGGAAGAGGTTCAGGGGAGTCAAGGGAAAAAAAAGCATAATCTGGGGATAATATGATGGCAGGAAATACAGAATTACTAATTTTAACTGAAAATGTGAATGGGATGAACTCTCCGATTAAACGAAGGCGGATAGCAGACTGGATCAAAAGTCAGAACCCTACAATATGTTGTTTACAGGAAACACACTTAAAGCAGAGAGATACATACAGAGTAAAGGTAAAAGGTTGGAGCAGAATATATTATGCTTCAGGTAAAGCCAAAAAAGCAGGCTTTGCCCTCCTTGTCTCAGATCAAGCAAAAGCAGAAGTAGATCTAATTAAAAGAGATAAGAAAGGAAACTATATCCTGCTAAAAGGTAGCATAGACAATGAAGCCATATCAATACTAAACATATATGCACCAAGTGGTATAGCATCTAACTTCCTAAAGGAAATGTTAAGAGAGTTGCAAGAAGAAATAGACAGCAAAACTATAATAGTGGGAGATCTCAACCGTGCACTCTCAGAATTAGACAAATCAAACCACAAAACAAATAAAGAAATTAAAAAGGTAAATAGAACATTAGAAAAACTAGAGATGATAGACCTTTGGAGAAAACTGAATGGTGATAGAAAGGAGTATACTTTCTTCTCAGCAGTTCATGGAGCCTATACAAAAATTGACCATATATTAGAACATAAAGATCTCAAAATTAAATTCAGGAAGGCAAAAATAGTAAATGCCTACTTCTCAGATCACAATGCAATAAAAACTACATTCAATAAGAAGTTAGGGGTAAATAGAACAAAAAGTAATTGGGAACTGAACAATATCATCTTAAAGAATGACTGGGTGAAACAGCAAATTATAGAAACAATTTTACCCAAGATAATGACAACGATGAGACATCATACCAAAATTTGTGGGTTGCAGCTAAAGTGGTAATTAAAGGAAATTGTATATTTCTAGAGGCTTATTTGAACAAAATAGAGAAAGAGAAGTTTAATGAATTGGGCCTACAACTTAAAAAGCTAGAAAAAAACCAATTAAAAACCCCAACCAAAAACTAAACTTGAAATATTAAAATTAAAAGGAGAAATCAATAATATTGAACGTAAAAAAAAAAACTATTGAATCAGTAAATAAAACCAAGAGTTGATTTTATGAAAAAGCCAATAAAATAGATCAACCTTTGGTAAATCTGATCAGAAAAACAAAAGAGGAAAATCAAATTGTTAATCTTACAAATGAAAGGGGATCTTTCTACAGATGAAGAGGAAATTAGAGAAATAATAAGGAGTTATTCTGCCCAACTTTTTGCCAATAAATTAGATAACTTAAGTGAAATGGATGACTACCTCCAAAAATATAGGCTTCCTAGATTAACAGAGGAAGAGATAAATTGCATAAATAGTCCCATTTCAGAAAAAGAAATAGAACAAGCTATTAATCAACTTCCCAGGAAAAAATCCCCAGGACCAGATGGATTTACATGTGAATTATACCAAACATTTAAAGAACAATTAGCCCCAATGTTACATAAACTATTTGAAAAAATAGGGAATGAAGGAATCCTACCAAACTCCTTTTATGACACAGACATAGTACTGATACCTAAACCAGGAAGATTGAAAACTGAGAAAGAAAACTATAGACCAATTTCCTTAATGAATATTGATGCTAAAATCTTAAATAAAATATTAGCAAAAAGACTTCAGAAAATCACCCCCAGGATAATATATTATGATCAAGTAGGAGTTATACCAGGAATGCAGGGCTGGTTTAATATTAGGAAAACTATGAGTATAATTGACCAAATTAATAATCAAATTAATAGAAAACATATGATCATCTCCATAGATGCAGAAAAATAATTTGATAAAATACAACATCCATTCCTACTAAAAACACTTGAGAGTATAGGAATAAATGGACTTTTCCTTAGAATAGTCAGGAGCATATATTTAAGACCATCAATAAACATAATAGGTAATGGAAATAAACTGGAATCTTTCTCATTAAGATCAGGAGTGAAACAAGTTTGTGCACTATCACCATTACTATTCAATATTGTATTAGAAATGCTAGCCTCGGCAATAAGAGTTGAGAAAGAGATTAAAGGAATAAGAGTAGGTAATAAGGAAATCAAACTGTCACTCTTTGCAGATGATATGATGGCATACTTAGAAAACCTCAGATATTCTAATAAAAAGTTATTACAAATAATTCACAACTTTACCAAAGTTTGTGGGTACAAAATAAATCCACATAAACCCTCAGCATTTTTATACATCACCAATAAATTGCAACAGCAAGAGATAACAAAGAGAAATTCCATTCCAAACAAATGTCATGAGCATACAATATTTGGGAATCCATCTACCAAAGAAAAGTCAGGAATTTTATGAACAAAATTACAAGGCACTTGCCACAAAAATAAAGTCAGATTTAAATAATTGGAAAGACATCCAGTGCTCGTGGATAGGCCGAGCTAATAGAATAAAGATGACAATACTCCCCAAACTAATCTATGTATTTAGTGCTATACCAATCAAACTCCCAAGAAACTATTTTAGTGACCTAGGAAAAATAACAACAAAGTTCATATAGAAGGATAAAAGGTCGAGAATTTCAAGGGAATTAATGAAAAAAAAAAATGAAGGTGGTATACCCGATCTATAACTATATTATAAAGCAACAGTCACCAAAACCATTTGGTATTGACTAAGAAACAGACTACTTGATCAGTGGAATAGGTTAGGTTCACTGGGCAAGATAGTGATTAAAAATCGCAATCTAGTGTTTGACAAACTCTAAGATCCCAACTTTTGGGATAAGAATTTATTTTTTGACAAAAAGTGCTGGGAAAACTGGAAATTAGTATGGCAGAAACTAGGCATGGACCCGTTTTTAACACCAACTACTAAGATAAGATCAAAATGGGTCCAAGATTTAGGCATTAAAAAATGAGATTATAAATAAATTAGAGGAACAAAGGATAGTTTACCTCTCAGACTTGTGGAGGTGGAAGGAATTTGTGTCCAAAGGAAAACTAGAGATCATTATTGATCACAAAATAGAAAATGCTGATTACATCAAATTAAAAAGGTTTTGCACAAACAAAATTAATGCAAACAAGATTAGAAGGGAAGTAACAAATTGGGAAAACATTTTTACAGTTAAAGGTTCTGATAAAGCCCTCATCTCCAAAATATACAGAGAATTGACTTTAATTTATAAGAAATCAAGCCATTCTCCAAGTGATAAATGGTCAAGGGATATGAACAGACAATTTCAAATGATGAAATTAAAACTATTTTTACTCATATGAAAGGGTATTCCAAATCACTATTCTTCAAAGAAATGCAAATTAAAACAACTCTGAGATACCACTATAAACCTGTCAGATTGGCTAAGATGACAGGAACAAATAATGATGAATGTTGGAGGGGCTGTGGGAAAACTGGGACACTGATGCATTGTTGGTGGAGTTGTCAAAGAACCCAAACATTCTGGAGAGCAATCTGCAATTATGCCGAAAAAGTTATCAAAATGTGCATACCCTTTGACCCAGCAGTGCTACTACTGGGCTTATATCCCAAGGAAATACTAAAGAAGGGAAAGGGACATGTATGTGCCAAAATATTTCTGGCAGCCCTTTTTGTAGTGGCTAAAATCTGGAAAATGAATGGATGTCCATCAATTGGAGAATGGTTGGGTAAATTATGAATGTTATGGAATATTATTATTCTGTAAGAAATGACCAATGAGGAATACAGAGAAGCTTGGAGAGACTTACATCAACTGATGCTGAGTGAAACGAGCAGAACTACGAGATCATTATACACTTCAACAATGATACTGTATGAGGCTGTATTCTGATGGGAGTGGATATCTTCAACATAGAGAAGAGCTAATCCAATTCCAATTGATCAATGATGGACAGAATCAGCTACATCCAGAAAAGGTACACTGGGAAATTAGTGTAAACTGTGAGCATTTTTTTTTTGTTTTTCTTCCCAGATTATTTTTACCTTGCCAATCGAATTATTCCTTTGCAACAACAACAAAATTCGGTTCTGCACATATATATTGTACCTAGGATATACTATAAGCTATTTAATATGTATGGGAATGCCTGCCATCTAGGGGAGAGGGTGGAGAGAAGGAGGGGAAAAACTCGGAACAGAAGTGAGGACAAGGGATAATGTTGTAAAAAAAAATTACACATGCATATGTATTGTCAAAAAATGTTATAATTATAAAATTAACTAAAAAAAAGAAATGCATCTTTTGTCTTATTTGTGAAGATGAAATTTTCTTTGCAGAAAGCAATTCCTCTTGGGTATTAACATAGTATAGAGGAGTCCCTTGAGAGTGTTCATGCTGGCATTTTTACACCTTTGTAATAGGATAAAAAAGCTAACATAAGTTACTTGATTATATAATTATTTTCCCCTTAGTAGGCAAAATTATTGTAATAACAGAATTATTAGGGATCTAGATTCATGTGAAGGAGTGTCTTTGTCCTGTCTTCTTTCTTAAAGGCAGTATAAATTTTATTAACAAATAGTAAAATAATAATCTAAAATTTCAATGTCCAGAAATAGTTGTTATTTTAGAAAAATATCACTGCATATAAATGTTACTATATGGTATCAAAGCATGCCTAATAATAAAATCTTAGTATTGATGATCAATGTTAATCTAAATTATTTTTATCCCACTTCACAAATCTTATCTGTAGTCTCTCCCAAATTTATTTGAAAACTTTTTGTGACTCAAAAGTAAAGTGGCCAAGTTTTTATTTGAATGGTTCTAATAGTTGGAGATATTTTCTTATTTAGTAATTTACCTTTCTACAATTTATAGTCTGAGGTAATGATTCTGACTTAAAGAGTGAAGTAGAACAAATCAAGCTCTTGCCCCACATTTTAAGCCCCTAATTAGTTGATAACTATTATCTTTCTTTCTTATATGATCTTTCTTATAAACCAGATACTCCCATTTGCTTAGCAGTTCAATCTGTGATATGAATCATAAATTACCTCTATGGTCTCTTATTTCCTCTGAATTGCACGTTTCCATTATCCTATTTAAACATAATGATATACCAATATAGGCTAGAGACCTGTTATGTCTCAGTAAGGGTGCTGTCATTCTTTTACCCTTTTGGAAGGCACATCATATTAAAATTATGGCACAATAACAGATACATGTAGATTGTCTCAGGAGACATTCTATGAAAACATTTTGCCCCAGTATGTACATCAATTTTCTCTATTCAAATTGTATACACCTCGATTGAATCCAATTCAAAGGGAAATTGCAAAATGTATTATTAATCAGCAAAGACTTCATGAAAGAGGAAGGAGGAAAATCTTCCAAGAAAGAAGATAGGCAACTATCACCATTACTATTCAATATAGTACTAGAAACGCTAGCATCGGCAATAAGAGCCGAGTAAGAGATTCAAGGAATTAGAGTAGGAAATGAGGAAATTAAACTATCACTTTTTGCAGATGACATGATGGTATACTTAGACAACCCCAAAGACTCTGCTAAAAAGCTACTAGAAATAATTCAAAATTTCAGCAAAGTGGCAGGATACAAAATAAATCCACATAAATCCTCAGCATTTTTATATATCACTAACAAAATGCAACAGCAAGAGATACAAAGAGAAATTCCATTCCCAACAAATGTTGAGAGTATAAAGTATTTGGGAATCCATCTACCAAAGAAAAGTCAGGAATTATATGAGAAAAATTACAAAACACTTGCCACAAAAATAAAATCAGATTTAAATAATTGGAAAGACATTCAGTGCTCTTGGATAGGCCGAGCGAATATAATAAAGATGACAATACTCCCCAAACTAATCTATTTATTTAGTGCTATACCAATCAGACTCCCAAGAAACTATTTCAATGACCTAGAAAAAATAACAACAAAATTCATATGGAAGAATAAAAGGTCGAGAATTGCAAGGGAACTAATGAAAAAAAAAACTCAGAGGAAGGTGGTCTAAGTGTACCTGATCTAAAGCTATATTATATAGCAGCAGTCACCAAAACCATTTGGTATTGGCTAAGAAATAGACTGGTAGATCAGTGGAATAGATTAGATACAAAGGACAAAAAAGGATACATATATAGCAACCTAATCTTTGACAAACCCAAAGATACCAACATTAGGGATAAAAATTCATTATTTGGAAAAGACTGTTGGGAAAACTCGAAATTAGTATGGCAGAAATTAGATATGGATCCACACTTAACACCATATACCAAGATAAGATCAAAATGGGTCCATGATTTAGGCATAAAGAGGGAGATCATAAATAGATTAGAGGAACAGAGGATAATCTACCTCTCAGACTTGTGGAGGAGGAAGGAATTTATGACCAGAGGAGAACTAGAGATCATTATTGATCACAAAATAGAAGATTTTGATTACATCAAACTAAAAAGTTTCTGTACAAATAATACTAATGCAAACAAGATTAGAAGGGAAGTAACAAATTGGGAAAATATTTTTAAAAACAAAGGTTCTGACAAAGGTCTCATTTCCAAAATATATAGAGAACTGACCCTAATTTATAAGAAACCGAACCATTCTCCAATTGATAAATGGTCAAAGGATATGAACAGACAATTCTCAGAGGAAGAAATTGAAACTATATCCACTCACATGAAAGAGTGTTCCAAATCACTACTGATCAGAGAAATGCAAATTAAGACCACTCTGAGATACCACTACACACCTGTCAGATTGGCTAAGATGACAGGAACAAATAATGATGAATGTTGGAGGGGATGTGGGGAAACTGGGACACTAATACATTGCTGGTGGAGTTGCGAAAGAATCCAGCCATTCTGGAGAGCAATCTGGAATTATGCCCCAAAAGTTATCAAACTGTGCATACCCTTTGATTCAGCATTGCTGCTATTGGGCTTATATCCCAAAGAAATACTGAGGAGGGGAAAGGGACCTGTATGTGCCAAAATGTTTGTGGCAGCTCTTTTTGTTGTAGCTAGAAACTGGAAGATGAATGGATGTCCATCAGTTGGAGAATGGTTGGGTAAATTGTGGTATATGAAGGTTATGGAATATTATTGCTCTGTAAGAAATGACCAGCAGGAGGAATACAGAGAGGCCTGGAGAGACTTAAACCAACTGATGCTGAGTGAAATGAGCAGAACCAGAAGATCGCTGTACACTTCAACAACAATACTGTATGAGGATGTATTCTGATGGAAGTGGAAATCTTCAAGATAAAGAAGATCCAACTCACTTCCAGTTGATCAATGATGGACAGAGGTAGCTACACCCAGAGAAGAAACACTGGGAAGTGAATGTAAATTGTTAGCACTAATATTTGTCTGCCCAGGTTGCATGTACGTTCGGATTCTAATGTTTATTGTGCAACAAGAAAATGATATTTACACACATGTATTGTACCTAGACTATATTGTAACACATGTAAAATGTATGGGATTGCCTGTCATCGGGGGGAGGGAATAGAGGGAGGGGGGGGATAATTTGGAAAAATGAATACAAGGGATAATATTATAAAAAAAAAAATATATATATATATATATATATATAATAAAAAATTAAAAAAAATTGTTCATGTATATGTTTTGAAAATAAAAAGCTTTAATTTAAAAAAAAAGAAGATAGGCAGAATAAAGTATGGATGCTTACAAGTAATGTAAACACTGTACTATGACAGAGAACCTATAATAGGAACATAAATTATTTTTTGTAAAAGAGATAGTGTGGGAAGTCACTGTTATTTCTTATTCAGTATAATACTATTTTGAAATATTTTAAGAAAGCATTTTGAAAAGTATTATTTAATATATATTATGTAATATAATCATGATAATTATAAGGATAATACCCTGAGTTATAATTTTATCATTACTTACAAGTTTAGCCATTTCTGTAGAGAAAATTGTATACTCCTGGCTGCAACACTATGTTTACCAGAGTTACCTCTCTGTAAAGAAAAAAAAAGAGTAAACTTGCAAAATGTAAGCATGAGGTTGTTTTCCTTTTTGAAGAAAATGTTATGAAAATATTTTATTATCTGAAGAACACTTAATTTCTAATTATTTGGAAATAATAATTTATCATCAGAAAACATTCTGGAGTGTTTTCATCAGTGGGCTGTATGCCCCTGGAAGTGTCCTGGAAAGAGCTGCACGACTTCTACATGTATCCAAATTTCAAAACATAAAAGTCAGTATTCCATCAGGACAATGTGAAAGTAAGATTATATTATGTAGATAGTGGGTTTTCTGTTAAAAAAAAAGAAAGAAAGAATAATGGTATCTAGGAGGTGAAGAAATAGGGGATGGGTCTTGGGAGCTGGAATAGAGTCTATGATCAGATGCATAATAGAGAAGAAATTGCATGAAGTCCGAGTACTACTCATAGAACCTATAAGTAATACCTGAACATGAAAAAAATATTATAGAAGGAGTATTGGAAAGAGAGAGAAGCATTCAGTGGACAAAGAGAACAGAAATAGCTATGTATAATGTAGAGTGACCAACTGACTCTGATTCTCACTCTGACAGCTCCTACACTGGAGCAGGCTCTTGACCCTCCCCCATCAACTTCAGGGAGGAGGAGGAGTGGGAAGAGCAGTGATACCACCAGCACCTCCCCCCCAGAAACCCCCTCCCCATGACTCCATTGCAAAAGACATACTTAAAGCCAAAGAGGAAAGGCAGAATACAGCTGATTTAAGAACAGAAACTTATCCTCTGATAACAGCTTAACTCTTCAGGAAGATATACTCCTTTCAATCTAGAAATTATCAAAGATCTGAAAAAGGCTTGCACAAATCTTTATGGGTCTACATCATCTTTTGTTAAGATGTTATCAGATAATTTGGTTCATGAAATTTTAATCCCTAGTGATTGGAAGTCTATAGCAAGGACATGTTTAGAACCTGGACAAAACTTGTCTGTCTTTCTGAGTATAGTGAACTCTGTAGGATACAAGCCTAAGAAATAGGCAAACTGGAGTTAATATACCTGTGTAGATCCTTATGCAAATGCTTCAGCACAGATAAATTACTCCATAGCATCATATGAGTAAATTGCTTCTGCTGCTATCAAACCTGGGGCACCTTCCCAGGAAGGCAAGATAGGGAGGAAGCCTTCATGAAAATAGAGCAAGGTCCAAATAAACCCTTTGCTGAGTTCATTGGACATCTGCAGACAGCTGTCATACAAACTGTTGGTGAAAATGCAGCAACAGAAATTTTGATAAGACAACTTGCTAAAGAAAATGCTAATGAAGTTTGTAGAAGAATTATATTAGGACTAGGGACTGGAAAGGATATGTTTAGAACCTGGTCAAAACTTGTTGTGGCTTTCTGAATTTAGTGAGCTCTATGGGATACAAGCCCAACAAAATAGTCAAAGTGGAGTTAATACTTCAATCACCTGTGACCTACTAACAGGTGTAGGTTCTTATGCAGAAGCTTCAGTACAGATTAATTACTCCAAAGCAGCATTTGAGCAAATTGCTGCTGCTGCTATCAAAGCATGGACTTCTCTCCCCAATAAAAGTAACAAAGGCAAGGCCTTCACAAAAATTGTACAAGGATCAAATGAACCCTTTGCTGATTTTGTGGGACGTTTGCAGACAGCTGTCATATGAACTAATGGTGAAAATACAGTAACAGACACTTTGGTAAGTCAACTTGTTAAAGAAAATGCCAATGAAGTGTGTAGAAGGATTATACTAGGAATACACAAGGATGCTCCTTTAGAGGAGATCATAAGACACAGTGCTACAGTTGGCACAAACACCTTTTATAGCCAGGCTATGATGCAGACTTCCCAAGATCCCAACATGGGAAGACAGGGTCCCTTTTGGCAAGGGACTTCCAAAGAGATCGTCAATGCTTTCAATGTGGTAAAGTAGGACATCTGAAAACTCAATGTTGACATAAAGACAGAGAAGACAGGGTGAGAGAACAAGACCCCAAACCCCATGTCCAAAATGCAACAAAAGCTTCCACTGGGCATCAGAATGTAGATTGATTCAGGGAAATGAGATGAAGGGCCAGCTCCCAGTCCCAAGGCAAAAAACACTTGGGGCATGCTGGCAGCCGATGCTACACCAAGAGTGTCTTTAAAATTTCAGTACTTAGACATGACCAAGACCAAGAAGCTATCTGATGGGAGAAAGGGATTACAAATGGAGAGAATAGAGTTGTACACAGCTGGCACTACTGAGATATCCCCTGGAGAGGTGAAATCTGTTCCTCCCCAGCCTATGGATCTCTTGCCTCCAGGCACAGTAAGCTTGACTCCCGAGAGTACTTAGTATCCATCCATACATTGATGTGGGAAACTGGGGAATGTGTAGATAATATCCCAGTCACTAATACAGGTAGACAATGTATGATTTATCAACCAGGAGAAGTAGTAGCATCAGGTTTACTGATACAGACTCCTAATAGGCAATCTGGAGATAGATGCCCAGATTTTAACTCTAAACAGCTCATTATTTATAAATGGCATACCATTAGAAGGGTTGGTAGACACAGGCGCAGATTGCATAGTCATTAGAGGTCCCAATTAGCCAAAAATTAATATGTCTGGTGTTGGAGGAACAATAGCAGCTGAAGTTAGTGCTACCCTTTGAGATGGATATTTGAAGATGAAACAGGAATTTTTCTTCTTTTAAATTTGAAAAATCCCCCATCAATTTGTGAAGAAGAGACATCTTACAACAGTTAGAATTAAAATGAGTACTTTGGGGTTTTTAGGCAGGGTTGCTGTTGAAGGCCTGCCAACACTTTCACCTGTTCTTATTCAATGGAAAACTACTACACCAGTGTGCTTAGAACAGTGCTCCTTAGCTAGCAATAAAATGCAGGCCTTATTAGATACAGTACAGGAACAACTTGAACAAGAACACTTATAACCTTCTCTAAGTCCTTGGAACTCCCCTGTATTTGTTGCAAGAAATAAATCTGAAAAATGGAAGATGTTGACTGATTTAAGAAAAGTAAATGTACATTAGAAACTATGAGAATTCTTCAGCCGGGCCTTCCATCTCCTACTCAATTGCCTAGAGAATGTCCTCTTTGGGTTAGAGACATTAAGGATTGTTTCTATTCTATGCCTCTAGATAAGGAGGATATGAAAAGATTTGTCTTTTCAGTGCCCAGTGTAAACTAAGCTGAGCCTTATAAAAGATGGGAATGGACAGTTTTGCCACAGGGAATGAAAAAGCTTTACTATGTGTCAAATGTATGAGGCTGCTGCTCTTATTATTATATTACATGGATGTTATATTGTGATGTGCACCTGAGGAGCAAATGTTAGAAGCATGTCTGCAAAAGACTATAAAAGACCAAGGAACTACAAATTGCATATAGCTCCAGAAAAAAATTCAAAGACATGCTACTTTTCAATATTTAGAATATGAAGTATACCCTAAGGTATTTACTTTCCTTAAGAACAGAGAAGCTAAACACCTTAAATGACTTTCAGAAATTGATAGAGACATCCAATGGATGTGTCCAGTGTTAGGCTTGACTACCTATCATTTGCAACAATTGTATGACATTTTAAGGGGAGACAGTGCTTTAAGCCCATCACACCAGCTTACAAAAGAAGCTCAAGAGGCTTTGAGAGAAGTTGAACTGGCTTTATTCAATGCACAATTATACCAATGCATACATTAATATATGCTGTGAAACCATCTCAGACTGGAAAATTTTACTGGCCACAGCTCCAAATTTTACACATATGTCTCCATTAACAATAACCTAGTTATTACATAATTGCCAGTGGATTTTTGAAGAAAAAATTTCTAAGGTTTGCCTTTTCAGTGCCCACTGTTAACTTAGCTAAGCTTTATAAAAGATATGAATGGACAGTTTTGCAACAGGGAATGAAAAATTGCCCTACTATGTGTCAAATGTATGTTGCTGCTGCTCTTACTGTCAAGCATTTCCAAAAGTAATGTTATTACATTACACGGATTGAGATAAGCACCTGAGGAGCAAATGTTAGAAGCATACCTACAAAAGACCATAAAAACACTAAGGAAGTACAAATTATATATATATATATATATATATATATAGCTCCAGAAAAAGTTTGAAGATACATACACACTCCTTTTCAATATTTAGGATATGAAGTATATCCTAAAGTGCTTACAGTACAAAAATTTTCCTTAAGAACAGAGAAGCTAAACACCTTAAATTACTTTCAGAAACTGATAGGTGATATCCAATGGATACATCCAGTGTTAGGCTTAATTACCTATCAATTACTATCAACACTTATATGACATTTTAAGAGAAGGTAGTGCTTTAAACCCACCATGCCACCATAAAAAAGAAGCTCAAGAGGCTTTGAGAGAACTTGAACTGGCCATCTAAATGTGGCTGAGCCACTCAAAAAACCTTGGAAATATCAGTTTTTGCTACAAAAGAAGCACCCACAGCAGTCCATCAAGGAGATAGTGATAGAGTAGGTGAACTTCCCGGCACAACCAGAACAAAGCCTTACTCCTGACCCAGTACTTGTAGCCAGAATTTTATTAAAGGCCATTAAGTGAGCAGTATAATTATCTGGGATAAGACCTGACAAGATATACACCTTTTATACTTACTGCAACAATTAATGTATGCTGTGAAACCATCCCAGAGTGCCAAATTTTATTGGCCACAGCTCCACATTTTACACACGGGTCTCCATTAAAGATAACCAGACTATTACATAACTGGAGATGGATTCTTGAAGAAAAGGTTTCTAAAATTCCTCTTAAAGGATCAACTATCTTTACAGATGCATCCAAACATAATATTTGTGCTGTATATTCTCGTGACAAGTATAAAGAGAATAGTCAGAACTCCTTTTCAGTCCACTCAGCAGAATGAATTTTATATATGCAATCATTCTAGCTCTTTCTTATTATGCAGGAGATATTAATATAATATCTGATTCAGTCTATTCAGTAGGTATAAAATGTGTAGCCTCTAATATATATCAGATCTAATATATATCAGGAACTTCAAGAGCAAGTGAGAAAGCATCCAGATAAGATTTATATCTTTCATGTCCACTCTCATAGTGGAATTCCAGGTCCTATTTTTGATGGTAATTGAAAGGCAGATTATGATGGTCAATACTCCTTTATTTCAAGAAACCCCAAAATTTAATTCTACACATAATCAGGCTGCTCAAGCATTACATTTGCAATTTGAGATAACGAAAGAAGCTAAGAGCATAGTAAAAGCCTGTACAGCTTGCCTTCCTTTCCAGGCTCCTACACCCCCTCCAGGGAAGAACCCTTGTGATTTGAGGCCAAATGAAATTTGGCAAATGGATGTGACCCATTATAAATCTTTTGGTCATCTGTCATTTATCCATGTTGTGGTAGATACCTTTTCATTTTCCATTTTATGGGAGAGTTCAACCCCACTCACATTCACAGTTATGATTACCAGCTCTGTATTTTCTTCCATTCTATTTTCTCCATTGCATATACTTTCATTTTCTCTTTCCACAATCTTTAGTAGTGTTTTTGACACACCTTACCCATTACCTTATCTTCTATCACCATTCTTCCTCTTCTTAGTAGTATTTTTTAACCCACCCTGACCAGACCTTATTTTTTATTACTTCCCTTCTCTTTTTTCCCTCAGTTTTTCAGCCCTACCTTTTTCTGTCCTCTTTCTCCTCCTACTTCTTTGTAGGGTTAGGTAGATTTCTATTCCCAATTGAATGATTAAGTTATTATCTCTTAGAGCCAAAATTTCTGAGATCAAGCTTCAGACACTTTTCACATCCCTTCTTTTTTCGCTCTAATGTAATAGGTATTTTGTACTCTTCATGCGATCTCATTTATCCCATTTTACCTCCCCTTTCCTCTTCTTTCAGTACAGAACATTGTTCACCCCTTAATGTCTTTATCTTTGATATCATCATATCAAGAGTCCATCCACAATCATACCCTCCATCCATGTGATTCCCCCTTTTTCTTCCCCAGTAACAAATAGTTGCCAAGAGTTACAGACATCATTTTTCCATCTAGAGATTTAAACAGTTTAACCTTGAAATAACATATATTTCCCCTGTTTACCTTTTTGATTTTCTTGAGTTCTGTGTTTAAGGTTAAATTTTCTGTTTAGTTCTATTTAGTTCAATAGAAATGACTGAAAATCTCTTAATCCATTGAAAATCCATCCTCTCCCTTGAAAGATGATGCTCAGTCTCTCTGGATAGTTAATTCTTCATTGTAACCCCAGATACTTTGCCTTCTCTGGTATGGTTTTCCAGGCTTTTTGATCCTTTAGTGTAGAAACTGCTGGATCCTGATTAATCCTGATTGTTGCTCTATGATATCTGGATTATTTTTTGCCTGGCAGTTTGAAGTACTTTTCTTGAAATTATAGTATTGGAGTTTTGTAAGTTAAGTGGGGTATTCCTTGTGGGGTCTCTTTTTGAAGCTGTTGATTGAATGATTCTTTCAATGAGCATTTTCCCCTCTGTTTCTTCAATATTAAGGCTGCTTTCCTTGAGGATTTCTTGAAGAATAATATCCAATGTCTTTTTTTTTTTTTTTTTATTGTCATGGCCTTCAAGTAGACTAATAAATTTTAAAGGTCTCTTTTAGGTCTATTTTCCAGGCTGGCTTTTTTTTAAATGATGCATTTCACATTTTCTTTAATTTGTCTTTAATTTTTTTGACTGATTCTTCAATAGCTTCCATTTGCCACATACTAGTTTTTAATGTATGATTTTCTTCAGTTAGCTTTTGTATCTCTTTTTCCATTTTGTTAGTTATACTTTATAAGGTGGTGTTTTCTCCAGTAGGTATTTGCATTTAATTATATTTTTAAGGAATTTCCTTCCTTTTCTAAGCTGTTGACTCTCTCATGCCTTCCTCTCATTTCTTTTCTCATTTTGTGGTCTATCTCTCTTATTTCCTTTGTACAGTCTTTCATGAGTACTTCCGAGAAGCCTCTTTGGGTTTAAGACCAATTCATATCAGTCTTTGAGATTTCTTCATCCTCACCCAAGTTGTTGCTTTGGTCTTGTCTATCACCATAGTAGCTTTCAATGGTCAAGGTTCTTTTCTGTTTCTTGCTCACTTTTTCCTTTTTTTTTTTTTTTTACTTTTATAATCAAGTTCTGCTCCTATTGTAAGGGATGCTGTCCCAAGCTTTCTGGACAGTGCTGAGGCTTGGCTTTGAGCACTGGTGAGTGTGTAAGGTGTAGCTCTTTTCAGAAAACACCCTGAATTTGCCTTCTGGTCTGGGACTGGAGGTTGCCTCACTGATATGCTCCTCTACTGAGCCAAGACCAAAGCTCTTATTTGCAAATTGGCTGTGATTAAGATCATCTCATCTGTTTTCTCAGAGTCTGTCTGAGCTGAGCTGAACCCTTTTTCATCCCATTAAGGTTGGCTTTTTATAAGTTTTTCCAATTTATCTCTAACTGGAACGTGGTTTCATTCCATCAGACTCTGGTCAGAGGCTTGGTTTCATGGGGTTTTTAAGGGAAATTGGGAAAGCTGGAACTGTTACTTGCTTCACTATGCCACCTCTGTGTAAGTACAAATTGAATATGAAAGGATAGTATCTTTTTAAAAAAATTATGAAGTTAAGGATTTTGAGAGGAATGTCCTGGGAGGAAGGAAAAGGGAGAAGTGGAATGGTGAAAATTATCTGTCATAAAAAAAGAGACAAGAGAAATCTTTTATATTGGAGGGGGAGAGGGAGAAAAAGAGGAGTGAGTAAGTGAACCTTACTGTCATCATAATTGGCTAAAAGGGTTAAAAACATACATACTCATGGGGTATAGAAATCTATCTTACCTTGCAGGAAAATAGGAGAAGAATGGGAAATGCGGGGAAGGTTGTACAAAAGAGGGCATATCAGGGGAAGCAGTGGTCAATATGAAAATACTTTTGAGGAGGGACAGGGTGAAAGGAAAGAATAAATTGGAGAAGAAGAGTTAGCAATAATAATTGTAAAAAGAATTTCCAAGCAAGTTTCTCTGATTAGCCCTCATTTCTCAAATATAGAGGGAACTGAGTCAAATTTATAAAAAGTAGGATCCATGCCCCTATAGGTAAATGATCAAAATATATGATCTGCACACAAATGCCATACATTTATGCATATCCTTTGACCTAACAATACCACTTATAGGAATGAATATCAAAAGAGATTTTAAAAAATGGGAAATGGGATATAAGTACACAATATATTCATAGCATCTCTCTTCTCAGGGAAAAAAAAAAGAAAACTGGGGGGATGCCTATCAATTAGGGAATGGCTTAAGAAACTGTGGTATATGTTATTGATGTGATATTGTTTTTTCTATGGGAAAAGATGAACAGTATGCTCTCAGAGGAAAAAAAATCAGGAAAGTCCTTCATGAACTGAAGCAAAATGAAATGTACTGCATACAAAGTAACAGCAATGTTCTGTAATGACCAATTGTCCATTACTTTGCTCTTCTAGTAGTAAAATCATCCCCAGCTACACTGAAGGACTTATGATGAAAAATCCTATCCAGTCCCAGAGAAGAAACTGATTGTTTCTTAATACAAATTGAATCATTCTCTGTTTCTCTCTCTCTATCTCTCTTTTCTTTACTTTTTCTTGAGGACTTTTATCTATGATTTCTTAATTATGGGTGGGGATAAGGGAAAAAATCTAGAACTCAAAAATTTTAAAAACAAATGTAAAAAAAAGTATACTCAATATTATTGGGGAACTATTAAGTAAATAAAATAAAAATTATAAATATATATTATTTTTAACAAATTTGTTCATTTCTAATTTTTAAATCTGAAAAAAACAAACTCTCTCTCTATACACACACACACACACACACACACACACACACACACACAGAGTCTCCTGTAAATGTAATGTGTGCACACTCACAACCACAGATCAACTGATCAAAACTGATAGATAGGTAGATAGATGGATAGATAGATAGATAGATAGATAGATAGATAGATAGATAGAAAGAACAATAAAACAGCAGGAGAACAGAGTTCTCATTCTTTTTTTTTTCTTTCTTTTTTTTTGTCCGCCTTTTATAGACTCTGTGTAAATCATTTATTCAAGCTTGGGAAATGAGTTTTAAATGTTTTCAAAATTTTGTAGTAGTCATACAGCTTTCTCTTCACACATACTAATGACAGAGAAAAAGTCATAGGAGTTAATGGGACCATAGTACAAAGAAGCAGGTAAAGAATATGTTTCTAGATTTTCAGTAGATATTTTTATACATGCTGAACTCCAATATGAACCTTAGAAAACTGCAATTTCCTTATTCAGGCACTTAAACATTAGAAGAGAGAACATTTTTTCCTAACATTAACTCCTAACATTTTATTCTGCTACTTGGATCATTTGAAATCTAAATGACCTGGGCCTGTAACAATAAATTCATCTCACATTAATAAGATTTTTTTTCAAAACAACTAATCCATTACCATGGGAGGAATATGATGACATGATGATGAAAGTAAGAAGCAGAAAGTTTAGATGATTACAGGAAATAGTTCATGTACTTTTAACTACCAGGCATTACAATATATGTCAGAAACAGCTGAGTTATGCAAACCTTTCCTTATAGAAGAAATGAAAACACAATGCACAAGAAAGTATTGCATTTTTAATATATCTTACTAGTGCCTAAAAATGTCCTTTTCCAATAAATAAATTAGCACTATTAGTCAGTTCACAACTGATCCTCCCTTTTCCTTATTTTATTACTTTATAAAGTAGTATATTCCTAGCTATATACATAAATTTGTTGTGACAAGCATTTAAAGAGGAAAAAATGAAATTCTATTCATCAATAACTACTATTATATTTTAACCATACAGACAGCAACAACTACACCCAGAGAAGGAACACTGGGAAGTGAATGTAAATTGTTAGCACTACTGTCTATCTATCCAGGTTACTTACGCCTTCGGAAACTAATACTTAATGTGCAACAAGAAAATTGGATTTACACACATATATGGTATCTAGGTTATATTGTAACACATGTAAAATGTGTGGGATTGCCTGTCATCTAGGGGAGGGAGTAGAGGGAGAGAGGGGATAATTTGGAAAAATGATTACAAAGGATAATGTTATAAAAAAAATTACTCATGCATATAAACTGTCAAAAATATTTATAAATAATAATTTAAAAATAAAATAAATATTTTAACCATACATAAAAATTATAAACAGTATTTTAAAATCCCTAATCCAACTTAGATAATAATTATCTCAATAATTGCCTTACAGATTTTGGAGGGAATGTGGGAAAACTGGAACACTAATACATTATTGGTGGAATCGTGAACAGATCCAATCATTCTGTAGAGCAATTTGGAACTACGTTGAAAGGGTTATCAAGATGGCATGACGGTATACTTAGAGAACCCCAAAGACTCTGCTAAAAAGCTATTAGAAATAATTCAGAATTTTAGCAAAGTTGCAGGATACAAAATAAATCCACATAACTCCTCAGCATTTTTATACATTACCAACACAATCCAACAGCAAGAGATACAAAGAGAAATTCCATTCAAAATAACTGTCAATAGTATAAAATATTTGGGAATATATCTACCAAAGGAAAGTCAGGAATTATATGAGCAAAATTACAAAACACTTGCCACAAAAATAAAGTCAGATTTAAATAATTGGAAAGACATTCAGTGCTTTTGGATAGGCCTAGCGAATATAATTAAGATGACAATACTCCCTAAACTAATCTATTTATTTAGTGCTATACCAATCAAACTCCCAAGAAACTATTTTAATGACCTAGAAAAAATAACAACAGAATCCATATGGAACAACAAAAGGTTGAGAATTTCAAGGGAAGTAATGAAAAAAAAATTAAGTGAAGGTGGTCTAGCTGTACCTGATCTAGAACTGTATTATAAAGCAACAGTCACCAAAACCATTTGATATTGGCTAAGAAATAGACTAGTTGATCAGTGGCATAGGTTAGGTTCACAGGGCAAGATAGCGAATAAAAATAGCTATCTAGTGTTTGATAAACGCAAAGATCTCAAATTTTGGGATAAGAATTCATTATTTGACAAAAACTGCTGGGAAAACTGGAAATTAGTATGGCAGAAACTAGGCATGGACCCGTTTTTAACACCAACTACTAAGATAAGATCAAAATGGGTCCAAGATTTAGGCATAAAGAACGAAATCATAAATAAATTGGAGGAACATGGGATGGTTTACCTCTCAGACTTGTGGAGGAGGAAGGAGTTTGTGTCCAAGGGAGAACTAGAGACTATTATTGATCACAAAATAGAAAAATTTGATTACACCAAATTAAAAAGTTTCTGCACAAACAAAACTAATGCAAACAAGATTAGAAGGGCAGTAACAAATTGGGAAAACATTTTTACAGTTAAAGGTTCTGATAAAGGCCTCATCTCCAAAATATACAGAGAATTGACTTTAATTTATAAGAAATCAAGCCATTCTCCAAGTGATAAATGGTCAAAGGATATGAACAATTTTCAGATGATGAAATTAAAACTATTTCCACTCATATGAAAGTGTTCCAAATCACTATTGATCAGAGAAATGCAAATTAAGATAACTCTGAGATATCATTACACACCTGTCAGATTGGCTAAGATGACAGAAACAAATAACAATGAATGTTGGAGGGGCTGTGGGAAAACTGGGACGCTGATGCATTGTTGGTGGAGTTGTGAAAGAATCCAACCATTCTGGAGAGCAATCTGGAATTATGCCCCAAAAGTTATCAAAATGTGCATACCCTTTCACCCAGCAGTGCCATTACTGGGCTTATATCCCAAGGAAATACTAAAGAAGGGAAAGAGACCTGTATGTGCCAAAATGTTTGTGGCAGCCCTTTTTATAGTGGCTAGAAACTGGAAAATGAATGGATGTCCATCAATTGGAGAATGGTTGGGTAAATTATGGTATATGAATGTTATAGAATATTATTGTTCTGTAAGAAATGACCATCTGGAGTTATACAGAGAGGCTTGGAGTGACGTATATCAACTGATGCTGAGTGAAACGAGTAGAACTAGGGGATCATTATACATTTCAACAATGATACTGTATGAGGATGTATTCCGATGGAAGTGGATATCTTCAACATAGAGAAGAGCTAATCCAGTTCCAATTGATCAATGATAGACAGAATCAGCTACACCCAGAAAAGGAACACTGGGAAATGAGTGTAAATTCTGAGCATTGTTTTGTTTTTGTTCTGTTTTGTTTTTTGTTTGTTTGTTTTGTTTTGTTTTGTTTTGTTTTGTTTTGTTTTTCTTCCCAGATTATTTTTACCTTGCCAATCCAATTATTCCTTTGCAACAACAACAACAACAAAATTTGGTTCTTCACGTATATATTATACCTAGGATATACTATAAGATATTTAACATGTATGGGAATGCCTGCCATCTAGGGGAGGGGGTGGAGGGAAGGAGGGGAAAAACTTGGAACAGAAGGGAGTACAAGGGATAATGTTGTAAAAAAATTTACTATGCATATGTACTGTCAAAGAAAATGTTATAGTTATAGAAATTAATAAAAAAGTTATATATATATATAAAAGAAAGGGTTATGAAGCTGTGCATAATGTTGATACAGAAATATTTCTACTGCGCTTATATTACAAAGAGATCTTGAAGGAGGGAAAGAGACCCACATGTGCAAAAAAGTTTGTGGCAGCCTCTTTTGTAGTGGCAAGAAACTGCAAACTGAATGGATTCCCATCAGTTGGAGAATGGCTGAATAAGTTACGGTACATGAATGTTATGAAATATTGTTCTATAAGAAACAATCAGAAGGATAATTTCAGAGAGTCCTGGAGAGATTTATATGAACTGATGCTAAATAAGCAGAGCAAAGAGATCATTGTACACAGGAACAACAAAATTATACAATGATCAGTTCTGACGGATGTGGCTCCTCTCAATAATGAGATGATTCAGGTCAGCTCTTGTAATGAAGAGAGCCATCTATACTTAGAGAGAAGACTGTGAACTTAATGTGGATCACACAATAGTATTTTCACTCTTTTTGTTGTTGTTTGCTTGTATTTCATTTTCTTTTTACTTTTTTTCCCTTTTTGATCTGATTTTTCTGTGCAGCAAGATAATTGTATAAATATGTATCCCTATATTAGATTTACATACATATTTTAACAGATTTAATATATATTAGATTACTTGCCATTTAGGAGAGGAAATGGGGGAAGGGGGAGAAATTGGAACACAAGGTTTTGCAAGAATCAATGATGAAAAATTATCATTGTTTATGTTTTGAAAATAAATAGCTTCAATATATATATATATACATATATATACATTAAAAGTTATCATTTAACTATTAATGACTATAATGTAGGTCTGTTCTTTCAACCAATTCTCAAACCTCTGTAGTACACTGACAAATTTGAGCTAAACAATTATTTTTATGAAGATAGAATTATCAAAGACTTTGTCAAAACTTAGGCAAATTTTGTCAATAATATTCCCTTTATCTACTAGTTTTTTTTTTTTAAACACTGCTAATAAAAAGAAAATGACATTAAAAATAATAATAATCTCATTGGTCATGAGATTTCTGTGAAATTTATCAAGGAAGAATAAGTTATTCTATAAGACAGAAAGGTAGTACAATTGAAGAATGTGGCTAATTAGTGACTGACATTGTTAATACACAGTCATTAATAACATTTCCTGTGCAAGTAATATTACTAGATGACAGGAAAAGACAAGAATGAATGTTGGAGGGAATGTGGGAACACTGGTACATTAATATAATGTTGGTGGAGTTGTGAACAGATCCAGCCATTCTGGAGAGCAATTTGGAACTATGTTCAATAAGTTATCAAACTGTGCATACCTTTTGACCCAGCAGTGTTTCTATTGGGCCTATATCCCAAAGAGATTTTATAGGAAAGGGAACTACATGTGCAAAAATTTTTGTGGCAGCCCTTTTTGTAGTGACAATAAACTGGGAATTGGGTGGATGCCCATCAGTTGGAGAATGGTTGACTATGTTATGGTATATGAATGCTATGGAATATTATTGTTCTAAAAGAAATGATCAAGAGAGAGAATGATTTTAGAAAGGCCTGGAGAGATTTACATGAACTGATGCTAAATGAAATGAGCAGAACTAGGAGATCATTGTACATGACAACATCAATGTTATACGATAATCAATTATGATGACTCTTTCCAAAAACTAGATGACTGATGCCAGTTCCAATGATCTTCTAATGAAGAGAGCCATCTACACCCAGAGAGAGGACTGTAGGAACTGAATGTGGATTACAACATACCATTTTCACTCTTTTTGTTGTGGTTCACTTGCATTTTGTTTTCCTGCACATTTACTTTATTTTTTTTTATCTGATTTCTCTTGTGCACCAAGACAATTGTATAAATGTATTTATACATATTGGATTTAACATGTTTAAAATATACTGAATTGCTTGTCATCTAGGGGAAGGGATGGGGGGGAAAGAGGAGAAAATCTGAAACAGAAGGCTATGCAAGGGTCAACACTGTCAAATGATCTGTACATATATTTTGAAAATAAAAATATTTTTTAAAAAAGGAACATTATACACAGCAACAAAAGATTATGTGATAACCAACTGTGATGAATGTGACTCTTTTCCACAATGAGGTGATTCAGGCCATTTCCAATAGACTTGTGAGGAAGAGAGGCATTTACATCCAGAAAGACTCTGTGGACTGAATGTGGATCACAGCATAGTACTTTCATTATGTTTTTTTTTCATTTTCTTTTATTCTTTCAGGGTTTTCCCTTTTTGATTTGATTTTTCTTGTGGAGCATGATAAATATGGACATATATATATGAAGTGTATATGTTCAACATATATTGAATTGCTTGTTGTCTAGGGAAGGAAGGTTGAAAAATCTGAAACACAAGGTTTTGCAAGGGTGAATGTTGACAAATATCTTTGCAAACATTTTGAAAATAAAGTTTTAATGTAAAGGATTCAAAAATAATGTCAAAGTCCCCACATTAAGTGCAATGGCTAGCTTCTTTCCCCTTGGCTGAAACTACAAAGATATTCAAGCTCCACAATTTTTTTTTCCTTTACCTACCACCCTTTCCCATGGTTCAGTTCTGAGTAAAGCCTAACTTTCAAATAGCAGGATCAAGCAATAAAATTTGTTAGCTATTAAAACACCTATCAATTCCCACTCACTTTTGCTTTACTACAATTTTTCACAAAAAAGAGAAAATAAAAATGTTACCCCATACATTGGATTATAGGACAAATTGCTTCTTCCCATGTAGAAAGCAATGATTAGCATAAGTGAATTATAGTGTATGTTTAAAAAAATAACTTTTAAGAATAACTAATAGGACTTTTAGGAATAACAAATACGATTTGTCAGAAGTTAATCTGCAAGGAGATCAAGAGGAAGTCTTGACAAATAATTCAGTTAGACAATTCATCTAATTAGCAGTTTCATATTTTTCATTAGCAAGCTGCAGTCAACCATTGTTTTGTTTATGAGTGTGACACAGAGAGAGAGAGAGAGAGAGAGAGAGAGAGAGAGAGAGAGAGAGAGAGAGAGAGAGAGAGAGAGAGAGAGAGAGAGAGAGAGAGAGAGAGAGAGAGAGAGAGGAGGGGAGGGGGGAAGAGGGAGGCAAGAAGGAAGGGAAAGGGGTGAATTCTTCCTTTTGATCCAGCCAGTTGCTTTTGGCATTATTGACTACTTCACTAAACCCTACAACCTACAGCTTTAGTGGCCTTCTAGGACCTCATGAACTTTTAAGACTTACAAGGTCACCTTTGGCTAATCCAAATATCTGTAACTAAGCCATGAGGTTTTAAATAATGATTTGCTTCAATAGATGAAATATTATCAAATTTAATTTACTTATTCTTTATATACACTGATCCTCTTCCTAATAAGTATATTTCAAATTCAAGTATTTCTAAAAGTATACAATTCATCAACTCTCCACAAATTATACAAATATAATATGTATATAATAATGGATATATGTATATATAATGCTGTGTATAATATTATTTGCTCCATAAGACACATAAAAGCTAAATATATTCAAGCTATTAGATCAAGAAGCCCAAGTATTAGGCCTTTAGAACTTGTATTTGAATCTTAGGTGGTAGATAATGAAATGTATTACATAACATCTCATGCCATTTAGAGAGAGTATTGAAGTTTTACAGGATATCATTAGGCATGGCAGATATAATATAGAACATCTATCCCTTGCGGAGGTATTGACAAGTCATGTCACAAAAATACCCAACAACATACAGACTGAGACCAAAAACCGTACAGAATCAGCTTACATTTTGGTTATTTGGACAAAAGGAGGAAAAGAGGGAAAAAGAAGGTGAGGGGAAAGGAAAGAAGGGATAGGAGAAGGAAATGCAGGAGCAATCAAAAGAGGGAGGAGAAGTTAGAAGAAAAGAAAAAAGAAGAGGGGGGTAAACGGGAGGAATGGAGAAGAAACAGAAGGGAGGAGGAAAAGAGGGAAAAAGGGGGGACAGAAAAGATAAAGAGGAAGGTAAAGATGAGGAGGGTAAACTAGCAGCAGTTGTAGCAGTGGGTCATCAGGATGCATATACATTTCTGTATTCTAAAGTTCAATGGTCCTGGAACTGAAATAAGAAATCATATGAGCTTGTGATGAATGAATGAGAAGCAGGAGAGGAGAAAAAACAAACCAAACCAAACAAACCAAACCAAACCAAACCAAACCAAACCAAACCAAACCAAACCAAACCAAACCAAACAAAGAAACAAACCAAACCAAACAAACCAACCAAAACAAACCAAACCAAACTACACCAAACCAAACCAAACTAGACCAAACCAACCAAACCAACCAAAACAAACCAAACCAAACCAAACCAAACAAACCAAACCAAACCAAACCAAACAAACCAAACCAAACCAAACCAAACAAACCAACCAAAACAAACCAAACCAAACTACACCAAACCAAACCAAACCAAACCAAACCAAACCAACCAAACCAACCAAAACAAAACAAACCAAACCAAACCAACCAAAACAAACCAAACCAACCAAAACAAACCAAACCAAACCAAACCAAACCAAACAAACCAAACCAAACCAAACCAAACCAAACCAAACCAAAACAAACAAACCAAAACAAAACAAACCAAACCAAACAAACAAACTAAACCAAACCAAATCAAAACCAAACAAACAAACCAAACCAAACCAAACTAAACCAAAACCAAACAAACCAAACCAAACAAACAAACTAAACCAAACCAAACTAAACCAAAACCAAACAAACAAACCAAACCAAACCAAACTAAACCAAAACAAAACAAACCAAACCAAACAAACAAACTAAACCAAACCAAACCAAACCAAAACCAAACAAACAAACCAAACCAAACCAAACTAAACCAAAACAAAACAAACCAAACCAAACAAACTAAACCAAACCAAACTAAACCAAAACCAAACAAACAAACCAAACCAAACCAAACAAACAAACCAAAACAAACAAACCAAACCAAAACAAACAAACCAAAACAAAACAAAACAAACCAAACAAACAAACTAAACCAAACCAAACTAAACCAAAACCAAACAAACAAACCAAACCAAACCAAACAAACCAAACCAAACCAAACAAACCAAACCAAAACAAACAAACCAAACCAAACCAAAACTAAACCAAATCAAATAAACCAAACCAAACCAAACCAAACAAACAAATCAAACCAAAACAAAACAAAAAACAAAAACTTGGTGGGAGGCTGGTGAAGAACAAAGGCAGATGGGTAATAGCCTGTACTGTTTCAGTTGGCAGAATTTTCTTTACGGATTGGGGATTAAATCCAAAATAAATCAAAATGTTTCTAGTTTCTACTTTACATTAGAATATCTTCAGTTTACAAAAGAAGAAATGGAGTCTCGGAGAGGAAATACTTTTCCCACATCACAAAGGTAAGCAACAGAGCGGGTCCCGAGATGTGAACAAAAGTCCTGGAGCTCACCCAATCTCGTGATCTGGAGCTTTGGACCGCTGGCACTGAAAGTCAAACGGAGCCAGCACTTGCGCACTCATCAGTGTATGACTTGCCTCCAGCATTCGCGGGAGCCAGGGACCCGACAAAAGCACGTGCAGTTCAGTTCCCCTCATGCTGTTGCCAGGGTTACAATCGGGCGGAATCGGTTATAACTGCTGGGGCCTCACAGATCTCTAAACCTCCGTCTGCTGGTTATAGACATTTTCCGCTTCAATTCCCCTTCCGAGTAGGCTGAAGGCCCAGGAGAGGACTGCCCCCGGGATGTCTCTTGTCTGGTCTTGAAGCCGGCCTCCAGGATGAAGATTTTCAACTTGGACAAGAAAGGGCAGTTTACTTCTCCGGCCCTGCGGAGTTACTTAGAAGCCTCGGAGACCGAC
Organism: Sminthopsis crassicaudata; assembly: GCF_048593235.1. Lineage (NCBI taxonomy): Eukaryota > Metazoa > Chordata > Mammalia > Dasyuromorphia > Dasyuridae > Sminthopsis > Sminthopsis crassicaudata. The sequence continues at coordinate 266,594,612 of NC_133621.1, forward strand.
TCCAGGGCAGGATACCTGATCCAGGAAAAGAATCTCGGGAAGTTCCACAAAGCTGACTCGATGGGGACATGGCGAAAGAGCAGCAGCTGCTGCTGCTCGGAAAGCACAACGTGAATGATCTATAAAAAATGATGACGTAAGAAGAAAGTTTGGGGGAGGGGGCGGAGAAGGGAAGGTCCTCACAGGAGGAAGCTAAGGCACCCCCATCTTTAAATCCTTGACCCCCAGGCCTGAGCTAACCCTTGGAAAATCATTCCCCTCAGCATCAGGATCAGGGTCAGACTTTGCCTCCTGGACATTAGATAGCAAGTCCTGAAAGCTGGCATCACTTCTCCCTCCTGCCTATTCATTTTTAATGAACGGGAAACTCCTTTCTACTTTTAGCTGGGGCCCAACTGACTGCTCAAATCAGTGGCAACATGGGAGCAAACACTATTCTGTTTTGCTGAAAAACAGAACAGTCTAAAACGACTGTTTGAAGAGAATTTAATTGGCAAAGTCAGTGGAATGCTTTGTGTTTCCTTAAGTTCATTTTCACAAAAGAGGAAATTGAGGTAAACTGGCTTAAGTGACCTGCCCAGCCTCACACAACTGTAAGTATCTGTTTTTGTTTGGCTTTGTTTTGTTTTGGCTTTTTTGGCTGGCATTTGGAGTTAAGTGACTTGCCTAGGGTAACACAACAAGGAAGTGTTAAGGGTCTGAAGCCAAATTTGAACTTAAATCCTCCTAATTCCAGGGCAGGTGCTTTATCTTCTTCGCCTTCCAATTGCCCCTGAGACCAAGATTTTTAGTTGAGAAAGTTCAAAATGAATCATGGAAGGTTTGAGGAGGGATGAAATGGTTTTGAAGAGCTTCTGTGGTAAGTGGCAAAGTAAATGAGGGAGATATAAAAGAATAGTCTTGTATCAATGAGAGTCCAAATTTGTAGTGGTCCTAGTAAGCACAGTTGCATGATTTTCTCTACCTTTATTTAGCAGCATGTGTATGTGGGCAAAGGCAACAAAGGGCATTGAATCACTATTCAAGGCTGTATAAAATGAGGAAGTTGAGGAAATGTAAAGTGAGGGGTTTTCAGGGAGCAAAAAGTAATGTTGAAAAACAAGTATAAACCAGATGCTTATAAGCTGAAGTGGTGTAATGTTGGAGAAACTGAGATAGAGATGAGAGAGTATTTAATAATTTATTTAGAAGGGAGAGATTTACTGGGGCCAAAGGAATCCATGATTTGGTCCCAGGGCTGAGTGCGACTATTGTCTCCAAGAATACAGCAAATAATATGAGTTCTCACTGACATATAGTGAGGTGGCTCAGACTCAGGGGGTAGACTGAGGCAGGACAGAGTTAGGCAGCTGGGAGCTGGAATGAGACTCTGACAGAGTGGGATGAGCCACCGGAGATGGGGATGACATAATGGGGGGAGGCACCCTGGAGATGGGGAGAGGCATCTTGATAAGATTGTATCTGATATTCGGATAGCTTGGGATGGGGAGAGGCATTCTGATATTCTAAAATATAAAATCTTTTATCCTTATCAAATATTCTGATTAAGAGGGAGGGGTGGTTTTAGGGGATTGAGCAGAACAACTATAAACTGAGGCAAAACAATTAGGAAAACTGAGTCAGGACAACAAAAGAGAACTGTGGCATAACATTCCACACTCTCTCTCTTCTGACTAGTCAAATCTTTGAATTACCTTCCTCTAGAAGGTCTTAGCACCATAACTTTGACCAAGCCTATGTAAAGCAAACAAACCAAAATAAAACTAGAAAAATGCAAGGACTTAATTACCTGAACAAGTCTCTCCCTGATAACCCCAGATCTATTAGCATAAAAATAGCATTCCTCATAACAGCCTCCCTGTTGCAGAAATAGCAGATCACCTGCAGTTGAGGAGCATGCCAGCCAGAGAATACACTTTGAGATAGACAGTTCACTGTGAGTTAAGTCTGTGATCATTTGTGCACTTAACTCAGCCTCTGCTTATATTTGGAATAGCAGTGCTCAAGACAGTCCTGCTGCCCATCCTAAGAGGGGCACCCCAAGTCTGTGAGCGACCCCAAAAAGGGGAAAAGTGGGACTTGGAGTAGCTCTACTAGTCCCCTCTTGATAGAACAGGAGCTGCTACTAGGATCCAGATGTCTGAGCAAATTATGCAGTTAGACCAAGGAAGGCAACCCCAAACTATTAGCTTAGGCCTGAGGCCAAAATGTTAATTAAGGAACTGGGGTAACAGGAGTGGAGAAACAGATCAGAGAGATGGCCAGTCCCAAGACAGGTGTCTGATTTCTGGTTGTTTCTGAAAAATAATCCCCAAAACTGGGTCTACCAGGACAATTCCAGCAGAATAAGGGATTTCAAAGTTAAAATAAAACCAGCAAATCATAGTCCAGTAATTTTTAGCAAGGAGTAAAAATGAAAAGGACTGTTTAAATAATTTCTCAATCTGAACTAATGAGATAGGGGGCAGGGCAGAAGTACCTAAGAAAAATACATGTTTCCCCAATTTGCTAACCAGTTTCTGCCTCCCTTTTTTTCTCAAGGAAAGGAATTATCAAATAACCATTCCATATATAAATCCCAAGAGTGAATCAAAATTCCTATACATAACAAACTAGTACAGTAAGTTTTCTAAAAACCCCTTAAACATATAGCAATAGTTATACAATTTTAACAAATCCATCCCCAACTTTAAACACACAGTAACAGATGACCCAATTAGGGTGCCTAAATTCCCCCATATCAGTCCATCAGGGATACAGGATGAAGCTTCTTTCAAAACTGCTTCAGGAAAATGATGTTATTCAGTGTTACTGATCAATCCAGCTGTGCTCATGTTTATGCTATATATGACAGAAGCTTAATTACTCTCGTGGAGAAAACAGGATGTGATTCTTCAGCCATGTCTTGTGTTCTTAAAACTGCCTCTTGAACTGTGTTTCAAGAGGAAATAAAAATACCCTATTGTTAGTTGATAAGGTTAAAATAACATTAAAGTTAAATACACTTAGTAATGTTTAAAAAAATGCTCCCATCAAGTGCATTTCTAAAGAATTGTCATTTGTGCAAGGGTCATCCTTACTGCCAGACTGGAAAATCATCCTTCCCAACAGATGCATTTTCCCTTTTTCTGCTCTTGGTTACTCCTCACATTCATTCTTTTCTCATTCCCACTCCCACCCTAAGAAATATGGTAATTTACTTGACTCTATGCTCCTCCCAAAGTCCCAGCCGGTTCCCTCCCTTTTGGCTCCAGGAGAATTCACAGAGGGGAGTGTTTTCACTCTGAACACGATTCTCTGGGCTCAGGGCCTGCTGCTGGAGTGGGGAGGGGGCTGGAGCTCAGGATTGTGCTTGGCTCCCTCTGTTTCCTACCTTTCCAGCTGCTGAAAGTTAGCCCTTGACCCCCTTTCCCTTTCTTCCCCAGTACCTGGGATGTTCCAGGCTGGGGAAATACGTCTGAGGTCTCTCAATGTCCCCTGCCATTATGCTTCTCCAAGAATTCACTTTACAGAGGAAAACTGGTGCCTCCATAACCTGGGAGATAATCTCCAAGTTGCCTACTTTGGAGTTATGTGGGGGTCTCTTTGCTGGGAGGGACTCTGCTTCCTGTTGCCGTCTCACTGTCCTACCTCCCCCAGCCAGAGTCTAGGGAAGAAAGGTCTCTGTCATCCACTCTTTGTTCGGAACCATAGTTTCAAAATTGACTTGTGAGTCCACAAGTGGAAAAAGAGCAGGGATGATTCTTTTATAAAGCAGAGACTCCACTCCCAGCTTTCTTGTCAATGTCTGTAATGAATGCGGTATCTGGATCTGGTGCAGAAGGGAAAGTTCATACTCAGTGGAATCGGTACTGAGTCCTGCAGTTTATTCCCAGATCTTTTGTGCAACCTTGTTGTCATTATACCTTCTTTGGTATACAACATCTCCAAGAAATACTGTGGATCTTATAGATTCATGAAACTTTTCTTCCCTCTGGAGAATGTGACAGCTGATTTTTATCATGTTGTAGGATGCAAAAGTGGCTATTACTATAGTTGGTACAGATTAGGTCCAAATTAAAAAGGTCTCCAAGAGAGGTGGCCTAAGGTGTATGTTGAGCGGTATGGTTGGCCAGTGCTTCGTGAAGCTTGCCATGTTGTTTCACTGACAGTACCCATTTGCTGTACAGGTGAAGTTTCCTTGAATAAGAATTAGCGATTCAAATGGTAGACCTATAGAGCTGGCGTGGGTATGTGTGGACACTTTGAGTGCTAAAAAAAATGTCTTGCATAGATATCATGGAAAGAAACCATCTGGTTTTTAAAAAAGAGATGCCCTGGAGCCTCACTTTAACCAGAACTCATTTGGCAGAAAAATGGGTATAGACCCAAGGGTTTCTTGCATTCCTTATCCAAGGCAGGTTTGTGAGTGGAGTTATCAGAAGCACTGTGTTATATACCATGGTCTCACCTCAACTATGGTCCCACAATAGGGACCCAAAGATAGTAATACAGGGAGGCTGTAGTATTATGAATGGTTTTCAGTTATCTAATCAGATATTCATTAGCTAATCAAAATAAGATTCATATGCAAGCAAAAAAATTATTCATGCATACACATTTGTTCATGAGGTTGGGGCTCTTTTTTGGTGGAATAATTTGAGGAAAATGTGACACCATGTACAATGAATGATTATCTCATACAGCATATTAATTAAAAAAGGTTTAAGTGTATATAGGAATTCCTAATTTTGTGCAATAAACTATTTTTGGTAAAGGAAAAAAAAACCTGCTTCAGGATGGGCCCTGGCAGGAGATTGTCAGTCCATGCAGAGGATACATGTAGTATGGCTTGGAATGCTGGCAATCAAAGCTGATCTCGGTTCCAGAAACAAATCAATACCTGTAATTTGACCGAAATCTGGAACAAAAAACACAAATCTAACAAATAAAGGCTAGAAAAGACTGATACAAAATGTGAAGAGACCAGTATGATTTGGTCAGCAGCTTAATAGGTTTTCTTCACAGGACAGGCAAATGGCTGTCAACTATACACCTCATAAATAAATAGCAGTTAGGTCTCACTGTGCTCACTGTCCTCTCATTATTTAGAAACCTTTAAAAAAACCTGAATATCCACAGATATAAATATTCAATAATGGATAAGATGACCAGGTTAAATGTAAATACTCATTTGCCAAGTATTTAGGATATAATGAATTCATATAACCAGGTGGAAAACAGCAAGGTATGACATATAGCCAGGTTGGAAATAGCAAGGTATGACATAATTGAATTGAATTAACAGTTTCTTATTGACCATTACTCTGATTTTAGAAATTAGTTACAGGAAGAGAATGCAGGGATATAACTATAACCAAAAGCAGTTAAAACTTAACTCTCAGCAAAACAGGATAAAATAGCTTTAATTTATTAAAGTTAATTGTCCCACTAACTGTTACAGGGTGGAGCTTTAAAACTCCCAAATAACATTAACTATAAGCCCAAGGAATTTTACTTCCAATAACAAATCCCATTAACTAAAGTTTCAGAGAAATCCTAAACAGGGATTTACCATAACCTTATATTTATAACAGTAAGAATTTGTCTCAATAAGTTCACTTTTTTCATTTCTAAGGTGTTTCCACAAGTGAACATTATACATACAGATCAGTTTGCTTTTAAAAATACCCAATACATAGATAAATATCCCAAATTGCATATTGTCCATAACCGAAACTTTTTCAAAAGGACAAAAAAAATATTTTCAGAGGCTCTTTAAATGACCTCAGGATGACCCCATACAATCAATTAAAACTTAGAATATGCTATACAGTTCTAATACCACATAAAAGAATCCAAGAGATTCTTAAAACTATTAAACTTTTACAAGTACCATAACCTCATATTGATAACAGTAATAAATTTGTTTCAGTAAGTTCACAAGTTATCTTTCATATTTAACAGAAACATTTTCAACAGGACAGGGAAAATCTATTATTTTCAAAAGCCCTTTAAAGGATGGGAATAACATCAGGATACAATTAATTAAACTTATTCAGAATACCCAATTCCACATAAAAGAATCTGAAAGATTCTTTAAAATATCTTTTACATTTTTAGAAATAGGCCTACCAAATTATAGATAAAAGTGGGCCTATCTCTTGAAATCATTTGCCAAAGCCAAGCCTCTGCAGAAAGCTGATAGAACACATTTAATGGAGAAGAAAGGGGGGATCCCACATGGTTGCCCTTTCCCCCACTCCACCTTTAAAAAGGCAGGGGAGAGGGAAGGCAAAGTAAACTTCACCTCAGACTAACTAGAGTACCCATAACTGAAGTAGCAGAGATAAGTGGGGGTAAGTTTAATCTTTTCTTTTTCTTTTAATCTTTTTTATCTTATTTTATCATTATCAGTTTTTTTTGACAGTACATATGCATGTCATTTTTTTCACAATATTATCCCTTGCACTCACTTCTGTTCCGATTTTTTCCTTCCTTCCCTCCACCCCTTCCCCTAGATGGCAGACAGTTTTATATATGTTAGATATGTTATAGTATATCCTAGACACAATACATATGTGCAGAACCGAATTTCTTGTTGCACAGGAAAAATTGGATTCAGAAGGTAAAAATAACCTGGGAAGAAAAACAAAAATGTAAACAATTTACACTCATTTCCCAGTGTCTCTTCTCTGGGTGTAGTTGATTCTGTTCCTCATTGATCAATTGGAACTGAATTAGATCTCTTTGTCAAGAATCTCTACTTCCATCAGAATACATCCTCATACAGTATTGTTGTTGAAGTGTATAATGATCTCCTGGTTCTGCTCATTTCACTCAGCATCAGTTCATGTAAGTCTCTCCCATGCTCTCTGTATTCATTATGTTGGTCATTTCTTACAGAACAGTAATATTCCATAACATTCATATACCACAATTTATTCAGCCATTCTCCAATTGATAGACATCTACTTAGTTTCCAGTTTCTGGCCAATACAAAGAGGGCTGCCACAAACATTCTTACACATGCATGTCCTTTTCCCTTCTTTAAAATCTCTTTGGGATATAAGCCCAGTAGTAATATTACTGTATCAAAGAGTATGCACCGTTTAATAACTTTTTCAGCATAATTCCAAATTGCTCTCCAGAATGGCTGGATGTATTCACAATTCCACCAATAATGTATCAATGTCCCAGTTTTCCCACATCCCCTCCAACATTCTAGCCAATCTGACAGGTGTGTAGTGGTATCTTAGAGTTGTCTTAATTTGCATTTCTCGGATTAACAATGACTTGGACCATCTTTTCATGTAGCTAGAAATAGTTTCAATTTCTTCACCTGAGAATTGTCTGTTCATATCTTTTGATTTCTTATAAATTAGAGTCAATTCTTTCTATATTTTGGAAATGAGGTCTTTATCAGAACCTTTGATGATAAAAATGTTTTCCCAGTTTATTCCTTCCCTTCTAATCTTGACTGCATTAGTTTTGTTCCTCCAAAAACTTTTCAATTTGATATAATCAACCTTTTCTATTTTGTGATCAATAATGATCTCTAGTTCTTCTTTGATCATAAATTCCTTCCTTTTCCACATGTCTGAGAAGTAAACCATCCCATGATCCTCTAATGTATTTATAGTCTCATTCTTTATGCCTAGGTCATGAACCCATTTCAACCTTATCTTGGTGTATGGTGGTAATTGTGTGCTATTTTCTGCCATACTAATTTCCAATTTTCCCAGCAATTTTTGTCAAATAGTGATTTCTTATCCCAAAAGCTGGGGTCTTTGTGTTTGGCAAATGCTACATTATTAAAGTTGTTGGCTGTTTTATCCTTTGAACCTAACCTATTCAACTGATCAACTATTCTTTGCCAATACCAAATATTTTTGGTAACCATTGCTTTATAATATAATTTTAGATTTGGTACAAGTAGATAGGCCAACTTCATTTATTTTTTTTTTTTCATTAATTCCTTTGAAATTTTTGACCTTTTGTTTTTCCATATAAACTTTCTTGTTATATTTTCTATTTCATGAAACAGTTTTTTTTTCAGTCTGATTGGTAATAGTGCTAAATAAATAGATTAGGTAATATTATCATCTTTCTTGTATTTGCTCGCCCTATCCAAGGGCATTTAATATTTTTTTCCAATTCTTAGATCTGACTTTATTTGTCTGGGAAGTGTTTTGTAGTTTTGCTCATATAGTTTCTGATTTTCCCTTAGCAGATAGATTCCTAAATATTTTATACTATCAGTAGTTTCTTTAAATGGAATTTCTCTTTGTAACCCTAACTGTTGAATTTTGTTAGTGATATATAAGAATGCTAATGATTTATGTGGGTTTATTTTGTATCCTGCAACTTTGCGAAAGGTGTGGATTATTTCTAATAGCCTTTTAGTAGAATCTCTGGGGTTCTCTAAGTGTACCATCATTCGTCAGCAAAGACTGATAATTTTGGTTTCCTCATTACCTACTCTTATTCCTTTAATCTCTTTCCCAGCTGTTATTGCCAAAGCTGGCATTTCTAATACAATATTGAATAGTAATGGTGATAGTGGACAACCTTGTTTCACTCCTGATCTTATTGGGATGGTTCCAGTTTATCCCCATTACATATGATGCTTACTGATCATTTTCAATAGATGCTACTGATTAATTTAAGGAAAAAAAAACATTTATTCCTATACTCTTAAGTGTTTTTATTGGGAATGGATGTTGGATTTTATCAAATGCTTTTTCTGCATCTATTGAGATGATCATATGGTTTTTGTTAATTTGGTCATTGATGTAGCCAATTATACTAATAGTTTTTCTAATATTGAACTATATTCCTGGTATAATTCCTACTTGATCATGATGTATTATATTGGGGATGATTTTCTGTAGTCTTTTTGCTAATATTTTATTTAAGATTTTACCATCAATATTCATTAGGGGGATTGGTCTATAATTTTCTTTCTGTTTTCAACCTACCTGGTTTAAGTATCAGAACCATGTCTGTGTCATAAAAGGAATTTAGTAGGACTCCTTCAATCCCTATTTTTTCAAATAGTTTATATAACATTGGAGTTAATTTTTCTTTAAATAGTTAGTAGAATTCTTATATAACTCCATCTGGTCTTGGGGATTTTTTCTTAGGGAGTTGATTAATAGCTTGTTCTATTTCTTTTTATGAAGTAGGACTATTTAAGCAATTTACTTCCTCCCCAATGTGCTCAAAAAGTTATGAATCCAGTAATCTTTGATCCAGTAATGTTACTACTGGGCTTATATCCCAAAGAGCTTTTAAAGAAAGGAAAGAGACTTGTATGTGCAAGAATGTTTGTAACAGTCTGTCAAGTCCAGGCTACCTCCTCTGAAAGGCTCAGAATCAGTCCTAGTAAGGATAAGCAAAAGTCTTTGTCCCATGTTGTGGGCAACAAAATGTAAAGTTCTGATGCCTGTAGATTATAATCCTTCTCTGGGAGGAGGTTTCTTTTTTTTATAATCTTTTCCTCTGTGAGCAGGTTTCTTGCGAGGCTTCTGGAGCCTTCCCCTCCAAAAGTGTGGGATTGCTGGACTTGTGAATGCACGGGACATCTTTTCTTTGACTCAATCCAGACTGTTGTTCAGACTCAATGTTGCCTCTTTTTAATCCTCCCAGAGAATGGGCTTGTGGGAACTGCAGGGGCTTGTGGCAACTACTTCGACCAATGAACTTGCTTCTTTAAAGCATTCCTTTCAAAAGTGAAAACTCCCTTAAAGGTTTGAACTAAAGGTGTGAATTCTGAGCTAGAGAATTGTTAAGAACCAACTTAGCACTTAGTAAGAACCTAACATCTCCCCCTTTCTTTTGATTTGGAACATAGGGTGGTCATGAACTTGAAACATAAATTCATCAATATGGGAGGTTTTACACATAATTACATAAATTACATAAACACATAGTAACATAACACATGCTAGAAGTGATGTAACAAATAGCGTGATCAAATAATCATAAATTGAGAATTTATACATTTCCATAAGTCCATTGTCCATTAGTTCATGTGCCAGAAATCCAAAAATTCCTGCAAGTTTTTAAAGTTCTTTAACAGTCTTCTTATCAGCCATGCTCTTTCAGTGTCAGATGTTTCTTAGCTTTTCTCCTTTGTTTTGAGGTCTTTCTCTTTTTCTATCTCTCTCTGATAGACAAGACGAATAAGACTCATGGGCACCCATCTGATTCCTTCTCCATCGGAAGAAATACAGGCAAACCCTCTCCCCCAAGCAGTGCTCAAAAGTGAATTGTGTGTCAACTCCTGTTTCCAAATTGTGTCTGACTTGGATCTTACATAATTCATGAAACTCTGCAAGCCACAATAAGTTTTGTCCAGGTTCTAGACATGTTCTTGCTATGGATTCCCAATCATTCTGGGTTAGGACTTCATAAGACAAACCATCTAATAACATTTGAATATAAGCTGATGTAGACCCATAACGGGTACAACCTTTTTTCAAATCTTTAATTTTATTCAAATCTAAAGGCCAGAAACTGGAAACTGAGTGAATGCCCATCTATTGGAGAATGGCTGAATAAATTGTGGTATATAAATATTATAGAATAGTATTGTTTTATAAGAAATAACTAACAGGATGATTTCAGAACAGCCTGGAGAGACTTACATGAACTGAGGCTTAGTGAAATGAGCAGGAACAAGAGACCATTATATACTTCAAGAACAATACTATATGATAATCAATTCTGATGGATGCAGTCATCTTAAACAATGAGATGAACCAAATCAGTTCCAATAACACAGTAATGGAATTGAACCAGCTACACCCGGTGAAAGAGCTCCTGGAGATGACTATGAACAACTAAATAGAATTCCCAATCCTTTATTTTTGTTTGCCTTTACAAGCTAATTATACACTATTTCAAAGTCCGATTCTTTTTATACAGCAAAATAACTGTTTGGATATGTATACATATATTGTATTTAATTTATACTTTAACATATTGGTCAACCTGCCGTCTTGGGTAGGGAGTGGGGAAAAGGAGGGGAAACATTGGAACAAAAAGTTTGGCAATTGTCAATGCTGTAAAATTACTCATGCATATATCTGGCAAATAAAAAGGTAATTTAGAGAGGAGGAGGAACATTTTTTTTATGTTTTTATGTTTGTTTTTTATGTTCCTCCTCCCTCTAAAATTCCCTCAGATATGATAGGTTTCTTTGCCTCTTTGTGGGATGTAGTACACTATCCACTTTACATTTCTACTTCCCTTTTTTATGTTATATCAGTAAAATCTAATTATACATGTGGTCTTTTTGTATATCCACCACAGAAGAACAGTTTTCATGAGTTCCTTTTATGTTTTTATGCTTCTCTTGTGTCCGATGTTTGGAGATCAAATTTTTTTGCTTAGGTCTGTTTTTTTTTTTTTTTTTTTTCTTAGAAACAAATGGAATTCATCTGTTTCATTAAATTCCATGTTCTTTTCCATGGGAGAAAAATCTCAGCTTAGCTGGGTAGTTTATTATTCTTGGCTACATTCCAAGTTCTTTTGCCTTTTGGAATATCAGGCAGCCAGATCTTGAGTGACACTTATTGTAGCACCTCGGTATTTGAATTGTTTTTTTTTCCTGGCTGCTTATAATATTTTTCCTTAGTTTGATAGTTCTGAAATGTGGCCACAATATTCCTTGGAGTTTTTATTTTAGGGTCTTTTTCAGAAGTGTTCAATGAAGAACCCCACTGTTCGGATTAGCGACTGCCCTGGGTCTAGAGGCTGAGCAGTGAAAGTGTCACTGCCCCAAACCAAAGCCTGCTTTGGGGCTGTGGGTATTAGCAGTTGCCTAGCAAATAGTCCTGCACCAGCAATGGAAGTAGCTTTGCCCAAGGAAGCACAGTCATGATGCAGAAGTTCTATTGCCTCAGGCTGAGCCCCCCCACGGTGCAGATTAGAGAGTGCCCCGGACTACGCCCCTCTTCCGTGCAGATTTGTGACTGCCCCATGCTGCAGAATGAAGCTGCAAAGCTGTGCTGTGGTGTGTGCTAAGTCACTTCCAGATTTTGGTGGGTATAGGCAGGTCTTGTTAGGTTCTGGTGTTTTTAGAGTATCTTCTATCTTGGGCTTTAATTTCTCTTTTGGTTTACTGCTTTGCAATCAAGGTAGAGCAGGCAGCCTGTAGCAGAGTTGTCTCTATAACTTTTCTAGCCACAGAAGCTACCTCCGTCCCTGGTCCACTTTGGACAGTAGCCTCTCCTATCTCCCTGTTTGTGATGATCTGTTCTAGCCACTCAGGACAAATCTGTTCTGGCGATCTTCCAGATTACCTTTGGATGGTAAATTGTTGTACTTCTAATCTTCATGAATTTTACCAGTCAAGCACTATTTTTGAGGCTGAATTTAATAATTGATCATGAAGGCATGAGAGGAAGAGCTTAGAAAGTTGCATGTGCCTTCTCTGCCATCTTGGCTCCGCCCTCCCCTACCCCCCAATGAAGTCTTGGAAACAGAAAATATACTAGTTTGCAGCTCATCAACTTTTTTCTTCTTGTGATTTTATGTATATATACAAGATACATTATTGTGTGACCACATGCCTAAGGAAATGAGATAGGAATATGTCATACTAAACAAATCAGTCTCTGGATCTTCTGATTTACCAAATGGTCCTTCTTAATGCATGTACTATATTTCCAAACATTACATCTGTGAGGACTATGTTGAAAAAGGTGAAACAAATGTGTTCTTTCTCAATCTACCTACATGAAATTCCAAGATTAATTATGCTATGTCAGTTCCTTCCGTTTATGATATCTGCTGGAGAGATCATGCTTTGTCATTGTGAAGCACTCTGCTAATAAAATGGTTATTATAAACAAATCACTGGCAGATATGTAATATTTTAAGAAGGTTCCTTCTGGAACTTCCGGTCAAGGTGTTGGAGAGGACACACATGTATTTAATCTCTGTCTTTGCTCTCAGAATTTATTTCATGACAACCCTTGGAATTAGTGCTTGATTGGAAAAAAAAAGCCACAAATAATTACCAAGAGAAAACATCCTTGAAATTCACCAAAAAAGATCTGTTTTTGCTTGGGCGTGGGGAAGGCTAGATAGGCACAGACTGAGGGCAGGCAGCAAAAGTGTGGCAGGCAGCTCACACTGAACAGACTGGAGGGGGGAGGGATGTGATCGCTGCCTTTTCTGTGGCAAGACCTTTACCACACTGTGGATATTTGGTCTTGGCAGCAAGCCAGGATCAGCAGAGAAGCTATAAACACAGGAGGTAAAGAGTATAATCCAGAAAAGCTAGGGTCTCTGGGGACCTGGCCACCCTCCCCACTCCCCACCCCCAGATTGTTTCAGCAGATTCTTAGAGCCTCAGAGTCTCAGAGACCAGATGCAGCACAGCCATTGCCCTGTTGGTTTAAAAAACCTGTATTCTCCTCAATTGCAATCCATTTCTGCTATCTGATTGCATTGTGGCTGACTGATCAGGTAATCCCTTTCTTCCATGTGATTACTTTTCTGTTGGTTGATCACATCAGAGTCCTGATCTTCTAAAGACTGAGGTATCACCTCAGCTGCCATCATGCCCCACCTGTCTTTTGATTGAGGTCCTTCTCTCATTTATTTCCCTGGGTCAATCCACATTCTGAGGCCCAGTGGGAGTTCTTGTGGCATTTTTGACATGGGAGTTTTAGGTCTTCTCTCAGCCAGTTTTCTCACTCTGTCTCTATAGCTACATTGAGCTCTTAGATGTCCAACTTTTCCCCATTGAAAACATCGATGGGTTTGTCTAGAAGTCCTTTGTCAAGAGGGACCCTGTCTTTCCATGTTCATCATTGTCTGAGTATAATAAGCATTGGTGCTCACTGTAGTACAGCATCTTCTGATCTCCTCTAAAGGAGGATCTTTGTGTAGTCCACATGTAATTCTCTTGTAAACCTCATTGGCATTTTCCATAGCCAAATGTCTAGTCATTATTTTCATAGTTGCATCCTCTCCAATAGTTCTTGTGACAGCAGTTTGCAGATGTCCCACAAAATCCGCATAAGTTTCATTGGGACTTTGCTCTATTTTTTTGAAGGCTTCCCTTCTATCTTTTTTGTCTGGGGAGGGAACCCTAAGCTTTTGTTTCAGCCATGGCGATCTGCTCATAAACTGGTAATTAATATGTTTTGAATTTCTCCATCCTGGCCTTCACCAGCTAGATGGTCAAAAGTGAATTGTGTATTAACTCCTGTTTCCCTATTATGTCTGACTTGAATCCTGCATAATTCATGATACTCCAAAAGCCACAACAAGTTTTGTCCAGGTTCTAAACATGTCCTTGCTATGGGTTTCCAATCATTTGGGGTTAGGATTTCATAAGCCAAACTATCTAGTAACATCTTAACATAAGATGATGTAGCCCCATAAAGAGTGCAACCTTTTTTCAAATCCTTAATTTTATCCAAATCAAAGGAGTATATCTTCTCCTTTTTTGACCTGAAGAGTCAAGCTCTTTAATCACAGGGTATGCATCTATAAAATCACTTACATTTTGTACTTTTCTCTTAGCCTTAACCAATGCTTTTTCTAATCTTGCCATAGGCTGCTTCACAGGCCATTCTGTTTGTATCACTGCCTCTTCCCCTCCTCCTCCTTCCTCCACCCATGAAGGGTTAATTGAGGTAGGAGGAGATGGGAAATGCTCCTGTTGCTCAGAATTGTACTTAACTCCATTGTTACCTGATTCATCCTTTTCACCTAGTTTAGTTGGGCCCTCCCCCTCCTGTTTTTTTTTTTCTTCCTTTTCTTTAGTTTAACACTTTTAAAAGCCACTTGGATTAAACTGCACATACAAAAAGTGTATCTTTGGAAATTAAATTTAGTTTGGAATTGTAGTGTTCACCTAGTTCCTCTCGTACTAATTCCCACTCGTCAAGATCCCATTCTTTTCCCATAGAAAAACAAGGACATATGACCTGCATAGTTTTTAAAAGTTCAGTGATCTCCAACATTATAATCCAAAATTATAAAATTATAATAATTATAATATATATAAATAATTAAAATTGGCTTTTCATAACCTTGACAATGCTCTCTAAACATTTTCCTTAAACAGAAACAGAAGTCTGTTTTATAAAAATTTGCCCCATTTCACTGAAATTCTACTTTAGCTCCTTTACACAGTTTCCTTGTTACTCACTCTTATTTCTGGGCCAGAGAGATTTTTCCACCGAAATCTGACTTGAAGGCTTTTCCACTGGAATCAGGATCATGTCTGTCCCACATTCGGGCACCAAAGTGTAATGTTCCCTTTTCTCTAAATTGTAGATCGTTTTCTTGGGGCAGATTTCTTGGGGAGCTTCTGGAGGCAGCCTTGGCTTCAGTTCAGTTCAATAATCCCAAAATGCAGGCAGGAGTTAAAGTCCTTTACTGTCTCTTTCCAAATCTTATCTCCAGATCCTTCATTTTCTCCTTCAAGCCTTGTCTCCTTCACTTGGGGCTTAGCTAGCTTTCTATAGGCCTTCCTCTCTCTTTGGTTCCCGATGAGCTCTTGTCAGAATGTCACCAGCCAGCACGAATGTCTAAGTGGGAATGAAATCTTGACTCCTTTTCCCTGAATCCTGGCTCATTATATCCTCCCAGAGAATGGGATTGTAGGTACTCCCTGGGCTTGTGAGAGCTCCTTAAAAGTATGCTCTCTTTAAAGTGTGAAAGGTGTGAACTCTGAACTAGAGAATTGTTAAATGCCATGCTAAAAGAGATAATTATATCCATTCCAGTGACTTAGCACCTTGTAAGAATCCTAACACACAAGGAGTTAGTGTGTGAGAAGGCTGGTGAGAAGAATCACATGATACAAAGAAGATTAATATTGGGAACATTTCTTCCTATTTTTGTCCAAAACATGATGGAGAATCAAATAAATGAAGGAGCCAAATACCAGATGAGAGTGATTTCTAATGTGACAAATTCACATGAGACATTTACCCCATCCCCAAAGGATGTCATTAAAGTGAAAGAGCACATGGGTTAAATTAAATATGATTAAACAGGGTGCTTTCAGGGACATGGATTTTTAAAGTCTGAGAGAATAGGGAAGGAAAGGCTCCTATAGGAAATTGACATCTTTTTGTATAAGATTATGCTTGTTAATAGGAACTGGATGGACTTGTTTCAGCATTTACATTATTCCTGATAATGGAGACAGGATGAGCTCTTTTATGATAGTATAAGAAAAGAAGAGCAGGAGAAGGATCTGAATTAAAGGAGAAGAAAATGACTTGTGAAGATAAATTGGAAACCTAAATTCTGATGAATTTTGAAAAAAAGGTCAAAAGTTTGAACGTTAATAGGAAAGAAATTCAGGAACCCTTAAAAAACTGATGTTACATGATTGAGCTGAAGGAGAAAGACTATCCATCAAAAAGAGGAAAATAACATGAGTCCAAGGAGAAAGATTTGAAGAGAAGCAGTAGGACATGGTTCAAGTTTCCCCATTGTCACATAATTGATTTGTGACCTCCAAGAAGTCAACAAATTCTTGAATGTCTGTCAAGCAACTCTGTGACATGTACTACTTGCCTATCTTGCATTATTTCCTCTCTGGAAGTTCTCTGTAACAGACAATCACAATTTATATACTTCATCCTACTTTAATTATGGCTCCCACCTTCCCTTTTCACCCCATGTGAATGTATAAATCTGGAGCTGAAACTCCTGAAAGTAGATGACCACAGCAACTGTACAAAATGCTGATAAGAAAAATTAAAAAAAAGATAAAAGTTTAATTAAAAAAAAACTTTTCAAGATGCAAAAATAAGTGCTTATTACCAATGATAGATAAGATTTATTACTTTTATATTCTGTATTTTATGTGATTTACTAAAACCATGGAAAAGGATATGGTGCCATGAGATAATATATAGAAAGTGTTGTAAAAAGTTTAAAGTGCTAAATGTTAAGCATTGTTGTTATTTTTAACTTTGTCATTTTACAGTAATTTTACATTTTACATTAAGTTTATTATTCTACAATATTTTTGTATCTTATAGAAAAAAGTACAGATGAGTGCAGATGCTCTGGAGGAACTCAATCATCTGACACAGGTACTTAGGATTATGATGTGGCTTCCTCAAACTATAAGAATATTATATTATGTTGATTTAATGTAAGAATATTTTTTTAAAAAATTTTTTCTAACACAATGCCAGCATTAAACAGAACCCAAAGATGTGTTTATATCAAAGAATTTATCACTTAAGTTCTATTCCATTGACCCATAGTAGAAGAGAAGTGATTTTGGGTTTTTGGAGGCCTTGATAATTGAGTCTAATCTCCGGCAAATTTCACCAAGCTTATGTTTGATTCAGGCTGATGATTTTCAGTCATAGAATTTCTCAAGGATGATATACTATTTGTTTCAATGCATTAAAAAGTACCTATTATAGACCCTAAAAAAAGAACACCAAGGAATATTGTGGCTAAGCTGCAGAATTACCACACAAAGGAGAAAATCCTGCAAGACAAAAACAATTTAAATACCAAGGTGCCACAATAAGGGTCACTCAAGATCTGGCTGCCTCCACATTAAAAGATAGAAGGGCCTGGAACCTGATATTCCGTAAGGCAAAAGATCAAGGACTGCAACCAAGAATGAACTACCCAGCTAAGTTTAGCATCTTTTTCCATGGAAGAAGATGGTCATTCAGTGAAATAGAGGAATTCTATATGTTTCTAAGAAAAAAACCAGACTCAAACAAAAAATTTGATCTACATCCACAAGACTGAAGAGAAACAGAAAAAGGTACACAGAACCCTTGAGAACTGTAACTCTGTTGTAGGTATATAAAAAGTACTCAAGGATAATTTGATTTTACTGATATAAAAGAAAAAAAGGGGGGGTGTAGTAAAGGGAAGGAGGTTGTTTCAGAAAAAGGGGAAGGGATGATAAAAAGAGGGAAACTACATCCCAGGAAGAGGCATAGAAAATACACCTTATCTGAGGGAACTTAGTGAGGGGGAGAATCATTGTGTGAATCTTACTCTCATCAGGAGAGGTTCAAAGAGTAAATAATTAACATATTTGTTTTTCAGAGAATTTTCTCTCACCTATTAAAAGGGGGGATAGGAAAAGGTAAAAGACAAAGGAGAATAAGTGAAGGGACTTGGAGGGAGGGGGGAGGGATACTAAAAAAAATGGGAGGGTTGCACGTCACAAGGGGGGTCTGTAAATTAAATATCGGGGAGGGGGATCAGGGGGGTCAAGGGAAAAAGCATAATCTGGGGAAAATATGATGGCAGGAAATACAGAATTAGTAATTTTAACTGTAAATGTAAATGGGATGAACGATCCCATCAAATGGAGACGGATAGCAGATTGGATCAAAAATCAGAACCCTACACTATGTTGTCTAAAAGGAAACACACTTAAAGCAGGGAGATACATACAGAGTAAAGGTAAAAGGTTGGAACAGAGCCTATTATGCTTCAGGTAAAGCGAAAAAAGCAGGGGTAGCTATCCTTATCTCAGATCAAGCAAAAGCAGAAGTAGATCTCGTTAAAAAAGATAAGGAAGGAAACTATATCCTGCTGAAAGGTAGCATAAATAATGAAGCCATATCAATACTAAACATATATGCACCAAGTGGTATAGCATCTAACTTTCTAAAGGAAAAGTTAAGAGAGTTGCAAGAAGAAATAGACAGTAAAACTATAATAGTGGGAGATCTCAACCTTGCACTCTCAGATTTAGACAAATCAAACCACAAAACAAACAAGAAAGAAATTGAAAAAGTAAATAGAACATTAGAAAAACTAGGTATGATAGACCTTTGGAGAAAACTGAATGGCAATAGAAAGGAATATACTTTCTTCTCAGCAGTTCATGGATCCTATACAAAAATAGACCATATATTAGGACACAAAGATCTCAAAATTAAATGTAGGAAGGCAGAAATAGTAAATGCCTTCTTCTCAGACCACAATGCAATAAAAGCTACATTCAGTAAAAAGTTAGGGGTAAATAGACCAAAAAGTAATTGGAAACTGAATAATCTCATCTTAAAGAATGACTGGGTGAAACAGCAAATTATAGAAACAATTAACAATTTCACCCAAGATAATCACAATGATGAGACATCATACCAAAATCTTTGGGATGCAGCTAAAGCAGTAATAAGGGGAAATTTTATATCTTTAGAGGCTTATTTGAACAAAATAGAGAAAGAGAAGATTAACGAATTGGGCTTACAACTTAAAAGGCTAGAAAAGACCAAATTATAAACCCCCAACCAAAAATTAAACTTGAAATACAAAAATTAAAAGGAGAAATCAATAATATTGAAAGTAAAAAAAAAAACTATTGAATTAATAAATAAAACCAAGAGTTGGTTTTATGAAAAAGCCAATAAAATAGATAAACCTTTGGTAAATTTGATCAAAAAAAAAGAAAGAGGAAAATCGAATTGATAGTCTTACAAATGAAAAGGGGGATCTTTCCACCAATGAAGAGGAAATTAGAGAAATAATGAGTTACTTTGTCCAACTTCATTCCAATAAATTTGATAACTTAAGTGAAATGGATGACTTCCTCCAAAAATATAGGCTCCCTAGGTTAATAGAGGAGGAGATAAATTGCTTAAATAGTCCCATTTCAGAAAAAGAAATAGAACAAGCTATTAATCAACTCCCCAGGAAAAAATCCCCAGGGCCAGATGGATTCACATGTGAATTCTACCAAACATTTAAAGAACAACTAACTCCAATGCTATATAAACTATTTGAAAAAATAGGGGATGAAGGAGTCCTACCAAACTCCTTTTATGACACAGACATGGTACTGATACCTAAACCAGGTAGATTGAAAACTGAGAAAGAAAATTATAGACCAATCTCCTTAATGAATATTGATGCTAAAATCTTAAATAAGATATTAGCAAAAAGACTTCAGAAAATCATCTCCAGGATAATACACTATGATCAAGTAGGATTTATTCCAGGAATGCAGGGCAGGTTTAATATTAGGAAAACTATTAATATAATTGACCATATTAATAATCAAATTAATAAGAACCATATGATCATCTCAATAGATGCAGAAAAAGCATTTGACAAAATCCAACATCCATTCCTACTAAAAACTCTTGAGAGTATAGGAATAAATGGACTATTCCTTAGAATAATCAGGAGCATATATTTAGGACCTTCAGTAAGCATAATATGCAATAGAAATAAACTGCAACCTTTCCCAGTAAGATCAGGAGTGAAACAAAGTTGCCCACTATCACCATTACTATTCAATATAGTACTAGAAACGCTATCCTCAGCAATAAGAGCCGAGAAAGAGATTCAAGGAATTAGAGTAGTAAATGAGGAAATCAAACTATCACTTTTTGCAGATGACATGATGGTATACTTAGAGAACCCCAAAGACTCTCTAAAAAGCTACTAGAAATAATTCAAAATTTCAGCAATGTGGCAGGATACAAAATAAATCCACATAAATCCTCGGCATTTTTATATATCACTAACAAAATGCAACAGCAAGAGATACAAAGAGAAATTCCATTCAAAATAACGGTCGATAGTATAAAATATTTGGGAATATATCTACCAAAGGAAAGTCAGGAATTATATGAGCAAAGTTACAAAACACTTGCCACAAAAATAAAATCAGATTTAAATAATTGGAAAGACATTCAGTGCTCTTGGATAGGCCGAGCGAATATAATAAAGATGACAATACTCCCCAAACTAATCTATTTATTTAGTGCTATACCAATCAGACTCCCAAGAAACTATTTCAGTGGCCTAGAAAAAATAACAACAAAATTCATATGGAAGAATAAAAGGTCGAGAATTGCAAGGGAACTAATGAAAAAAAAAAAACTCAGAGGAAGGTGGTCTAAGTGTACCTGATCTAAAGCTCTATTATATAGCAGCAGTCACCAAAACCATTTGGTATTGGCTAAGAAATAGACTGGTAGATGAGTGGAACAGATTAGATAACAAAGGACAAAAAAGGGTACATCTATAGCAATCCAATCTTTGACAAACCCAAAGATACCAACATTAGGGATAAAAATTCATTATTCGGAAAAAACTGTTGGGAAAACTGGAAATTAATATGGCAGAAATTAGATATGGATCCACACTTAACACCATATACCGAGATAAGATCAAAATGGGTCCATGATTTAGGCATAAAGAATGAGATCATAAATAGATTAGAGGAACAGGGAATAGTCTACCTCTCAGACCTGTGGAGGAGGAAGGAATTTATGACCAGAGGAGAATTAGAGATCATTATTGATCACAAAATAGAAGATTTTGATTACATCAAACTAAAAAGTTTCTGTACAAACAATACTAATGCAAACAAGATTAGAAGGGAAGTAACAAATTGGGAAAATATTTTTAAAAACAAAGGTTCTGACAAAGGTCTCATTTCCAAAATATATAGAGAACTGACCCTAATTTATAAGAAACCGAACCATTCTCCAATTGATAAATGGTCAAAGGATATGAACAGACAATTCTCAGAGGAAGAAATTGAAACTATATCCACTCACATGAAAGAGTGTTCCAAATCACTACTGATCAGAGAAATGCAAATTGAGACAACTCTGAGATACCACTACACACCTGTCAGATTGGCTAAGATGACAGGAACAAATAACGATGAATGTTGGAGGGGATGTGGGGAAACTGGGACACTAATACATTGCTGGTGGAATTGCGAAAGAATCCAGCCATTCTGGAGAGCAATCTGGAATTATGCCCAAAAAGTTATCAAACTGTGCATACCCTTTGACCCAGCAGCGCTACTACTGGGCTTATATCCCAAAGAAATACTAAAGAGCGGAAAGAGACATATATGTGCCAAAATGTTTGGGGCAGCTCTTTTTGTTGTAGCTAGAAACTGGAAGATGAATGGATGTCCATCTTTTGGAGAATGGTTGGGTAAATTATGGTATATGAAGGTTATGGAATATTATTGGTCTGTAAGAAATGACCAGCAGGAGGAAGACAGAGAGGCCTGGAGAGATTTACATCAACTGATGCTGAGTGAAATGAGCAGAACCAGAAGATCACTATACACTTCAACAACAATACTGTATGAGGATGTATTCTGATGGAAGTGGAAATCTTCAACATAAAGAAAAGCCAACTCACTTCCAGTTGATCAATGATGGACAGAGGTAGCTACACCCAGAGAAGAAACACTGGGAAGTGAATGTAAATTGATAGCACTAATATCTGTCTGCCCAGGTTGCATGTACCTTCGGAATCTAATGTTTATTGTGCAACAAGAAAATGATATTCACACACATGTATTGTATCTAGACTATATTGTAACACATGTAAAATGTATGGGATTGCATGTCATCGGGGGGAGGGAATAGAGGGAGGGGGGATAATTTGGAAAAATTGAATACAAGGGATAATATTATAAATATATATATATATATATATATATATATATATATATATATATATATATATATATATATAAAATAAAAAAATATTAATTTAAAAAAAGTACCTATTATAAACCAAATAAACAAATTTTAGATGAAACATAATCCTGAGCCACAATGGCAGAGTGAAGCTGGGAATCTGGTCCAGAAGCCACATGAAACCAAGTCTCTGAACAGAGTCTAATCAAATGAAACTACTCTCCAGTCAGGATAGATTAGAAAAACTAAAGAAAGGTCAGTTTCACTGGAGTGAAAAGGATGTTCAGTCCAGCTTAGACAGAGTCTGGAAAACACAGTGAGGGAGTATTAATTTCAACAGATCAGCAACTGAGACACTCAGTCCTGGTTAAGGATACCAGTGGAGTAACCCTCAGTCCCAGCTAAGAAGAGAAATTATGGGAAATCATGCTTTTCTTAAAGAGAGAAAGAAAAGCTACCTCCTGCAAAGACAGAGTGTTCTTGTGCTCAAACCCAAGGTTTGGAGATGCACAGGAAGCTTGAAACAGTGCCTCCTTTAGGAGAAGAGCTCAACCATATAAGTTTAAAAAAAAACGAGAGAAAGAGAGAGAGAGAGAGAGAGAGAGAGAGAGAGAGAGAGAGAGAGAGAGAGAGAGAGAGAGAGAGAGAGAGAGAGAGAAGAGAGAGAGAGAGAGAGAGAGAGAGAGAGAGAGAGAGAGAGAGAGAGAGAGAGAGAGAGAGAGGAGAGAGAGAGAGAGAGAGAGAGAGAGAGAGAGAGAGAGAGAGAGAGAGAGAGAGAGAGAGAGAGAGAGAGAAGAGAAAGAGAGTGTGGAAATGCAAAAAAAGGAAAGAAAATAAACAAGAAACATAAAAGAATCTTGACCATAGAAAGCTACTATGATGATAGGGAAGAGCAAAGCAACAACTGAAACAAGGGACAAAATAGCCATAGAGGAAATGAGGTATGAATTGGGCTCAAGGCCAAAGAGACTTCTTGTTCTTGCTCATCAAAAAGATAGAGAGGCAAAATAAAGAATGATAAAGAATGAGAGATACAAAGGGAGTTCAACAGTTTGTAAAAGGGAATTCCTTTAAAAATATAATTGTCCAAAGGATAAAAAAAAGGAAAAGAAAAAAGAAAAAAGAAAAAAAAATACTGGAAAGTAGAACTAACCAAACGGGAAAAAAAGGGACGCAAAAGGTGAAGAAAATCACAAAGTAAAAATTAGAATGGGGCAAATGGAAGGTAACGATTTCAGGAATCAATCAAACTAAAAGGAATGAAAAAATGAAAGAAAATGTAAAATATCTGCAAAGAGACTAGAAGGCCATGATTGAACAGAGCATTCATGGACAGCATTATCAAAGAAAACTGTCCTGATATTCTAGAAATGGGGAGAATAGTTATTAAAGAATCCATCAATATGGAAAGAGATCCCACAAGGAAAACCCCAAGGATGCCAGAAGTATAATCCCAAGGAAAAATACTGCAAGATGCCAGACAAATGTAATTCAAGTAGGAAAGAGCTACAATCAGGATCATCCAGGATTTAGCAGTATATACAGTAAAAGATCTGAGGCCTGAAATACCATATTCCAGAAGACAAAGAACCTGGGGCTACAAGGAAGAATTAATTACTCAGTGAGTCTGAGTATTATCTTTGAGGGTAGGTGAAAGTTCTTCAAAGAATAGACTTTCTAGTGAAATAATTTTTATTGAAAAAAGCAGAATTAACAGTATTTAAAATTCAAACATAGGACTCAAAAGAAACCTAGAAAGGTAAACAGGGAAAAATACATTTAAATTTTATCCCTACATAGGAAAGTGATATTTGTAACTCTTGAGTGCTACATATATTATTGAAGCAGTTAGAGGTGAGGGAACAGAAGGTGTACTTTTGAATGGACTCTGATGTGATGATATTAAAAGAAAGAATACATTAAGGGGTAGGAAAAGGATTACTGGGAGAAGAGGACTAGGTAAAATGTGACAGATTACATGAAGATGCACAAAAGACCTATAAACATTCAAAGGAAACAGGGGGGGGTTAGCATATTCTAAGAGTGTATTTAATCAGTTTTGGTTCAAAGAGGGAATAACTTAGTCATTGAGTTGAATATAGAAATCGATATTACCCCTAAAGAAATAGGAGGAGAAAGGCGAAAGGGAAAAGAGGGACTTGATAGAAGGGAGGGCAGGTAGGGGGTGGGGTGGATTCATAAAACACTAGTACAGATGGAAAAAGAGAACAAAAGTATATACAAGGAAAAATAGGATGGAGGAAATACCGAGCTGATAATCATAACTCTAACTGTGAATGGGATGAACTCTGCCATAAAATGTAAGTGAATAGCTGAGTAGATTAAAAAACAGAATCCTACAATGTGTTGTTTACAAGAAACACATTTGACACAGAGCTACAGAGTAAAATGGAGCAAAATTTATTATGCTTCAACTGGAGTAATAAAACTGCAGTAATCATCCTGATTTCAGATAAAGCAAAAATAAATAGGAATTTATTTAAAAGAGATGAAGAAGGAAAGTACATCTTGTTAAACAATACCATAAACAATGAAGTAGGAATAATTTTAAATCTATATGCATAAAATTCTAGAACATTCAATTTCTTAGAGAAGATATTAAGCCAGTTACAAAAATAAACTAAAAAACGATTCTACTGGGGTACCTTAACCTTCCCCTCACTGAATCAGACAAAGCTAATCACAAAATAAAACAAATCAGGGAAGTTAATGAGGGAAGAATCTTAGAAAACCTAGATATGATAGACCTCTGGAGAAAACTGAATAGGGACATAAAGGAATAGATCTTTTTCTTGGCAATATATAGCACCTACACAAAAATTGACCATGGGGGGAAAAAAAGCTCACAATCAAATGCAGAAAGGCAGAAATGATAAATGCTTCCTTTTCAGACCATGAGGCAATAAAAATTATATTCAATAAAAGGTCAGGAAAAGATAGACTAAAATCCAATTGGAAAGTAAATAATCTAATTCTAAATAGTGTGTCAAACAACAATTCACAGACAGAATCCATAATTTATTCCAAGAGAATGACAATGAGAAAATGTACCAAAACCTATGGGATGCAGCCAAAGCAGTTCTTAGGGGAAATGTTATATATATACCTACATTATAACACACACATATATGCATATATATGTATGTATATGTATATGTGTGTATGTATATATGTATGTATATATACATATATATGTGTGTATATATATATACATATATATATGTATATATATATATGTATATATATATACACATATATGTGTGTGTGTGTGTATATACACACAGTTAACATGAATAAAATAGAGAAAGGGATCAATGGATTGGGCATGTAACTAAAAAAAAAGCTAGCAAAAGAACAAATTAAAAACGTCCCTTTAAATACCAAATAAGAAATTCTGAAATTCAAAAGAAGGAATAATAAAATTTAAAGAAAACTATTGAATTAATGAAACTAAGTTGGTTTTAAGAAAACAAATGAACAAAATGGGTGAACCTTTGGTGAATTTGATTAGAAAAAAGGAAAGAAGAAAATCAAATTATCAGCATCAAAAATGAAAAGAATAAACTTACCACCAATGAAAAATATATTAAAGGAATAATTAGGAACTATTTTACCCAAATGTATGCCAGCAACTCTGGATATCTTAACAGAAATAGATGAATATTACAACAACAGTATACATTGCTCAATTTAACAGTAGAGAAATTAAGTAACTTAAATAGTCCTATTTTAGATAAAGAAATTGAACAAGGCATCAATGATCTCCCTAAAAAAAAATTAAAAAAACCTCCACAGTTAGATGGATTCCCAAGTAAATTCTACCAAATATTTAAAGAACAATTAATTCCAATACTGTGTAAACTTTTTGGGAAAAAAGGCTAAGAAGTTCTGTCAAATTCCTTCAGTGACACAAATATGGAAATAATAACTAAACTAGGATGAGTCAAAACAGAAAATTACACATTGATCTCCCTAGTGAATATAATATCTTAAATAAAATATTAGCAAAGAGATTATAGCAAAACTTCAGCAGTGTGGGGAGCAAGTATGAAGTAAGGAAATGGTGAAGAACTTACAGCAATGTTAAATTCCTTTTCTGTATTCTATCTTCTCTAGGTCTCTGTGACCTGCATAGGTATGTTCAATGTTTAGGCTACTAATTGCTTAGATTTTTTAATGACATTTATTGTCTGTCCAGGCTATCGATGTTTATTTAGGCTACTAATTGTTTAGTTTTTGAGATATATGATGACATTCAATTAACTGGTGGGGAAGGAGGGGGGCACCTATCTCTTGATGTTCCCCAAACCCATGATGTAATCCTTTTGCAATTAATCCTATAAAAACTGTATATGTTCCCTTAGTCCTTTAGCCCTTCTACCTTGAGCTTGCTTTCTTTCCCTCCTCACAGTGGAATTGCTCATTCTCATGAGAATTTGTTAAATAAACAACTTTTCTGCTTTTTACTTTGAGAGGTCTCTGAGAAGTCATTTTTGGATAGGATTTTCTATCCGTCACAGTTTGGGGGCTCAGTCCGGGATGAGTCTTTGGGGGAGATGGCTGCACATCCCAAACGGAGATAGGCGTGCCCATGGATAGTTTTTTTCCCGTGTTCTCTGGCTCTGAGTGTGTAGCCTCCCTCCCTCTCTGACAAAAGACCGGAGGCGGAGATACTCAGTGAAAAGCAGAATTGAAGATAAAAAGGAGAAATAGAGTCCTGAGGAGCCGGCGGTGGTCTAAGCAAACACGTGTTTCTCCAGGTGAGCTTAGAAATCTGGGGGTCTATTGGCTGGGTCAAGGGAGACCCGAGGGATTAGCCCTCCTCAAAATTGCTTTGTTCGGACTGTTTCTCTGACCCCAAGGGAAGGATTTCCTAAGATGATTCTCTCTGGAGTGACCACTGAAGCAAGACAATTGGTCTTTGCTGACAATGTGGTTTGAGACCAAGTTGGGAAAATGGGATAGAAGCAGTCAAAAGAATTTGTCAGGACGGTAGCTAGGTATTAAAAGAAATGTAAAAGATGAAAATAAGAGCTCTACTTGTGTCTGTGTATGTATGTTTGTGCTTTATATTGTTTTTATCCCGTGTTAAAAGTTAGCAAGTTCATAAAAGATAAAGTGTTCAGCCTCTGTGTTGCAGGCTTAGAGAAATAAAATAGCAGGCTGAATTGCCGGGAGTTGGGATTCAGTCAGAGTAGTAATTCTTTCAGAGTGGCTCAGAATGCATTGGTCTTAAATCATGCAATATCTAGGCATTCTCTGGGAAGGCAGAGAGATGCACTAAATGGGCTTGGAAGTTTAGAGAAACTCCGTTTGGATTCTGGGAGGGAAGAATGTTCAAGGTGAAACATTCTCTCCAGGGGCAGGGATCCTGGGAAAAGCCCCTAGTCTGTTTGGCTGATTTAAAAGCCCTGTTAAGTTGTAAGAATAATGTTAAGAAGTTTGGAAATTGATTATTTGAAAATTTGTTCATGATTTTAAATCTTTTTAATCTGATGTACTAATTTGTAAGTAAATGGAACTTGGCTATTTTAAACTGGTGGGAGAGTTTTCTCTGAAAAGCAGATTTTCAAAGTCCGCTAAAGAGGAGTAATGGCAATACAATCTTATCTGCTTAATACTACCTGGGAAGCTTCTTACTAGTGGCCTTGAAGCAGAAGAAGGCAGAAGAAAAAAAAAAGAAAGAAAAGAAAAACTATTTGGTTTGCTTCTGAAACATTGGGTAATTTGTTATCATTATGGGTTATGAATCTTGAAGTTTAAATTAAAAAAAAAAGGTGATTAAAGAAAAGGGACAAAAGAGATTGATTTACAAAAGTAATTAATAGTTTAAATGAAGCATCTAGTCAGAAGAGTTATTAGTTTGGAAGTGTTTAAAGTATGTCGAAGAAGGTTTAAGTAAGTAAGCATTGGGAGGAGAGAGACAGAGATGGGACAGGAGAAGGAAGGTGATTTAAGAAGATTGATTAGTTGGAGCAAATGATTTCAAGAAGAAATCAGTGGGGAAAAGAAGGAACTTGTTGGAAAGGGAGTCATGGAGAGATGACTGTGAGACGGGATGTATTTTTGCAGGAGGAGAACAGCAGTGGAAAGCTGCAGCCATTTTTGGCTGAAGAAAGCAAACTGATCTGGTTACTCATACAACATGTTAATTGAGTGAATATTTGTTTGTAAAATACATAATGGCTTTGTGTTTAATGAATACGATCAAAAATGTGATATATAATCTGAAAGGGCTATTTTAAAAAAGAGTTTAATTGATGTTTTTAAAAACTTTTCAGATTCTTTTCTGTGAAAATAGAGTTTTAATTCACTATATTGATGTCAATTATTTAGAGGGACTCCAAGGATAGTAGCTTTTGCCTTTGTCCTTTTGAAAATGTTTTTGTTATGGACAATATGTAGTTTATGATTTTTCTGTGTATTTGGTATTTAAAAAAAGCAAAATGATTGATATAATATTCAATTTATGGAACATCCACTTGAGTATGTAAGAATTGTGTGATCATTCTGGAATTAATTTCTTATTGTTAAAAGTCTTACAATATGTAGATGATCTTCTTGTGGCAGGGAAGAAAAAGAGTGGCCTTGTCCAAGTTACTATCAGTTTGTTAAGTTATTTAAGAGCACAGGATCTGAGAATTTCTTAAGAAACATTGTAATTTGTGAAATGTGAGGTAAAATATTTAGGTCATTGTATGAATGAAGGGAAAAAAGAAATTAGATCCTGAAATTACTTGAGGGAAAGAATGGAAACAGTAAAGGAAAGGGATTGGCACACAGGGCATTGGTCACTGAAATTTTGACTAATCTTATATTGCCTAAGAACATTGCAGTGATTCATGTGCAGGGGCACCAAGGAGGACATTCATTTGAGATAAGGAGAAACTGCTTTGCAGATGAGGAGGCAAAACGGCCTGGAGAAGAGGAATCTGTAAGTACAGAGGAGATGATGGTGCTAATTCTGGCATTTCTGCCTCCAATGCTTCCACCTTCCTTTATCGCAGAAGGGAAGCAGGAAACCCAAAGCCTTGGCGCTCAGGAGGATAAAGAGGGCACTGGCTCCTCCCTGACGGCAGAGAGGTACCGATCACAGCAGGTATGAGACATGTACTCCGAACATTTACATCAGGGCAGTCATTGGGGTTTCCAAGGCCTGTGTGATATAGTGCTAAGTTTGTGGCACTGGTTTGTACATAATAGCAGGCAATTGGTCAGTGGGTGTCCTGTTTGTCAGAGTATGAATAGGGCGGCCCAATGACAAGTCCAAAAAGGAGGAAGGCCCCCTAGTATCAGGCCTTTCCAAAAGCATACAGGTGGACTTTACCAAGCTGCCATCAGTGGGGTGTCTCAGATATCTGCTGGTCGTAGTGGACCATCTGACCTCATGGGTGGAGGCCTTTCCCCTTACATGGGCAACTGCCTCAGCAGTTTGTAAAAGTACTCCTTGAGCATATCATTCCGGGGTATAGGATGGTGGAGCAGGTAGATTCAGACCAAGGCACACATTTCATGACTAAGATCCTCCAATCTGTGGCCCAATCATGGGACTTATATACCCCATGGCATCTGCCCTCATCAGGTAAAGTGGAAAGGATGGATAAGGAAATTAAACAGCAACTGACTAAATTGGAGTTAGAGACACAATTGCCCTGGACCAGGTACCTTCCCCTTGCCTTATTAAGAATTAGAACAAAACCCCGAAGGGATGTGGGATTATCACCTTATGAGTTATTGTATGGTCACCCTTATCTAAAAGGGATTCAAAATTCCTCCTTGGATGCAATGTTTGAGACCAAGGATTTGTTTTTAGGAAAATATGTCATGTCTTTATTGCAACATCTAAAAACTTTACACCTAAAAGGGCTTATTGTTCAGACTCCTCCCTTAGGATTCACAGTGCATAAGTTCCAGCTTGGAGACCAGCGTCCTGGTTCAGACATGGAAGGAGGACAAGCTGACCCTGAGCTGGAAAGGACCGTTCCAGATCCTGTTGACTTCAGATACAGCAACACGCACCAAAAAGATAGGTTGGGCACATCACATTCGAGTCAAAGGTCCCATGGATTTGCTAAAGAAGTGAGCAGTAGAGACTGATCCAGGAACATTAAAAGTGCAGCTGAGCAAAGACTGATTAATTGTGCATGTAAAATCTTTTTGACTTGTCTCATTTGGGGAACTGTCTTGGAACTTTTCTTGTTTGTACTAGATATTACAATTTATTGAACTGTATTGTTAGGAATTAGGGGTATTATATACTAGTAAGGAGAATTGGGTATGAACCAAACCCAAAGGGTTGGAGACTGTGCCTTGTATATGCATATATGCTTTTATGTGGGTACACCCTTTGTATTGGTACCTCGAGAGCTGTGTAGTAAAAGCATCACTGGACCCTGACTAGTACAGTTTAGGGAGATATTGCCTACATCAGACTGGTACAGGGCCATGGATGGGAGAAAGTAAGTGTACATGGACATTTACTTGCAGGTCAGAGAAGGGAGCTATCATAGACTACAGTAGGTATGTGAATAGATGGAATCAAACTAGTATAACTTGTTATGATGGATCAGTAATTCGCTGTATCCAAAGTTCTAATAGCTGGTGGTCTTGATTTGATGGTAGCTGGTGAAAACAACTTTTATGGTATGGACTAATTGCTATCAGTGATATTATTTTGTTACCATTATGTTTACCCTGTATGATTACACTAATAACCAAAATAGTCCACCGATCTCTTTCAAAATTATTGCATCCAGAGGGTGCTGTTAAAATGATGATTCTCCAGAAAAGAGGCTGGAGAGTGTTAGAAGGGGATAAATCTGATAGTGAACTTGATAAACAATGTATGAGCTTGTTAACTGACTTTGAGCAATGTGTAAGTTCTTAATAGAGCATGTGATAAAAATCACTTACATATTAGGAGTGGGGAGCTGTGGGGAGCAAGTATGAAGTAAGGATATTGTGAAGAACTTACAGCAATGTTAAATTCAATGTTTAGGCTACTAATTGCTTAGATTTTTTTATGACATTTATGTCTGTCCAGGCTATCGATGTTTATTTAGGCTACTAATTGTTTAGTTTTTGAGATATATGATGACATTCAATTAACTGGTGGGGAAGGAGGGGGGCACCTATCTCTTAATGTTCCCCAAACCCATGATGTAATCCTTTTGCAATTAATCCTATAAAAACTGTATATGTTCCCTTAGTCCTTTAGCCCTTCTACCTTGAGCTTGCTTTCTTTCCCTACTCACGGTGGAATTGCTCATTCTCATGAGAATTTGTTAAATAACTTCTGCTTTTTACTTTGAGAGGTCTCTGAGAAGTCATTTTTGGATAGGATTTTCAATCCTCACAGCAGGATAATACATTATGAGTAAGTGGGATTTATACCAGGAATGCAGGCCTGATTCAATATCAGGAAAACTATAGCTATATTCCATCATATCAATAACAAAAGCAACAGAAATCATATGATAATTTCAGTAGATACATTAAAAGCTTTTGACAAAATACAGTACCTATTCCTACTAAAAACAGAGAATCGGGATAAAGGGAATTTTTTTGAAAATATAAGCATTATCTATCTAAAACCAACAGACAGCATCATTTGCAATGGAGAGAACCTGGACACATTCCCAATAAGATCAGTGGGGAAACAAGAATGCCTCTTATCACCATTATGATTCAGTATTGCACTAGAAATATTGGCTTTAGCAGTAAGAAAAGAAAAATGAAAGGAATTAGAATAGGCAATAAGGAGACTACAAATCCTTGCAGATGACATGATATACTAGAATACTAGAAAATTATCCAAAAACTTCCTTGAAATAACAGTTTTACAAAGTTGCAGTGTATAAAATAAACCTGCACAAACCATCAGCATTTCTATATATTACTGACAATTACAGCATCAAGAGATAAATTTCATTTAAAGTAATTGTAGACAAAATAATTGGGAGGATTATAGGTAATGTCTAAGAAGTCAGTTAATTTGGTAATTTTGAGATTCCTAGTAACTTTGGAGGAGCAGTTACATTGAATAATAAATAAATTGAATAATTTGAAGTCAGGTTAGAGGGGCTTAACCTGACATTGAGAAGAGAAGAAGCAGAGCTGATGAGCATAGATGGCTTTTTCCATGACTTGAGAAAGGGCTTTAAAAAGGTGACAGCTTTAGAAGTAATCTGATCAATGAGGGCTTTTAAAAGATGGGGTAACATAGCGATGTTTGCAAAAAGGGAATATAGATTTGGAAATAGTGGAAATGATACATGATAGAGGATGAAATCTTTTGAAGAAGAAAAGTAGATCAAGTAGATCATTGTAAAGTGATAGCTCTTGTTAAGGAGATGGACTTGCCTTTTGACCCAAATAGAAAAGGAGATAGTGGAAGATATCTGAGTTATGTGAGATAAAAATAGGAGAAAAGGAAACTTTTAGTGAATAACCTGTTTTTTTTTTTTTTTTTTTTTTTTGTTTCTTTGTTTGTTTTTTTCAGCGGAAAAAAAAACTCTGCTGTTCATCAGCAGAGAGGGTAAGTTCAGGGGATGCAATAGAACACTTGGGGAGAAAAAACAAAGTTCATTATGACTGGATATGAGAATGAATAAACAAGGTAAGATTAGATTGATTGCTTTGCCATTGGCCCTAAGGATTCTTTATCCTTCAGGACAGTCTTTCAAAATCTGTGATCTCATTAGAGATTTAGTAACAATTTCTAAAATCTCTGTGATCCTGGGTCTTAGCATCTTTGTGCTCCATTATTTGCTCCATTATTTTCTGGAGCTAAGATTTTCAGTACCTTAAGAATCACTTGGGATATATCAAATACATAATTACATTCAAAGTAGACACTTTGTTTACCAACTTCTAACCAAATGTGTTGGGGTCCTCAGCTAGTGCAGAACTGCTGACACCAGTGGTCTGAGCACTTACCCACAGTTATTGTCGCATCTACAAACTTTGGATGTTTCCGGATATTACAGAGTAGACAGACACCATTTATGCATTTAGAGAAGCTTTATTGAGTGGTTACATTATCTTACCTCTCCTTCCTCTCCTCTCTTTCCCTCTGCTGTCCTGTTCTTATACCCCTTTCATCTGCCCTTGCCAACGTGCCCCAGCAACAAGTATGTGTATAGCTTATTGTATCCAGGAGCCCAACTCCTGAGACGGTGGGAGCTATCTCGATTTGGTATGTGATCAATGCCTGTCCTGATGTGTCTACAGGGTATATCCCGGATGTGTAGTCAGCCAAGCAGAACATACACCTGAGGCCTCAACATCCATTCCCAAGAGAGTGCTGACCAAAAGCCACAGATCACAGACCACAGACCACAAGGGCCAGATTTGAACAAGACTTGTTTTTGCACAGAATTTTTGCTTACACAAATGAGGAATTGTGTGCAAGGTACACAATGAAAGGTCACAAAATTAATGCAGACTCTTGTTATTCTGTTCTCTAGCACTCTTGTGGCTATGTTCCCTAGCACGCAGGTGTTACTATTACTCCTCTTTCTCTTAGGATACTTAGTGAATCTACTTCCTGATCTTAAGTAGGCTGATTTTATAGACTTGTAACACTAGTTATCCTGATGTCCACTGCTTGCAAACAAAATGTCTTTCATTTTAGCCCTCCCCTAGAGTTTTCTATTACTCTTAAGAAGATTTGTAAGAAGATCGGAGCCAAGATGGCAGAGAATATACACGTGAATTTCTAAGCTCCCTACTACACTCAATACCAATTAGCTAACTCAGCCTCCAAAATAATGCTGGATAAAAAAATCACAAAGATTAAAAGCACAACTTACCAGCCGAAGAGAATCTGGAGTTTTGTCAGAAAAGGTTGGTCCAGAGGAGAGGAAAAAAAAAAAAAAAAAGGACCAGCACAGAGAGTGTTAGACTAAAGGCTAGCACATTGTGCCAAACGGGCTGGGAAAACTTATGGGGTTAGAATAGATACTGAGACAGAAGTCTCTAGCCTAGGCTAATAGCTCTACTGTGCTTGTAAAATAGCAGATCAGAAGAGAAATGAAAGCAACTTAAAAAAACAAACAAACAAACAAAAAAAGGTCCAAACCCCATACCAGAAGTGACCAACACTGATCTGGCAAAGCTGTGCGCCATATGCTTCTCCTTGAGGCAGTTGAGAACTTGCACAGCGGGGCAGCCTCTAATCTACACAGTTCGGGGCTCAGCCTGAGGGGGCAGAACTATCACAGCAGTGAAACTCCTGCAGCAATGACACTGCTTCCCCAGCAGAAACTTCCGGTCTGTGTTGCTGGTCAGCTGCTAATATCCACAGACCCTTCCCAGGCTTTGGCCTGGGGTTGTGACTATTTCACTGTTCAGTCTCTAGCCTCAGGGCAGCCGCTAGGCCATACAGCAGGGCTCTTCACTGGGCACTCCTCAAAGCACAGCCATGTTAACCACCTCAGAGTCATTTCCAGAGGGGGAGGGCAGGGGGAAAATCTCCCCCAGAGCTCTCTCTTAGCCTGGGCACAAAATTGCTGTAATCCACGCTATTTCTGTTCTACAAGGAAGCTAGTAAATTTCCTACCCAAAGGGAAGACCCCACAGAGTTTTAACAATGAGTAAGAAATTGAAGAGAATGATTGACACCTTCTATACAGAGTAAGAGCGGGTATCCAACCCCAAGAAAGCTAACAGCAGACAGTCTCCAGATAATACCCTAAAGGGGAACAATACCTGCCCCCCATCACTTAACTCTCTCCTAGAAGAGACTATTAAAACATTAAGAGAATTAGGAGACTGGGGAAAGGAAAGAAAAGCTATGATAGAGAGCAACAATATCCTGAAATTTGAGTTGGAAAAGATAAAGAAATCACAGGAAGTGCATGGGAATAAAATTTGTGAATTGGAAAAGGTTAAAAAATCACGGGAAAGTAGGATTTCTGAATTGGAAAAGATAAAAATTTGTAGGATTTGTGAATTGGAAAAAGAAAATAACTCACTAAAAAAAAATAGTTAAAGAGAAAAAAAATTCCACAAAGCAAAATAATTCATTTCAAAACTCAATTCGACATCTAAGAGTTGGTTTTAGGAAAAAGCCAATAAAATAGATAAAACTTTGGTAAATCTGATCAGAAAAAGGAAAGAGGAAAATCAAATTGTTCATCATAAAAATGAAAAGGAGGATCTTTCCACAAATGAAGAGGGAATTTGAAAAATAATGAGTTACTTTGCCCAACTTTATGCCAATAAATTTGATAACTGAAGTGAAATGGATGACTACTCCAAAAATACAGGCTTGCTAGATTAACAGAGGAGGAAATAAATTGCTTAAATAGTCCCATTTCAGAAAAAGAAATAGAACAAGCTATTAATCAACTCCCCAGTTAAAAATCCCCAGGACCAGATGGATTTACATGTGAATTCTACTAAACATTTAAAGAACAATTAGCCCCAATGGTATATAAACTATTTGAAAAAATAGGGGATGAAGGAGTCCTACCAAACTCCCTTTATGACACAGAAATAATACTGATACCTAAACAAGGTAGGTTGAAAACAGAGAAAGAAAACTATAGACCAATCTCCCTTTTTTCTTTTTTTATAGTTATAAATTTTTGACAGTATATATGCATGAGTAATATTTTTTTATAACATTATCCCTTGTACTCATTTTTCCAAATTATCGCCTCCCTCCTTCTACTCCCTCCCCTAGATGACAGGCAATCCCATACATTTTACATGTGTTACAGTATAACCTAGATACAATATATGTGTGTAAATCCAATTTTCTTATTGCGTGTTAAGTATTAGATTCCGAAGGTATAAGTAACCTGGGTAGATAGACAGTAGTGCTAACAATTTACATTCACTTCCCAGTGTTCCTTCTCTGGCTGTAGTTGTTTCTGTCCATCATTGATCAACTGGAAGTGAGTTGGATCTTCTTTATGTTGAAGATATCAAATTCCATCAGAATACATCTTCATACAGCATTGAAGTGTACAGCGATCTTCGGGTTCTATTCATTTCACTCAGCATCATTCATGTAAGTCTGTCCAAACCTCTCTGTATTCATCCTGCTGGTCATTTCTTACAGAGCAATAATATTCTATAACATTCATATACCATAATTTACCCAACCATTCTCCAACTGACGGACATCCATTCATTTATCAGTTTCTAGCCACTACGAAAAAGAGCTGCCACAAACATTTTGGCACATACAGGTGCCTTTCCCCTCTTTAGTATTTCTTTGGGATATAAGCCCAATAGCAGCACTGCTGGGTCAAAGGGTATGCACATTTTGATAAATTTTTGGGCATAATTCCAAATTGCTCTCCAGAATGGTTAGATTCTTTCAAAACTCCACCAACAATGTATTAGTGTCCCAGTTTTCCCACATCCCCTCCAATATTCATCATTATTTGTTCCTGTCATCTTAGCCAATCTGACAGGAGTGTAGTGGTATCTCAGAGTTGTCTTAATTTGCATTTCTCTGATCAGTAGTGATTTGGAACACTCTTCCATATGAGTGGATATAATTTCAATTTCTTCATCTGAGAATTGTCTGTTCATATCCTTTGACCATTAATCAGTTGGATAATGGTTTGATTTCTTATAAATTAGGGTCAGTTCTCTATATATTTTGGAAATGAGACCTTTATCAGAACCTTTAACTGTAAAAATAGTTTCCCAATTTGTTACTTCCCTTCTAACCTTGTTTGCATTAGTATTGTTTGTACAGAAACTTTTTAGGTGATGTAATCAAAATCTTCTATTTTGTGATCAATAATGATCTCTAGTTCTCCTCTGGTCATAAATTCCTTCCTCCTCCACAGGTCTGAGAGGTAGACTATCCTCTATTCCTCTAATCTATTTATTATCTCACTCTTTATGCCTAAATCATGGACCCATTTTGATCTTATCTTGGTATATGGTGTTAAGTGTGGATCCATATCTAATTTCTGCCATACTAATTTCCAGTTTGCCCAACAGTTTTTTTTTTCAAATTTTTATCCCTAATGTTGGTATCTTTGGGTTTGTCAAGGACTAGATTGCTATAGATGTACCCTTTTTTGTCCTTTGTATCTAATCTGTTCCACTGATCGACTGGTCTATTTTTTAGCTAATACCAAATGGTTTTGGTGACTGCTGTTATATAATATACCTTTAGATCAGGTACACCTAGACCACCTTCATCTGACTTTTTTCATTAGTTCCCTTGCAATTCTCGACCTTTTATTCTTCCATATGAATTTTGTTGTTATTTTTTCTAGGTCATTAAAATAGTTTCTTGGGAGTCTGGTTGGTATAGCATCAAATAAATAGATTAGTTTGGGGAGTATTGTCATCTTTATTATATTTGATTGGCCTATCCAAGAGCATTGAATGTCTTTCCAATTATTTAAATCTGACTTTATTTTTGTGGCAAGTGTTTCGTAATTTTGCTCACATAATTCCTGACTTTTCTTTGGTAGATATATTCCCAAATATTTTATACTCTTAACATTTGTTTGGAATGGAATTCCTCTTTGTATCTCTTGCTGTTGCATTTTGTTGGTGATATATAATATTGCTGAGGATTTATGTGGATTTATTTTGTATCCTGCCACTTTGGTAAAATTCTGAATTATTTCTAATAGCTTTTTAGCAGAGTCTTTGGGGTTCTCTAAGTATACCATCATGTCATCTGCAAAGAGTGATAGTTTGATTTCCTCATTTCCTACTCTAATTCCTTGAATCTCTTTCTCGGCTCTTATTGCCGAGGCTAGCATTTCTAGTACTATATTGAATAGTAATGGTGATAGTGGGCAACCTTGTTTCAATCCTGATCTTACTGGGAAAGGTTCCAGTTTAACTCCATTGCATATTATGCTTACAGATGGTCGTAAATATATGCTCCCGATTATTCTAAGGAATAGTCCATTTATTCCTATACTCTCAAGCATTTTTCGTAGGAATGGATGTTGGATTTTGTCAAATGCTTTTTCTGCATCCACTGAAATGATCATGTGGTTTTTATTAATTTGATTATTAATATGGTCAATTATACTAATAGTTTTCCTAATATTAAGCCAGCCCTGCATTCCTGGTATAAATCCTACTTGATCATAGTGTATTATCCTGGGGATGATTTTCTGAATTCTTTTTGCTAATATCTTATTTAAGATTTTAGCATCAATATTCATTAAGGAAATTAGTCTATAGTTTTCTTTCTCAGTTTTCAATTTACCTGGTTTAGGTATCAGTACCATGTCTGTGTCATAAAAGGAGTTTGGTAGGACTCCTTCATCCCCTATTTTTTCAAATAGTTTATATAACATTGGGGCTAATTGCTCTTTAAATGTTTGGTAGAAATCACATGTAAATCCATCTGGCCCTGGGGATTTTTAACTGGGTAGTTGATTAATAGCTTGTTCTATTTCTTTTTCTGAAATGGGACTATTTAAGTAATTTATCTCCTCCTCCGTTAATCTAGGAAGCCTATATTTTTAGAGGAAGTCATCCATTTCACTTAAGTTATCAAATTTATTGGCATAAAGTTAGGCAAAGTAATTCCTTATTATTTCTCTAATTTCCTCTTCATTGGTGGAAAGATCCCCCTTTTCATTTGTAAGACTAACAATTTGATTTTCCTCTTTCCTTTTTCTGATTAGATTTACCAAAGGTTTATTTATTTTATTGGCTTTTTCATAAAACCAACTCTTGGTTTTATTTATTAATTCAATAATTTTTTTTACTTTCAATATTATTGATTTCTCCTTTTAATTTTTGTATTTCAAGTTTGATTTTTGTTTGGGGGTTTTAATTTGGTCTTTCTCCAGTTTTTTAAGTTGCAGGCCCAATTCATTAATCTTCTCTTTCTCTATTTTGTTCAAATAAGCCTCTAGATATATAAAATTTCCCTGAATTACCACTTTAGCTGCATCCCACAAATTTTGGTATGATGTCTCATCGTTGTCATTATCTTGGGTAAAATTATTAATTGTTTCTATAATTTGCTGTTTCACCCAGTCATTCTTTAAGATGAGATTGTTTATTTTCCAATTACTTTTTGTTCTATTTACCCCTAACTTTTTACTGAATGTAGTTTTTATTGCATTGTGATCTGAGAAGAAGGCATTTACTATTTCTGCCTTCCTGTATTTAATTTTGAGATCTTTATGTCCTAACATATGGTCAATTTTTGTATAGGTTCCATGAATTGCTGAGAAGAAAGTATATTCCTTTCTATCACCATTCAGTTTTCTCCAAAGGTCTATCATATCTAGTTTTTCTCATGTTCTATTCACTTTTTTAATTTCTTTCTTATTTGTTTTGTGGTTTGATTTGTCTAAATCTTAGAGTGCCAGTTTGAGATCTCCCACTATTATAGTTTTACTGGCTATTTCTTCTTGCAACTCTCTTAACTTTTCCTTTAGAAAGTTAGATGCTATACTACTTGGTGCATATATGTTTAGTATTGGTATGTCTTCATTGTTTATGCTACCTTTTAGCAGGATATAGTTTCCTTCCTTATCTCTTTTAGAGATATTAGATCTCTTTTAGAGATATTAGATCTAATTAGATTAGCTTCTGCTTTTGCTTGCTGAGATAAGGAGGGCAAAGCCTGCTTTTTTGGCTTTACCTGAAGCATAATAGATTCTGCTCCAACCTTTTACCTTTACTCTGTATGTATCTCTCTGGGTACAATATGAATGTTGAATGTTAAATGTTATAGAATATTATTCCTCTGTAAGAAATGGCCAGCAGGATGAATACAGAGAGGTTTGAACAGACTTACATGAATGATGCTGAGTGAAATGAGCAGAATCAGAAGATCACTATACACTTCAACAACAATACTGTATGAAGATGTATTCTGTTGGAAGTGGATATCTTCAAGATAAAGTAGATCCAACTCACTTCCAGTTGATCAATGATGGACAGAAACTGCTACACCCAGAGAAGGAACAGTGGGAATTGAATGTAAAACGTTTGCACTATTTTATTTCTACACAGGTTACTTATACCTTCAGAATCCAATTCTTACTGAGCAACAAGAAATTTGGTTTTGCACACATATATTGTATTAAGGATATATTGTAACACATTTAATAAGTATGGGATAGCCCGTCATCTAGGGAAGGGAGTAGAGGGAGGGAGGGGAAAATTTAGAAAAGTGTATAGAAGGGATAATCGTGTAAAAAATATTAATTACCCATGCCTATGTACTGTAAAAAATTAATTATAGTTATAAAATGAATAAAAGAAGATTTGTAGGGGGTTTCCAGATTCTTTGAAAATTGCTTTGATCCCCACAGATGGTATTCCCTCCATTGTATAGACAAGTTTCCTGTACTTCATTTGATTTGGTTATAATTATTTGGATCAATTTTTACAAAGAAATATTTACTTCAAAATTATAACAAAAAATATACACATTTACTCCAGAACATGTGGGTAGACTCGTCTTTCTTTTATACCCCCTCAGACCATTGTAAAGGGAAGAAGATTAGGTTCATCATTTACATAATTTCTTACAAGGCACAATTCCAAGTCCAAATATAAACTCCACATTTGATTTGAGCACGAGGCATGTGGTTTTTTGGACTTTTCTGACTTTTCTGTTGGGCTAGCTGGCTGGCTTTAATATCCCATATTTCTTATGGTTTAAAATCCTAACTCCTTTGGGGATTCAATCACTTCTGCCATGAAAACAGATAAGGCCAAATAAAACAGAGGAGAAACACTCTAGCCATTTGTCAGAGCCACAGGGTAAAAAGAGAGAAAGAGGGTGTCCCATCTCAGCTTATAGTGCCCACATATGGGTGAACTGTGTGCAGTCTTCACTCTTTGTGAGTATTTTTTTTTCAAAGGGGCATCCTCTTCCAGTTTTGCAGCCAAACATGGAGATGCAATGCCCCCAAAATTCACCTATCATCTTACACTATTGAATTTCTAATACCATGTTTGGAAGCCTACCATACTCCAATCTCTATTATTATTATCAGTATTTCTAGGCCTTATGAATTGTTTTTATACCTAATGATGGTAACAGTTGAAATTCTAGGAAGATGACTTGCCCTAATTGTTCTATCCCCAATCTATGGGAGGTGCTGTGCAGTCCTAGGCAAGGTTATTGGATTGTGCCACACAGTCTTGACTTGGGACAATACTTTCTAAGCTCTTATCTGCCTCAGGTAGTCTTGTAAGCAGATTGTAGTTGTTTTTTTAGCTCTGGAGTTTTAGTCAATTGCCTGTCATTCCTTTCTTCCTGCTTCCCAGGAAGTCCACTTATGTTTCCTGTGACAAAAATTTTTGATGAATTGTCTTTACAAAGTGTCTGGGACTATGCTATAAGCTGGCAAGCTATGTTGTTCCTGAACAATTTGTTATGAAGCAGATATTTTTTTCAAAATAAATCTCTGAATTTTAAAGGACAAGTTAATAGGTAGGCTTGGTTCATATCCCAAACGTTACAAAGTAT
Source organism: Sminthopsis crassicaudata (assembly GCF_048593235.1). Taxonomy (NCBI): domain Eukaryota; kingdom Metazoa; phylum Chordata; class Mammalia; order Dasyuromorphia; family Dasyuridae; genus Sminthopsis; species Sminthopsis crassicaudata. The sequence goes on from NC_133621.1 coordinate 266,636,492, forward strand.
GGCATAAACCCTGTGTTTTTTCTTCTTGACTTGTATGCATGTATTATATTTGCTACGTATTTATGCCACTGACATTTTTATGCAGGCCTCTGTATTCAACACATCCAAAAAAAGTAATTTTATTGGACTTAACAATTGTAAGGTATTAAGTCAGATTATGAGAGAGAGAATGATTAAGTTATTGAGAATGCAGACATGGGAAGACCTGATTCAAATCTTCCTTTAGTTTCTAAAAAAACTCAAATCCTTTGGTTATTTCACTATTTGGAAGTGGTTCCAAAGAGGTTTATATATTAATTTTTTAATAACTTTTTGTTTTAGGTATACTTCCTGTGAGCAAAATCTTGATGAGTAGTATTTTTAATCCATTTGATAACTTCTTTATCTTTAAACTAGATTTCAATCATTTATATTCCATATAATAATTGTTACATTCAACAACTTATTTGAATTATTCCTTTTTTGAAAGAATATAGTCTTTATTTCACTAATATTATTCCTCTCTCATCTTTACTGCTCACTTTCACTCTTTTGCACACACACACACACACACACACACACACACACACACACACAATACTATTAAATACAATTCCTATACCTTAGACTATTTAAATATATTTAACTCTTCTGCCCTTCCAGGCCTTTGAGACAGCACTCTAGGATTTCCTGTGATCCTCACTCTTCACTCTTTGCCTTGTTTTTTCTTACTCATTTTTCATCACTGAGTCTCACAATCATTTTATTTCTCTGCTTCCTTCCCTAGTTCCTTTGTATCATCCAAACTAATATTTTCAGGATTTTATCTCAAACAAACCTGAATTCAATAGGAAATTTAACATATAAGAGCCAAAATGAAAAATTAATATTTTTCTTACAATACACATATATGTATATGCATTTCTCTCTGTGTGTATGTGTGTGTGTGTGTGTGTGTGTGTGTGTGTGTGTTTGTGCCCTTGCAGTAATCCTTTTTTGGCAAATACCAACAAGAAGGGGATAGCATTTTAAAAATCCATGAAGAAATAAAGACACAAGGAATATGATAAAGTTAGGTACATACACAAGTGTGTTTAATTAAATGGCACTGGTATTAAATGAAAACAAAATTACATTCAATAAGCTATCATAAGTCAATAAATATGTATAAAGAAAATGATTTGAAGATACTAAATTATGGAACCATTGAAAAAAATATCAAACTGGTTTTCCCAAGTCCATTCTTCCTCATTTTTTAATTGTGTAAACTACAGGAGTTTTGTTCCCATCAGCTTTGTATCATTGGAATAAACAATGATTATGCCCCCACCCAAAAAAAAGAAAAAAAGAAAAGAAAAGAAAAGAAAGCATTAATATGGAGGATACTTTAAATACAATCAAATTTTTGACTAACTTGTTACAAGTTACAAAGTCAAAAAGAACATTAAGAAATGTTTACTACATACCTTTTCACTTTTAAATTATCATGAAGTAAAATGACTAATACTTGTGGATTAAAAAAAAACTTTAAACCATAGCCTTTAAACTTTAACAAAAAACAAAAATTTAAAGCATTATGAATAGAAAAATCATCTTTTTAAAAAATAAATCACAAAAATAAATAAGCATGAAATTTCACTAAATTGAGTATTTCACATTATTTCTTTAATATAAAGAGAAAGAAAAAAATCAAAATGACAAACCCTTGAAAAGCAGGCTTCCCTATAATTTTCTGAAGACTGTTTTTCCAATAAAATATATTGAATTTCTTCTAAGAACCACCATAGAAGTATCAAGAAATTTGTTATTCATTGGCTCCAGAAAGGGATTTGTAGGAAATCTAATTGAAATTTTACTGTTTCAGTTTTTCATTCATTAGTCTGCAATAGGTACTCTCTCATTAGTTCTGTGAACATTTCAAAGCACATAAATGGCTAACAATTTTTGTTATTGGTTAGTGATTTTTTTTTTGTTAATACTATCATAACTATGATTTGTCCCTGAATAGTTTCTTCACTCTTAAAACAATAAAAGTATATGATATACATTTTTTTTACATAATTATTTCCATTAAGGTCTTTTCCTAACAAATAGTATAAAGAAATTAAGTGAAGAAAAATTTGTTTGTTTTTGGTTTTGTTTTTGTTTTCCAGAAAGTCCTGGGGAAACTCAAAAAACAAACCAAAACCAAACCAAGCCTAAACAAAACAAACCAAAAAACCCCCCACAAAAGATACTTGCAAATCCTAGATTTCTATAGTAATCTAATTTCAAAGACACCACTAAAAACACTTTTCTATAAATTTGTGTGAAATTACTAGGTTTTGAGGGTATCAGGTAGCATCCAAATCACTCAGGGTTTAAAAAAAAACAAGTCCTCAGGCTCTCAAATGGATACAGTCCATAAAACCACCAATATCACCAAGATGTTCTCTCACTATTGGGACAAGAGTAGTTACAATGTCTCATTTATTGCTATGATCCTGTTAATACATTTCCCAAAATACTATAAAATTTTTATTCTTGTCATTTGGTGAAATCATAATGTTTTTCTAATTTACAATTTTCTAACTTCTTCCTGGAAGAGCTGCCTCAAATAGTGAAAAGAAATAATAAGGCATATAAATGAAACACAATTAAAAATTAATAATTTCATTGGATCATTTTCATTGGATTGAGGACTAAAAAGGCATCTTAAAAGCCCCATAATCAAACATCCTGATTTTAAACATATATAAACAAAGGCACCAGGAGATTCAGTGATTTGTCCAAGGTCATACAATTGCAAGCATCAGAGAAAAGATTTGAATCCAGGTCCTCTGACTGTACTTAGTTGACATTTTATACATACATATATATATATATATATATATATATACATGTATATATGCACATATATGCATGTATATATATATATATATGTATATGTATATATTACTTCACAATTAAACCACATTTCCCATTAAGGTCATAAATGTGATTATTAAAGCTCTGTTATATTCCAAATGGAAATCTTCAAAAGCAATCTAAATTTATATACTTTTTTCTTCCAGTCTGTATTTAGGTGTACCTGTATTTTTGAGAAAATTATTTTTTGTATCTCTCTAGTTCTGCCTTAAGCTCTTGATATATAAGATTTTTCTTTCACAGAATTCAGTTCTTGAATCTAAACCAAATGGGAAACCAAGAACAAAGTTAATAAAAATCCTTGACTCTATCCTGAAAATTATAAAACTTTTGTTGCCATATTCGGTTAGCCTTCATTTTAATTTCAGTCATTGATTCAAAGAGCAATTCTAAATTCCTAAAAATAGATTCTCACTTTGAAAGGAGTCATGAACAAGATCAGTTGAATTACATCTGAACTGGAAAAAAAAGCTCCATTTCTATTGGATTCACTAGTTCTTGTCCTTGAACTTGGTCTCCTTAGATTATTATAAAAACATAAAATATACTTTTGAAAAAAAATACCTCCAAAAGCTTTCAAAATGTTTTCTTCCAATTAAAATTTTGGTTGAAAAACAAACAAAAGTTAAAACAACTCCCTCTATTTTTAATATTATACCAATTATTAAAAAAAAAACTTGATACTATATATGGTTATTTTTGCTTATGATTTCAAAGGTGTAAAATAGGCACCTGGAGTGATAAATAGAATTAGATTTGGGAGAGAAAAGAGTTGTAAAATTTATTATATGAAAATAAAAATTTGTTTCATTACATGGAATAATCATGACTAGATATTTATCATAGTTTCCAAGGTTATGCTATTTATTACATTAATTAACAAAGGGAAAGATTAGTTTCTTATTAGCAATCACAATTAAGCAGGAGGAAGGAACCAATAAAGGAAAGATGGCTATGAGGTAGAGAGTACCTCACTTGTGGTTTAGTTCAGGAAAGGATTCAGGTTCACACCATCTCAGGGGAAAAGGGAAAATAAAGGCAGGAGCAAGGAGATACTGATGTATGGAGAATGCCTTGAACATAGTAGCAAAGACAATCTAGGAGAGATTGTGCTCCTATTGCTATCTTAAATTAGAGTAATCTGAGCACATTGTTGTTGCCTTAATTATGGTTATAAAACTAGATGGGAAACAAAGTATCCAGGATGTGTAATTTAACATTTCCTGACAAGGGAAGAGAATAATCTATTTTCAGAATTCACATCAGTAGGCAATATATACTATTCTTCTTTTTTTTAATAATGATATCAAGCTTATGGAGACTATAAGGTAGAGGGGGAAAATTCTAAGAAAAAAAGATTCTGGATTTACACAAGAGGGAAAAATCATTAAGCTATATTTACATGGAAATATTTTAAAAATATAAAAATGATAAATTAACCTTTAAGAATGGATTGACTTTTTAATTCTTCAGTCTCTTCCTTCCTTCCCTTGATCTTTAATATGTGGTCATATTGTTCTACTTGACTGTATTTAGGTATTTCTAAATGATGCTTAAAATCTGGTCTGACATATTTCTGTTTCAAGTTTTTCATACCTTCTTCTTGAAAACTTCATTCATGGCTATTTCTTGAAGATATTGCATCCAGTTTTTGCTTAAGCCCTTCAGCATATTTCTATAAAGTATCAGTTTAGCAAAGTATAGAATTAAAAATCTTTCAAGTTAAATACTAACTTAAAATTAAGATTAAATTGTTTTTAATTGTAAGTTTCAAGAAAACACATCATTATCCTTATCTTACAGCTATAAAATTTTTCCTAAAATGATTATTGAAGCACATTAAGACATTTAAAACAAAGGTAAGTTTGAAAGAAGAAAGCACAAAAATTACATTACTAGCTTTTATAAAGCTTGAATAATCCACATTTACCACTTTATTCTTTCTTTCTTATACATCTTTTCTGTCCAGTTCTTACTACAGTGATTAGATACCAAGCAAATTCACTGAATATCAACAAATCCTTCTTAAATTATGTTAGGCCTAAAGCAACAATAGATCTTAAAAGGAATTTGCAAAGAAATGTGATTCCTTTTTATCATTCTAAGAAGATTCTAAGGTAATAGCCTTGACTGAAAAAACAAATAAATTTAGATTAATTACAATGTCACCAAGGTGATATGTGCAATTGCAGAACCAGAGAAAATAATGTGTTTCTCATCTACAAAATTCTGGTAATCGTACCCAGGGAATATACTACATGAAAGTGCCCTTCTCATGCTCCCCATGAGGCTCAACAAACCAATAAGCTTAGCAGGATAGCTACCTGTTTTCCTTCAACCCCAGGGATTGGAGGACTGACTGAAATATGTGACACATAAACATTGACATTATTGAGTTCTAAAGAGCCCAAATTCAATACATGTTAAGATGTCAATTCTATTTGATAAATATTGATGAAAACTGCAGGACAGCAAATTAATGACAGTAAAATAAAACGTTTCTAGTCACTTGTCATTGTTTAAAGAAATGATGAGGTGAGAGTAGCCACTCCTACTTTTAAATACAAAATCTAAGATACATATGAAAATTCATAAAGACATTCTCTTTGCCAAAACATACCTGCAATGAGTGAACTAGCTTTCTGGAGGATCTCTGGATAGGTCGTGTTCTTAGGTGGAGAAGAGAAGTGATGAAGATAGGAGAGATACCATGAAAATGGTCAAGGATGGAGTCTTGAGTCTATTTCAAGTCCTCTCAGGCCTTAAATACCTTAGTACAATTACATCACTGCAACACACTGGGCATGTGCCAAATATAGAACCATTACCTCACCATATCACACTTAAGTATATGCTAACTAGACTAATTATATCAATACATCACATAAATATATTGAACCAGAGATCCATTGTCTCATCAGTCACACTGAGTAAACACCCTCCTGTGAGTATCCTTGCTTCAAGTAAACCTTTCCCAGAGTTTCCCGCTATCTGTGGTCCTCTACACATACCTTTATTAATGAGAAGAATTTACAGACAGAATGAAGATGTAAAATAGGTACCAGAAGGGGTAAAAAGAAATAGATTCAGGAGAGCAGTAGAGTTAGCAAAGAAAGGTATTTGGAAGGAACCATTACAGAAATATGCCAGAAGCTATCAGTAGGACATTGACATTGAATGGCAGGCTAAATCCATAGAGGAGTTTAGCAGTCTAACCAGAGTCAAGAGAAAGACATCATTAAAAGGAAGATGTGATGGGGGAGTGAGAGCATACCTCACAGCTGGCTTAGTCCTAAAAAGGACTTAGCAAAAATTATAATTGTGAGGACCACGGAATGTAAAGGGATCCCTGGAAAAGGTACATGGCCCTTTTGCCCTTGGAGAACTTTGCCAATCACATCTGACTCAGCTTCTCCATCCCTTTTACAAATGGCAGGACTTCTGAGAAGTTGGGGGACATGACTAACCTTGATGATTACTAGTCCCAAGGATCTTTGGAGGAAGGCATGATTGATTACAGACTGCTAATGTGGAGGACATCTGCCAGACATTCTATTATCTCACCTACTATCTGAATACTTTTGTGTATGATGTTTTGAATATTGTTCGAATATAGATGTACTAATAATCTAACCGAATACTTAGGCATTTGTAACTGATTAGGAAAATTTAGGTATATTAACCCTGGTGTAATTCTGAATAGATTAAACTCTGCTGAGTCCCACTTTTTCACTCCTTGTCTTTGAATCAGGACACAGGGCTGGCACCAGTAGTTCTCCTATGAGCGGATCTGGACAATAAGCATACCTTTTAGAGAGTAAATATAAATTTGGTGTTTCTTAGGAGAGGAAGAGAAATGGCACAGAAGAGTTGGGAAGATAAAAAGTTATATATTGAAATATTGAGCCTATCTTAAAGATATTCTGGGAAAACATAATTCCCATCAGGGTTTTACCAAACTGGGAGACTTCCATCGTAGGTACTAAGTAAGGCAGTCTGGGCCCATCAAAGTTGTCTTAACTGGTAAAAAGAGCATTTTAACATTTCCTGACAAGGAGTTTCAGAATTCACATGTATAGTACTACTACTAGTTAACAACATAGCACAAATTTGCAAGTGTTTTCTCATTTAAGCATTTATATTTTTCAAAAGGTCTTTAAGTCTTTCCCCTAACTTTAGTGATGTAAGCTATCAGAATGTTTCAGTAATGTCAAATTCTAGTATCTTTTAAAAAAACAACAGTATTCACTTATTTGTTATTCTTTCAGCATGAGGAAAATCTTTCCTTCCCATTTGGGGAATACTGTACTGGAATTATTTAACCCATTTACTGGTGGAATGAAATGAAAATCTAAGTATATCAGTCCTTCCCTCTCTTATCCTTTGAAATTATGCCAATGATTTCATTATGGTCAAAGTGCAAGTCTTGAATAAAGTGCCAACATGAACACCAATAGTTTTTGGAACATTTCATCCAATTTATTTTTCATCTCTGGAAGTCTTAGGATCAAAGTATGAGTCACTTTAAAGGAGGTAAGTTCTGCTTGAAGCCCAAAACACTTTTGATATTTACATTCCTAGTGATGAGTACAATGTATTTATTCATCTCAAAATAAGTTATACTTAAGTAAGTTATTATTATTTAGTATTTATTAGTGTTTATTAAATATTTATTATTTATTATTATTTAGTAGATCATTCCTCTTTTCCATTGGAAAAAGTAGATTTGCATCATGTTCTATTAAATACATTTTGATAATTTATCATTTTGATTTGCTCTACAACTAGTCATAACACTAAATTATAAAAATGCTTTAACTCTAACTTTTGTATATAATTTTCCTTCTCCTTAACATATTGCAATTTCTGCTTATTCTTTTCTTGACATTTTGGCAGCTACAAAAATTCTAAACAAAATGTTTCAAATTTTTCATCTTAAAAAATTAAATCACAATATTTTCCTTAACTCTGAATTAGTGAGGCGTGTACATGCATATTAAAATTTCACAAAATATGTACTAATCCATCAAGTAGTAGCCCATTGCATAGACAAAGTTAGGAATAATTATACTCTAAATGTGACTATATTCAATCCACTTTTATTATTTTAGATAGGCATATAGACCCAACATTACATAAGTAAAATGCACTAAAATGTAGTACAAGACACTTCATTAGTGTAGATCAAATCATCTAGAATAGAAACCCTAAAGAGTTTTTTTTTTTTGTTTTTTTTTTGTTTTTTTTTAATTTTTTTTATTATATATATATATATATTTTATAATATTATCCCTTGTATTCATTTTTCCAAATTACCCCCCCTCCCTTATTCCCTCCCCCCGACGACAGGCAATACCATACATTTTACATGTGTTACAATATAGTCTAAGTACAATACATGTGTGTGAATATCATTTTCTTGTTGCACAATAAACATTAGAATTCGAAGGTACATGCAACCTGGGCAGACAGATATTAGTGCTAACAATTTACATTCCCCCTCCCAGTGTTTCTTCTCTGGGTGTATCTACCTCTGTCCATCATTGATCAACTGGAAGTGAGTTGGATCTTCTTTATGTTGAAGATTTCCACTTCCATCAGAATACATCCTCATACAGTATCGTTGTTGAAGTATACAGTGATCTTCTGGTTCTGCTCATTTCACTCAGCATCAGTTGATTTAAGTCTCTCCAACCCTCTCTGTATTCCTCCTGCTGGTCATTTCTTACTGAGCAATAATATTCCATAACTTTCATATACCACAATTTACCCAACCATTCTCCAACTGATGGACATCCATTCATCTTCCAGTTTCTAGCTACAACAAAAAGAGCTGCCACAAACATTTTGGCACATATATGTCTCTTTCCGCTCTTTAGTATTTCTTTGGGATATAATCCCAGTAGTAGCGCTGCTGGGTCAAAGGGTATGCACAGTTTGATAACTTTTTGGGCATAATTCCAGATTGCTCTCCAGAATGGCTGGATTCTTTCACAACTCCACCAGCAATGTATTAGTGTCCCAATTTCCCCACATCCCCTCCAACATTTGTCATTATTTGTTCCTGTCATCTTAGCCAATCTGACAGGTGTGTAGTGGTATCTCAGAGTGGTCTTAATTTGCATTTCTCTGATCAGTAGTGATTTGGAACACTCTTTCATGTGAGTGGATATAGTTTCAATTTCTTCCTCTGAGAATTGTCTGTTCATATCCTTTGACCATTTATCAATTGGAGAATGGTTTGGTTTCTTATAAATTATGGTCAGTTCTCTATATATTTTGGAAATGAGACCTTTGTCAGAACCTTTGTTTTTAAAAATATTTTCCCAATTTGTTACTTCCCTTCTAATCTTGTTTGCATTAGTATTATTTGTACAGAAACTTTTTAGTTTGATGTAATCAAAATCTTCTATTTTGTGATCAATAATGATCTCTAGTTCTCCTCTGGTCATAAATTCCTTCCTCCTCCACAAGTCTGAGAGGTAGATTATCCTCTGTTCCTCTAATCTATTTATTATCTCCCTCTTTATGCCTAAATCATGGACCCATTTTGATCTTATCTTGGTATATGGTGTTAAGTGTGGATCCATATCTAATTTCTGCCATACTAATTTCCAGTTTTCCCAACAGTTTTTTCCGAATAATGAATTTTTATCCCTAATGTTGGAATCTTTGGGTTTGTCAAAGATTAGATTGCTATAGATGTACCCTTTTTTGTCCTTTGTATCTAATCTGTTCCACTGATCTACCGGTCTATTTCGTAGCCAATACCAAATGGTTTTGGTGACTGCTGCTATATAATATAGCTTTAGATCAGGTACACTTAGACCACCTTCCTCTGAGTTTTTTTTCATTAGTTCCCTTGCAATTCTTGACCTTTTATTCTTCCATATGAATTTTGTTGTTATTTTTTCTAGGTCATTAAAATAGTTTCTTGGGAGTCTGATTGGTATAGCACTAAATAAATAGATTAGTTTGGGGAGTATTGTCATCTTTATTATATTCGCTCGGCCCTATCCAAGAGCACTGAATGTCTTTCCAATTATTTAAATCTGATTTTATTTTTGTGGCAAGTGTTTTGTAATTTTTCTCATATAATTCCTGACTTTTCTTTGGTAGATGGATTCCCAAATATTTTATACTCTCAACATTTGTTTGGAATGGAATTTCTCTTTGTATCTCTTGCTGTTGCATTTTGTTAGTGATATATAAAAATGCCGAGGATTTATGTGGATTTATTTTGTATCCTGCCACTTTGCTGAAATTTTGAATTATTTCTAGTAGCTTTTTAGCAGAGTCTTTGGGGTTCTCTAAGTATACCATCATGTCATCTGCAAAAAGTGATAGTTTAATTTCCTCATTTCCTACTCTAATTCCTTGAATCTCTTTCTCGGCTCTTATTGCCGAGGCTAGCGTTTCTAGTACTATATTGAATAGTAATGGTGATAGTGGGCAACCTTGTTTCACTCCTGATCTTACTGGGAAAGGTTGCAGTTTATTTCTATTGCATATTATGCTTACTGACGGTCTTAAATATATACTCCTGATTATTCTGAGGAATAATCCATTTATTCCTATACTCTCAAGAGTTTTTAGTAGGAATGGATGTTGGATTTTGTCAAATGCTTTTTCTGCATCTATTGAGATGATCATATGGTTCTTATTAATTTGATTATTAATATGGTCAATTATATTAATAGTTTTCCTAATATTAAACCAGCCCTGCATTCCTGGAATAAATCCTACTTGATCATAGTGTATTATCTTGGAGATGATTTTCTGAAGTCTTTTTGCTAATATCTTATTTAAGATTTTAGCATCAATATTCATTAAGGAGATTGGTCTATAATTTTCTTTCTCAGTTTTCGATCTACCAGGTTTAGGTATCAGTACCATGTCTGTGTCATAAAAGGAATTTGGTAGGACTCCTTCATCCCCTATTTTTTCAAATAATTTATATAACATTGGGGCTAATTGTTCTTTAAATGTTTGGTAGAATTCACATGTGAATCCATCTGGCCCTGGGGATTTTTTCCTGGGGAGTTGATTAATAGCTTGTTCTATTTCTTTTTCTGAAATGGGACTATTTAAGCAATTTATCTCCTCCTCTGTTAATCTAGGGAGCCTATATTTTTGGAGGAAGTCATCCATTTCACTTAAGTTATCAAATTTATTGGCATAAAGTTGGGCAAAGTAACTCCTTATTATTTCTCTAATTTCCTCTTCATTGGTGGAAGAAACCCTAAAGAGTTGTCTGAAGTAAATAGCTTTAAGAAAGTTTCTTGGGGTCTTCTAGCAAGTAAATTATAAAGAATGATTGAACTTAATTTTCTTAATTCCAAAACAACACACTATACCAGAGATATCTTGCGTAAAATGCTTGTTGATTATAAAGCTACATAATAAAACTTCCCTCTAAAGTACAAATACATGTTTCAAAGAAAAGTAATCTTTGGAAAAGTAACTTTGCGATGTAGATTTTTGACGAATTATATTTATGCAATTATCTAAAATATATGTTATTAAATTTATCTAATTGGCAATTGCGTCTTCAACAGAGGTGCTAACTTAGAAATTTTGCAATGGGTATTTTTTTCATGTTGGGAAGAAGAGGACTACATTAAGTACTAGCTGATCTAACCTAATGGGTACAAATGGTAGATGGTAGAGGTCTTGTTCTGTCAGTTTAAATGACAGTCACAATTATCAGAAAACATAGGTGAAAAAAAGTATTATTGTGAAAACTTTTCATTAATGAGAAATTAGTGATATTTTTGCATACATACTTTATTTTTAGTTTGAAATTCTTTCTCCTATAGTTTTTGGGTCATTTACAAAACTGTTTGATAAGGTGACAGAACCTCTTGTAAAGTCATGGATTGTTCTTTTTGCGAATCTGCAAGTTCTTGTTGAAGCTTTCCTATTGTATCCTGATAGAAATATGTGTGTAAAAATTTTACTACTAATTTCATATATCAGAATTGGCTTATATGAAATAAATATATTTTCATAGTTAATTGATATAAATGATTTCATATATAGCTTACTAGCATGACATGAACATATTTATGATTATCATGAATTTAGAACTGGAAAAAGTCTTAGGAACTGTTTAATGCAACTACCTCACTTTGCAGTTGAAGAAAGTAAGACTCAAAGAAAATAAGTTAAATCATAAAAGAAGTCATCGAGAAAAGGATTGGAACTTAGTTCTTAGGGCCAAAGTTAATGCAAAGTTCTTTTCCCTATACTACACCTCTTCCATTAAACCATTAATTTCAGTTTGATTTCCTCATCCCATCTTCAGAATTATAATAGCAAGAAAATCATTTAAGAGATAAAGCTTTTTATGTACAATTCACATAGAAAATGGGGGAATAGTGGAGGATAGAATATATAGTTTCTTATATCTGATAGAAACATGAGGGTTTTTAACCTTCTATTTTTCAGAAAAAAGTTCTTTGCATCATTTGCCCTTATATGAATAAGGATATATAAGAAAAAGATGAATTTTATTTCCTCTCATAGTTTCCCCTGGAGCATGATAATATGAACTGGTAGGCTTGTCAGGCCTCGTAAAATTACTTGAAGGGATTGATCTGAATTTTTGAGAGAAAAAAAAAAAGGGGTGTGTGTGTGTGTGAATAGAGGGGTTGCTGTCCTTGTTAAGTCTTCAGAGTAGATCCTTATTATGAAAGGGGATTAAATTATACTACTGGTTACAGTGTTCCAATTAATGGACAGAAAATAAGGAAAATTATAGAAAATATGGTAGCTCTTCCAGTTATGGATATATAGTATGGGGCAAGGTCACTAAAAAAGGGAAATAATTTCATTTCATTCTCTGAGTAGGAAGACCACCATCTACACAAATATAATCATATATGTGCATATGTATTAATATTCTTATATAAAATTCTGGGTATGTTCACTAAAATGTAAAGAAAGTTATTGCATTTTTGATTAATAGTAAGTTAGTTAAAAAGTAAAAAAAAAGCATTTAAAATTTTATCTAAGATAACATTAACTTGTAAAAATCAACTAAAGTCTAGTAATCTTTCAAAAGGATTAAACAAGTTAAAAGGCAATGTAACATTGTCTAAAGACAATTGGCAAAATTTACCGAATTACTACAAAAACAGTAAATTCCACTAAGAAACTAATAGATTCACACACCTGATCATAAAGACTAAATATAAAAATCTAATTTTTTCACCTGAAATTGCTACATATTGCAATAGTTGGTCTTCTTCCGCTCACTGTAAAAGTGAAAAGCAACACAGAAAACGAGACCTGCTATTAGACAGTAAAAAAAAAAAAAAAAAAAAAAAAAAAAAAAAAAAAAAAAAACTAACAAATTTCATTAAATAAAAGACACTGATGCCAGAAACTGCAATTCTGTACATTATGTAAGTATTAGTAGTAAGAACAGAAAAAAAAATACTGGCATAAATAGTATGTAGTAAGGAATCAAAAGCACATTTAAAAAAAAAATGGCCTTACTACCACACAACCAAAACTCATTCTTAATGCATAATCACCATCTCTTTGAAGAGAATTATTGTCCTAAAATTTAAATAAAAGTAGTTAATAACCTTTATGATTTCATTAAAATATGATCAATTGTTTAATATTTCCAAAATCAGTTTACATTTGATTGAATTAAAACTAGTCAGATTGATAAACATGTTTCAGTAGTTATGAAAAGGGTAACTATAATGTCCTACATCATCTCAGTTTGGATGAGTAATTTGAATTGTTATATTATGCCTAGCATATTGTTTCAGGATTTATCTTGTTTCAGCATTTCTAATGATTTATTCCACTAAAGCATTTCATGTAATACTAGGCAAATTATTAGAACTACACATTGAACAATATTTATTTACAAATTCTTAACTCCATCTACATTCATTAACCAAAATACTATGCATTTAAATTTTCATGGGCTACCTACACAATATTTTTAATCAAAATGGGTCATCTTGTCTAAAAAAACGTATAATGGCGTTGATTTTCTTCATGAATGCTTCCTCATTCTTTTTTGAATGTCAGAATTTTTACATTGAAAGTAACTAATAACAGAAACCTGTTGAAAATTCAAATTCCTAATTTATTTTGATCAAAATAGCTTTAAATTGCATTTCAAAATGTTAAATATTTATCAGACAGTATTGTTTATAGACATCTTTCTTTTTGCCTTCTCATTCTCAAATTTATGTAGTTGCTCTCTTAAATCAATACTTATCTTTTATCAATCGACTTTATATTTACAATCTTTTTTTATTTCCCCCAGCATAAAGGATAATGGAACTGTCCTTAAAATGTATCTTGACACCATTCAATATCACTCCTTTGAAGATGGGCTTTGTTTTGGGCATCTTTAAATGGTTTTGGAAACAGCTCCATTTCCCTCTGCATTTGGGTTAATCCTTCTTGCATGGACTCTTTTATGAGAAATGATCCATTTAATTTTTATCTTTTCTATATGATTTTCATTTTTGAGTTCATTTAATTCATTGTTGGGTTGCTTTAAATTCTCTCTGTGTTTTTCCTGTGGTAATGTTAAGGGAATCAAGTAGTTGGTAGATCTCATCTTCAGCTTTAGAAAGCTGAATTCACAGGATGTCAATCTTATCTATTGGTTGGTCCTTTCAAAGAAGCCATTTCATTCGTGCTGAAGGTTTAGTTTTGATGTCTGATGATCCTGATCAAGTGGAGCAGAACTTTCACAAGAAGGGTAATACATTTCTGTCTGTAGTTTTTCTCTGATTTGTTTTTATTTTCCAATCTATAGTTTAGTATTGCACTTGGAAAAAAATAATTGCAAATAATTATTTTATATAGTCTTGAAAAATTATTAAAAAGTAGTCAAGAGGAAATTTTGCAGGGAACTTTGTGAAAGATACTTTCATTTTAATTTTAAGAAATCTTTTTTATTTAATATTTTTCCTATTGTACTGCATTTTTAAATACATTTTTATTTTCACAATACATGCAAAGATAGTGTAACACTTATCCATGCAAAACCTTGTTTTTGACATTTTTTTCTCCCTTCTCTTCCCCCACCCATTCCCCTAGACAGTAATCCAATCTATTTTAAGTACTTTGATGTTAAATTTGTACAATTGTTCTGTACATATTTCCATAGATATCATGCTTTGTAAGAAAAAAGAGAAAGACATACAAGCAAACAACAATAACAAAAAAAAAAAAAAAAGTAATAATATGTTGAGATTTACATTCATTCCCCACAGTGCTCTTTTGGGATGCAGATGGCTCTCTCCATCACAAGAAAACTGGAATTAGTCTGAATAACTTCATGTTGTTGAAAAGAGCCAAATCCATCAAGAGTCTTTGATATCAGTATTTCAAGTCCAATACTAGTCAAAGCATCTGCTTACAGTCTGCTTTTACCAGTATTTTAAAGTTTGAAGATGCAGACGGCATGCTAAATGGAGGTGTCTGAGGAATCAAGAATCCTGCCTATACTATTCATACTGAAAAAGACAATTCTCTGGAGTGGTAATCAGAATTTGAAATGAAAACTAAGGTGACTAAGTTTCATTAGAGATGTGTTATATTGTTTCTATTTTTCACTTATTATATTCAATATTTCACAACCCTCCATGATTGAGGTATTGAGGCAATGTTTTCATAAATTTCAATGATGAATGAGAAAATAAAATAATTATAATTAGTAAATACTCCTTTAATAATGTTGCATTAGAACCATATGGAATGATTGATTTCTCCCTATCCTTTATATTTTCAGTAGGACATTCTCAAATACTTCCATAGGAAAGTCAAGAGAGATTATGCATGATGTGTACAAATTATTATTGTATATTATAGAGCTCCCCAATAAGTTAGCCATTATTAATAAACAAGCATTCATTAAATGCTCCCTATGTACCAAGTACTGTGTAAAACATTGGGGATATTAACAAAGTCAAAAACACAAATCCCTTCTTTCAAGGAATTATATTCTAAATGGGTAAAACATATAAATAAAATTCATGAAAGCAAGTTACATATTGAATATCTGGATTATAATATAAGAAAGGTCACTTAGTTACTAAAGGGACTGAAAATTGACAAGCAGTCAAATTTCAGAAAAAAATCTGGAAAGTTAAATAAGC
This sequence comes from Sminthopsis crassicaudata, assembly GCF_048593235.1. NCBI lineage: Eukaryota > Metazoa > Chordata > Mammalia > Dasyuromorphia > Dasyuridae > Sminthopsis > Sminthopsis crassicaudata. The sequence continues at coordinate 266,652,520 of NC_133621.1, forward strand.
AGAATTAGCACCCTATAACATCACTATTGAGTGATGATCATCTATCAGTAATTTATCTCTTTTAAGCACTACAATGATCTAAGATAATCTCAAAGGACTCATGATGAAAAATGTTACCCACATCCAGAGAAAGAACTGATGAAGCCTCGATGCAGGTCAAGGTATACGATTTTCACTTTAGATTTTTCATGGATTTTTTTGCGTTTAAATTGTTTGTTCTCTCACACCATGACTAACATGAAAATACATTTTTCATGACAGCATCTAAATAATCAATATAAAATTGGTATTGTTTTACAGAGAGGAAGGGGAAGAGGAAGAAGAAGAGAAGAAATTTGGAAGTCAAAATGTTTAAAAAATGAATGTCCAAAGAAGTCTTTATGTACTATAGGGGAAAATACTCTTAAATCAAAGAAAAAGAATAGCAGGTAGGCCAGTATAGCTGAATTGGAGAATTAGAAAGAGGAGTAAAGTGTGAAAAAACTGGTGATAGGGAGGAAGAGAAATGATATGGTAAGGTTTATGCTTGAGGAAAATCACTTTGGCAGATTGGAAGAATGGATTAGTGTGTGGAAGGTCTTCATTCAGAGAATGAAAGAGGAAGGCAAGTGCTGTAATAAAAGCAAGAAGCAATGAATGCCTGCATTTTATTGATGATGGTTATTGGAGAGAAAGGACAGTTATGAGAGATTCTACATAGGCAGAAAATTTGTAATTATAAAAAAAAAAAAAGTTAAGGATGTTAAGGTACAGTTAAGATTACAGTCCTGGGTGAATCAGAGGAAGATGCTGTCACTGATAATAGGGACATTCTGAAGAGGGGAGGCCTTAGGAAGAAAAAAAAAATTCTGTTAAGGTCAAGATGTATGTGGCATGGGTGCGGAACCAAGATGGTGGAGAAGACACACGTGACTTTCTAAGCTCTCTCATACCCTCATGACCAATTATTAAATTCAGCCTCAAAAATATCGCATGACTGGTAAAATCCAGGAAGATTAGAAGTACGACAAGACAATTTACCAGCCAAAGATAATCTGAAGAATTGCCAGAAAAGGTTTACCCTGAGCAGTAGGAACAGATCAGCGCAAACATGAATTGAACTAGAGACTGGCATATTGAGCACACCATGTGGGGGTGACTTCTGTGGTTAGAAAATTTACAGAGATGACTCTGCTGTAGGCTGACAGCTCTGCTCTGTCTTCTTTGCAAAGCAGTAGACCACCAGAGAAATTAAAGCCAAAAGTAGAAGATACTCTTAAAAAATGCCAGGACCAATACCCACCCAAAACCAGAAGTGACTCAACACAGACCACTGCACAACTGTGCAGCTGCATTCTGCAGCATAAACCAGGGCAGTCACAAATCTGCACAGCAGGCTTTCCTGCAGCCTGGGGTAGCCTTTAATCTGCACAGTGCCGGGCTCAGCCTGGGGCAATAGAAGTTCCACAGAGCAACTCTGCTTCCCTGGCCAGAGACACTTCTGGCCTGTGTGGGGCTATTTACTGGTCAACTGCTAATACCCACAGTCCTACAGCGGGTTTTGGTTTGGGCTAGTGACACTTTTGCTCAAACTCTAGGCGCAGGGCAGTTGCTAATCCTCACAGTGGGCTTCTTCATTGGGCACTTCTGCAGCTTGGCCTTGCAGGCCTGAGTCACTTCTGGTGGAGAACTTTATCCCAGAGCACTCCTGCACTTCTCCGCACTTTGCAGCTTGTTGGCAGGACAGCTATTGTCCATACAGCTATCCCTGCTCTGCAGAGGAAGCTGGTAACCTCTTTGCCCTGAATGCAGACCCTACAGGCTTTAAAGAAAAATGAGTAAAAAAAAATCAAAAGGACAATCAATAGCTTCTATACAGAAGGAGAGCAGATTATCAATCCTGAAGAGACTAATAGCAGTCTTCAGGAAGAAGATGGACATTTAATGAAACAGATGAATTCCAATTGTTTCTAAGGAAAAAGCAGATCTAAACAAAAAATTTGATCTCCAACCAAAGGACTCAAGAGAAGCAGAAAAAGGTAAAAGGAACTCTTGAGAACTCTATTTCTGTTTTTGGATATACATCAAGACTACATATATAATGTAAATTTACTGATATAACATAAAAAAGGGAAGTAGAAATGGAAAAGGGATAGTGTCAGAAAAAGGGAAAAGGGGATATATATATATATATGATGGGTTATATCTGAGCGAACTTAGAGAGGGGGAGGAACATTGTATGAATCTTACTCTCATCAGAGTTGGTTCAAAGAGAAAATAATTGACATATTTGTTTTATAAAGATTCTTCACTAACCTCATTAAAAAGTGGGAGAGGGAAAGGGAAAAGGAAATGAGTAATAAGGGAAGGGTACAAGACAGGGGAAAGGATTCAAAGTGGGGAGGAAGGGATCCTAAAGAGGGAGATCTGTGTGATGCAAGTGGGGCTGATAAGTTTAATACTGGGAAAGGGCATAAGGGTGGGGGGCTAAAATAAAAGTATACGTATACTCTGGGGATAATAAGATAGCAGGAAATACAGAATTAGTCATTTTAGCCATAAATGTGAATGGGATGAACTCTCCCATTAAGCAGAGGCGGATTGCAGACTGGATCAAAAATCAAAACCCTAAAATATGTTGTTTACAGGAAACACATTTAAAGCAAGAAGATTTATACAGAGTAAAGATAAAAGGCTGGAGCAGAATCTATTATGCTTCAGGTTAAGTAAAAAAAAAAAAAGCAGCAGTAGCCATCCTTATATCAAGTAAATGCAAACATTGATCTAATTAAAAGAGATAAGGAAGGGAAGTATATCTTGCTAAAGGATAACATAGACAATGAAGCCATATCAATACTAAATATATATGCACCAAGTGGTATAGCATCTAACTCCCTAAAGGAGAAGTTAAGAGAGTTGGAAGAAGAAATAGATAGCAAAACTATAATAGTGGGAGAACTCAACCTTGCACTCTCAGAATCAGATAAGTCAAACTACAAAACAAAGAAAGAGGTAAATAGAATATTAGAAAAATTCGGTATGATAGATGTTTGGAGAAAACTAAACAGTGACAGAAAGGAGTATACTTTCTTCTCAGCAATTCATGGAACCTATAAAAAATTGACTATATATTAGGACATAAAGACCTCAAAATTAAATGCAGGAAGGCAGAAATAATAAATGCTTTCTTTTCAGATCACAAAGCAATAAAAACCACATTCAACAAAAAGTTAGGTGTAAATAGACCAAAACGTAAATGGATACTAAATAATCTCATCTTAAAGAATGATTGGGCGAGACAGCAAACTATAGACACAATTGATGACAACAATGAGATATCATGCAAAAAAAAATTGTGGAATGCACCCAAGTGGTAATAAGAGGAAATTTTATACCTTTAGAGGATTACTTGAATAAAATAGAGAAAGAGAATATCAATGAATTGGGCTTGCAATTTAAAAAGCTAGAAAAAGACCAAATTTAAAAACCCACAATTAAATACCAAATTTGAAATTCTAAAATTAAAAGGAAAAATTGATAATATTGAAAGTAAAAAAATAAATAAAAAACTATTGAACTAATAAATAAAATGAAGAGTTGGTTTTATGAAAAATCCAATGAAATAGATAAACCATTGATAAATCTGATTAGAAAAAGGAAAGAGAAAAATCAAATTGTTATTCTTAAAAACGAAAAAGAACTTTCCACTAATGTAGAGAAACTTGGAGTAATAATGAGTTACTTTGCCCAACATTATGCCAATAAATTTGATAACCTAAGTGAAATGGATGACTACTTCCAAAAATATAGGCTTCCCAGATTAACAGAGGAGGAAGTAATTGCTTAAATAGCCCCATTTCAGAAAAAGAAATAGAACAAGCTATTAATCAACTCCCTAAGAAAAAATTCCCAGGACCAGATGGATTTACTTGTGAATTCTACCAAACATTTAAAGAAAAATTAGCCTCAGTGCTATATAAACTATTTGAAAAAAAATAGGGAATGAAGGAGTCCTACCAAATTCCATTTATGACACAGACATGGTACTGATGCCTAAAAAAGGTAGGTTGAAAACAGAGAATGAAAATTATAGACAAATCTCCCTAATGAATATTGAAGCTAAAATCTTGAATAAGATATCAGTAAAAAGAGTACAGAAAATCATCCCCAGAATAATACACCATGATCAAGTAGGATTTATACCAGGCATACAGTGCTGGTTGAATATTAGAAAAAGTATTAATTGACCATATTAATAACCACATTAACAAAAACTATATGATCATCTCAATAGATGCAGAAAAAGCATTCGATAAAATCCAACATCCATTCCTATTAAAAAACACTTAAGAGTATAGGAAGAAATGGACTTTTATTTAAAATAATCAGTAGTATCTGTTGAAAACCATCAGTAAGCATCATATTTAATGGAGATAAACTGGAACCATTCTCAATAAGATCAGGATGGAAACAAGGTTGTGCACTATCACCATTACTATTCAATATTGTATTAGAAATGCTAGCTTTGGTAATGAGTCTAGAAAGAGATTAAAGCAATTAGAATAGGTAATGAGGAAACCAAATTACTCTTTGCAGATGATATGATGGTATACTTAGAGAACCCTAGATTCTAGTAGAATATCTAAAGGTATTAGAAATAATCCACACCTTTATCAAAGTTGCAGGATAAAAAATAAACCATCATCAGCATTCTTATATATCACTAACAAAATCCAATACTTTAGAATAACAAATTCCATTTAAAGTAACTATCGAAAGTATTAAATATTTAGAAATCTTATCTGCCAAGGGAAAATCAGAAACTATATGAGCAAAACTACAAAACATATTCCAAACAAACAATGTCGGATCTAACCAATTGGAAAAATACTTAAATTTTTAATTTAAATAATTAACAATTAAATGCCCTTGGATAGGGCAAGCAAATATAATGAAGATGACATTACTACCTAGACTAATCCATTTATTTAGCACTATCCCAATCAGACTCCCAAAAAACTATTTTAATGACCTAGAAAAAAATTAAGTCCATATGGAAAAACAAAAGTTCATGAACTTCAATGCAATTATATCAAAAATAAATCAGATGAAGGTGTCCAAGCTACATGTACGAGATCTAAAATTATATTTTAAAGCAGTGGTTACCAAAACCATTTGGTGATGGTTAAGAAATAGACTACTTGATCAGCAAAATAGGTTAGGTTCAAAGGACAAGACAATGTCCTTTGAACCTAACCTATTTTGCTGATCAAGTAGTCATTTTCTTATAATAGTATTTGACAGACTCAAAGACTTCAGCTTTTGGGATAAGAACTCACTGTTTGACAAAAATTGCTGGGAAAATTGGAAATTAGTATGGCAGAAACTAGGCATTGACCCACACTTAACACCATACACCAAGATAAGGTCAAAATGGTTTCATGACCTAGGAATAAAGAATGAGACTATAAATAAATTAAAAGATCATTGGATAGTTTACCTCTCAGACCTGTGGAAGAGGAAGGAATTTATGACCAAAGAAGAACTAGAGATCATTATTGATCACAAAATAGAAAATTTTAATTATATCAAATAGAAAAAAATTTGTACAAACAAAACTAATGCAGATAAGATTCAAAGGGAAGCAATAAACTGGGAAAACATTTTTGCAGTCAAAGTTTCTAATAAAGGCCTCATTTCAAAAGTATATAGGGAATTTACTCTTAATTTATAAGAAATCAAACCATTCTCCAATTGATAAATGGACAATTCTCAGATGAGGAAATTGAAATTATTTCTACTCATATGAAAAGATGCTCCAAGTCATTATTAATCAGAGAAATGCAAATTAAGACAACTCTGAGATACCACTACACACCTGTCAGATTGGTTAGAATGATAGGGAAAGATAATACACAATGTTGGAGAGGATGTGGGAAAACTGGGACACTGACACATTGTTGGTATTTGTGAACACATCCAGCCACTCTGGAGAGCAATTTGGAACTATGCTCAAAAAGTTATCAAACTGTACATACCCTTTGATTTGGCAATGTTATTACTGAGCTTTGGGATACCAAAGAGATTTTAAAGAAGAGAAAGGGACCTGTATGAGCAAGAATGTTTGTGGCAGCCCTCTTTGTAGAGGCCAGAAACTGGAAATTAAGTGGATGCCCATGAATTGGAGAATGAGTGAATAAATTGTGGTATATGAATATTATGGAAATGACCAATAGGATGATTTCAGAGAGGCCTGGAGAGACTTAAATGAACTGATGCTGAGTGAAATGAGCAGGACCAGGAGATCATTATATATTTCAACAACAATACTATATGATGATCAATTCTGATGTAGATGGCCCTCTTCAACAATGAGATGAACCAAATCAGTTCCAATAGAGCAGTAATGAATTGAACCAGCTACACCCAATGAAAGAACTCTGGGAAATGACTATGAACCATTACATAGAATTCCCAGTCCTTCTATTTTTGTCTGCCTGCATTTTTTATTTCCTTCACAGGCTAATTGTACACTATTTCAAAGTCCAATTCTTTTTATAAAGCAAAATAACTGCTTGGACATGTATGCACACATTGTATTTAACTTATACTTTAACATATTTAACATATATTGGTCAAGATGCCATCTGGGGGAAGGGGTGGGGTGAAGGAGAGGAAAAGTTGGAACAAAAGGTTTTGCAATTGTCAATACTGAAAAATTACCTTGCATATATCTTGTAAATAGATAAATTCTATAATAATTAAAAAAAAAATGAATAACCAAAACATTTGTGACATATGGAAGGAGCTCTAGTGTCTCTCTAGGGCTGAGTATATATCACTGTGGAAATCTTTCCTCCACAAGGGTATTAATGTAAGTCATGAGCAGCCGATGAGATCACCAAGAAAAACAGTATCATTTCCAAGGGTGTAAGCTCTATAACAGCTCAGGCCATGTCACATTCTTCTCTTATCTGCCCTAAAGTTTCACAAAGTATTTTGTGTATAGCAGGGGACTAGGACATTTACTGAGGATTTGGAAGAAAGCTGATATTTACGGCATATCAGCAACAGAAACTACCTTTCTGACCTTATTATACATTATTCACCTCCTTGCAGTCTACAATCTAATCAAGTTGTCCTACTTTTGCTTCTACACAGGACAACAGAGAAATCTATTTCCTAAAGCCACCTCCTAGTGTTGGTTGTCTTCTCAGCCTGGACTGCACTGCTGCTTTCCTAACCTCCCCTCCATTAGAATTTCTTGTTTCTTTGAAATTCTGCTTCAGTATCTTATGAAGTTGCTGCTACTGTTTTCCCCTGAAAACCATGCCTCATTTAGTGCTCAACATTTCCATGACATTATTGTATTTACTTTTGTATTTACATCCTGTATTCTCATTCAGAATATAAACTTCCTGATAACACTCTTTTAGAGCTTCAGTACCCAACAACAATGATAATCTCATACAAGGCACTTGATAAATATGTCAATTAAAGACTATCTGTGCTTCAAAAATAAGATGAAATAAGAATGGGCACTAATTAGAAATTATTTCTGCCTTCATAGAGTTCTCAATCACATTCTGCTTTTTGATTCTTTAACTGGTTTTCCTCCTTTCTGAGAATTTGTCCTGTAGTCCAATAACTATCTTTACCAAATGCTTAAATTCTCTTTTGAATCATGTTCATTGTGAATGGTTAAATTGTACTGATAGTTTATATGTCAGAAATACTTTATTTTCCCAAAGGTAAAGAAACACATTAGGAGTTTAAATCTGTGCAGCAGTAGCAGTATATTTAGAATTCAGATCCTTTGGCTCTGATAAAATAGACTCTAAGATTATACCAAAAGGTCATTTTCTCAATAGATTTTAAAAAACCTATTTTGGGTTAGTGTAGACCACTAAAGAGAATCTCTATGTTACACATTACTTTATTTTAAAAAAAGCTATTAAATACCACTATTTGAAACCTTAGAAGTCCTTTTAATATAAGAAAAATAAGTGAAAAGTAAACATGTATACTGTGAATGGGAACAATAAGATTAATATGTTATATATTTAATTTATAATTTATATCTATAAATTACAAATATGGTAAATTACTTTAAAAGTATCATAAATGTGTTTAACCTCAAATAGTTACATGGAAATAATGCTTGTCTTTTAGAGATTTATACTATAAATTATTCATACACAGCAATATCCTTCCTCATTTAATCATTAGCCAGATTTCTGGTACTTTAAACCAAAAGATAACAGAAATGTCACAACAAAGTAAGAAAACAACAACAACAAAAAAAAAAAAAAAAAAAAAAAAAAAAACATCTGTGCATTAGGAAAATAACTGTTACAAAACCCAGGTACATTATTCTGCAGAAGGAACAATAGCTAAATTTAGACCTAACTCAGAACTAGAAAAGTATACCTGATCAAGTTACAAATTTAACAGATTTGGTTATTGGGTTTTCCTTGGCAACTTTCAATTCTCTATATGTTTCAATATTCAACAGAATTGAAGCAGCAAGGATGTAGGGAGAACAGGGTTGTTAAAGGAACTGATTATATTTGGTAGTGAATATGACAGTAAAGAATATCTAAGATGCAAGATTTAAAGCAAAAGAAGCCACAAGCAGGCACAGAGAAATTAGACGACTCTTTGAGAATCACAGTTAGTGGGTAGATAAGGCAGAATTTGCACTTAAGTATTTATGACATCATGTCTAGTTCACTATCATATATGCCATGCTGATTGATAGAAGAATTATAAAAAGTAGGCAGAAATTTGTTGAGATTGTTAATATTTTTGGTCACTTAGAGAAAGATTCTACTATTTTACTTATTCTTTCCATGAAAGAGATCGCTTTAATCACCTAATCATGTCAGTCTCTTCAGTGCTTTTCTATTATAAACAAAGTAAAATTCATACACCTTATGCTTGAATTCAATATGTATAATACACATTAAGTAATGTAGAACATTTAGGTTTACAATATAATTTCCCCAAAATTATCCTGTGAAGTAAGTCTTTTACAGATTAAGAAAATGAACTCAAGATTAAGTGATTTGGTTATACATACAAAGCTAGTCCTCCTACAATTTTAATAACTTATCTTTTAATATTTACTTATTTTTGCTATATTATGTCCAGTAAAACTTGATTTTTCACCGTCATTTTCCTGCCTCTTTGCTCACAATTTCCATCTTTGACATTTTCATTCCAGTCCTCTTGGACTTCCGTGACCTAATGAATTCATGTCCATCCTTTAAAACACAGCATAAATGCTACCTTCATAAATTTTTTTAAAATCTTGATAATTTATTTTCTTTTCCATTTTATACCTCAATATGACTTAAATAATACAATCCCAAGTAAATATAAACTGTTAAACAATAAATACTTAAAATTGTTAATACTGTTAAATAAATAAATATTAAACTATTAAGTATCTATTTTTTCCTATTATCTGTGTTAAGTTATCTGTGTAGGCTCTATCTCCCTAGCAGAGAACAAGGACTCTCTGAGAACAAGGACTTTCTCTAATCTAAAGTTTGTGTATTTGGCACACAATAGGTATGTAATTCTTTTTTCATTGAAACAAGTAGTAACTCATCTTTGAGAACTTCTGTAGCTGAAAAATCATCACCCTGAAGCCAAAATCATCCTTTTTAGCTTGGTAAAGCCTGTCAGATATTAGACACCAATGCCAGAGCCTCCAAGAGAACACAAAGTCACCTCTATTATACTATGGGTCAATGGAATAGAACTTGTGTTGTTTTCTTGCATATTAATACAGATTCCATTTCTGTTTAACACTGGTATTCCATTAGAAAATTTAAAATTATTCCTACCCTTAGTATAATTTGAGGAAGGTAAATTACAATCCTCTCTGTGTGTCTCAGGTGACTGAGTGAGGCCATCAAGAGTATCTACTGCTATCTTTCCTTTGTCCTACAAAATACATAAAAGTAAAGTAGTAAGTTTATGTAAAATTATCATAAAATAACAATGGCTAATATTTATGTAGCATGTTACGTTTTCATAGCAGTTATCTGTCATACATTATCTCACAACCTGCTCACAAAAATTTTGTGAGAAAAGCACTACTCATAATTATTTTGCAAATGAGTAAACAAGCTATAAAAGAGGTTAGGTGATTTGTCTAGATCATTTGGATAGTTAGCCAAGAGCCCAAGAACAGATTCAAATTCAGGTGGTCTTGACTATTCACTAAGCCACATCCCTACCTAGAAGGTGATTTAGCAACTTTATGAAAATTAACACATCTCTTACAGACATATTAGAGGCTTAGGCCTGGGTCCCTGCAGTGCCTTCCAGTTCTCAATCTGCACTATAACAGTAGGAGACTGGAGACTTGAACCTTAAAATCTTCTCACTCTAAGACTGGGATTATTACTAATGCTTGGACATATATGGTAAAAACTACTTTTCATAGAGCAATGCCAATCCTGCTGTGTCCTGTCATGGCAATGAGTAAATTTCAGTGTAATTGGGCATGCAACTAAAAAAGGCACAACATTTAAAAGTCCCAATTAAATACCAAATTAGATATTCTGGAATGCAAAGAGCTTAATTGAAATTAAGAAAACTATTGTAAGAGCTGGTTTTATGGAAAAAATAATAAAATGAATAAAACATTTGGTTAAATTGATCAGAAAAATAGTGATAGGGTTTTTTTTTTTTTAATCACAAATGAAAAGGGTGAACAGACCAAAAATAAAGGAGCTATTTTGCTCACCTTTATGCCAGAAAACCTGACAATTTAACTGACATGGATGAATATTTACAAAAAATATAAATTTTCCAGATTAATAGAAGAGGAAATTAATTATTATTATAGTCTCCTTTTAGAAAAAAAGAAATTGAACAAGCTATCAATGAACTCCCTAAGAAAAAAAAATCTTCAGGTTCATATGGATTTACAGATGAATTCTACCAAACATTTAAAGAACAATTTTAATACTAAATAAACTGTTTGGAAAAAACAGGCAAAGAAGGATTCCTGCTAAATTCCTTCTATGATACAAATATGGAACTGATAATCTAAATCAGGAAGAGCCAAAACAGAGAGAGACAATTGCAGACCAATCTCCCTAATGAATAAAACATTTTAAATAAATTAATGAGTTTACAGCAACATATCAGCAGGATAACCATTAGGACCAAGTGGGATTTATAGCAGGAATGCAGGGATGGTTCAGTATCAGGAAAACTATTGCCATAATCAACAAAACTATTGCCATAATCAAAAATATCAATAACAAAACTAAGAGAAATCATATGATAATCTCAACAGATGCCAACAAATCTTCTGATAAAGGACAACACCTATTTCTATTAAAAACATGAGAGCGTGGAATAATTTTTTTCTTAAAATAATATGCAGTATCTAAAACCCACAGGATGTTTCGTTTGTAATGGAGTGAAGCTGGACATATTCCCAATAAGATCAGGGACAAAATAAGGATGCCTATTATCATCACTTTTATTTGGCATTGTACTAAAAATATTGACTTTAACTAAGAAAAGAAAAATAAATGAAAGGATAATTCCTATAAGCAATGAGGGGATAAAACTATCACTCTTTGAAGATGAAATGATCATATACTTAGAGAATATTAGAAAATTGCCTAATACCTACTTGAAAAGTTAATAGTTTAGCAAAGTTGCAGGATATAAAATGAACCCATACAAATCATTATTTCTAAATATCACTGACAAAGTCCAGTAGCAATAAATAGAAATTTGATTTAAAATAACTGTAGACCAAATAAAATATTTGGGTGTCTTTCTGTCAAGACAAACCCAGGAACTATATGAACACAATTACATAACACTTCATACACAAATGAAGTAAAGTCTAAACAATTGGGAAAATATCAATTGTTCATAGTTAGGCCAAGCTATTATGAGAAAAATGAAAATTCTACCTAAAATTGATCTTTCTGTTAAGTGTTATACCAATAAAACTGCCAAATTTATTCTGTAGAGCTAGAATTTTTTTTTTAAAAATCACCTAAACAAAAGGGGAAGAATATCAAGTGAATTAATGAAAAAAAGACAAAGAATGGTGGCTTAGAAGTGAAAATGGGTACATGATTTGGGCATAAAGATCGATACCATAGACACATTAGAAGCTCAAGGGATAGTTTGCCTATGAAATCTTTGAAGAAAGGAGGAATTTAAAAGAGAACTAGAGAACCTTATGAAATGCAAAATAGACCATTTTGATTACATTACATTATATTGTTTCAGCACAAACAAAACCAACAGAAACAAGATTAAAAGAAAATTACAAAGTTGGGGAAATCTCACAGCCAGTGTTTCTGATAAAAGACTTATTTCTAAATGATATAAAGAACTGTGTCAAATTTATAAGAATAGAAGTCATTCTTCAATTTATGAATGGTCAAAGGATATGAAGAGATGATGAAATTAAAGCCATCTCTTGGAGAGACAGGAACTGATGCTAAGTGAAATGAGCAAAACAAGGAGATCATTATACATTTCAACGATACGAGGATCAGTTCTGATGGAAGTGGCTATCTTCGGCAATGAGATGATCCAGATCAGTTCCAGTTGATCAGCAATGAACAGAACCAGCTACACCCAGCGAAAAAACACAGGTTATTTTTACCTTCTTTCTAAATCCGATTTTTCTTGTGCAACAAAATAACTGTATAAATATGTATACATATGTATACATTGAATTTAACATATACTTTAACATCTTTAACATGTATAGGATTACCTGCCATTTAGGGGAGGGGGTAGAAAGGAGGGAAAAAGTTGGAATAGAAGTTTTTGCAAGGGTCACTGTTGAAAAATTACCCATGCATATGTTTTGTCAATAAAAAGCTACAATAATAATAAAAAATAAAAAAAGCTTTAATTAAAAAAACAAAATGTAAAAAAAAAGAAATTAAATTCATCTAAATTCATATTAAAATGCTCTAAATGATTATTGATTAGAGAAATGCACATTAAAACAACTCTGAAATGCCATCTCAAACCTCTCAGATTGACTTGAGATGACAGGAAAAGATAATGATATATGTTGGATGGGATGTGGAAAAACTGTTGGTGGTGGAATGTTGAAATGATCTAATCATTCTGGAGAGCAATCTGGAACTAAAGGACTATTAAACTTGCATATATTTTACCCAACAGTGCCATTATTGGGTCTGTATCCTAAGAAAATCATAAAAGAAGGAAAATGACCCGCATTTATATTTTTTAAAAGTTTGTGATATATCTTTTTGTAATAGCAAAGAAATGAAAGATGAGTATCTACCCACTAGTTGGGGAATGGCTGAACAAATTGTGGCATATGAAGATAATGGGATATTATTGTTGCGTAAAAAATGAGGAATAAGGTGATTTTCGTAAGGCCTGAAAAAATTTACATGAACTGATGCTGAGCCAAACCAGAAGAACCAGAAATAAGTTTTATAAAGTAACAGCAAGAATTCACAATTATCAACTATGAAAGACTTGGTTCTTCTCAGAGGTTCAGTGATCCAAAGCAATTCCAATAGTCTCTGGACAGAAAATGCCATCTGCATCCAGTTTTAGCAAAAAGCTAAAACAGACCTAATAAAGGGGAAAAAAGTCTTGATAAGATGTTCTATAGCACCAAAAAATCTCATAAAGAAATGCAAAAAGGTAGAAATAGTAAATACATCCTCTTCTGATAAAATGCAATAAAAATTAAATTCAGTAAAGGTCCAGGGAAAGATAGACTAAAAATAATTACAAATTAACTAATCCTAAAGAATGAATGAATGAAACAAAAATTTCATTCAAGAGAATGACAATGAGACAATTACATAATATTGTGAGATAGTCAAATAGTTCTTAGGGGAAATTTTATATTTATAAATGTTTGCATGAACAAAATTGAGAAAGAGAATCATGCAAGTAGAAGAGCTGAGAAAAGAATAATTTAAAAAAAATCAAATACCAAATTAGAAGTACTGAAAATCAAAGAAGAGATGAATAAAATTGAAAGGAATAAAACAATTGAACTAATTATTAAACTAGTTAATAAAATTAATAATTGGTTTTATGAAAAAGTCAACCAAATACATAAATTTTGGTTAATTTAATGAGAAAAAGAAAAAAAAATTACTACCATGAAAAATGAAAAGTTTTAACTTACCATTGAAGAAGAAATTAAAGCACTAATTAGGATCTATTTTGTCTAATAAATCTGACAAATTGAAATGGTTGAATATTAACAAAAATATTAAGTGCCCACATTAACAAAAGAAGCAGCATTAAATATTCCTGTTTTTAAAAGAGGTATTGAACAAGCCATCAGTTAATTCCCTAAGGAAAAAAAAATTCCTGAGGCCCAGATGCATTTACAAATCAATTACACCAATCATTCATAAAACAACTCCAACTTCCTTTTATACAAAAATATGGTGCTGATACCTAAACCAAGACACAAGACAAGCCAAAACAAATATATATGTATATATATATACATATATATATATATATACACATATATATATACATATATACATATATAACATATATATATGTATATATGTAATATATGTGTATATATATAATATATATGTATATATAGATATTATATATATCTATATATATATAATATATATATATATATAGATCTATATATACATATAATTTGTCACCAAAATGTCACCAAAAACATTACAACAATTTATTAACAGGACAATACACTGTGACCAAATATGAATTATGCCTAGACTGCAGAGCTGGTTTAATATAAAGAAAATTATTGCCATAATTGACCATATCAGTAAGAAAGGTAACATAAATCATATAATTTCAATAGATGCAGAAAAAAAACTTTTGACAAAATACAGCATCCATTAATATTAAAATCACTTCAGGCTATATGAATAAATGGAATTTTTTCTTAAAATTATAAGCATCTTCTTTCTTAAACTATTAGCAAGTATTGTTTCTAATGTAAAAAGGTGCATGCATTCCCGATTGCATCAGTGATGAAACAAAGATCCCATTTATTACATTCAATTTTGTACTAGAAATATAGCCTCTAGCAATAAGAAAACAGAACTAGAAGGAATTAGAATAGGCAATGAAGAAAGAAACTCATCACTTTTTGCACTTGAAATGATGGTCTACTTAGATAATCCACCAAAAATGACTTGAAATAACTTTAGCAAAGTTGTAGGATACAAAATAAGCTGAAATAAATCATCACTATTTCTACATGTTGGCAAAAATGCTGAGTAACAAGAGATAGATAAATTCCATTTAAAATGACTTTAGAGAAAATAAATTTCCTGGGTGTCTATAAGAACACAATTTCCAAACACTTTTCACACAAAGAAAGTTGCTCTTTGTTAGGCCAAGTTAACATAATAAAAATGACAATTATGTCTAAATTAATTCACTTTATGGCCATACAAATCAAACTGCCTAAAAATTATTTTATAAGGCATGACAAAATGAATCTGGAAACAGAAAATTCAAGGATATTAAGAGAATTAATGGGAAAAAATTCAAAGGATGGTAGTCTACCAATACCAAACCTAAAACTCTATTATAAAAGGAGCAGTCATCAAAAGTATTTGATACTGCTTGAGAAATAGACTGGTAGAGCAATAGAATAGGTTGGGTATACAAGACACAATAGTCTATGGCTATAGGAAGGTGCTATTTGATTAAACGGGAAAACTCAAGCTTCTTTGCCACTTATGAAGGTATGATTCCCCTCATTTCCGTGTTTTTGTAGTACAAAAACCTTTCCACCTCTATTTTTATAACAGTAAAATCAAATTATACAACACTATGTCTATCCATAACAGAAATACAGTTCTCAAGAGTTCTTTTCTTTTTACCTTTTTATGTTTCTCTTGAGTTCTATATTTGGAAGTCAGATTTGCTGTTCAGCTCTGGTCTTTTCATGAGAAATAAATGGAATTCAACTGTTTCATTTAATGTTCATCTTCTTCCCTGAAAGAAAATGCTCAGTTTGGTAGGGTAATTTATTCTTGGCTGCATTCCAAGTTACTTTCCCCTTCAGAATATGATATTCCAAGTCCTTCACTCTTTTAAGGTGGAAGCTGCTAGATCCTAAGTAATCCTTATTGTGGCTCCTTGGCATTTGAATTGTTTCTTTCTGGCTGCTTGTAATATATTTTCCCTTGGTCTGATTGTTCTGAAATTTAGCTACAGTATTCCTTGGAATTTTAATTTTGGAGTCTCAGGAGGTATTTGGTGAATTCTTTCAATGGTTACTTTACCTTTTGATAACTATGACATCTGGGCAATTCTCTTTGATGATTTCCTGAAAAAGTGTCTAGGCTCTTTTTTTTTTAAATCATGGTTTTCCAGAAGCCCAATAATCCTTAGACCTATTTTCCAGATCAATCGTTTTCCCAAGGTTTTTTACATTTTTTTTGTTTTTGTTTTACTTGACTGATTCTTGATAGTCCATTCAGTCATTCATTTCCATTTGCTCAGTTCTGAATTTATTTTTAATGAATTATTTTCTTCGTTTACTTTTCCCCCCTACTTTTTGTATTTTTTCAATTGAATTTTTAAATGAGTTGTTTTGTTTATGGGATTTTTTTTCCATTTCACAAATTCTGTTTTTCTGGGAGTTTGTCTATTTTATTAAATCTATTTTTTAATGAATTATAAGCTTTTTCCAAATCCTCTTGCCAAGTTTTCATTTCCCTTCCTATTTTGCTTCCAGCTCTTTTTAAAGATACTTTTTCTTTTCTTTTAGGAGAGGCTTGTGTGATGGCGACCAATTTATATCAGGCTTCATCTGGAGATGATCTGCTTTTAGTCTTCTCAAGATTTGAAATCTGTTCTTGTCTTTCACCATAAAACTGTCTATAGCGAGAGTTCTCTGCTTTTTAAACTCATTTTTAAAAATAATGTTTGTTTTTAGGGCAGGGGAGGTTTTCCAAGCTTTCTCTACAAGCAGCAACAGCTGCAGCTGCACTGAGACTGTGCTGACTCACTCCCAGTGCTGGGTGGGCATGGCCAGGTCCCATGAGATTCTGGAGTTTTAAGATTTACTATTTACCTTTTTGTGTTTGTGTTGGATGTTTTCTAACTTTTCTGCTGATCTACTAGCTTGCAACCAGGGCAGAGTGGCTAACACTGCTGTAGATCCCTTCCTGTAGATTTTCTACAGCACAGAGTCTGCACCACCCCCATCTGTGCTGTCTGCCCTGGTGTCTGTGTTCCACCTGCTTGCAATTGGCCCACTTACCTCTGTGTGGGATTGAAACTGACCTTTTCTGGTTATCTTTGAAATTATCTTCTGCTGGTAATTTGTTGCACTCCCAATATTTGTGGATTCTGCTATCCAGAAGTAATTCAGAAGCTGGATTTGTGAATTAGTCTGAGGGTTGTGAGAGAAGGTCAGAAAGAAATGTGTGTCCTCTCTGTCATCTTAGCTCCACCCCTGTAAGACTCTAGCTTCTGGAATAAGAACTTACTCTTTGTCCAAATTGCTGAAAAAAAAAACTGGAATATAGTATGCCAAAAACTCAACATCGCACTTCTTGATCCTATGTTGATCAAAATGGGTGCATGAGTTAAGCATAAGGCTTGATAGTTAAAAGCAAATCAGGAGAGCAAGAGATAATTTACCATTAATTCATTTGGAAAAGGGAAATTTCATGACCAAATAAGATGCAAAGAACATTATAAAATGTAAAGTGGATCATTTTTGACATTAAATTAAAAAAACTTTTTAATAGAAGCTGTGCAGCCAAGGTTATAAGAGAAGTAGAAAGCTGGGAAATAATTTTTACATCCAGTTTTTCTGTTCAAGGCCTCATTTATAAAATATATAGAGAATTGACTCAAATCATAAGTATGCAAGCTATTCACCTATTGAACAATAGTCAAAATATATGCGCAGACAATTGGTATATGAAGAATTTAAATCCAAATATAGACTTATGGAAAATGTTCTAAATATCTATTGATTGGAGAAATGCAAATTAAAACCATCCTGAGGTACCATCTTATTCCTATCTGATTGGCTAAGATTACAGAAAAATATGATGATAAAGATTAGAAGGGATATGGGTAAATAGGTACACTAATGCATTGATGGTGGAGTTGTGATTTGATATTACCATTCTGGAGAGCAATTTGGAACTATGTCCAAAAGACATTCAAATTGTGCATAATCTTTGATTGAACAGAGCCATTACTGGGTTTGTGTCTCAAAAAAAAATCACAAAAGAATACAAATTACCTAGATGCTTAAGATGTTTATAATAGCTCTTTTTGTGGTAATAAATAATTGGGGGAAAAAAAGAGTAGATATCTATCTATTAACTAATGGCTGAATAACTTTTGCTATATAGAAGTGATTGCATATTATTGTTCTTTAAAAAATGCTGCCCAGGCTTGTTTATTAAAAATCTGGAAAGATTTACATGAACTAATGCTGAGTAAATCAAAGAAAACCAGAAAATCACTGCACACAGCAATAAAATTATTCTATGATTAACTATAATAGACTTGGTTCTTCTCAGGAATTCACAGATCCAAAGTAATCTCAGTATAGTTTAGATAGAAAATGGCATCCACATCTAAAGAAAGAACTATAGAGACTAAATGTGGACTAACATATACTATTTTCACCTTGTTTCTGTCTTCTGTTTTTTTCTCATGATTTTCTCGTTTTTTTCTGTTTTTTTTTCTCCCAACAAAATGCACATAGAAATTTATGTAAAATGAATGCATATAGCATTCTCACTCTTTCAGTTGTTGTTTGCTTGCATTTTGATTACTTTCCTAGTATTTTTTTCCTTTTTGTTCTGATTTTTCTTGTTCAACAAGATAACTGTATAAATATATTGAATTTAACTTATATTTTAACGTATTAACATGTTTTAGAATACATGCTATCTAGGGGAGGGGATGGGTGGAAGGAGGGGATGATTTGGTACAGAAGGCTTTGCAAGGCTCCCTGTTGAAAAATTACTCATGCATATGTTTTATAAATAAAAGAAGTCTTAATTTAAAAAATTAAAAAGAAATATTTTTTTTCCTGTAGGCACTGCTTTGGCAGCAGTTCATAAAAATAATAAAATAAAATGAATGCATGTGCATAATCATAAGAACATAAAATGCTCAATAAACATTAAAGTATCATATTTGTTTTTAAAAAGAAAAATATATGACATAAATTTCCATGGAGAAAAAAAAAACAAGTTATAGCCATATAGAAAATGTCCTGTGTCATTAGTAATTAGAGAAATGAAAAACTGGAATATGTCTGATGTCATAGCTTATAACTACTAAATGGGAAAAGATAAAAAAGAAAAAAATTCTGGAGGAGAAAATGTAGAATTACTTATATTAATGTATTGTTGGCTGAATTGTGAGCTAGTATAGAAATTATGCAGAGCAATTTCAGACTTATGCCCCAAAGTATACTTTGTGTATGTATATACTTAAATCATGAATACCTTTCACTTAGTGACACATTAAGCCTATATGTGAAAGAGATGGAAAATGAGAAAAATGACCCTCGAATATAAAAATAAAAATAAGAAACGCTTTTTTTTGGCGGGGGGGGGGAGGTGCGGGGGAAACAGGAGGTCAAAGATATCAATGTATTCATCAATTGGATGACAGCTGAACAATGATATATAAATAAAGCATAATCATAATCTGCTTTGATGAAAGTTGCGTTGTACATTGGGAGGGAGGGAAATAAGGAAAACAAGTGGTAGATGAATCAATCTGATGAGGAGATAATTTGCCTAATAATTTGGGTGTCTCTGTTGTCAAATGGTATCTGGTATGGGACTTTCCAAAGGATGTGGTTCAACTCAATTTTCCCCATTGCTATAAATCCTTAGATTGGGATCTTGCAAGTCAGCATGGTTTAATAACATTTAAGTCCACCATACAACCCTGCTTTAAAACAATCACAGTTTTAATTTAATTTGCATCATTGCACCCTATGTAATCATTTGCATAAATAACTACTCTGAATGTTTGATCAATTTCTTTGGCTACTGAGAAGCCATTGATCATTCTTCATTGGCAATATTAGTTTTGATAACAAATTGAACATGCTTAAGATTAAAATCATGGGCTTCAGTTTTCCTTTATTGCAAATTTTTATCACCACAAAAAAAAATAGATACATTTATGGGCAGGGACAATGTGGGGATGAGTTTGGTTTGAGTATTCATGTTTAATACCCTGGTTTTGTTTCTGCTTTTGTTTTTCTTTCAAAAGGTGAAAGTCCTGGGAGGGAAAGAAAATTAATGCTTGTTAACAGAAAAACAAAATAAAATGAAGATTAAAAAAACAAAACAAAACATTTTGCTGTTGTATAAATTGCTTTCCTGGTTCTGTTCACTTTATCTTGTACCAATTGATAAGTCTTCAGATTTTTTGTTCCTTTCTAGACTTGCTATTATCACTTCTTTCTTTGTATTAATTTTTCCCCAGATTTTATTTCTAAGACATTCTTCTCCTTGAAAATTAACTTTAAAGTGGCCAAAACAGAGAAGAATACAACTTTTTCTTGAAGCCCATTCATCCTTTTGCTCTCAGTGGATAAAGCACTGGACAATAGCTTTACAAAATCAAAGCAAGAGAGTCATTCTGTTAAACATCTCCAGACTACAAACCATTCTCTGTCTGGAGAGATGGCAATAGGAACAAGAATTCAAATCCATGAGAAATATTAATAGTGGTACTGAGTATAAAACTAGTTTCCCTAAACTTGTTACTATTCTGCCTAAGAGAAAATGAACTTTGCTAATTTCTCCTGGCTCCACAGAAGCCCAATCAGTCAATGATACTCTCTATTCACTCAGCATAAGGTCTAGCACAGCAGGCAGTAAAGGTGTTGATTGAAAAATCTGTTGGGATTTCCCATTTCTTATGAGATCATAATATCTTTTTGCTTTTTACCTGGAGAGTCTCTGATTTTGATTTGGGTAGGGCCACTTCCTTCATAGTTTCCATCTCTCCTCCTCTCCCCATGAAAACTATTTCCCTCAGCAATAGCTCACAACTGCTACTGTAATTACAACCATTTTGGTATAAACATTTGTTTCTATTTTGTTGCAGATAATTGTGCACTCAGTATAGTCTGTGAAACTGAGATGCAACCAAGTATGGATCGATTCTCTAATGCATAGTTGCTCCATCAGCCAGCACCACATCATCCATATGTGGAAACATTGTTCCAGCAAATAGAGAAGCTTTGAATGCTGTGGATAAATTCTCTTATCTTGCCATTGATTATGGAATTGGAACATTCTTTGCCAGAGCTAGCTCACTGTTTGAGAGGCTCTGAGGGAAAGTTTGGCAGATAAGACATATTAGACTGACAATCAAACCAAAGGGCTACAGAGCTGTTGTGCTTGCCTTGTTGCTGTATGTCTGTGAAAGTTGAACAGTATATCAGCACCATGCCAAAAAATGGAATTACTTCCATTAGAATAGTCTTAAGAAGAATTTGAGGCTCCTATCAAATAGCATAAAATATTAGACACTGAGGGCCTTTCTTGAACTAACCTGCCAATCATCCAAACTACTAGAGAGAGTACAACTCTTTTGAGCTGACCACATTGTTTTGAATGCCTTATGGACACTTGCCAAAATATTTTTTTTATTGGGGAACAGGATAAGCACTCACAAGGTGGCCAGAAAAAGCAATACAGAGATACTCTCAAGACCTTTAGAATTAATTGCACGTCATGGGAGACACTGGCATAGTACCACTTAGCATGGTGTACTCACATCAGAAAAATGTGCTCTATGAGCAAAACAGGATTGAATTAGCCCCAAAGAAGCCACCTCAAATGTTCATGAGGATTATTTGTGTCTGGCCTGTGGCACAGGATTCCAAGGTTGTATTGGTCTCATCAGCCACAGTTGGATATGCTAAGCTGATGTGAAGACAGTAATGTCATTTTAGTCTTCTTTGAAAATAAAGGATGATATCCATTACTTCTGGCACCTTACAATATTCTTAAGGTTAGTGCTAGAGGAAATACCCAAAAAAGTCAAAGGAAATCTAGAGGACCTAACAGAAATCTAGCTAATGAAGTCTGCACTCGACGGTATATAGAAAGCCTCCCACAACTTCACAAGAATCCTCTAAGGAACATCTTCTCTAATAATTATCATCATCATCATCATCATCATCATCATGACTAACATAGTGCTACATGCCAGATTCTGTGCTAAGCACTTTGTGAATATTAGCTCATTTGATCCTCACAGCAATGCTGGGAGGTAGTTGCTATTATTCTCCACATTTTACAGTTGAGGAAACTGAGGCAAACTGAAGGTAAGCGTCTTGCCTGTTGTCATATACATAGTAAACAATTATGTTCTTTTTGAAAATAAAGGATAATATCCATTACTTCTGGCACCTTACAATATTCTTAAGATTAGTGCTAGAGGAAATACCCAAAAAAGTCAAAGGAAATCGAGAGGACCTACCAGAAATCTAGCTAATGAAGTCTGCACTCGACGGTATATAGAAATCCTCCCACAACTTCACAAGAATCCTCTAAGGAACATCTTCTCTAATAATTATCATCATCATCATCATCATCATCATCATGACTAACATAGTGCTACATGCCAGGTTCTTGCTAAGCACTTTGTGAATATTAGCTCATTTGATCCTCACAGCAATGCTGGGAGGTAGTTGCTATTATTCTCCACATTTTACAGTTGAGGAAACTGAGGCAAACTGAAGGTAAGCGTCTTGTCTGTTGTCATATACATAGTAAACAATTATGATCTTTTATAAAATAAAGGATAATATCCATTACTTCTGGCACCTTACAATATCCTTAAGGTTAGTGCTAGAGGAAATACCCAAAAAAGTCAAAGGAAATCGAGAGGACCTACCAGAAATCTAGCTAATGAAGTCTGCACTCGACGGTATATAGAAAGCCTCCCACAACTTCACAAGAATCCTCTAAGGAACATCTTCTCTAATAATTATCATCATCATCATCATCATCATCATGACTAACATAGTGCTACATGCCAGGTTCTGTGCTAAGCACTTTGTGAATATTAGCTCATTTGATCCTTACAGCAATGCTGGGAGGTAGTTGCTATTATTCTCCACATTTTACAGTTGAGGAAACTGAGGCAAACTGAAGGTAAGCGTCTTGTCTATTGTCATATACATAGTAAACAATTATGATCTTTCTCACTCCCTGTCTTGGACTCAATCCACTGAGCCCTACAAATGCAAAGGTTCCAAAATTGTGCTAACATCCCCACATCAATTGAAATGGTTAGCTACATGCCCCTTGGCAAAAGCCACAAAGAATCTGAACCTTCACTAATTTTTTTTCCCTTTCACCTGCCTTCACCCTTTTCCCAAGATTCAATTTTGGGAAAAGTCTGACATTGAAATAGCAGGAAAAAGCAATAAAATTGGAAGCTTTAGAACATGCATTGGCTTCCCCCTCTCCCTTCTCCTCACTGTTACCCTGCTTCAAAGGGAAAATAGCTAGTGTTTACACAAGTGTTACTTTGGAGAATCTAAATTTTCCTCTATGGAAAGAAATTAAAACTGCTATTCCATGCCTTAGATAATAGGATAATTTATTTTCTTCCCCCCTAGAAAACAAGGATGAGCATAAGGGAACTCGAGTGTGCATTAAAAGAACAATTTAAATAGGACTTGTAAATTCAATTGTAAGCCAAGTTGTAAATTGTAACTATCTTTCAGGAGGCTTAAAGTAAGTCTTCACACATAACTCAGTTCAACAATTGTTCAAATTAATGAGTTCACATTTTTCATTAACAAGGTTCAAGCAAACGCTGTGTGTGTATGTGTGTGTGTGTATTTCCAATGCAGATCTTTTTTTCCAGTGTCTCCTTTTTCTTAAATGCTAATTCTTCTTTTTCTTCCAGCCTGCTGCTACCACCACAACTGTCCACTCCAGTAAACACTAGAGCCAAAGATCTAGTGGCCTTCCAGAGTCTCATGACCTTCTGAAATTTACAAGATCACCTGGGCTCATCCATTTTGAGGTTTGGACTCAGTCCCACCTAATGACTTTGGAAAAGATAAATCTTTCACAATTCCCTTACTCTACTTTCCCATGAATCTTTTGAGGAGTCCTTATGATTGGACAACACAAAGGAAAAAGAACATTTAAGGAGGGGGACAGAGGATTCTTCAGCCAGTACTATTGGTATACAGATAACTCTTAAATAGTACAAATAATGACTTCTCTGAAGTTGGTCCGCATTTTTACACTATTTGAAGTTATATGTAGGTCAAATATGGCCATTGGTTCTAGCCATATTCAACCATGTAGTCTAGCAAATCCAATTGATGCATGTGAACAATTCATAAGCTTCAGTATTTGAAAAAATTGGAATCAAACTAAGCTCTGCCTCCAGAAACAATGGGAAGACTTAACAAAAATAGATTCAATCAGATGGAGACATAATCTATATTTTCTCAAAAACAACTGGAGAAAAGGGCATATAATACAAATGTGTCCCATAGGTAGGAAAACCAGGGAGAAACTTCAAAAGAATGGCTTTAATAAATCTGCCATCTATACAACAGAGTTCAAATCTAGTCCTTTTCATTTATTAGCTGTGTTCCCTAGCCAGGAATGATAATACTTAAAGTATTTTAAGTACAACTGTTTGTTGTAAATTTGCAGCAAAAACAGAGATAAAAGTATATAAACCACAAAGATATTAGGTATTTGGGAGCTATTCATATCACCAATAATTGTAAGAGGAATGATTTGTCCATTTTTTATCTAGTCTATTTTCATCTGTATTCATTAAAAGTTCATGAAAATGTGTTTGAACTGCCACAGATTTCATACTGGGTTTCAGCCAAATACCTATAGGTCATTAAATTTTAATGATTTGTCTCTGTATTTGAGTATTGACAAACTAGATTTACTTGTTTATTCTTCATATATACATTGGCCTTCTCTCCAAGAAGTACATGCTTTTTCAAATAATTGTATCAATGATGACCAATTTGCTGTCCACAATATATACACAGTATAATACATATATGATGATGGAGTTATTACTTGCTCAGTGGGGCTTTGAATTAGCCAAACCATTGTCCAAATCTCTTCAAAATATATTGTGGTGCTAAATGTTAGAGAATGTTATAGAAGTTCTACAGGATATCATCAGGTAAGGAACAAACAATGGAGAGAATGTATCTCTTGATTAGATCTTGCGATGTCACAAGTATAACCAACATGTTGACCACCAGATTTACAAACTGGATCACAGACAATCCCTACTGAAACCAAAAGACCTACAAGGTGAACTGACATTTGGATTTGTTGGAAAAGCAAGGGAAAATTATTAGAGTATTAGGGGAAGGGGAAGGGGAACTAGGAGAAGGAAAAGAAGAAAAGAAAAAAAAAGGAAAATGAAAAAGGGGTAAGGGAAAGAAATAGGGGACAAGAGAATACTGATGAGGAGGGAGGAAGGGAGGGGGAAACAAAGAAGACCAAGGAGAACCAAAATTGGCAACAGGAACAGTTGGGGGAGCGTGTTGGGAGTGAGGGTCATCGGAGTGGGTATACATTGTTTCTGTATTCTTAGGTTCAGTGAATTTGGAGCTGAAAGAAATCAATGTGAGTTGGTGATGCAAAGAATACATTTCACATCATGAATGGAATAGAGAAAGGTAGCAGGGAAAAAAAGCAGGATCGGGAAAGTTGCAGAAATGTCCTTACAGATTGGACATTGAACCCAAGTCAGTAGAAAGTAGCAACAAAATACTGATACCTTCTACTCCACAATAATGTGACTTAAAAACAAAGCAGACTTTGATGATCTCTCCTAGTGGAAGCGTGCAACACTGGGATATAAAGTAATACAGAGAATGAAAGTATCCCCGTAGAATATTTGAAAATAGCCATGTTTTCTTACTCTTTTCTATCATATCCGTATCTCTTGTCTCTGAATTCATCAATGAACCTCCTAGAAAGTAACACCTTTAAAAACCCAATCTGGATCTCATCTAGCATTAGGATTTCATTTTAAAATATAAACCGAAACTCCAAGAGGAAGTGCTTTGCCCATGATTACGAAAGTAAGCAACAGAGCAGCTCCCGAGATTCGACCGCGAGACCTAAAGCTCATCCACCCTCGCGATCTCGATCTCGACTCTCCAAGGTGAGAGCTAACGGATCCGCACTCACGCACTCACCAGTGCTGTGTTTTGATCCTGTATCGCATCCGCGTGAGCTGCGGACCTGATAAAAGCACGCGCAGTTCAGTTCCCCTCCTGCCATTGCCAGAGTTGCAGTCGGCTCTAGGGCTGAATTGTTTCTTGCTGTTGCGGGCTCACAGGTTTCTAAACCTCTGGCTTGGGTTATTGACATTTCCCCTTTTAGTTCTTTAATCCCCCCTTTATTTTTACCTTTTAATTCCCCCTTTATTTTTCCCCTTTAATTCCCACTTTATTTTTCCCTTTAATTTCTTATTTTTCCCTTTAATTCGCCCTTTATTTTTCCCTTTAACTCACCCTTTATTTTTCCCTTTAATTCCTCCTTTATTTTTCCCTTTAATTCTCTTTATTTTTCCCTTTAATTCCTCCTTTATTTTTCCCTTTAATTCTCCCTTTATTTTTCCCTTTAATTCTCCCTTTATTTTTTCCCTTTAATTCTCCCTTTATTTTTCCCTTTAATTCCCCCTTTTTTTTTTCTCTTTAATTTCTGCTTTATCTTTCCCTTTAACTCACCCTTCAAGTTCTCCTTTAATTCCTCCTCGTATCAGGCTGAGGGGCCGGGAGGGAGAACTCCCTCCCGGCCCTGAAGCCTGCTTCCAAAATGAAGCTTTTTCATTTCGGCAAGAAAAAGCAGTTTCCACCTGGTCCCTCCATCAAGCTGCCGATGTTCTTTGGGTTCCAAAAATCCCTCTACATCCCAGGATACATGATCCAGAGCAAGGACCTCCGGAAGATTCACAAAGCTGCCTTGGCAGGCAAAGTGGCAAAAGTGCAGTATCGGCTGCTGTTAGGAAAAAACAGTGTAAACGATCAGGATAAAAAGAAGCGGTAAGAGCAAAGCTTGGGAGAGGGGGAGAGAAGCGAAAGCCCCCACCGACGGAACCTCAGACATCCTACCCCCATCCCTCCCCCTGAATGTTTGTCCCCTGCCCCAATTAACCTCCTCGAAATCAAAACACCTGAGTACCTGAGACAGGGTTAAAGTCAGGCTTTGACTCCTAGAGATTGGATAACGAGTCACAAAAACTGGTGATGCCTCCTCCCTCCTGCCTGTCCATTTTCAGTGAACTGGAAACTCCTTCCTTTGGCTTTTAACCCGGGTACAACTGGCATATTCTTAAATCAGTACAACGTGAGAGCTAATACTCTGCTGAAATATTGACATGCTTTAAAAGGACTGTGTCACAGTATCCATGAGGATATTTGAGGGATTTTCTTGGTAAAGTTACTGGAATGTTTTACCATTTCCTTCTAAAGCTCATTTTGACAGATAAGGAAATTGCGGCAACCAGAGTTCAGTAACCTGCTTAGGATCACACAACTGTAAGTATCTGACATCAAATTTGAACTCGGGTAGATGTCTTCCTGATTCAAAACCCAGAACACATTATTGTGCCACTTAGCTGCCCCAATTTGGACAAGATATGTGAAGAGTAAAAATTTAAAGGCAGAAAACTGCTTTTAAGATCTACTCTATATATCAGGCACAGGGTTAATAGCAACAGATACAAAGGATTGGGGAACAGGGATTGTTCCTACATTGTAGGAGCTCAGTCAGGTAAGGGATTTAATGAGCAAGGCAGCCTGAGAAACAGAGGAACCAGGAGAGACTAGTGTTACAAAACCTAGAGAGAAGGGAATAGCAAGAGAAAGGATGTAGTTTTAAAGGAGGGTCAAAAAGAAGGAGAATGGAGAAAAGACAATTAGATTTGGCAACTAAGAGATCCATTAGAAGAAAGAACATGAGTATCAACAGAAAATGACAGGAGAGGAATTGGAGATACCTCTTGTAGAGATTCCTCTCATGGCGTTTAGCTACAAAATATAGAGGCGTGGTATGATAGTGGGGATGGATTGATCAAGTAAAGTTTCTTTGGTGATTGGGGGAGAAGACATGGGTAAGTTTGGAGGCAAGCAGGGAAATAGCCAGAATGTAGTGAAAGATTGAAGATAAGTGAGTAGACGCATGATAGGTAAGATAGAATGCTATCTCTTGTATTTGTAGAAACATTTTCATTGGCAAGGAAAAGGGCTGCTACTTCATGTGAGGTGAAGGGAAAATATTGGTAGGAGGTATTTATAGATGAAATAGATGAGAAGGGTAAAAGAGATTTCAGGGAATGGCCTCAAATTTTGCTCAGTAAATATGAGCCAAGATTTTTAGCTCAAAAAGTGCAGAAGAGTGTACCATGGGAGGTTTGAGAAGAATTGAAAAAATTTCAAAAGACCTGCCATGGTATGTGGCATAATGAATTGTTTAGGGAAGTATAATATCAAAGGATTGCCTTGGATCAGTGAGAGCTCAATTGAGGTCACGTAACATAAATTTATAGTGGCCCTAGTAAGCACAGTTGCATGATTTTCTCCAGCCTTATTTGAAAACATATACACAGGAAGCCTGAGGCTTAGAAGGACAGTGTTGGCAATATGATACATGAGCAATAGATTTAAAGGAAGGCAATGGAGAGTTGAACAGCCGTAAGGGAAGTCAGTGGAGGGTTGAACAGCCATATTGCATAGTTCTCCAAAGAGTCAAGATGAAGAAAGGAGAAGAATGTAGCTAGTTCGGTAGTGATGGCCTTGGATTAGAAATCATGGTCTGGATGAAAAACAGAATTTAATTTTGCAAAGCAAAGGAATAGACAGAATGACAACAGATTGTGATCAGATGAGAGAAACGGGATTTGAAAGCATGGCAGTGCTGAATTTGTAGATGGTCTGCTGGGATAGGTGAAGTAGATCATAGGAAATGAAGTTGAGTGAAGTGAGTATGTCTAAGGAGTATGTCTAACCTGTATGTTGTTGAAGATAACACATGGGTGCAAATCACTATGTATAAACTAGATACATACAAGCAGAAATGGGAGTATTCTCACAGAGGGACAGCATTAATTTTAAAGGAAATAACTAAAGCCTCCTGATAGAAGGCAAGAATTTTGCTGAAATCAGGAGGTGGAAGTGTGGAGCATTCCAGTCATGGGGACAGCAAGTAAAGTTACTTAGTGTCAGAAGATGGAGTGCTATGAGTGGGGAAAGGACAGTGGACAAAAATTTATTAAATGTTTACTACGTAACTTACACTTTGCTAAGATTTTGGAATACACACAATTGTCAAAGACAAACCCTGCTGTCAGAGCACTCACGTTTCAATAAAGCAGATAACATGAAAACATAAAAGTACAAACATGATTCTCCATACAGGATAAACTAGGAATGATCAATGACATCAGTTTTAAGGGGGGTTGGGAAAAGCTTCTTTTAGAAGTTAGTATTTTAGCCAGGCTAGGGCAAGAGATGAAGGCAAGAGAAGAGAATTTCATGGTAAAAATGACTGGAGTCAGGAAGTGGGTGTGTTTTGTGCTACAGTGGACAGTATCTGCTCACTCCATGCTTACTCTCTCAACCAAACTACCGGTTACAATGGGCCAATTGGCTGCATGCTGTATAGAGCAGAAGAGACTCTAGTTGTCATAGAAAATAGAACTCAACCTAGAACTTGCTCAAAGTTTTTATATCTATGACATATATTCAAAGGCTTGTCATGTCTTCACTTTATTTTTCTTTAAATAATTTCCACAAGTATTCCCCCTACAACCCAACAATCCTAATTTCTTGAAAATATGGGGTATTGTATTTAATATAAACACATATAATATATATTTGTTAAAATACAAAAATAAACATAAATGCAAATGATTGGAAGTAACTCTTGCTTTAAAATATTTTTTTTTCTAAAACTAAAGAAAAATGAAAATCCTATACCTAAGCAGTATGTCAGTTCAAAGAAAATGTTAGTCCCTTTTTCAAGGTTGAGATACTTTTAAATATGATCAGAGAACTCTTGGTTATTGAGTCTAAACAGAATGTCACTATTTAATTTTCCACCACCAGTTTTAAGTTAGAGTATACTTGATGTAGAGACATACTCAAAAAGGTGAATATGGAATTTGTAAGTGAATATGGAACTTGTGAATTCATTGAAAATGGTCTCAGATTCTTCCCGTCTCCCCTCTACTTTTATGGATATATTCTCCCCTAAAATGCACAGAAACCAAGTTGCCCTCCCATCCTGCTTTCACTCAGCATGATGGTTTACTTTCTTTTTCACCCTCTTTTCCTGTATTTTGAGAATTTTATGCCGCTTTGCTTCCTTCCTTTCACTACTCATAACTCAGTTTCCTGCTTAAGTAATTTCACAAATATAGACAAACACCTTTTAAAAAATTCCTTTTTCCTTTCTGCCAGTTCCTTCCCAGAAATATCATTCTTTTATCTTGTCTTCTTTCCTGAATAAAAAAAGCCTATGTTTATATCATAGCTGATAAACAAGGAGTATGCCTGGATTAAGAAAGAATTAGTAGCATGAACTGAATGAACAAATTTCAGTTTCTATAAAGTTCCCTTCATAATCTCAATAATCAAAGGCTTCATTTCATCTCCTCTTTTTCTAATTGAATTTTTAAAAACATTAGCAGTTAACTTTTGTAAGAGACATAAAAGTCTTATGGGTTGTTTTTCTGTTTTGTTTACTAATTTAATCACTAATTTGTATTCCCCCTAATGACCCAGAAAGACCTGAATTATATTGAACCTTATGTACTTTCTTGTTGTTGGACCCTGAGCAAATTTATTTCTCAGTTTCTTCAATTTCCTCAAGTATGAGGATGATAATACCTACTTCCCAAAGCTCAAATGAGGTAATATTGGTAAAATGCGGAGCACAGTCTCTGAGTCATAGTAGACACATAAGAGATGCTAGCTTTCCTCTTTATTAAGGTACATCCAAGAAGGGGGAGGAAAAATTCTCTTCCCCTCTAACTCAGACACTGGAAGAAGGCCAGAAGGAAAAGGCAAAAGGAGAGTTCTGAAAAAACAAGAAAAAAATAAAATATACCAATATGAATATTTATATGAATATTCATTACATCAGTAATACATGAATTTATTGTTATGAATATTTCCTCCACCAATACATAACACAACCTCTTTACAACTTGGTGTAGATAATTAGCTAGGAGCAGGTGGTTTTCAATGGATAGAATGCTGGGCTTGGGGTCAGACTCATCTTTGTGGAGTTCAAATCTGGTGTCAGATACTAGCTGTGTGGCTCTGGGCAAATCTCTCAGTCTTGTTTGTCTCAGTTTCATCATCTGTCAAATGAGTTGGAGAATGAAATGGCAAACTACTCCAGTATCTTTACCAAGAAAACTCAACATGAGGAGACAAAAGTGGAACAGGATTAAAATGACTAGACAGAGACTGACATGTATTTAACAAATACACCATCAATGAAAACATTCATCCTCCTTTGAGCAACCTGGTAATATCTTTATGACCTTAGTTCGATTGGGCCATGGACAGCAGACATACCAGACCCTTACTTCAAATCCTATCCTCCATGGCCGAACTGCTAAAATGTTTACCCTGCTGGAATAGCCTATGGCCACCTAGAGCTGCATTTCAGTGCGTGTTTGTAGACAGTGCACACACATGCACATGTGCTTGTACAAAGATACAATATGTAAATGTATAAGGGATTTTTATGAAGCAGCTGCTTCATTAAATATTTTGTAATTGTGGACAAATATCTTTGTGATAAAAGTTATTAGACTTAACCACCAGGCACAGTGAAGCTCACTTATAATCCCAGTTACAGGGAGGCCAAGGCTGGCAGATCTCTGGAATTCATGAGTTCTGGGTTGCAGTGGGCCATGCCTATAGGATCTCTGCTCTATTTGGTATTAGAATGGTTAATTGCAAAGTACAATGGGCCAGCAAGTTACCTCAGGAGAGGTGAAGCAACCCAGATCAGAACCTGAGCAAAGTTCCCTTGATAATCTGTAGTGAAATCTACATCGATCTGCTAGATATTTCTCCTGCTCTAGCAATTTTGTGTATCACATCCAGCAATGAGAGTTAACCCACATTTTGTATTTATTTATGTGAGATAAGTGGCCATTTATTTTGGAAATGATTTACAGTTTAGGCATAAAAATAATAATGCATGGTATATTAAAAATTATCCTAACAATATTGCAATATTTATTGCTGCAGTATAATATCAAAGAATCACATTGCTCTTTCATTTCTGTAGAACATGTCTTCATTTGGCCTGTGTTACTGGACATTTAGATGTTGTGTCCCTATTAGTAGAAAGAAAATGTGAACTGGATTTGTTGGATCAAGATCGTCGAACACCCTTAATGAAGGTATGCATTAGTTAACCATGCTGTTCAATGAAATGAATTTGGATTTCTGTTTTTGATTAAGAAAATGAACTATTAGTACATAGCTCATTTAAATATCACCAATGTTGCTTGAATATACTAAATTTTATCTTACAGTATTATTTCTTTGTATACTATTGACAGGCAATCCAATGTCAGCAGGAGGAGTGTGCAACTATCTTGCTTGAACATGGTGCAGACCCTAATATTGGAGACAACAACAACAATGCTCTTCATTATGTTGCGTATTTTCAGAACATAGACATCGCAGCAAAACTGCTTCGCTATAAAGCTGATATTGAAGCAAAAAACAAGGTGGAAACTAACAATCTTGTAAAATAAAGTAGATTATCATCTAAAAAATCATAGTATCCAATGTACACATTTTATAATTCATTTATTTATGGAAGTATTTCTTTAATGAAAATAATTTAAAATCATTCTGTCATAATTCTGAAGTTCATTAGTCTTCAGAATTTCTAATGTAGGATGGAGGGGTGAGGAAGTCAGGGAGCACATATTACACTGGAGAGATTTCATTCACAGTGGAACTCCTAAGAAGGAAATTCCCTCTACTGATTTAGACCATGGATTGCTTTATGATTTAATCTTTAGAATATGGATTTTTCAACTGGGATCCATTAACTTTGAAAATGCTACAATAAGTTTATAGTTATTTCAATGTAATTGGTTTTGTTGTTTTGTATCTATTTTGGACATTTAAAAACATGATTCTGAAAAGTGGTTCATGACAAAGAAAAAGTTAAGAAACCCAGTGTTAGGGAGAGTCCTGGAGGTACTACATGGTCTCCCACTCAGTACATGTGTCAGCTGCAGGCCCTAAATCTAGGTCTTACTAACTTTGATGCCAGCTAGCTGTTCCATCAAATCTGTCTCTCCAGAATCTTCTTCGCATGGTCTATTAGGTCTGCTTCTCAGAATGCATTAGTTCTAGCAGATATTACCTGTATTGTTTTCTACATATAGACCTTTACAATGTGACTTTGTCATGAGGAAATGCCATAAGGCTTTTAGGAAAAACCTTTTGAAGTTTGTTCCTACTAGATATAGCTACACAGACAGAGTTTTTACAGGAAAAATTCTTAAGTACATGCTTTCTTTATCCTAATGACTACACATTTTCTTTTTTAGAACTGCTGAATGATTCCTGATTTGCTAAGACCTAATTCTTAGTCATTGTCACTTGAAAGAGAAAAAAAAAACAATAAATATATTAGGAGGGTTGATAAGAAAGGGAAAATGCTAGGTGAATGACTTTGTTTCAGGTTTAGCCCTCTCAAAACAAGACTGGTTTTTAATTTTTTAAATTTCTTGTTGTTGAGTCTGTTGTACACCTCAGGAGAATGGGTAAAAACAAGTAGTTTTCAACGTTAATCTCAGCCAGCATATAACTTTACCTTAGTAGAGTTCCGATGAAATAAGTTTGGCTCCATTTGGACAATAATTGCTTATGAAATGAAAAAAGAGAGAAGATACTCATGAAATAATATGAAAGATTCCCTTAGAAAATTTGAATTTCTGTTTTGTGATTTGATATCTACTTTTACTCTATCATTTTACATATAAGGAAACTTACAGCCCAGACAGATGAAATAATTTGCTTTATGGTCACATAGGGATTAACTAACAGAAGCAAGATTAATGCTCTAGTCTTCTCACTCGAGTGTTCCATTGTACCATATTTTCTGAACATGTCATTAGCAAATTCACAAAATATTTGCAAAATGTCATAAATTGAACTGAAATAAATATAGAATGCTTACTTAATATAACAATATCTTTATTCTAACTTTGCAGGAAGGCCTTACACCACTTTTTTTTGCAGTTAGAGCAAATAAGTGTGATATGGCAGATTTTCTGTTAAAGAATGGAGCAAATGTGAATGCCTTGGATATCTTTCAGAGGTATGATAATTAAAGCTTAAAAGACATGAAACCCCAATGTTTTTTGAGGAATAAAAACAACTTAAATAATGGAACACTTAGTGAACAACAATAATTGAAATTGAATATCATTGCAAAGCATTGAAAAATGTCAACATCAGTTATGAAAAGAAAATATCCTTATATTTATGAATGCAAGAAGGAAAAAAAAGTTTATTTGGGCATACTAATCATTGTTTACTATTTGCAGTTTTCTTTATTGATTTTAAATCAGCTACGATTATTCCATAGAACTTTTGAACTCTCATAATTCAGCTGATTCTCTTTATGAAATAATCTTAAAATCATTTGCATGGGGATTATAGCATGGAGCATCATCTATGAAAAGGGAAAAAAATCCCTATTTATGACTCTGCAAGAGAAAAAACAGTTCATGTGGGCATACTAACTATCATTTATTGGTGATTATTATTTGCAGTTTTCTTTATTCAGTTTAAATTAGTTAAGATTATTCCATAGAAGTTTTGAACTCTCATAATTCAGTTGATTCTCTTTATGAAGTAAGTTTAATGTCACCCATGAGGATTATACCTTGTATTTTCCTGCTACTTCTTGTTTCAATTTTCTCTTAAGAATATGCACATTGTTAAATGCAAATAAATAAATAGAATGATATGATGACATATTTTGATGGACCCTTTATCTTATACATTGTGAATACTCATGCCACGGATTCAAATTTTAATCCTTCCATCCAATCTCATCCTACAGGACTTTTGTCATTAAGAACCTAGGAAACTCCCTGAATTCTTCCCTTTGTTCTTTTAATATTTGAGGACCAGTGCAAGCTTTTGTTTTCAATTCAAGATTAGGCCACCTCTTTTTCTATTCATGTATGTTTGTGACATCACTTACTACATCAGACTCATCAAAATCACCTACTTGTACTCTCCATACATATGTCCATGGATTTTGGGGATTATCTAAATTTTGATTCTTCTGAAATCATGTGTTTCTGTTAAGTATTTTGTAAAATTTACTGTGGCCAAATATCATTCCTGAAAGAATACTGATGTTTATAAAATGAGCTTTTGTGGCAGTGTGAGCATTAGAGAAATGCTGTATGGTTTCTCAAATGAGATCCTACTGGATTTTGTTTTCTCAATAATTTTGAAACCAGTTCATTGTTGTTTTTCAATGCCCATGCAGACTTTTTGCGTGTATATGTCTATATGTATAAACACATGTACAAAGATATAGGTAAACCAACTAAATTAAATGGGGCTGCCCATTAAACTACATGGAATCTGGAAAATTCTTACTTTTCATGTAGTTTTTTAATATGGATTCTATGTCACCATATATGTGGGTCTTTTCCACATCAAAAAGCTTGCTGCAATTAGGAAAATGTCATCCCCAAATAGGAGCATTTGGAAATATTTCTGTCATATACAATCTATTCTTTTTGGACTTTGTGCAAAGCATCCTACATAGCATTGGCAAAAGCCAAAATATCCCTTTAGTGGAATGTGTTATCAAATCTTGTGTTCTTTTAACATTGCATGAAAGAAAATTTTTGGATATCACCAAAAAAATCCAAAACAAAACCCAATGACAGACCAATCCCAATCACAAAACTGATGTTATCCTAATAGATAAAAATGATTGGTTACTATTGTTGGAATGATTTCAGAATTAGTTGATTATGGTCATTCAGATCATAGACTGGCTGGAATTAAAAGTACAAATACAAATGAGAAGAAAGCATAAAGAAGAAATAGAGAAATGTAATCTGCTGTAATTAAAAATGCTATCAACTCTTCCCAATGAGAAAATCAAGCAAATACTAAACCATTGTTCCAATAAAAAAGGCAAAATAGCCCAGAAATTGCATCAGTTGGGAAATGACATCTCTCCCAACAAGAGAGCCATTATATTAACTCGAGCTTAGAATACAACACAATTTGTTAAAAATAATGAGGAGGAATATAGATGAAGATTAGTGTTGCTTCACAAAGAAATGAAAAACCATTAAAGAGAGAATTTGTTTCACTTTTCTCTAATTGCTGGGCATTCCTTCAATGTTCAATATTTGGTGAACACAAAAAGGACTACTATAAATATTTTTGTTATGGAGGTCCTTTTCCCTTTTTTATAATCTCATGAGAATACAGACCTAATATATCTGTTCTTCGAGGTTTACTTGCCTGTTGCAGATAGTTCAAATCGCTCTCCAGCATAGTTGGATCAGTTCACAACTCTACCAACAATGCACTAGTGTCCCAATTTTCTTACATATTCTTCAACTTATAACTTTTTCCTTTCTTATAGTATTAGTTAATATAATGGTTGTGAGATACTTCAGACTTGTTTGACTTCTTTCTAAACTTTTAGAGAAATTGGGTTTCTTCATCTGAAAAATTCTTGCTCATTTATTAACTGGGGAGTGGTTTGTATTCTTATAAATTTGACATAGTCCTTTATATATTTGGGAAATGAGGCCTATATCATAAATACTTGTTACATAAGTTATTTCCCAGCTTTCATTCTAATTTTGGTTGTATAAAAATTTTTGTTTTTATAAAAGCTTTTGCTTATGATATCATGCTTCTTGTTTAAGTCATGCTTTGACCTTATCTTAGTATACAATGTGAAATGTTGGTCTATACCTAGTTTGGGTCCTATTGTTTTCTAGTTTTTGCAGCAATTTTTGTCAAATAGTGAGTAATTCTTAACCCAAGGGGTAGGGTCTTTGGGTTTATCAAACACTAGGTTGCTATGATCATTGACTATTCTCTGTTCCACTTTTCCGCTACTCTTTTATGGACAGTACCAGAAAATTTTGATGATTACTGCTTGATAATGTAGTTTGAGATCTGGTATTGCTAGACTATCTTCTTTTATATTTTCTTTTCATTAATGCCCTTGATATTCTTGATGTTTTCTTCAAGGAAATGAATTTTGTTTTTGTTTTATGATTTTCTAGCTCTATCTAATGATTTTTGATAGTTTGTTCCATGACACTGAGTAAATAAATTAATGTAGGTAAAATGATCATTTTTTATATTATTGTTTATATCTTATTTTTGTCAAAAGAATTTTATAATTGTATTCAGACAGTTCCTGGGTTTGTTTTGGCAGTAGACTCCCAAGAAATTTATTTTGTTTATATCTATTTTGCATGGAGTTTTTCTTCCTGCCTCTTGATTATGGGCCCTGTTGGTCATATAAAGAAATGGAAATGATTTATGTGTGTTGGACTACAACTTTACTAAAGTTGTTAATTATTATAGTTCAATATTTAGTTGATTTAGGATACTTTCAGTATACCATTATATATCATCTGAAAGAGTGATCATTTTGTTTCTCATTGCCTATTTTAATTTATTCTATTTCTTTTTCTACTTTTGTTACTATAGCTAACATTTTTAGTATTATGTCAAAAAATAATCATGACAATTGACATCCTTGCTTCACTCCTGATTTTACTGGGAAGTCTTCTAGATTATCTCCATTACATATAATGCTTGCTGATATTGTTAGGTAAATACTGCTTATCATTTTAAGGAATATAAAATGTTGCTTTTCTTTTTACTCTCTAGTGCTTGTTATAGGAATAGGTGCTGTATTTTATCAAAAGCTTTTTAAAGCATCTTTTGAGATAATCATATGGTTTCTATTGCTTTTGTTATTGATATAGATAACTCTATTGACAGTTTACCTGATATTAATCCAGTCTTGCATTTCTGGTCTAAAGTCGATCTGGCCATAGTTTATAATCCTTGTGATACATTGCTGCAAAATCATTGCTGTTGAGTAAGAATTTTTTTCCATTGATATTCCTTTGGGAAATTAGTCTATAATTTCCTTTCTCTGTCTAGGTCTTTCTGATTTAGGTATGGTGTCAAATTGGTGCCAGAAAAGGAATAGTAGAACTCTTTCTTTGCCTATTTTCCCAAATAATTTATATAGTATTAGAATTAATTTTTCTTTGAATGATGATTAGAATTCCCAAGTGAACCCATTTGGCACAGGGACTTTTTTTTTCCTTAATGACTTTCTCAATTACTTTTTTTTAAGGTATCGTTATTTAAGCAAGCATCCCATTTTCCTGATCTATTATTAATCTAGGTAATTGATATTTTCCTAAATATTCATTGATTTTTCCTTATATGGTGAGATTTATTGGCATAGAATTGGACAATTTTTAACCTAATGATTGTTTTTATTTCTTCATTGGTGATAATTTCATTCATTTTCTTTTTGACAGTGGACACATGGTTTTCACCATTTTTTAAAAACACATTAACCAATGGCTTATTTCATTGATTTTTCATTAAAACAGCTAGTAGATTTATTTACTAGTCTAATACTTTTCTTAATTTTTTTGTTTACTTTAAATATTTTGAATCTCATATTTGGTTGTGAGGAATTCTAATTTGGTACTCAGTTGAGGATTTTAAAAATTTATTCTCTTATTAGGTGTTTTTTTTTGTTTTGTTTTGTTTTGTTTTGTATTTGTTTTGAGTTTCATACACAGTTCATTGATCTATTCTTTGTCTATTTCACTGAAATAAGAATTTAGAGAAGCAGATTTTACCCTAACTACTATTTTGGCTGCATCTCATACATTTTGGTATGTTATCTCATTATTGTCATTCTCTTTTATGTCCTACAACTTTGCTAAAGTTGTTAATTCATTCTAGTATTTTAGTTGTTTCTCTAAATATTCCATATCACTGCAAAGAGGGATAGTTTTGTTTTCTCATTACCTACTTTAAATTCTTCAATTTCTTTTTTTTTTTTCTTTTGCTGATAAAGCTAACATTTCTAGTACAATATTAAATAGCAGTGGTTATAAGGGGCAACCTTGTTTTAACCCTAATTTTATTGGGAATGTTTCTATCTTATCTCCATTGAATATAATGCTTGATGATGGCTTTAGATAGGTGATATTTATCATTTTATGAAAAACTCAATTTATTCCTATGCTCTCTTGTTGCTGTTGTTGTTTGTAATAGGAATGGGTGTTTTATTTTGTCTATTGAGATAATCATATGATTTCTGTTAGTTTGCTTATTAATATAGTCAATCAATGCTGATAAATTTTCTGATATTAAGACATCTTTGTATTCCTGGTATAAATATCATTTGGTCATTTTGTATTATTCTTGTGATAAATTCCTATAATCTCTTCTAAAATTTTATTTGTTTCTTCTTATTTCCCAGTTAAATTTAAAATGTATTTTAACATTTGTTTTTAAAAGTTTTGAGTTCCATATTCTTTCTCTTGTGCCTGTCCACAGCTCCGATTAAGAAACCACAAGTGAAGTTATGCAAAACATTTCCATAGAAGTCACATTGAGAAAGAAAACATAGATGTCCCATCATAAAAAAAAGAAGAAGAAAAAAGCTTGAAGTATAGGTAGGGACAGAGGGAAGGAGAGAGAGAAAGGAAGGAATAGAGGGAAGGAGAGAGACAAGACAGGGAAGGATGGAGGCATGAAGAAGGCGAAGAGGAAGGGAAGGAGGCAGAGAGATGGAGAGGAAGAAGGAGAAAAAGATTGAAAAGGAGAGGGAAGAGAAAGTATGGTTCATTCTGTATTCAGACACAGTTTCTTAAATCAGTCCTTCAGAATAGTCATAAAATATTTTATTGCTTAGAGTAGCAAAGTCATTCAAAGTTGGTCATCTCAAACCATTGCTATTAATTAGTACACAGTATATGTCACTTTGCTTGAATTCATGGATGACTTTCCAGTATTTTTTTTCTGAGCTTAACATTTAACAAAGAATAATATCCCATGGCAATCATATGCCATATTATTCAGCCATTTCCCAATTGGTGGGCTTCTCCTCGATTTCCATTTTTTTTTTTGCCCTGAGAAGAGAACTTTTACAAATATTTTTGTACTTATAGTTGTGTTTACTTTAAAAAATCTCTTTTCATATTTAAAGTTAGTAGTGGTATTATTAGGTCAAAGGATATACCTGAATTTCTAGCTCTTTGGGCATAGATCATATCTTCTGATCATTTATCATTTGGGCCATAACTCATTATTTTTTAAAAAAAAATTACTCAGTTTCCTCTATGTTTGAGAAATAAGGCGTTATCAGTGAAACTTGCTCCAAAATTCTGTTTATAATTACCATTGTAATCATATTCCCCCTTGTTCTATTCTCTCTCCTTTCACACTAACACTCCACAAAAAATGTTTTATTATTGACCAAACCCTACCCCAATATGCTCTCTTCATTTATCACTCCTTCTTCTTCCAATATTCCATTACTGTCCTATTTTCCTTTAAAAGAAGATATTTCTATACCTGTATATTGTACATTATTTTCTTTTTGAACCAGTTCTAATGAGAATGAGGTTCATTTACTTCCCCTCTCATCTCCTTTTCCACACTAGTATAGAACCTTTTTCTTGCCTCTCTTTTTATGGCAGATAATTTACACCATTCCACTGTTCTCTTTCCTTTTCTCCTAGTGCATTCATCTATCACCTCATAATTTCATCATTTTTATTTTGTCTGTCTTATTTTATTATTATGTTTACCAACTATGTTCAAAAAGGTTTTTTACATTTGTTTTTACAATTTTTGAGTTCTAGATACTTTCCCCTTATTTCCTCCCACAATTAAGAAACCACTTGTGAAGCTAGGCAAACCATTTCCATAAAAGTCAAGTTCTAGAAAAATAAACATAGATGTCCAAATCTAATGAAAGGAAAAACACTCAAGAAAAATTAAATAAAAAAAAAACAGAGAAATAGAGAATGTTTTAATCTGAGTTCAGACACAATCAGTTCCTTCTGTGGGTAAGGATGGGTACTTTCTTCATAAGTCCTTCAGAGTAGTTGTGGATGATTATACTATGGAGAATAGCAAAGCCATTTACATCTGGTCATTGCAAAACACTGCTATTACTTTGTATCCAATCCATTTCACTTTGCTTGTGTTTGTGGAGGATTTTCTGAGTTTTGTTTTGTTGTTTTCTTTTTTTCTGAAAACATTCTACTCAACATTTCCCAAAGAACGATAATATTCCAAAGTAAACACACACTTCAGTTTATTGATCCATTACCCAATTGATAGGCATCTCCTAATTTCCCAAGCTTTTTTGCCCTGAGAGTTGCTGTGAATATATTTTATATGTAAAGGACATTTTTCCTTTCTTTTTTTTCCTAAACTTTTTTGGTATTCATGCCAAGTAGTGGTAGTGTTAGGTCGAAGGATATGCATGAATTTGTAGCTCTTCAGTTGCAGATCATATATTTTGATCATTTATCAATTGGTGAATGATTTAACTTTTATAAATTTAATTCATTTCTCTTCATGTTTGAGAAATGATGACTTATCAGAGAAACTTGCTTTGAAATTCTTTTTGCAATTACTATTGCTAACTATAATTCCCCCTCCTCCCTCCCAATTTATTTTCTCCCTCCTTTCACCCTCTCTCTCCTCAAAAGTGTTTTGGTTCTGGGACCTCCCCCAATATGCCTTTTTCTTTTCACTTCACCCCCATTTCCCTCCTATTTCCCTGCAGAATAAGATATGTTTCTACATATCTTATTGACTATATATTATTCAATACATATTATTATTATTAAAAGAGTTAAGATTCACATTCTCATAGTCTCGTCTCCTTCTTCCCATTTGTAATGTGCAGGCTAGCTTTCTGGAGGTCCTCCAGAAGGGTCTTGGTCTCAGCAGGATAGACACCACTAGAATGGTCAAGAATAGAGACTAGATTTCTTTATTCTAGCCCAGTCTTGACCTTAGTGCAAAAGGCATGAAAGCCATCAGTAGGCTGGTCAAAGACTGTCTGTCTTTCAGTCCTCCTTAGCCCTTATAATGCCTTATTGTAATTAGATCATTACAGGATACTAATTGTGTGTCAACTTAGAGAATCATTACATCACCATACTATGTATATATGTGAACTGGAGAACCATCATCTCATCTTTTCCTCTGAGTTGACAGCTTATTTCAAGTATACTTCTCCAGAGTTCCAGTCCTCTACAACCTTCACTATAAGTTTTTTTTCTTGACTCTTTTTTTTTTGATAGATAATTTTCACAATTCTACTTCTTTTCCCTTTTACCCAGTAGATCCCTCTCACCACTAAATTTCTTTTTTTTTTTTTTTTTTCCTTTCTTTACTTTTTTTTTTTTTTTTTTTTTTTTTTTTTTTGCTGTTGAGGCAATTGGGATTAAGTGTTGACTTGCCAGGGTCACACAGCCAGGAAGTGTTAAGTGTCTGAGACCAGATTTGAATTCAGGTCCTCCTGACTTCAGGGCTGGTGCTCTATGCACAGTGCCACCTAGCCCCAACTTCATTATTATTATTATTATTTTTTGAGGCAATCTGGATTAAGTGACTTGCCCAGGGTGGTTAGGTTCTTACTAAGTGCTAATGAGATAATGAGATATTAGGTTCTTAGTAGGTGCTAAATCGGTATTTAACAATTCTCTAGTTCTGGCCTTTGGGGGGAGTTTTACCCCTTTGAACTCCTGGGGAGGAGCTTGCATGCTTAGGAGGAGCAAGTTCATTGGTTGAAGTATTTTTCCCAGAAGCCCTTGCATTATCCCATGCCCATTCTCTTGGAGGATAAAAGAAGGCATCACTCAAGAGATTGAGAGTCTTGTCTGGGCTAGATCTGGGGTGGCTCTCTGGAGGAAAGAAGAGTCTCTACTCTAGGTCAGAGTTGGCAGCTGAGAGATTGAGTTGAGACAGCAGATCTCCTCCCAGATAGCAATCAGCAGTCTCTGGAGACAACAGAACATTACACAGGGTCACACAGCTAGGAAGTGTTAAGTGTCTGAGACCACATTTGAAATCAGGTTCTCCTGACTTCAGGGCTGATGCTCTATCCACTGTGCCACCTGGCTGCCCCAATTTCATTATTTTTTTTAAATTTTATCCCTTTGTATTCAACTTAAACTTGTGTCCTTTGTTTACATATACTCCTCTTACCTTCTTAATAATGAGAACGTTCTAGGAATGTAAGCAGATAGGCCTTATGATATCATTTTCCTTGTTACCTCCTTATGTTTATTTTTTCTCATTTTAAAAAATTAATTTTATAATTAAAACATTTTTAGACAGTACATATGCATAGGTAACTTTTTACAACATTATCCCTTGTACTCCCTTCTGTTCCAAATTTTTCTCCTCCTTCCCTCCACCCCCTCCCCTAGATGGCAGGCATTCCCATCCATATTTAATATGTTATAGTATATCCTAGGTAAAAAATATATATGTGCAGAACCAATTTTTGTTGTTGTTGTTGTTGTTGCAAAGGAAGAATTGGATTGGGAAGGTAAAAATAACGGAGAGAAAAACAAAAAATGCTAACAGTTTACACTCATTTCCCAGTGTTCCTTTCCTGGGTGTAGCTGATTCTGTCCATCATTGATCAATTGGAATGATATTATCTCTTGTCTATGTTGAAGATATCCACTTCCATTAGAATACATCCTCATACAGTATCCTTGTTGAACTGTGTAATGATCTCCTAGTTCTGCTCATTTTGCACAGCATCAGTTGATGTAATTCTCTTCAAGCCTCTCTATATTGATCCTGTTGGTCATTTCTTACAGAACAATAATAGTCTATAACATTCATATACCATAATTTACCCCACTATTCTCCAATTGATAGGCATCCATTCATTTCCCCATTTCTAGCTACTACAAAAAGGGCTGCCACAAACATTTTGGCACATAAAGGTTCCATTCCCCTCCTCAGTATTTCTTTGGGATATAAGCCCAATAGCAGCAATGCTGGATCAAAGGGTCTGCACAGTTTGATAACTTTTTGGGCATAATTCCAGATTGTACTCCAGAATGGTTGGATTCTTTCACAACTCCACCAACAATGCATCAGTGACCCAGTTTTCCCACATCCCCTTCAACACTCATCATTATTTATTCCTGTCATCTTAGCCAATCGGACAGGTGTGTAGTGGTATCTGAGAGTTGTCTTAATTTGCATTTCTCTGATCAATAGTGATTTGGAACACTTTCATATGAGTGGGAATAGTTTCAATTTCATCATCTGAAAATTGTCTGTTCATATCCTTTGACCATTTATCAATTGGAGAATGGCTTGATTTCTTATAAATTAAGAGTCAATTCTCTGTATATTTTGGAGATGAGGCCTTTATCAGTACTTTAACTGTAAAAATGTTTTCCCAATATGTTACTTTGCTTCTAATCTTGTTTGCATAAGCTTTTGTTTGTACAAAAGCTTTTTAATTTGATGTAATCAAAATTTTCTATTTTGTGATCAATAATGATCACTAGTTCTCCTTTGCTCACAAATTCCTTCCTCCTCCACGAGTCTGAGAGGTAAACTATCCTATGTTCCTCTAATTTATTTATGATCTCATTCTTTATGCCTAAATCATGGACCCATTTTAATCTTATCTTAGTATGTGGCCTTTAAATGTGGGTTCATGACTTGTTTCT
Source organism: Sminthopsis crassicaudata (assembly GCF_048593235.1). Classification (NCBI taxonomy): domain Eukaryota; kingdom Metazoa; phylum Chordata; class Mammalia; order Dasyuromorphia; family Dasyuridae; genus Sminthopsis; species Sminthopsis crassicaudata. The sequence continues at coordinate 266,697,367 of NC_133621.1, forward strand.
GCCATACTAATTTCCAGTTTTCCCAACAGTTTTTGTCAAATAATGAATTCTTGTCCCAAAAGTTGGGATCTTTGGGTTTGTCAAACACGAGATTGCTATTTTTATTCACTATCTTGCCCCGTGAACCTAACCTAATTCACTGATCAACTAGTTTATTTCTTAGCCAATACCAAATGATTTTGGTGAGTGCTGCTTTATAATATTAGTTTTAGATCAGGTACAACTAGGCCATCATTTGATTTTTTTTTTTCATTACTTCCCTTGAAGTTCTCGACCTTTTGTTCTTCCATATGAATTTTGTTGTTATTTTTTCTAGGTGATTAAAATAGTTTCTTGGGAGTCTGATTAGTATAGCACTAAATAAATAGATTAGTGTAGGGAGTATTGTCATCTTGATTATATTCGCTTGGTCTATCCAAGAGCACTTAATGTCTTTCCAATTATTTAAATCTGATTTTATTTTTGTGGCAAGTGTTTTGTAATTTTGCTCATATAATTCCTGACTTTCCTTTGGTAGATATATTCCCAAATATTTTATACTATCGACCGTTATTTTGAATGGAATTTCTCTTTGTATCTATTGTTGTTGGATTGCATTGGTAATGTATAAAAATGCTGAGGAGTTATGTGGATTTATTTTGTATCCTGCAATTTTGCTAAAGTTCTGAATTATTTCTAATAGATTTTTAGCAGAATCTTTGGGGTTCTCTAAGTATACCATCATGTCATCTGTAAAGAGTGATAGTTTGATTTCCTCAATACCTACTCTAAATCCTTGAAGGTCTTTCTCGGCTCTTATTGCTGAAGCTAGAGTTTCTAGTTCTATATTGAATAGTAATGGTGATAGTGGGCAACCTTGTTTCACTCCTGATCTTACTGGGAAAGGTTCCAGCTTATCGCCATTACATATAATGTTTACTGACGGTTTTAAATATATGTTCCTTACTAGTTTAAGGAATGGTCCATTTATTCCTAAACTCTCCAGTATTTTTAGGAGGAATGGATGTTGGATTTTATCAAATGCTTTTTCTGCATCTATTGAGATGATCATATTTTTGTTATTTTGGTTATTGATATGGTCAATTATGCTAATAATTTTCCTAATATTGAACCAACCTTATATTCCTGGTATAAATCCCACTTGGTCATAGTGTATTATCCTGGGGACGATTTTCTGTAGTCTTTTTGCTAATATTTTATTTAAGATTTTATCATCAATATTCATTAGGGAGATTGGCCTATAATTTTCTTTCTCTGTTTTCAGCCTACTTGGTTCAGGTATCATTACCTTGTCTGTGTCATAAAAGGAATTTGGTAGGACTCCTTCAATCCTTATTTTTTCAAATAGTTTATATAGCATTGGAGTTCGTTGTTCTTTAATTGCTTGGTAGAATTCACATGTAAATCCATGTGGTCCTGGGAACTTTTACTTAGGGAGTTGGTTAATAGCTTGTTCTGTTTCTTTTTCTGAAATGGGACTATTTAGACTATTTACTTCTTCCTCTCTTAATCTGGGCAAGCTATATTTGTGAAGGTATTCTTCCATTTCATTTATGTTATCGAATTTATTGGCATAAAGTTGAGCAAAGTAGCTCCTACCTATTGTTCTAATTTCCTCTTCATTAGTGGTGAGTTCTCCCTTTTCATTTTTTTTAAATTTTATTTATTTATAGTTTTTTGACAGTATATATGCATAAGTATTTTTTTAAACATTATCCCTTGTATTCATTTTTCCAAATTATCCCCTCCCTCTGTCTACTCCCTCCCCTTGATGACAGGCAGTCTCAAATATTTTACATATGTTACAGTATAACCTAGATACAACATATGTGTGTAAATACCATTTTCTTGTTGCATATTAAGTATTAGATTCTGAAGGTATAAGTAACCTGGGTAGATAGACAGTAGTGCTAACAGTTTACATTCAATTCCCAGTGTTCCTTCTCTGGGTGTAGTTGTTTCTGTCCATCATTGATCAACTGGAAGTGAGTTGGATCTTCTTTATGTTGAAGATATCCACTTCCATCAGAATACATCTTCATACAACATACAGCGATCTTCGGGTTCTATTCATTTCACTCAGCATCATTCATGTAAGTCTCTCCAAGCCTCTCTGTATTCCTCCTGCTGGTCATTTTTTTTTTACAGAGCAATAATATTCCATAACCTTCATATACTATAATTTACCCAACCATTCTCCAATTGATGGACATCCATTTATCTTCCAGTTTCTAGCCACTATGAAAGGAGCTGCCACAAACATTTTGGCACATAAAGGTTCCTTTCCCTTCCTCAGTATTTCTTTGGGATATAAGCCCAATAGCAGCAATGCTGGATCAAAGGGTATGCAAAGTTTGATAATTTTTTGGGCATAATTCCAGATTGTACTCCAGAATGGTTGGATTCTTTCATAACTCCACCAACAATGCATCAGTGTCCCATTTTTCCCACATCCCCTCCAACATTCATCATTATTTGTTCCTGTCATCTTAGCCAATCGGACAGGTGTGTAGTGGTAACTGAGAGTTGTCTTAATTTGCATTTTTCTGATCAGTAGTGATTTGGAACCCTCTTTCATATGAGTGGATATAATTTCAATTTCATCATCTGAGAATTGTCTGTTCATATCTTTGACCATTTATCAATTGGAGAATGGCTTTATTTCTTATAAATTAGAGTCAGTTCTCTATATATATTGGAAATGAGACCTTTATCAGAACCTTTAACTTTAAAAATATTTTCCCAATTTGTTACTTCCCTTCTAATCGTGTTTGCATTAGTATTGTTTGTACAGAAACTTTTTAGTTTGATGTAAACAAAATCTTCAATTTTGTGATCAATAATGATCTCTAGTTCTCCTCTGGTCATCAATTCCTTCCTCCTCCACAAGTCTGAGAGGTAGACTATCCTCTGTTCCTCTAATCTATGTATGATCTCATTATTTATGTCTAAGTCATGGACCCATTTTGATATTATCTTGGTATTTGGTGTTAAGTGTGGATCCATATCTAATTTCTGCCATACTAATTTCCAGTTTTCCCAACAGTTTTTTCCAAATAATGAATTTTTATCCCTAATGTTGGTATCTTTGGGTTTGTCAAAGACTAGATTGCTATAGATGTACCCTTTTTTGTCCTTTGTATCTAATCTGTTCCACTGATCTACCGGTCTATTTCTTAGCCAATACCAAATGGTTCTGGTAACTGCTGTTATATAATGTAGCTTTAGATCACTTACACTTTGACCACCTTCATCTGACTTTTTTTTCATTAGTTCAATTGCAATTCTCGACTTTTTATTCTCCCATATGAATTTTGTTGTTATTTTTTCTAGGTCATTAAAATAGTTTCTTGGGAGTCTGATTGGTATAGCACTAAATAAATAGATTAGTTTGGGGAGTATTGTCATCTTCCTATCCAAGAGCACTGAATATCTTTCCAATTATTTAAATATGACTTTATTTTTGTGGCAAGTGTTTCGTAATTTTGCTCATATAATTCCTGACTTTTCTTTGGTAGATATATTCCCAAATATTTTATACTCTTAACATTTGTTTGGAATGGAATTCCTCTTTGTATCTCTTGCTGTTGCATTTTGTTGGTGATATATAAAAATGCTGAGGATTTATGTGGATTTATTTTGTATCCTCCCACTTTGCTGAAATTTTGAATTATTTCTAGTAGCTTTTTAGCAGAGTCTTTGGGGTTCTCTAAGTATACCATCATGTCATCTGCAAAGAGTGATAGTTTGATTTCCTCATTTCCTACTCTAATTCCTTGAATCTCTTTCTCGGCTCTTATTGCCGAGGCTAGCATTTCTAGTATTATATTGAATAGTAATGGTGATAGTGGGCAACCTTGTTTCACTCCTGATCTTACTGGGAATGGTTCCAGTTTGACTCCATTGCATATTGTGTTTACTGACGGTCTTAAATATATGCTCCTGATTATTCTAAGGAATAGTCCATTTATTCCTATACTCTCAAGCATTTTTAGTAGGAATGGATGTTGGATTTTATCAAATGATTTTTCTGCATCTATTGAGATGATCATGTGGTTTTTATTAATTTGATTATTAATATGGTAAATTATACTAATAGTTTTCCTAATATTAAGCCAGCCCTGCATTCCTCTTATAAATCCTACTTGATCATAGTGTATTATCCTGGGGATGATTTTCTGAAGTCTTTTTGCTAATATCTTCTTTAAGATTTTAGCATCAATGTATATTGTTCTGTAGTTTTCTTTCTCAGTTTTCGATCGATCTGGTTTAGGTATCAGTACCATGTCTGTGTCATAAAAGGAGTTTGGTAGGACTCCTTCATCCCCTATTTTTTCAAATAGTTTATAAATCATTGGGGCTAATTGTTCTTTAAATGTTTGGTAGAACTCACATGTAAATCCATCTGGTCTGGGGATTTTTTCCTGGGGAGTTGATTAATAGCTTGTTCTATTTCTTTTTTCTGAAATGGGACTATTTAAGCAATTTACCTCCTCCTCTGTTAATCTAGGAAGCATATATTTTAGGAGGAAGTCATCCTTTTCACTTAAGTTATCAAATTTATTGGCATAAAGTTGGGCAAAGTAATTCCTTATTATTTCTCTAATTTCCTCTTCATTGGTGGAAAGATCCCCCTTTTCATTTGTAAGACTAACAGTTTGATTTTCCTCTTTCCTTTTTCTGATCAGATTTACCAAAGTTTTATCTATTTTATTGGCTTTTTCATAAAACCAACTCTTGGTTTTATTTATTAAGTCAATAGTTTGTTTGTTTTTTTTTTTTACTTTCAATATTATTGATTTCTCCTTTTAATTTTTGTATTTCAAGTTTGATTTTTGGTTGGGGGGGTTTAATTTGGTCTTTTTCTAGGTTTTTAAGTTTCAGGCCCAATTTGTTAATCTTCTCTTTCAAATCTTTCTCTTTCTCTTTCAAATAAGCCTCTAAAGATATAAAATTCCCCCTTATTACCGCTTTAGCTGCATCCCACAGATTTTGGTATGATGTCTCATCATTGTCATTATCTTATGTGAAATTATTAATTGTTTCTATAATTTGCTGTTTTACCCAGTCATTCTATAAGATGAAATTATTCAATTTCCAATTACTTTTTGGTCTTTTTACCCCTAACTTCTTACTGAATGTAGCTTTTATTGCATTGTAATCTGAGAAGAAGGCATTTATTATTTCTGCCTTCCTACATTTAATTTTGAGATCTTTATGTCCGAATATATGGTCAATTTTTGTATAGGATCCATGAACTGCTGAGAAGAAAGTATATTCCTTTCTATCGCCATTCAGTTTTCTCCAAAGGTCTATCATACCTAGTTTTTCTAATGTTCTATTTACTTTTTAAATATCTTTCTTATTTGTTTTGTGGTTTGATTTGTCTACATCTGTGAGTGATTTGTCTAAATCTGGGAGTGCGAGGTTTAGATGTCCCATTATTATAGTTTTACTGTCCATTTATTCTTGCAATTCTCTTAACTTTTCCTTTAGAAATTTAGATGCTATACCACTTTGTGCATATATGTTTAGTATTGATATGGCTTCAATGTTTAAGCTACCTTTTAGCAGGATATAGTTTCCATCCTTATCGCTTTTAATTAGATCAATTTCTGCTTTTGCTTGATCTGAGATAAGGATGGCTACCCCTGCTTTTTTGGCTTTACCTGAAGCATAATAGATTCTGCTCCAACTTTTTACCTTTACTCTGCATGTATCTGCCTACTTTAAGTGTGTTTCCTGTAAACAACATATTGTAGGGTTCTGACTTTTGATCCAGTCTGCTATCCATCTCAGTTTGATGGGAGCGTTCATCCCATTCACATTTATAGTTAAAATGACTAATTCTGTATTTCCTGCCATCATATTATCTCCAGATTATGCTTTTTCCCTTGACCCCCCTGAACCCCTTCCCTTATATTTAATTTGTAGACCCCACTTGTGCCACGCAGCCCTCCCTTTTTTTTTGTATCCCTTCCCCTCCTTCCAAGTCCTTTCCCTTATTCCCCTTTTCCTTTTCCATTTTCCTCTCCCCCCTTTTAATGAGGTGAGAGAGAATTCTCTGAAAAACAAATATGTCAATTATTTACTCTTTGAGACTCTTCTGATGAGAGTAATATTCATGCAATGTTCCTCCCCCTCTCTAAATTCCCTCAGATATGGTATATTTTCTATGCCTCTTCCTGGGATGTAGTTTCCTACTTTTTATCACTCCTTCCCCTTTTTCTTATACTACCCCCTTCCCGTTACTACTCCCCCCTTTTTTTAACATCAGTAAAATCAAATTATCTATGTGGACTTTCTATATATCCACAACAGAGATACAGTTCTCAAGGGTTCTGTGTACCTTTTCCTGTTTCTCTTCAGTCTTGTGGATGTAGATCAAATTTTTTGTTTGTCTGTTTTTTTTTCTTAGAAACATATGGAATTCCTCTATTTGCTTGAATGACCATCTTCTTCCATGGAAGAAAATGCTAAACTTAGCTGGGTAGTTTATTCTTGGTTGCAATCCTTGATCTTTTGACTTTCTGAATATCAGGTTCCAGGCCCTTCGATCTTTTAATGTGGAGGCAGCCAGATCTTGAGTGACCCTTATTGTGGCCCCTTGATATATGAATTGATTTTTTTCTAGATGCTTGCAATAGTCTTTCCTTTGTGTGGTAATTCTGCGGCTTAGCCACAATATTCTGTGGAATTTTTTTTAAGGGTCTTTTTCAGAAGGTGTTTGATGAATTCTTTCCATGCCTATTTTCCCTTCTGTTTCTATTATCTCTGGACAGTTCTCTTTGATGCTTTCTTGTAAAATAGAATCTAGGCTCTCTTTTTGGTCATAGTTTTTGGGAAGTCCAATGATCCTCAGATTATCTCTCCTAGATGTATTTTCCATTTCTATAGATTTTCCCAGTAAGTATTTGATGTTATTCTCCAGCTTTTAATTTTTTTTGTTTTGTTTTGTTTTGTTTGACTGATTCTTGGGTTCTCAATGAATCATTCATGTCTATTTGTTCCATCCTGATTTTTAAGGAGTTATTTTCTTCATTCACAGTTTTTAGTTCTTTTCGTAGATGCCAAATTTAGTTTTTAAATGAATTATTTTGCTCTATTGAATTTTTTTTTCCATTTCCATAATTTTTTTATAGAATTATTTTCTTTTTCCAATTCAGAAATCCTATTTTCTTGAGACTTTTTTATCTTTTCCAATTCAGAAATCCTTTCTTGAGAATTTTTTATCTTTTCCAATTCAGAAATCCTACCTTCCTGTGATTTTTTAACCTTTTCTAATTCACAAATTTTGTTTCCCTGAATCTCCTGTGAATCCTTTATTTTTTCCAACTCAAATTTCAGAACGTTGTTATTCTTTATCATAACTTCTCTTTCCTTTCCCCATTTTTCTTCAAACTCTCTTAAAATTTTAATTTTCTCTTTTAGGAGAGAGTTATGTGATGGGGGCAGGTATCATTCCCCTTTAGGCTGTTATCTGCAGACTCTCTTCTCTTAACTTCCTTGGGGTTGGATACCCACTCTTTCTCTGTGTAGAAGGAATCAATACTTCTTTTTTGCTTTTTACTCATATCTAAAAAATCTTTTGGGGTCTGTCCTTTGGGTAAGAATTTATTTATTTATTTCTTTACCAGCTTCCTCCCAGACTGGATGGATGCCAGGCTCCTGAGAGCTCTGGGACAGAGTTTCCCTCCCCCTCCCTGGAAGCGCCTCAGGAGATTAGTACTGCTGTTTCTGCACTATGAGGGTTTCCCAGTGAAGGACCCCCTGCTGTGTGTCCCAGAGACTTCCCTGAGGTTTAAGACTGAACAGTAAAGGTGACACAAAGCCCAGCCAATGCGTCCCCTGGGGTGTGGATGTCAGCAGCTGATGTGAAAAAGCCCCTGCGCTCAAACTGGAAGTTGTCTGCCCAGAAACTCCAGTACCTATTTCAAAGGTTCCTCTTCTCTGGGACTTCAGTGGCTGACTTCCACAGCCTCCAGGTGAGCCAGGCACTATGTGAATTAGATGTTGCCTTGTGGTGTGTCCCTGCTTTTAAAGCTCTTAACTACTCCCAGGTGAAGCCCCGGACAGCCCAAGCCAAGTTAGCCACACCTGCAGTGCTGAGATCTGTTGAGTCACTTCTGGATTGGGGTGGTTCTAGTATCTGGCTTTATATTTTAAAGTGCCTTGATTTCTCTTCTGAGCTGCTGTTTTATAAGCAGAGAAGAGCTAACAGGCTGTGCCAGATTCTTCTATCTCAGTGGCTTCTCTGATCCCTGAGTTCTCCTGAGCCCAAATCGGTGCAGTGAGCTAGTACCTCACCCTGTCTGTGCTGGCCTTTTTTCTTCCTCCCCTGGGAACTGACCTTTTCTATTGAAACTCCAGATTCTCTTCAGCTGGTAAGTCGTGCTTCCAGTCCTTGTGGTTTCTATCAGTCCAGCGTTATTTTTGAGGCTGATTTAACTAACTGGTATTGAGGGAAGAAGGGAGGTCACAAAATCACGTGTATCTTCTCTGGCATCTTGGCTCTGCTTCCCCTCCCTTTTCATTTTTAAGACTTACAATTTGCTTTTCCTCTTTCCTTTTTTAAATCATATTCACTAAGTGTTTGTCTATTTTGTTGGTTTTTTTCATAGAAACAACTCTTATATTAATTAATTCAATAGTGTTTTTTTTTGTTTTTTGTTTTTTTTTTTTTTTTTTTACTTTCAATTTCATTAATCTCACTTTCTATTTTTAGAATTTCAAGTTTCGTGTTTGTCTGGGGTTTTTAAATTTGTTCCTTTTCTAGCATTTTTAGTTGTAAACTCAATTCATTGACCTTCTATTTTTCTATTTTATGCAAGTAGGCCTCTAGAGATATAAAACTTCACCTTTTTACTGCTTTGGCTGTATCCCACACATTTTGTTATGATGTCTCATTATTGTCATTTTCTTGGGTGAAGTTATTAATTATGTCTATGATCTGCTGTTTTACCCAATCGGTCTTTAGTATAAGATTATTTAGTTTCCAATTATTTTTTGGTCTATTTTCCCCTGGCTTTTTATTAAATGTAATTTTAATTGCATTGTGGTCTGAAGAGGATGCATTTACTATTTCTTACTCATTTGATTTTGAGGTTTTTATGTCCTAGTATATGATCAATTTTTATATAGGTTCCATGAACTGCTGAGAAGAAAGTGTACTCCTTTCTGTCTCCATTTAGCTTTTGCCAAAGATCTATCATATCAAACTTTTCTAGTATTCTATTTACCTCTTTGACTTCTTTCTTATTCATTTTGTTGTTTGATTTATCTAATTCTGAGAGTGCAAGGTTGAAATCTCCCACTATTATAGTTGTCTATTTCTCCTTGCAGCTCTCTTAATTTCTCTTTTAAGAATTTAGATGTTGCACCATTTGGTGAGCATATGTTTAATACTGATACTGCTTCATTATCTATACTACTCTTTAGCAGGATATAATGCCCTTCCTTATCTCTTTTAATTAGATCAATTTTTGTTTTTGCTTGCTCTGAGATGAGGATGGCTACCCTTGCTTTATTGGCTTCACCTGAAGCCTAATAGTAGTTACAGACTGCGGGAGTCAGCAGCGAGGCACTAGATGGACAGTGATGGCTGTGCTGCATCTGGGCTCTGAGGCTCTAAGAAGGTGCTGAGTCACTCTGGGTGGGGTTTGGGGGTGGCCGGGTTTAGAGAAGCTAGGTTTATGGGGGTTTTATTCTTTACCTCCGGTGTTTACAACTTCTCTGCTGCTCCTGGCTTGCTGCCAAGATGGAACATTCACACTGGGGTAAAAGTCTTTTTCTCAGAAACGGGAGAGATCGTACCCATCCTCCCTCTGGTCTGAGCTGTGTGAGCTGCCTGGCTGGCTCTCACTGCTTGCCCTCAGTCTGCACCTAGCTTGTTTGTCCCTTCCCCAGAGCAATCACAGACCTTTTCTGGCGAATTTCAAGGATGTCTTCTGTTGGTGATTACTTGTGAGTTTCTTTTCCAGTCAATAATTAATTCTTAGGCTTGTCATGAAGTAAGTTCTGAGAGAAAACGCAGAGCTCAAGCAGCTGTCTGCCTCTGTGCTGCCTTCTTGGCCGGAAGTCCTCACCTCCTTATGTTTGCAAAAAGCCTGTATTTGAAAATCAAATTTTCTATTCAGCTCTGGTCTTTTCATTACAAATGTTTGATAATCCTCTATTTCATTGTATGATGACCTTTTCCCCTGAAGGATTATACTCACTTTTGCTGGATTGGTGATTTGTGGTTGCAATCCTACCCAGCTCCATTGCTCTCTAGAATAACATTCCAAACACTCTAGCCTTTTAATGTAGAAGCTGCTAAATCTTGGATTATCCTGACTGTGGCTACACTCTAACCGAATTGTTTCTTCCTGCAGGTTTGCAATATTTTCTCCTTGATTTGAGAGTTGCAGAATTTTACTTTAATATTCCTATGAGTTTTCATTTTGGGATCTCTTCCAAGAAGTGATTGGCTGCTAAATCTTGTATTAACCTGACTATGGCTTCAGTATAATTGAATTGTTTAATTCTGACTGGTTATAATATTTTCTCTTTGATCTGATAACTTTAGAAATTAGTTTAATTCTAGAAATTAGCTACAATATTCCTTTCAGTTTTTATATTGGGGGTCTCTTTCAGGAAGTGATCCATCGATTCTTTCAATGAGTCATTTTACCCTCTGGTTCTAGGATATAAGAGCAGTTTTCCTCAATGATTTTTTTGAAAGGTTATCCAGACTCTTTTTTTTTTTTTATCATGTCTTTCAGGTAGTCCAATAATTTTTAGATTGACTTTGCTGGAACTTTTTTCAAATGAGGCATTTTAATTTTTCTTCTATTTTTCTTTATTTTATTCTTTTTATTTTTGCTTTTATTTGACTGATTCCTGATATCTCAATGAGTCATTCACTTCTGTTTGTCCAATTCTAATTTTTATTGACTTATTTTCTTCAGTTAGCATTCCTTTTATATTTGACCAGTTGTACTTTGAAAAGGGATTTTTGTCCAGTGGATTTTTTTCCCATTTCAACAGTTTTTTGGTTTGTTTGTTTTTAAGAATTATTTTCGTTTTCCATTTTGCCAATTTGATTTTTTAAGAAATTGTTTTATTCCATATATTTTTCCATTTTTCCAATTTCATTTTTTAAGGATTTGTTTTCTTCAGTCATTTTCTGTGCTTTCTTTTCCAGCCTGTTGCCTTTTCCCAACTTTTCTCTTACATAGCTTTTCTCCTGCATAGCTCTCACTTATTTTCCCTATTTTTCTTCCATTTTTCCTTTAAGATTCATTTCCAACTCTTGATAAAAAGCTTTTTGATATTGAGTTCTTGAGATCAGTTCACATACCCCTTTGAGCTTTACCTGAAGGCATGTTGCCTCTCCTGGTTATGTATTCTGATTTTCCCTATTTCTATAGTAGCTTTCTATGGTCAGACATCTTGTTACTTTTTGCTCCTTTTTAAAAGTACAGAACAGAGAGGATTGTCCCAATCTTCTTTTTTGCAAGGGAACAAGGGCCTCTCACTGATTCTGCTGGGGCCAGTGATACTGCAGATTTAAATATTGGGCTGAAAAAAAAAATCATTGGGCTGAGTGAGCCTGGCTAAGTCCCATTTGTCATTTCTTTGTTTGTCTGTTTATTTATTTATTTATTGTAGTTGTGTTGAAGGTTTCACATATGGTTTGCTGATAAACTGGCCTTTTGAACAAGAAAAGAGTAGCCAACACTGGGTCATTTACCCCCTGCCCAATTGAGCCAGATCTTTGCTGAAGACCTTCCAAGATATCTTAAATTGGAAAATTATTACACTCTGAATGTTTGTGGGTTCTGTTGCTCCAGATTCCATTCAGAAGCTTGATCTAGCATTGATTCGGAGGATTTGTTCTTTGACCCACTTATAATTTAGGATTTGATTATTTAGTTTTCAATAAATTTTTAATCTCTGTTTCTACTGCCCTTTGTTGAATTTAATCTTACTGCATTGGGATCTGAAAAGACTACGTTTAATAATCTTGAATGACTCTGGGAGTCCAGCTAGAGGAATAAGCAGGAAATCATTGTAACTCTCCCATATTTGCCTCCGAAACCAATCTGGGTACAGTATAATCATCAAAAAGATGGGAAGAAGCAATCTGTGAGTCCAAGAAACTTGGCAGATCAGCAGGAAATATGTGAGAGAAAAAGAGAGGACAGTCCAAGGCAGCAAATAAGGCAGTAGCAAGCCCTAGCTCAGCAGCCATAGGTAGAACCTGAGCACCTGTATGGTGGTATGGGCAAATGGCAACACTAGGACCCCCCAAATACCTCAGTATGGTCAGGGGAACAGAGAGACTGTAGCTTTGAGAAGTGTTACAGTGTAGCCCCAGATAAACAGGCAGTCTCCAGAGGCCACTCCTCCTTTCAGGGCAGCCCCCAGGTAAAGTAGATCCCAGATCTTCAAGTGCCTAAACAACAGGCAGCTGCCAGTGACTGGATCACCACATCTTTTGGTGTATGGGACTGAGGATGCAGAAGCCCTTCAGGGACCTGAGTACACACCAGACACCACCACTTATAGCCTCAGCCAGTACCAAGTATGCTATGAGAATTGCAGCAGTGCCAAAAGATGAGCAAAAAAGATCACAAAAAGAATCTGAGCATAGAAAGTTATTGTGGGGAAAAGATCAAGATATAAACTCAGAAAAGGATAGCAAAGTCAAAACATGCATAGGCAAAACCCCAAAGAAAAGTTAATTTTTTTTTTCCTGATTTTTTTCTTCTACTTTTCCTGAGTTACCTTCTGAGCTCACCTAGGAGTCCTTTCTGTGCTTGAAACCACTTCCCCTTTTTCTGTAGGATGGGGTAGGGTGGCTGGATACTGTTGGAGGCTTTAGGGATCTGGGTACTGAGCCAGTGTCCTAGTGTTTGCATCTGCCATCTGCTGAGGCTGTTGAAGTGTTTCTGCATTTTTCCAGGGACCACTGGTGGCTGCCTGTTTGCTTAGGTACCTATAGGTTTGGGTCTACCTGCTTGCCCAGGGCTACATTGAAGCACATGGAGGTCTGGCTTCTGGAGGTTGCCAATTTGCCTGGGGCTATGCTGAAGCATGTGGCAGTTCTCATAGCTGTAATTTGCCTGTTACCCTGACTGTGCCAAAGTATATGGTGAACCCAGATGTTGGATCAGTGAGCTGGTACTCTAAAGATCTACTGCTGGTTTGCTGAGGTGGGGCTCACTCCTGGTTTGCTGGGATGCTTCCTGTTCTGGACTGCACTTCCCTTTGATTCAAGTGAGACCTTTCCTGCCAATCTTCCTTTATTCTTGGTCTCACAGACTGATGTTTCTACTGTTATAGGATTTGTATTGTATCATGTTTTGTGGAGGTGAATATGGGAGAGTTAAAAGTGATTTACTGTTTACTCTGCTATCTTGATTATCTTGACTGAATGTTAACTTGTTGAAAAATGTTATCATATATCTTTATAGATATATGATAACATTAACTACTGATAACCAGTTTATGATTCCATTATTTCAATATCTCAAATCATTCTTTAATTCCCACACAAATAGACTTCTTAATTCCCTTTGGTGCTCTATTAGGTGTGATATTAGAGAGTTAGAATCAGAGAATATAGGTTTAAAGAGAGTTAACATTTCTATGGGATAAAAAACTAAATGGTTCAAAATAAATATCTTTTTTAAAAAATATTTTATTTATTGGCAATGAAGCATTTAACCTTTAGACTAACAATAATTAAACCTTATTCCATATTATAAAGGAGAAAATCAATAAAACATGCCCTTTAAACTTCTAAAAATACAATTAATGCCTTTGCAAATTCAATACACAATTCTCTCTTCTTTAATTTTCCAAATCTGAAAATCATAGGAAAATGTTATTTACCATCTGATAGTTTTTTTAAATAGTTTTTTATTTATAAGATATATACATGGGTTATTTTACAACATGACAATTGCCAAACCTTTTGTTCTCATTTTTCCCCTCCTTCTGCCCCCGCTCAAGATGGCAGGTTGACCAATATATGTTAAATATATTAGAGTATAAATTAAACTCAATATATGTATACATGTCTAAACAGTTGTTTTGCTGTACAAAAAAAAAAAATCGGACTTTGAAATAGAGTACAATTAGCCTGTGAAGGAAATCCAAAATGCAGGCAGACAAAAATAGAGGGATTGGGAATTTTATGTAGTGGTCATGTTCAGAGACTTTCAGAAAGTTTGTTAAGACACAAAATAGCTTGTGATGGTTTCACTTTACACAACCAATAGACATCTCTACAATGTGTTGGAACTTTGGAGATTATTTCTAATCATTTTCAAAGAGCCTCCACTTTACTTCTAAGGCCAATAAACCGCCTGAAAATCCTTAAGTGTTTCACACTAGAAATGTTGACATAGCTTTTTTTCTATTATGTACCCTTAAATTTGACAATCTCTACTAAAATTGAAAGGGGACCAAAAAAGCTCTTTTTTTCTAGTTTTCAGTGCTACTCATAATGTTGTGCTTGAACAATCAAAGTACTCCTGTTTATGTTCCACATGTGTATTATTACTGAAGAATATGAAATCTTTCTATTGAAGCATATCCAAAAATGGTTAAATGGTATTATTGAATTTTTAAAGGCAAATTGTTTCTTTGTTATTTTAGAACAACCCTTATGCTTGCCCTCAGTTCGGAATTCACAGAAATGGTCAGTGTTCTTCTTCAACATAATGCTGATCTCACTATCAAAGATCAATTGGGACGGACAGCTGAGACATATGCTAGGATCTATAATTATCCTCAGTAAGAGCTAACATAATTCTAATTGTCTTTATATAACTGCATCTAAAAGAATTTTTCCTCCATAAAATTGAGAGTGAATCTGGCTTTCATAGTTGCATATTATAATAATTGTCTGGAAAATACCCTGGCGAACTCCAGTTCTTGAGAACTGCCGCATGCTTCAGCATAGCCCCAGGAAAACGGGCAGCCTCTAGCAGACAGACCTCTACCTGTTTCATATTTAAGGGTACTAAGAAGAAATTGATCAAATGGCAAATTTAAGTTATCAAAGTTCAGGAGGGAATAAGTAAGAGAAAGGATACAAGGTAGAGTCACAGTATCAGATTAGAATTTTCAGAGGTAATAATGAAAATAGCTGCCATTTTTGTAGTTTTTTAAGGATGTCCAATGTTTTATATACATCTTCACAAAAGTTATATCATTTAATAATAATGCACATTTATAGAAACTGTAGGGTTTTTTGTTTGTTTGTGTTTGTTTCTATTTTAATTTCTTGCTTACCTCTCTTAATTGTACGAGACCTAAAGTTAGTTTTAGGTAAAATCACGTTATGTCTTGGATGCCTTCACATGAGTGCTAACTAAAAAGGATCATAAATGGATCCTCAATTTGGAGTCAGGAGATCTGGGGAGAGATCATGCCTCTCACCCTCTGTGTGACCTTAGACAAGAGTAATCTTTATAGAATGGAGTTATTTAATTGATAAAATAGAGACATTAGATGTAATGACCTAATACTGATTAATTAATGACTATAATACTGATTCTGAAGATGTTTATTGCATCTAGTGTGAATGATTAATTTTGTTCTTCAGACTTTGTTAAAACAATAAAAATTTGGTGATCTGATTTGAAATATACATACACTTGTCATATATAATTTTATCTTGATTTCTATAGACTTATTATATTTTATCTTTTATTTTAGACATATTTATCACAAACAAATTGAACAATATATACTCCCTCCTCTCCAAGCCAGCAATTTAGAGAAGGCTTCCAATACCGGATTTGTTTTGGGTACCCCTTCCATGGATAAAAAAGGTAGAATTTATTGATCCAAATAAATAATATTAAAAATAATGTAGAACAATTTTAAAATTCATATGTTCTCTATTTTTTCTATTTCCATTTTATATTTTAAAAGCATAGCACTGATTTATTTTTGGTTACCTAAATTACCTACCTACCCACCTACTACCCTGAAATGACAAAAACAGTGTTTGTGTTCTGTTTAAATCATATTGTCATTGCTCAAAAAATTTTGTAGAAATGCTCTAAAATTATGCTTTTCATATTAATTTCATGTTTTAATATTTAAGTTTTTGTTGTATTTTAGTTATATCAGAAGAAAATTCTTCAGAAGCCTCTATACAAAGGTAGGTTTTACAGCAAGTTAACATTTCTTTTAGTTAATCCTCATGATCCATCTTCAACAGGTTTTTCAATCCAAAGCAAAGCAGACTCTCATGTCCCCAAAAGGTGTATCTTCAATTTAACCAATTCCCATATTTTATCTTCATTATCTTTCAAAAAATGAGGTTTACTACACATCTAATAGGTAATATGTATATATGTTACGTGTATAAATATATAGTACTAAAAAATTTGCAAAACACACTAATAAACATACACATGTATGTATGTACACTATATATATATATATATATATATATATATATATATATATATATATATATATATATATATACATGTGTGCATGCACACGTGCCTGCTTGTTTTTTTATTTTTTCCTTTAATTTCTTAAATATTTTCCCCAGTTACATTCAAAACTTTTTTATATTTGTTTTTAAGATTTTTTGAGTTCTAATTCTCTCCTTTACGCCCACACACAATTAAGTAACCACATGTAAAATTATGCAAAACTTTTCCATAAAAGTCAAGTTATGAAAGAAAGCATAGATCTTCCACCCTAATGAAAATAAAAACCCTCAATAAAAATTAAGAAAAAAATAAAGATATAGAGTAATAGAGAATGCCTTGATCCATATTCAGACACCATCAGTTCCTTCTCTCGTTATGGATGGGATTTTTCTTCATAAGTTCTTTAGAGTGCATGGGGAATATTCTACTTCTGAGAATAACAAAGTCATTTACATCTATTTATTCCAGAACAGAGCTATTTCTTTGTATGTAGTACATTTCACTTTCTTCATAGAAAACTTTTCAATTCTTTTTTTTTTCCTGAGAGTATCCTACTCATCATTTTTCAGAAAACATAATATTCTATCAGAGATTCTTGCTTGGAATTTGTTTTTTACAATTACTATTGCTAATTGTATTTTCACCCATTTATTCTCTCTCTCTTTTCATCCTCTTCCTTTTCAAAAGTGTTTTGCTACTGACCATTTCTCCCCTAAAATGCCCTCGTTTTTATCTCTCTCCTGCCTCTGCCCACATCTCATTCTGCTGCTGTTTTCTTGCAGGGTAAGATAGATTTTATACCCCTATTGAGTATGTATGTTACTTCTATTTGAGACAATCTGATTAGAGAAAGGTGCACTCACTCACCTTCTCCTTCCCCTCATGTACTTTATTATAAAAGTTTTTCCTCTTTTTTTTTAAATGGCAGATACTTTTCACCATTCCACTTTAGTCAGTACATTCCCCTTTCATCTCTTAAGTTCATTAATTTTTAAAAAGATATTATCCCTCCAGATTCAACTCATACCTGGGCCTTCTATTTAGATATACTCCTTTTAACTTCCATAAAAAAGAAAATGTTCTAATGAGTTACAAGTATTATTCCTCCCATGTAGGAATATAAACAGATGAACCTCAAGTCCTTTATGATTTCACTTTCCTGATTATCTCCTTATGCTTCTGCAGAGTTCTGTATTTGAAAATCACATTTTCCTTTCAGCTCTGGTCTTATCACAAAAGTGTGAAAATCTTGCTTGAATGGCTTCTTCCTCTGAAGGATTATACTCAGTTTTGCTGGGTAGGTGATTCTTGGTTGCTATCCTAGCTTTATTGGTCTCCAGCATATCATTATAAGCCCTCCAGTGCTTTTAAAGTAGAAGCTGCTAAAATGTGTGTTCTGAGTGTGGCTTCACTAATCTTGAATTGTTTCTTTCAGGATGCTTGCAATATTTATTTTCTCCTTGACCTGGGAGTTCTAGAATTTGGCTGTAATATTCATGGGAGTTTTATTTTGGAATCTTTTTTCAGGAGGTCATCAGTTGATTCTTTCAATTTTTATTTTACCTTCAGCTTCTAGAATATCAGGACAGTTTTCCTTGATAATTTCTTGAAATATGATTCCAGGATCTTTTTTTGATCATGACTTTCAGCTTAGACTAATACTTTACAAATCCTCTCTCCTGAATCTATTTTCCAGGTCAGTTGTTTGTCCAATAAGTTATTTCACTTTTTTTTGGTTTTGTTTCATGGCATCTTGATGCCTCATAAAGTCCATGTGCTTCCATTTGCTCAATTCTGTTTTTTTAAGGAATTGTTGTCTTCAGTGAGATTTTACCTCCTCCCTCTAGTTGACCAGTTTTGCTTTTTAATGCATTCTTTTCCTCATTAGATTTTTGTATTTCCTTTTGCACTCTCTCAATTCTTGCCCTAATTTTTCCTCTATCTCTCTTCCTTGATTTTCAAAGTCCCTTTTGAGCTCTTCCATGGCCTGAATCCAATTGCTACTTTTCTTTGAGCTTTGGATGTAGGAGCTTTGACTTTATCATCTTCTGGTGTGTTTTGATCCTCCTTGTCACCATTATAACTTTCAGATGTCAGAAACTCTTATTTTCTGCTCATCTTCCTAATCTATTGCTAGGCTTTTGACAGTTTGTTAAAGTAGAGCTTTGTCTCCAGGATGGAGGATGCATCCTCCCATACTTCAACAATTTTGTGCAGCTGTTTTCAAAAATCTTGATAGGAATCTGACCCCAGGCACTCTTTTCAACCCTGGAGCTGTTAGTTGTGTCCCGCCCCAATGAAGCTCTAGTTGATCAATTGTGCTGACAGGGGCTGGACTCTGCTGGTCTAGGCTGTGCTGGGACTGAACACCAGACTCCCACCACTTTTGTGTGTGCTGATTTATCTATTGGATTGGCAACTGTATTAAGAATTTTGTTTGGGAACACTGAAGAATTAAGGTACTGGCTTGGGTTTACAAAATTAGTATGTGATGAAGAACTTGAATCCATTACATTTTTATCCCATATCTAATTCCTAGCCACAATATCCCAATATAGCTATTAAAAATAATTCTATTTGGATGAAGAATGAACCAGCTATGTTCTTTTATATGGCTGTACTATGTATTAATCACCTGAGATGCATTTCTCATAAGCTTTTTTAGGCACATCTGCAGTGCAAATAGGTATCATCTTATACTTGTGGTAATTTATCCAAGTGCTCAGGGAAAGGAGTTATCAACATGGGGAGGGAATGTCACTGGGACCAAGGTCCTAAGTCAAGACAATAAATGGAATTGGAAATTTCTCAGCAAGGAGAGAAGTAATAAAAAAGAAGAGGGGCCATTCTGGTGAATGGTTTCTGCTGGGACCCCTCATGGACAACAATAGTTGAACCTTTGGCAATTGTTCCCAATTAGAGACGTGGGGAATCTGGCATTGCATTTTGAGAAGTGGATAGTCTTTAAAAAATCTCTGAAATTCCTAGAAGCTGATGTGGCAAAGCATTAGTTGTTAGGGACCTCATTTTCCCACAGTATAGAATGTTATTTTTCAGTGACCCACAGATTCTATTCTCTTTGTTGATTCCAGTTACAAGATTTATATAGAAGTCTTAATAGAGAAGAAGTTTAAGGAGAAAAGCCTTTCTAGTTCTAGATGATCAAGTAGAATGGATTATTCATAGAAGTTTTTGAAAAAAATAAATCAAAAAGAGAAAATACAAGAGGCAAAAAAGGGAGTGATTGTGTCAGAAGGTCAGTGGGAAGAATACTGTCATGCAGAAAAGCTGAATATTTGATACTTTTTTTTCTACTTGTATAAAAAAGAAATATCAGATATATGAAGTACCCAGGCATCAGTTGAAAGAGCAATTTGTAGTGTAATCAATTCACCAGAGAGATTTATCACAACCACAAAGGATGGCATTTATAAATATGAGAAACTCATGGGTTAAATCATGTATGAATGAGCAAGATGCTTCCAGTAATTTAGCTTTTTAAAGTTAGAAGAAAGTGGGTGAGGGAAGTAGCATGTTGATCTAGAGAGTAAGGAGGCAATTAGGGAGAAGTTGGGAGAGGACAGAGAGGGACTTAGTAAAAACAAACTCTTATGTAGATTGTGTCTATTTGTAGTTGCAGGATCCTTAATGAGATGATTGAGTTAGTCTTAGATATGCTGATAAAACAGTCCCAGGAAACAGATCTTCTATGGTATGGGATTATGGTTGACAGACTTGTTGCATTATTTACATTATTCCTATGAATGGGGACAGAATGAATTCTTTTAGATCTAAATTTAAGGAGAAGGAAATGTAAATATAATTTTTTAGTCTTGAGAATTTAGAAAAAAAGATAAAATTGAAAGATAATAATAAAGAAATTCAGGAGACCTTGAAAAATTGAAGTGACTCGAGCTGAAGATTCTATCTAAAGGAAGTAAAGAAAGTGTGCCCAAGGAGAAGGATTTGAAAAGACAGAGGAGGACATAAGAGGATAACGTGAAGGCTATGAGGAGGGGTTGGAGATGGATTTCAGCTGAAAAGGAGGATGTTTTAAAAAAAAACAAAAACAAAATCAAATATGGAAAGTCAGTTGGCAAGGTTAAGGAGAAGAAAAAGGAAATTGGGGGTGTCTATAAAGGATTAGAATTATAAAAAGAAAACTGTCTTGATAGTAACAGATCCTAAGGAACTGAAAAGAGAAAGACCTTGGGTTTGCTGGGCAAGGGAGCGAATCTGGGAGTAAAGAAAAACTGGGTTCAATTTCCCTCAGCAAGTGTTCCCAGCAACTCTCTGACAAACAACAGTTGCCAATCTGCATTATTTCCTCTCTGGAAGTTCCCTGCATCAAGCCATCACAAGTCATATATACCCCAGTCTCTTGAATTCTGAACCCAACTCTCCTGCCCCTCCTCCCCAAATAAATTGATAAATGTAGAGTTGAAATTCCCTGAAAGCAGATTACCACAGCAAATGTACCAAATATTTCTAGCAAGGAAGATAGACTAATAATTTTATTGCATGTGCATATAAAGAACCAGGTAAATTTTTTACTGAATTGATTTTTCGGATTCAATGGTTCATAGAAATCTTCTGTAAGGAGATGTCTTCGATTAGGTCCTAAAGAAAATGGTGCACTTGGATTAGTGGTGGGTAGGAAATGGACATTCCAAACCAAAAAGCATATGTCTTAATTTATTATACAAATGGTTGATATTCTATCATAGATTACACCAGGTTCATCAATGATTATATTATACCTAGGAATGGTTGCCCTTATATTAAATACATTTCTGAGCCTGGAATGTATGAGCAATTCATGTATCTAAAGGGCAAAAAGGGAAAGCAGTAAGTAGAGTCCTGGCCTTGGAATTCACAAGACTCATCTTTATGAGTTCTAATCTGGATCAGATACTTATTAGTTTGTGACTCCAGGGCAAGGCAATTAATCCTGTTTGCCTCAGTTTCCTCATCTATGAAACAATGCTGGGAAAAGAAAGGACAAACCTCTTTGGTACCTTTGCCAATAAAATGCCAAATGGGGTCACAAAGAGTCAAGACACCACTGAAATTATTGAACAGCAACAGATACAACTCATATGTAGGGTTGAAACTTGGGGAGGGTAACTTTAAGAAAAAATAACTCGGTGAAAATGTTTGTCAGAAGCTAATAACAAAGGCACAGTAAACAGGGACCTATTACAAATAGATTGTAGGGTTTTGATTCTGTGATGTATAATGACCCTTTATGTTCATTTGTCAACTTTAGAGAAGTGTAAAAATAGGAAGAGATTATCCTGGAGGAAATATCCACTGATAGCCTCTACACTGATATCTTCTTGGCAAAAATGAGTCTTGGAATAGGAATGATTGAAATATTAAGTCATTCTTTGTAATGTGTCATTTGGTGGTAAAGCACCTTGTAACAAACACCTAAGAGGCCTTCCTTGTTGATTGTCTTCTGGGAATAAAACTACTAATTTTTGGTTTCTTTTTAAAAGACTCCCTGAAAAACCAGGAGCTGATGATTGCTGGCCAAGTGTGGATGACAAAATTAGTTCTGAAAAGGAGGTAAGATTTCTTTATTGAATTTTTTTCCTACTTTTAAATTTCAGTTTGGAGGGTGCTTTGATTTGTTAAAAACTATATAGTAAATATAATCTCTTTAGTGTTTAACACATTAAAGACCCAAATGAACTTTAATAGATTGAGATTTTACCTCAAATAAGGTAAAAGCAAATAAGTTTTAGTCTTGTGTCAAGCTTTCTTTTAATTTTTGTTTTGTTGGTGTATGTGTGTGCTTTCTGAAAAACGAGATGTGTAATGCCAGAGAACCTGAGGCAAGATAGAGATTGGAGAGTTTTTAATATTTTATTTGAAAATAAATTGTGCTGGGGGCATGTTTCTCCCAGGGCTGATGTCTCAAAGCAGTCAGCAGCTAATGTGTGTTTCCCATGAAGTATGTATATGTCCATGGCTCCCAGCTATCAGGGTACACTAAAGCAGGGGCAGAGTCAGAGCACTGAGAGCGTGAATGGACTAATCAATCTGGTTCTGACAGGGTCGGGGGAGCACCAGACATTCTAATAAATTGGGATCAAGAACAATGACAGAATGGGGGGAAGTACCAAACATTCTGATAAGTAGTTCTGATAAGTATTCCCTTGTACCTTTGTATTTATCTGTGCACTGAAAAGTGTATTAGATTTGGAACAGAGGATCAGGCTTCATGTACCGTGACTGCCACTCTTAAATATATATGATAGTTTGTTTTTTTGTTTTGTTTTGTATTCTAAATGATACTTTAGATCCCTTCTAGTTCCCAGTCTATGAGCTATTCCATAATATTGCTGTTCTCCAAATGTTGGTTGTATAAATTGCTTCCATTTTTTTTCTTGTTAAATATGGCTAGAACAGCTATGAATATTTTTGTATACCTAGATCCTATTTTTCCTTCCTGTGTTCTCAGTATTAGAATTCCATAACAATGGAGTCAGAATATATGATCAATTTTATGACTCTATTATGTTGTTCTCTAAACCATCTTGACCAATGTGCAGTTCTATTAGTAGTATATTGGTGTTACATATTGGTAGTATGTATTTCCCATTATTTGTACTTTTCTTTTATTTTTCTGTGGCATTTTATTTTTAAAATACATTTTATTTGAAAAATCAAATTAAGAAAAAAAGAAAACAGAAAAGAAATAAAAAAAAAAACAAAATACAGCAAAACAAAAGAGAACATAGTCATGTACCCAGCAGATCATCGGGGAGGATTCAAAATCTAAAACATAAATTACTAGATCAAGAAAGTATATATATATATATATATATATATATATATATATATATATATATATATATATATATATTTGTAGAGGAAATTATATTCATGATGTCCATTTTTTCTTTACTTCCTTGTAAATTGTTCCTTGGTTCTCTACTGCATACCTAATTTACTTTTTTCTTTTTTTCCCTTTTTAATCTTCCTCCCCCATTACTCTCATGTAAACTACAATTAAGAAAAGATACATATGTATCTTGTATACATAGGTAGATATATACATACATACATACACACAGTCACATATCTTTCCTATCCCTGCTGACTCTTTAAATAAATTTTGCTGGCTAACTTGCCCAAGGGTCCTTCCCTTTTCTAATTCCTTAACCCTTTGTTTCCCTATGCACCTATCCCTCCCCATTATTTCTTTTGGATTAGATTTTGTAGGGATTATATCATATATATATATTGAATCCATTCTTCTTCTGCACTACTTTTGTATAACAGGATTACTATTTTTACCTTAACTCTGCAATCTTTCTTTTGAGCTCTTTTATTCTTGTGAATATTAAACATATAGTATGCCATTTGCCATAATAAAGAAAAATAATTTATTGATCATTTCAACAATTTGTCCAAGTTGAGTATTTTAATGGTGATCTTTGATATTGGCTATTTTTTTTTAATTCAGGTTTGGTTGATGGAAAGTCCTGAAAATCTACAATTTAATTAAATATCCATTTTTTTCTCATTCAAAAATTACAGATAATTTTGCTGTCCTTAGGTTGCTCAGGTCTTTTGATTTTGGGTAGATAGATATGATTCCAGGAGTTGTGTTTTTTTTTACTGTAACAACTGATAAATCTTGTGCAATTCTAACTATAGCATCAGCATACTTGAATTTTTTTTCATGTTTCTTGCAAAAATTTTTTTTCTTTATCTGATCTCAAGAGCTATCATTTTTTCTTAAGGTATGTTCAACATTCTGTTCTATTTTCTCATTCTTTATAATCTGTTTTGTTATATCTTGGTCTCTCATAGCTTAATTGGCTTGCCCAGTTCTTATTTTCAAAGAATTATTTTCATCTTTGAGACTCTGTACCTCTTTTCTGGTTGATAACTTTTTTATTCATAATCTTGTTTTTCTTGGATGGTTATTTATTTTTCATCATGTTTCTCATTTGATTTTTAAATTCTGTTTTGAGTTCTATAAATTCTGGGCAAGGAGCTATTTCATGTTATTCTTTGGGGTAAACTTTTGTGACTTAAGTGTCCACCTTTGAAGATGAATCCAGATCTTTCCTGTTTTTATTCTATGTTTCAGTAGCAGGGTTTCATCTTTGCCAGTTCAAAAAAAATTTTAAGAGGTATTAGTGTAAGCATCTCTAATCTTTGGGTGGAGGGATGGTGCCTCAAGCTTCCTTTGAGTTCTCCACTTTGATTAGGAATGCCAAACCAAGAGCTCCACCCTCCTGCAAGTGCCCACAGCTAGCAGCATATCTGTCCTACTGCTTCTGCACTTAGCTAGTGCTGGTTCCTTCTCACCTGGGTCAGCAGCAGAGCTGGGCCTGGCATTCCCATTCAGGCAAGTGTTATTCGGTCTTCCCAGACTCAACCTTAAGTTGACAGTCTTGAAGGTGAAAGTCTCTGTGATTTCTTCTGAGGCTTCAGCCACACCCAGGTAGCTGACATGTCTCCATTTGATGCTTTTGTAGAGTTAGCCCAGAGGTATTGGCACTTGAGACAGGTTAATTCCCAGGCTGAGGTCTTTTCAGATCTTTTTGGGTTGTATCAGGAGGATCCCTGTTCTGTCCCAAGCTTTCTAGATTTTCACTAGTCTCTGTTCACCCCAAGGCACAAGTTTGTTCTATTTATGGGAAAATCTAAAGAAAATAAAAATAAAATTTACCAACCTATCCTTCCAGAATCCTCCCTATTTGTAATGTTGAACCTTCTAGTTGAAATAATAAACTTGTGCTGATTTTTACACGTCTCTGACTGTTGGGAAATTGGAACATTTTTCAGGAAGTCAATGCTGTTTTTATTCAGTCATTTCATCATTTTGATGTATTATATTAGATTTAGATATATATATATATATATATATATATATCAGGTACAGCCAATCTTCAGTTTTTGTGTAACCTTCAAGCTCAAACTATTCATTGAACATATGGGAAAGAGGAGTGTTACCAAAGTTTGTAACTTCCACTGGAGATGGCTGATCATACCATTTCTCACCCAGTTTAGCTCCTAATCTTTGTACTAATTGTCTGACAGGTGGATCACTTCCTTAACATTTTGTTAAGTGTTTGACATGCACCTACAAAGTAAAAGACATTTGTTTTAAGTGGATTTTTTTTTAAATCAGGTGTCTATAATGCTTGATTTTTGACATTGATGTAAAAGCAATGAACAGCAAATAATAAAATATCCATCATTAACGGGCATCTTCACAGCTTTTTCTGGACCCAGAAAATTTTTAGAGTATGCACTTCTTTCAACTGCATACATTGAGGGCAAAAAAATTCAAACAATGCAATTGATGTAATGAAGGCATTCAGGATCCTGTGACTAAAGTTCTTATAGCCTGTATTTTTCAATTTAGTGGCCTCTTACTGTCAGAAACCTTTGATTTTTTCCTGCTGAATGTGTCAAGCAGAATGAGTTAACCCAATAGGCAGGCCTAGCAAAAGGGAGTCTGACATCAACATTTCCCTAGTTCTCTTTTAATTTTCAGGAAAGAAGTAACTCAGACTAATTTTTACTGTTCCAAAACATATAAACAATCTAAAACACAATACTAAAATAAAATTCCTTATCAGCAATGATTTATATTAAGAATAAATTTCTAAAATGTATTTTCAATTTTGTAATATATACAATGTTAGTGGATCAATTTTTTTGGTGAACAAAATAGTCCAGAAGAGTTTATTTCTATATAACGATCAGATTAAATTTATCACAATAACAGGTCTCAAAGAAATGTGAACTATTAAATGTTAGTATTGATAGTCATTGTTCTCATCATTTTTTTTTTGGCAGAAACAACCAAAATTGAACTTGAGTAAAATTTTGAATGCTACTCAGCAAATAAGAAATATCAGTAAGCTTCTTGAAAAATTTCCACTCATATTAGTATTGCTTGCCTTGAAATGATAGATTTCTTCATGTACTCTTTTATTTGTTTTTATGTAGGAGAAGAACAGACTAGCATCAACTATACAGAAGTTACACCTTTCCTTGGGAACAATGAATCGAGTGATGAAGAAGAGAAAACAGATTCTTTTCCTAAATCTTCATCCCAAGCCCAGGGCTGCTCTCATCCTGTCCATACCCCTCCTGCTTACTTTTCAAAATCTTCCCTTATGAAGTCTACTCTTCTGGACCTTCTTAATGTAATTATATTTGCTCTGGTTCTTAACATTCTTATCATGTGTGTTTGCCCTCTATCCTTTTATCCGATGCTCACAGCCACTTCATGGAAATGGGAAGGATTCTGGAAATGCAAATCCTCAAAAGTCACATCACAAGAAAATTCAGGGAATTTTATATATTGAAGATAAAACATTGATGAGTCCAGACAATACATGACAATACAATACAATACAACTCTCAGAAAGAAGAACAATGAGAAAGCAGGCAAGATGAATGGCAGTTAAAAGATTATAAAGAAAAAGTAGCAGAGGAAGAAAAAAGTGATGAAGAGGAAGAAAGAGAAAGGGATAAAAGATGGTTAGGATGCTATAAAACAAAGAAGAATCAAAATATGTAGATGCAAAGGATGAAGAAGAAAGTCAAGATGACAGTTTTGAAAACATGAAGGAAAAAGAGAGTTTGAGTAATCATCAGAATCTGTGTTTGTTGTGAAATATGATTAGAATGAAATTAAGAAGAGCAAACACTGAACATTTCTACAGAATTTCCTGTGCCAGTGATAATTGATATTTGAAGAAACTTCGATGCTATTTCCCTTAAAATAAAAATGCAGAATATTTTGTTTAAGAAACTCTTCACCTTTCTAATAAGTACACAATTTCGATGTAGATTGAACCTTAGAGATTATCTAGTTCATTTATTCCTTAATTATGTTTTAAAATTCAGTTGTTCTGTTTTGATAGATAAATTCAGACCATAGACTAAAGAAAAATTTTGGAGGACATTTTATATTTCATTGTCATTAATTGTAGGACGATTCAACAGATTCAGAGGAGGAAGTAAAGAAAAAGGATGTATTGGTTAACAACTTTACTGGTAAACAATCAGCTGGTGAAACTCCAAATATTCCCAAAGATCTACAGGCTCACATTACATCAGAGAAAGGTGCTGGGAGAAAAGGTATGTTACTATTTTGACAGGGCTCCTGATTTCATCAATTTAGGAAATCCACAAGGAATAAATTTCTAGTGATGCCTATTGGCTACTGATCTATAGCACAGAGTCTGAGGGTAGCCTGGAGACAAAGAAGTTCAGGATCTTTCTAATGGTCACACAACCAAAATATCAGCAATAGAAATTTGTTCGGATTCTTAAAGATGTTATGGGCCAGAACTTGAGACAAGATAATCTTAGGAAAGAGTACGATCTAGTGAAGACTCTTTGAGGAGCTGACAAGAGAAAAGGAAAGCTTTTGGAATTAATCTGGAATAGCAGCTACTGGTAGAAATGACTGAATTAGAAAATAAGGACAAAGACTCACTGAGAAAAGGAAGTTTCAAATTTTTTTAAGAAACCCAATTAGGGATTCGGTTTAAATTGATGCCGAAAGGGTTAGAGTTTAAGGTTAGTGTCTGAAGGGAACTTGTAAATACCTGATAAAGGTTACTCTTTTGCTCTCTAAACTTGAGTCCATTTTTTCATTGATTTTCTATGTGCAAGATAGACTGGAATAAACATTCCAAATCAGCTACAAGCTTATGGTACATCAGACAATTGTGCTGTAAGAAAAAGTGAATCATGGTTTTGACAGATCTCCTGATTTCATCAATTTAGGAAATCCATAAGAAATAAATTTTTAGTAATGTGCATTGACTACTGTTCAATAGCATAGAACAGTAGTATATATATATATATATATATATATATATATATATATATATATATATATATATATATATATATAGAACAGCTGCCTAAGTTCAAACTGGTCCTCTATCCACTATACAATGTACTACTTAAGTTGTAGAATATTAGAATATTTCTGCTCTTTCTCTGTGTAGAAGGTGTCATTCCTTCTCTTCAGCTTGTACTCATTGTTAAAAATCTGTTGGGGTCTGCCCTTGGGGTAAGAAGTTTATTTATTTATTTACCAGCTTCCTCCCAGATGGGAGGTAGAATGCAATAACCCTGTGACTTGCCTAAGAGAGAGCTCTGGGAGACAGTTCCCCTCCCCCCCCCAGAAATGCCTCAGAGGTGATTAGCACTACTGCCTTGTGAGGATTGCTCAGTGAAGGACCCTGCAGTGTGGCCTACTGACTGTCCTGAGGTTTAAGGCTCCCTTGGGGTATGGATATCAGCAGCTAACATGAAAAGCCCCTGTGCTCAGACCGGAAGTGTCTGTCCGGAAACCGGGGTCCCTATTTCAAAGGTTCCACTTCTCTGGGAATTCCTCTGCCACTAGAATTCCACTGCCTCAGGCTGAGCCCAGCACTATGTGGATTAGAGGCTGCCTCAGGGTGTGTCCCAGCTTTTCAGGATCTTAACTACCCCAAGGAAAAGCCCCAGGCTGCAGAAGGCTGCTGCACAGCAGTGCCTAGATCTTTTAGGTCACTTCTGGATTGGGGTGGTTCTAGAATCTGGCTTTATGTTTTAAAGTGGCTCGATTTCTCTTCTGAACTGCTGTTTTATAAGCAGAGAAGAATTAACAGCCTGTGTCAGATTCCTCTATCTCAGTGGCTTCTCTGATTCCTGAGTTCTCCCCAGCCTGATCAGCACAGTATGCTAGGACCAAGTCCAACCCTGTCTGTGCTGGCCTTTTTTCTTCCTCCACTTGGAACCGACCTTTTCTGGTGAAATTCCTGATTCTCTTCAGCTGATAAGTTGTGCTTCTACTCCTTGTGGTTTTTATCAGTTCAGCGTTTTTTTTTTTTTTTTATTCATTTTTCCAACTTATCCCCTCCTTCCCTCCACTCCCTCCCCCCCGATGGCAAGTAATCCCATACATTTTACATGTGTTACAATATAACCTAGATAAAATATATGTGTGTAAATACCATTTTCTTGTTGCACATTAATTATTAGCTTCTGAAGGTATAATTAACCTGGGTACATAGACAGTAGTGCTAACAATTTACATTCACTTCCCAGTGTTCCTTCTCTGGGTATAGTTATTTCTGTCCATCATTGATCAACTGGAAGTGAGTTGGCTCTTCTTTATGTTGAAGATTTCCACTTCCATCAAAATACATCCTCATACAGTATTGTTGTTGAAGTGTATAGTGATCTTCTGGTTCTGCTCATTTCACTTAGCAACAGTTGATTTAAGTCTCTCCAAGCCTCTCTGCATTCCTCCTGCTGGTCATTTCTTACAGAGCAATAATATTCCATAACCTTCATATACCACAATTTACCCAACCATTCTCCAATTGATGGACATCCATTCAACTTCCAGTTTCTAGCAACAACAAAAAGAGCTGCCACAATCATTTTGGCACATACAGGTCCCTTTCCACTCTTTAGTATTTCTTTGGGATATAATCCCAATAACAGCAATGCTGGGTCAAAGGGTATGCACAGTTTGACAACTTTTTGAGCATAGTTCCAAATTGCTCTCCAGAATGGCTGGATTCTTTCACAACTCCAAAAACAATGTATCAGTGTCCCAGTTTTCCCACATCCCCTCCAACATTCATCATTATTTGTTCCTGTCATCTTAGCCAATCTGACAGGTGTGTAGTGGTATCTCAGAGTTGTCTTAATTTGCATTTCTTTGATGAGTAGTGATTTGGAACACTCTTTCATATGAGTGGATATAGTTTCAATTTCTTCCTCTGAGAATTGTCTGTTCATATCCCTTGACCATTTATCAATTGGAGAATGGTTTGGTTTCCTATAAATCAGGGTCAGTTCTCTATATATTTTGGAAATGAGACCTTTGTCAGAACCTTTCCTTTTAAATTTATTTTCCCAATTTGTTACTTCCCTGTAACGAGCTGTCGTCTCTAGAAGCTGCCGGATTACTCTCTGGGAAGAGAACTGCTGTGTCTACTCAAATCTCTCAGACAGATTCTTCTTCCTGTAATGAACCGTTGTCTCCAGGCAGTTGCTGTTAACTCTTGTCCAAAGAAGTGACTTCCCTTCCTGCAGAGAGCCCCGTCAAGCCTGATGCAATTCAGAGTCTTCTTCTTGTCTCTGGGAGTCCTCTCTTTTATTCTCCCAGAGAATGGGCGTGGGATAATGCAAGGGCTTCTGGGAAGAACCACCCCAGCCAATGAGCTTGCCCCCTCTATCAAGTCAACCTGAGTTCTCACCTTGTAATTGTCCAGAAAACCTCAGTTCTCACTTAGTAATCCTAACATCTCCCCCTTTCTTTTGATTTAGAACATAGGACAGTCATGACCTTGAAACATAAATCCATCAATATGGGAAGTATTACAGATAATTACATAAATTACATAAGCACATAGTAACATAGTAACGTAACACATGCTAGAAGTATATAACATAATAATAAATTGAAAATTTATAAATGTCCATAAGTCCATTGTCCATTAGTCTCATCTTGTGTGAGGAAGTCCAATGATTACTGCTGGTTTTTAAAGTTCTTTAACAGTCTTCTTATTATCCATGCTCTTTCAGTGTCAGATGTTTCTTAGATCTTCTCCTTTATTTTGAGGCCTTTCTCTTTTTCTGTCTCTCTCTGATGGACAAGGCGAATATGACTCGTTGGCACCCATCTGATTCCTTCTCCTGCTGAAGAAATACAAGCAAACCCTCTCCCCCAGGCAGTTAACCTATCTGGTCCCTTCCATTCACCACTTTCTGGATCTCTCCACATCACCTGGCGATTATCTAAGGACAGTGGAGATGCTCTCACTGGACACTGCCCTTCTGGTGGGTTATAAAACCTGTCTGCTGGAGCCAGTGCATCTTTGTCAAAAATTAGAAAATTAATGGTATAGAGAACTAAATTTAGAAGTTCCCTAGGGCTACCTGTGGCTCCCCCTTTCTTTTGTTTTTGGAGGAGTGTCTTAATATCTCTGTTTCTTCTCTCTACTATTGCCTGCCCTTGAGGATTAAAGGGTATGCCCGTGGTATGTAAAATCTTATACTGTGCACAAAAGTGTGTAAAATGTTTGGACGTATATGCAGGTCCATTGTCTGTTTTTATTGCTTGTGGCACACCCATAATTGCAAAAGCCTGTATAAGGAATTCAGTGACCACTCGGGCTGTCTCTTTTGCTGCTGGCATTGCAAATGTGAATCCTGAAAAGGTGTCTACCACGACATGAATAAAAGATAGACGACCAAAAGATTTATAATGGGTCACATCCATTTGCCAGATTTCATTGGGTCTCAAACCACGAGGATTCTTCCCTGGAGGGAGTGTAGGAGCGTGGAAAGGAAGACAAGCTGTACAGCTTTTTACTATGCTCCTAGCTTCCTCTCTTGTGATTCCAAATTGTAAATGTAAAGCTCGAGCAGCCTGATGATATTTAGAATGAGATTCTTGTGCTTCCTGAAATAAAGGACTACTGGCTAACATGGTTAGAAGGCTATCTGCCTTTGAATTTCCATCAAAAATAGGACCTGGGAGTCCACTATGTGAGTGGACATGCAAAATATAAATCTTGCCTGGATGTTTTCTCACTTGCTCTTGAAGTTCCTTAAAGAGCTGATAAATATTGGAGGCTGCAAATTTTATTTGGGCTGTGGCAATTCTTTGTACTACACCTACTGAATAGGCTGAATCAGTAATTATATTTACGTCTCCTGGGTAATAAGTGAGAGCTAGCATGATAGCAAATAATTCATTCTGTTGAGTGGATTGAAAAGGAGTCCTGATTACTCTCTTTATGGTTAAATCATGAGAGTATATGGCACAAATATTTTCTTTGGAGGCATCTGTAAAGATTGTTGGTCCTTTAAGAGGAACCTTAGAAACCTTTTCTTCAAAATTCCATCGCCAATTATGTAGTAGCCGGGTAATCTTTAATGGAGATCCATGTGCAAAATTTGGAGCGGTGGCCAATAAAATTTGCCATTCTGGGATGTTCTCACAGCATACATTAATCTGTGCGTTAGTATAGAATGTGTATATTTTTTCAGGACTTATCCCAGATAATTGTGTTACTCTCTTAATAGCCTTTAATAAAATCCTAGCCACAAGCACTGGGTAAGGTGTAAGGCTTTGTTCTGGTTGTGCTGGGAGGTTCACCCACTCAATCACTCTGTCTCCTTGATGAAGGACTGCTGTGGGTGCCTCTTTTGTAGCAAAAACTGATATTTCCAAGGGTTTTTGAGTGACTCTTTCAACCACATTGGATAAAGCCAGTTCAACTTCTCTCAAAGCCTTTTGTGCTTCTTTTGTAAGCTGGCGTGGTGAATTTAAAGCACTGTCTCCCCTTAAAATGTCATAGAGAGGTTGTAGTTGATTGGTAGTTAAGCCTAACACTGGACGCATCCATTGAATATCTCCTATTAATTTTTGAAAGTCATTTAAGGTGTTCAACTTCTCTGTTCTTAAAGAAAGCTTTTGTACTGTGAGTGTCTTAGGATATACTTCATATCCTAAATATTGAAAAGGAGCATGTCTTTGAATTTTTTCTGTAGCTATATGCAGTTTGTAGTACTTTAATGTTTCCATGGTCCTTTGTAGACATGCCTCTAACATTTGTTCCTCAGGTGCACATCCCAAAATATCATCCATATAATGTAACAATATTACTTTTGGAAAGGCTTTTCTTACTGGAGCAAGAGCAGCTGCAACATACATTTGGCACATAGTAGGGCTGTTTTTCATTCCCTGTGGCAAAACTGTCCATTCATATCTTTTATAAGGCTCAGCCAAATTAACACTAGGCACTGAAAAAGCAAATCTTTTCATATCCTCCTTATCTAGAGGAATAGAATAGAAACAATCCTTAATGTCTATAACCCATAGAGGCCATTCTCTTGGCAACTGAGTAGGAGATGGAAGTCCAGGCTGAAGAGTTCCCATAGTTTCCATCTGTTCATTTACTCTTCTTAGATCAGTTATCATCCTCCATTTTCCAGATTTCTTTTTCACCACAAATACTGGGGAATTCCAAGGACTTAGAGAAGGCCGCAAGTGTCCTTGGTCAAGTTGTTCTTGCACTATGTCTAATAAGGCCTGAATTTTATCACTTCTTAAGGGCCACTGTTCTACCCACACTGGTGAATCAGTCTTCCACTGAATAGGAACTGGTGAAAGTGCAGGTAGGCCTTCAACAGCAGCCCTGCCTAAAAAGCCGAAGTGCTTATTTGTAATCCTATCTGCTGTAAAATGTCTCTTCCCCACAGATTGATGGGGATTTTTTCAACCACAAAAGGAGTAAAAGCTCCTGTTTCTCCTTCAAATACCCATCTCAAAGGCCTAGCACTAACTTCTGCTGCTATTGATCCTCCCACCCCAGACATATAGGTGTCTGCTTTAATATTTGGCCAGTGACCGGGCCAAGTGGCACCTCTAATAACTGTACGATCTGCACCCGTGTCTACCAATCCTTCAAATGGTATTCCGTTTATATAAATAGTAAGCATAGGTCGGTCAGCTGTCACAGCTGCTGTCCAATATATTCCTGGATTTTGTTCATTGGAGTCAAAATCTAGGCGACTATCACTAGGTTGCTTATTAGGGGTCCGTAACAATAAGCCTGATGCTACTACTTCTCCTGGTTGATAAATCACACGTTGTCTGCCTGTGCTAGTGACTGGGATATTAGATACACATTCTCCAGTCTCCCACATCAGTGTATGGATGGACACTGTTTTGTAGGCACTCTCAGAAGGTGAAATGGTCAAGCCTACTGTGCCTGGAGGCAAAGGATCCATAGGCTCAACAGGAACAGATTTCACTTCTCCAGGGAGTATCTCGGTAGTCTCTACTGCACACAACTCTATTTTTCCTAATTTCAATCCCTTTCTTCCATCTGATTGCCTTTTGGCTGATTGATCGTGTCTTAAAATTCTCTAGATGTAACCTTGGCTGCCATCATGCCCCACTTGGGGGGCTGAAGCTGGGCCCCACCTGTCATTTCCCTGTGTCAATCTACATTCGGAGGCCCAGTGGAGGCCCTTGTGACATTTTGGACATGGAGTTTTAGGTCTTCTCTCACCCTGTCTTCTCACTGTATCTCCATATCTACACTGAGCTCTTAGATGCCCAATTTTTCCACATTGAAAACATCGCCGAGTTTCTCTAGAAGGCCCTTGCCAGGAGGGACCCTGTCTTTCCACATTCATCATTGTCCGGGTGTAAAAAGCATTTGTTCCCACTGTAGCACAGCGTCTTATGATCTCCTCTAAAGGAGCATCTTTGTCTAATCCCCATATAATTCTTTTGCAAATCTCATTGGCATTTTCCTTAGCCAGATGTCTGGTCATTATTTCTGTAGCTGAATTTTCTCCAATAGTTCTTTTGACAGCAGTTTGCAAACGTCCCACAAAATCTGCAAAAGGTTCATTGGGACCTTGCTGTATTTTAGTGAAAGCCTCTCCACGATCTTTCTGTCCAGGGAGGACACCCCAAGCTTTTATTGCAGCCTTAGCAATTTGTTCATATATTGTCATGGTATAATTAATCTGTTCCGAATTCTCTCCATATTGACCTTCACCAGCTAAGTGCTCAAAAGTGAATTGTGTGTTAACTCCTATTTCCAAATTGCATCTGACTTGAATTTTACATAATTCATGAAATTCCGCAAGCCATAATAAATTTTCTCCAGGTTCCAGACATGTCCTTGCTATGGATTTCCAATCATTCGGGGTTAGGACTTCATAAGACAAACCATCTAGTAACATTTTGACATAAGCTGATGTAGCCCCATAAAGTGTACAACCTTTTTTCAAATCCTTAATTGTATTCAAATCTAAAGGTGCATATCTTCTCCTTTTTTTACCTACAGAGTCAGTATTTTCAATCACAGGATATGCATGTATAAAATCACTTATATCCTGTCCTTCTCTCTTAGCTTTAACCAATGCTTTTTCTAATCTTGTCATAGGCTTAGGCTTCTTCACAGGCAATTCTGTTTGTGTTTCTGCCTCTTCCCCTCTTTCTTCCTCCATCTCTGAAGGTGGGGTTGATGTGGGCCTGTCAATAATCTGTTCTCTAGGCAGGGTTGAAGCTTCTTCAAGAGAATCATACCATAATTCCTCATTTAAATCCTCTTGCTCTAGGGAAAGATCTTGATCTTTCCTTTTTTTCCTCACACTTCCTCCTCTGTTCATTTTTAGAACTTTTCCTTCTCCTACAACTTGCTTGATAGTTTAAGGCTAATTGAACTATGTTGTAGATATAAAATACTTCTGCAGAAATTGAACGAGGCCCATTTTTTGCTTGAAATTCTTTCATTTCATATCCCACTAGCTTCCATTTATCTACATCTATCTTTTCTTCCTCTAAGAACCAAGGGGATGTGCATCTTAATGCAGCCAAGAGTTTAGCAATCTGTACCCAGGTTACAAGTAAACTCTGCTCCTCAATTATCTTGATTATACTCTCTATAGTACCACTCCTGAATGGGGGTGGAGCTGAGGTTACTTCTGGGGCTGGGGATGAGTCGGCTGAGGTCCAGGGATTGAATTTAGCTAACATGTGCCCCATTTCAGCTATAAGAGATTCCTGGTTTAGCCCTTAACAAGTTAAGTTCCTTATTTATCTATTAGCACGCTCACTTAATCTTTAACAAAGTTTCCTCGTTACTCACGGTTCTGGGTCAGAGAGACTGAGATCTAGATCAGAAGCTTTTCCACTGGAATCAGGACCGTGTCTGTCCCTGTTCGGGCGCTAAATTGCGAAGGTCTGGTCTAGCTCCTCTTGTCAGGATAAGCAAATGTCCTTGCCCCACGTGTGGACGCCAATTGTAACGAGCTGTCGTCTCTAGAAGCTGCCGGATTACTCTCTGGGAAGAGAACTGCTGTGTCTACTCAAATCTCTCAGACAGATTCTTCTTCCTGTAATGAACCGTTGTCTCCAGGCAGTTGCTGTTAACTCTTGTCCAAAGAAGTGACTTCCCTTCCTGCAGAGAGCCCCGTCAAGCCTGATGCAATTCAGAGTCTTCTTCTTGTCTCTGGGAGTCC
Source organism: Sminthopsis crassicaudata (assembly GCF_048593235.1). Taxonomy (NCBI): domain Eukaryota; kingdom Metazoa; phylum Chordata; class Mammalia; order Dasyuromorphia; family Dasyuridae; genus Sminthopsis; species Sminthopsis crassicaudata. The sequence goes on from NC_133621.1 coordinate 266,733,867, forward strand.
TCTCTTTTATTCTCCCAGAGAATGGGCGTGGGATAATGCAAGGGCTTCTGGGAAGAACCACCCCAGCCAATGAGCTTGCCCCCTCTATCAAGTCAACCTGAGTTCTCACCTTGTAATTGTCCAGAAAACCTCAGTTCTCACTTAGTAATCCTAACACTTCCCTTCTAATCTTGTTTGCATTAGTATTGTTTGTACAGAAACTTTTTAGTTTGATGTAATCAAAATCTTCTATTTTGTGATCAATAATGATCTCTAATTCTCCTTTGGTCATAAATTCCTTCCTCCTCCACAAGTCTGAGAGGTAGACTATCCTCTGTTCCTCTAATCTATTTATGATCTCATTCTTTATGCCTAAATCATGGACCCATTTTGATCTTATCTTGGTATATGGTGTTAAGTGTGGGTCCATATCTAATTTCTGCCATACTAATTTCCAGTTTTCCCAACAGTTTCTTCCGAATAATGAATTTTTGTCCCTAAGGTTGGTATCTTTGGGTTTGTCAAAGATTAGATTGCTGTAGATGTACCCTTTTTTGTCCTTTGTATCTAATCTGTTCCACTGATCTACCGTTCTATTTCTTAGCCAGTACCAAATGGTTTTGGTGACTGCTGCTATATAGTATAGCTTTAGATCAGGTACACTTAGACCACCTTCCTCTGACTTTTTTTTTTCATTAGTTCCCTTGCAATTCTCGACCTTTTATTCTTCCATATGAATTTTGTAATTATTTTTTCTAGGTTATTAAAATAGTTTCTTGGGAGTCTGATCGGTATAGCACTAAATAAATAGATTAGTTTGGGGAGTATTGTCATCTTTATTATATTCGCTCGGCCTTTCCAAGAGCACTGAATGTCTTTCCAATTATTTAAATCTGACTTTATTTTTGTGGCAAGTGTTTTTTAATTTTTCTCATATAATTCCTGACTATTCTTTGGTAGATGGATTCCCAAATACTTTATACTCTCAACATTTGTTTGGAATGGAATTTCTCTTTGTATCTCTTGCTGTTGCATTTTGTTGGTGATATATAAGAATGCTGAGGATTTATGTGGATTTATTTTGTATCTTGCCACTTTGCTAAAATTCTGAATTATTTCTAATAGCTTTTTAGCAGAGTCTTTGGGGTTCTCTAAGTATACCATCATGTCATCTGCAAAGAGTGATAGTTTGATTTCCTCATTTCCTACTCTAATTTCTTGAATCTTTCTCGGCTCTTATTGCCGAGGCTAGTGTTTCTAGTACTATATTGAATAGTAACGGTGATTTTGGGCAACCTTGTTTCACTCCTGATCTTACTTGGACAGGTTGCAGTTTATTTCTATTGCATATTATGTTTACTGACGGTCTTAAATATATGCTCCTGATTATTCTAAGGAATAATCCATTTATTCCTATACTCTCAAGAGTTTTTAGTAGGAATGGATGTTGGATTTTGTCAAATGCTTTTTCTGCATCTATTGAGATGATCATATGGCTCTTATTAAGTTGATTATTAATATGGTCAATTATACTCATAGTTTTCCTAATATTAAACCAGCCCTGCATTCCTGGTATGAATCCTACCTGATCATAGTGTATTATCCTGGGGATGATTTTCTGAAGTCTTTTTGCTAATATCTTATTTAAGATTTTAGCATCAATATTCATTAAGGAAATTGGTCTATAATTTTCTTTCTCAGTTTTCGATCGACCTGGTTTGGTATCAGTACCATGTCTGTGTCATAAAAGGAGTTTGGTAGGACTCCTTCATTCCCTATTTTTTCAAATAGTTTATATAGCATTGGGGCTAATTGTTCTTTAAATGTTTGGTAGAAATCACATGTAAATCCATCTGGTCCTGGGGATTTTTTCCTGGGGAGTTGATTAATAGCTTGTTCTATTTCTTTTTCTGAAATGGGACTATTTAAGCAATTTATTTCTTCCTATGTTAATCTAGGAAGCGTCAAAAGAGTTGATAAAGGTGTCCTTAAGAAGCCATGTAAATCCGTTGAACAAAATGTGGAAGTCAAACAAAGAAGAGTTGATAAAGGTGTCCTTAAGAAGCCATGTAAATCTGCTGAACAAAATGTGGAAGTCAAACAAAGAAAGAAAGGTAGAGGCTTAATATTCTGGATTTACTAAAAATAGATTATTTGCTTAATTTGTTACATGCCAATCCTCTTAGAATAAGTAAGCAACATAAATAGTAAAATCATGCAATAACAAAATTGATTGTCAGTGTTTAATCTTCTCAGTAGACCAGAATCTACAAGATGTTCTGATTTTCTCCTTTAATCAGTGTAGCAATTTCCACAAAAGCTGAAAGAGACTAGATTAGATTTGTATCTTTATTGTGCCTTAATGGTCTTTGTATTTAATTATTAATTCCTACCTCTTTTTTTTCAAAGTTTAAAATCTTGAGGTATGAATATTCCCATATAAAATCTATATATAAATGATTGTTTCCTTTTTTTCTGTCATTGTAACTTATTATCACTAGCATCCTTGACACATACAATTTTCTGAAACTTTTGTTAAGTTCATCTTTTCACTACTGAATCACTCTCCATTTTGTCATATTCAAACTGTTTCTAGGTTAACTAATTCTTAAAATGAATTTCAAATTAACTCCTGGAATGTGTCTTGTTTTATGTTTCCTAAATAATCAGAGTAGCTTCTAGACTTACTGGAAGAATTAGGTGTCATTTACTTTATTTCCATTTTTGCATGAGATAGTCCTGCCAGTGATTTTACAGTTACCATTTATATTTGTTTCTCTCAGTTTTGTTAAATATCATTTTGGTTCTGTCTTTTTGATTTTGTCCTCTTTCTGATTATGTCTTGAGGTTTTGTCTCTGAACTTATGTCAAAAAGTGCTATCATGAATTAACTTTAGAAATCCAGTTAATTATATTTCTTTTTTTGTGTATGTAAATCTATGACTTTTGAAGGATGCATATGGTCTGTGATCTTCATAACCCAAAGCAATTCTGCAATCTCAAAAAATGAACATTTCTTAGTCCCTAATGGGAAGGAAAGCTTTCTTGCTAATCCCTCCTTCACAGTTTCCAGTTGGTCATGTTGTCCATTCTCTAACTTATCTCATTTTTTTCTTCACCTTCCTGACTCCATTTTTTGTTCTCTCCTACTTACTCAGTTAAGTTCTTGTAAACTCAGTTAAGGTTAGTAAGGCCAGCCTCATGTCCTTTGGTTATTGAGAAAATCCATTGATTCTATTTGTTTTTTACTTCTAGCCTAACTAATAAATTGATCATACACACATAAATTTCTTCCAGTTTATATTTCAATGGCAACAATTTTTGCTAAAGTAAATATGTAAATCAATCTTTACAGCTTCCTATGCTTTGCTCATGGGAAACAGCATCTCACAAGAAACTTCAAATCCTGCAGTAGATTGAAATTGCAAAATAATCAGATCCATTCGTAATTAATAAGATTGAATTTTTTTATATTTTATGTCTTATCTCAATATAGATTGAAATAGACAAAATTATATCTGTCATAACTAGCATTACTGTTAATGGGGAGGGGGTGGGAGAATTTCATTCATAGAAGAAAAGTAATTCTAAATAAAATAAAATTTCAATTAAATATTACTTTAGATGTTAAAGGAGAATTGAAACTTAAAGGACTATCCAATGGAGGACAGGAAGATTTCAGTAATAGTGACCAGAAACAGGTATGGAAAAGTGATATTTTTGATATTTTATTTTAGTAAAAGTGCCTTTCATATTAATTTTTCTAGAAGCATATTTTCAAAAGTTAGTGTAATTTTAAATGTATTTATGTCTTATTGAAAAGATTTTCTTTGGAATTACAGGGACTAATATGAAAACTCCAATCCTAGCTATGTAATAACAGTGTGAAGGAACAGTCCCAAAATAGTGCATTTTGTACATTTCTTAAATGACAAAGAAGCTAATTTAAATGATTTGATTATTTCATTGTTTTTGCCTTATTCAACAAAATAATTGTGGTAACAGAATTATCATAGATCTGGATGCGTGTGAAAGAGCATCTTAGTCCTGATTTCTTTCTTATACACAAGCTAAAATTTATTGTCACTGATGGCAAGGAAAGAATCCAGAATGTCAATATCTAGAAATGTATGTCATTTTAGAAAACTATACTAAATTCTATTATTGCTCAAAAATGTTAATGCATGGCATTAAAATGCTATAATAATAATATCTTAGTATTAATAATCGAAGTTATTGTACTTTATCTTAGTCCTAAATAACCAATCCTGTCTATAGTATCCCCCAAAAGTAGTTGATCGCTTTCTGTGACTGAAAAATTACTACCCAAATAAAGCAGCCCACTGTATATTTGAACAGCTCTAATAGTGTGGGATGTTTTCTTCTATTGATCAATAATTTGCCTTTCTATATTGTGCAACAAGGGCTAATGGTTCTGACTTTAAGAATCGAGTTGAAGTAATCAAGACCTGCATTCTAATTGCTAATATTTTGGTGATTTTTATCCTGGAATCATTTAAATCATATTTTCGATAAACTAGACAGCCCCACTTGTTGAGCAGACCTTCCTGTGATATGGCATGGCTGACTTCTGAGATCTCTTGTACTTCCTCTGGACTACACTTTCCCTTATCCTATCTAAGCATAATAATGTGGAATTATGAAGACAGAATCAAGGCCTGTTATGTCTCATGAAGAATATTCTCTTACTTTTGCTGCAAAGATCACATTAGCCCTATTGATAACCTCATCATTAAACTTATGGCCCATTAGCGAATAATTCTATGTCTTTCTCTGAGAATTTCTATGGAAAATTGTTTTACCCCAGTGTGTACATATGCAGCTGATGTTTAAAAGTCTTATTCCAGTATCTTAAATTTATCCCCTTTGAAATGTTTCTTCTTGTAATTGTAAAGATTTTGTTTTAATCTGTAAAGATCCATTGTAATATCAGTTCTGTGATTTATTTCATCTGTAGCCTTTACTAATCCCATGCCATTTACAATCAACTAATAAGTATTTGATCTATCACTTCATCCTGATTATCAATGTAAAATGTTGAACAGAGTAAATATTGAGGATGAAGCTATCTGTTGCTTTCCAGGGGGATGAGTATTCTTTAGATCTGCCCAATGAAAAAGGCTAAATGTTTCTTTATTACAATTCACATTTTTGTCCTAGTCAACAAAGATCTTGTGAGAAATGTTTTCAAATACTTGTTGAAATCCAGGCACGCTGGGTTTTAACATTCCTGGAACCTAGTCTTCTATTCTCTGCAGTGATGACAATTTTATTGAAGAGGAAACTTAGGAGGGTCTAGTATAACTTCTTTCAATGAACACATCAATTCTTCATTATCCCCCCTTACATCCTTTTATGGGAAATATGGGAAATATAACTGGGGCCAGTATTTCCCAGGAGTCAATACCATTCAGCTTTCCTAAGCCCACAGCAACTCCCTGGTAAACTGTAATTACTCAAAGATTTCAGGTGAGATTCTTCAGTTCAATGTGCTAATTAGCTGGAGGGGCTTATGGTGCTAATTCTAACGGCATAGCTTGATCTCAATCGAGATGGTCTCATGATACCTCATGCTCTAGTCTCCCTGTAATGTCTTCCTTAACAGAAATTAAAAGAGTCCTAAAGCCCATGTTTCAGATGCTTTCTGTAAGATAGAATCTGATCGCGAGTCTTTTTATCATGTTCACTTAGTTGGCACAACCTGCACAATCAAGGGACAAGAGAGGCTGGAAACACAAATCAGGTCATACAGCCTTACCTTCCCACAGCATCTTTCCACAACTAGTTTCCAGTTCACAACCTGGGCCTTCAGTCCTATTTCTTTCTGGCCGACACATTTTGATCATTTGGGTGAATATCTCTGCCCAAGAAACAAGAATGGAAATGACCATTCCAATGTGATATCTTAACAATCAAAAATTATATACCATATAACTTATCCTCATTAACTGATTATAGAACTTCAATCTGAATATTTCCCAAATAGTACCCTACTCATCAACAAGTCAGTGAATTGAATTGAGCCCTTACTTTGACATGAAAAGATTCTATTCTTTCCTCTGTCTTCATTAAAGAGAATAAAGAGAATTCTATCATGAAAAGAGCAATAAAGAACACAACTGCTTTAGAAGGCTTTATGGACCCTAATAATGAATGTCTGTAGTTAGAAGTTCACTGTCAACTTGTTAGGGTTATTGTGGATGAGATTCCTGTCCACATGTAATGCATTCATTTTCTTGATAGATCTGTATATTTAGAATATAGTGAAAATCAGGCAAATAAAGTGTTGCCATCTCATTTAAATCATGGCTTAAAATGTCCAATTTTGGGGAAATGATATTCAAGGTAATTTAAAGTAGGTTATTTTGGTATAAACAGCTAAGAGGCATAGTGGATAGAGTTGCAGGCCTGGAGTCATGAAGATTCATCTTCATGAGTTCAAATATGATTTCAAATAATTGTTAATTATATAACCGCGAAGAAGTTACTTAAACCTTTTTTTGCCCTAGTTTCCTTATGAGTAAAGTGAGCTGGAAGACAAAATGCAAAATATTCACGTCTCTTTGCCAGGAAAACCTCAAATAGAGTCATAAAAAGTCAGAGATAACTGAACAACCATAAAAAAATTAAATGATAGAATATGACTCTGTCATGTAAACAATTTTTAAAATATAATTTATTCCAAAATACCTATAGGTATGCATCATAATTGTGGTTTGTTCCATGTAATTATGGAACTATAATCCCAACTCATCTGAACATTTGAAAAATTGTACTGGATCAGGGAATCAGGTCTTCCTTAACTATTTTAAAGTCATCACTTCCTACTCTATTGGTACCCAATAATTCTGTTGATGTGCTTAAGATATATATCGGAATAATTTCTTATTTCTTTTTCTGAATTATATACAAAAATCATCGGCCTTCTCTTGCCCATTCCTATTCTCTGATTTGTATAGAGACTTTGGACTGGAACCAAACTCAGAAAGGGACAATCTATGCAGGTCTATTTTTTGAAAATACAGTTATTTTACTGTGCATACCCTTTGACCCAGCAGTACTACTACTGGGCTTATATCCCAAAGAAATACTAAAGAGCTGAAAGGGACATGTATGTGCCAAAATGTTTGTGGCAGCTCTTTTTGTTGTAGCTAGAAACTGGAAGATGAATGGAGGTCCATCAGTTGGAGAATGGTTGGGTAAATTGTGGTATATGAAGATTATGGAATATTATTGCTCTGTAAGAAATGACCAGCAGCAGGAATACAGAGAGGCTTCGAGAGACTTACATGAACTAATGCTGAGTGAAATGAGCAGAACCAGAAGATCACTATACACTTCAACAACAATATTGTATGAGGATGTATTCTGAAGGAAGTGGAAATCTTCAACATAAAGAAGATCCAACTTACTTCCAGTTATCAATGATGGACAGAAATAACTACACCCAGAGAAGGAATACTGGGAAGTGAATGTAAATTGTTAGCACTAATGTCTGTCTGCCCAGGTTACATGTACCTTCGGAATCTAATGCTTATTGTGCAACAAGAAAATGGAATTTATTGTATCTAGGTTATATTGTAACATATGTAAAAATGTATGGGATTGCCTGTCATCAGGGGGAGGGAGTAGAGGGAAGGGGGGATAATTTGGAAAAATAAATACAAGGGATAATATTATAAAATATATATAATAAAAAATTTTAAAAAAAAGAAAATACAGTTGTTTTAAATCACATTTATTTTTCTCTCCAACTTAAGTCGTAATTTAGAGTTGCTATTTTTACACTTATTTTGATCTTTGATTTAAAGAAATGTAAAAGTGAGCACTAGAGAAACATATAAAAGTAGTAAAGAATCTTATGAATTAAAAGAGTAATGAGTTTAATTTTTTGTCCCATCCCAACTTTATATTTTACTTGTTTTTTAGATTTGAAACATATCTGTATTATAATTTTGATCATGTAAAATTACCAATGAAAAATAAAATACCTTTTTTGGAAAAAAAAATTGTCCTTTTAGAGCAGGAAAAAAGATTGATATGAAATAGGAAATTTTCCTTTATTTTGATAGGAATTATAGTATGGCACAAACATAATAATTTACCTAATACCTTGGATATAATATCTTGGATAATATCTTGGATAAAATTTACTTTCCAATTTCATTTTTAGGGTAAATTTAAATATTTTTGAAATTTGAAACACAACGATTTGGGACTAACGATTAAGTTTAACTATGGTTTGTCTATTTTTAAATTGATCTTTGTCTTATTTCATTATCCAAGGATAAAGTTACTTTAGAAACAACCTGCATACCAGAAGAAACAGTACCTAAAAAACAAGTTCAGTCTCTTTGTGCTCCATTTTTGAAGAAGGAAATAAGGTCTGAAGGACCAGAATCCAATAGGAAATCTGATAGTGAAACGACTTCAAAAGAAAGTTGTCAAAAAACATGGATTGAGGAGGAAAAGGAATTCAAAAACAATAACTTAATTGATTTTGTGGAAAAGGTAAAACGTAAAGGCCCTCTAAGGGTAAAAGTTCTTCAGACATTTTCAGGGCAAACGGAACAAGATCGGCCATATGCTCTTTCATGCAATTTAGAGATGAATTTCCAAGAAAATATTCTTCAGTGCTCACAAAATAGCACCCTACAATGTAAGAATGACAATGAGCCAGAAATGGAACATACTTGCAAAGTAAATGAAGAGGATATTGCTTATGTTGCGAAAAATAGAAAAAGAGCCGCTTCCAAAATATCTATAAATAAAATGAAGGAAGATACATCATTTGATACAGAAATGGTTGTAAGTCTGCCAAGAAGTATCGGGAATTTGGGACCACATTCAGGAGGTTTCCTGCAATCAAGTGCTCCAGGAAGGCATTTTACTCACTCTGGTGATATAAAATTAATCATCCAGGAAAAAAGCCTGAAATGACTGCAAGAAAATGTAAGGAGAAAAACCAAACATAAAGAAACCTTATTCAAGAATAGTCATCACAATGACAGTAACTCTATAGATGAGCCAAGATGTTTGAAACACTTCCTTCCATATAGGGACAAAATGTCTAAAAACTACCTGGATGCAGAATTAAACCAACATACACAAAGATTGACAATTGAGTTGGAAATAATGCAAACAAAATCCCTGACTTTGGAGAAAGAAAAAATATCACCACAAAAACAGGTAGATTCACCTTCTGTCACTCTACATTCATCCTGTGAAACTGATTTTTCACTTCAAATGCTTGGTATTTGTACAACATGTATTGAAAACTGCATTAAGGAAAATATCCAGAAAGTCTTTTTTATACTTTTTATTTTGATTATCTAAATTGCTCCATCAATTTTCAAAGTATTTGCCATGTAAACAAGAAACTGTCTAAATCAGACATACAAATTGGAATATTAGACTAGGTAACCAAAAGAACAAGGACAAGCCTAAAGACAATTAGGATACAGACCTAAAAGGAACATAATGAACTCAGATTCTCTTTTTTGCAAATCCTTGTAATATTGGATATTTTAAAGACTTTTCCTTTCTATGGGCATTTTTTATTTTCTTAAAATACTGAAAACATAAGCTAAATTTGGGAAATTTCTAACAAAGGTACCTGATACAAATAATACTTTTATGGTAATCTGATACTTCATCTTTATTGATTTTACTAAAGTCATTACATTTTTGCATTTCAAAAGAAAATGAAACACAATTATGCTAATCATCTAAAATCAGTTTTCATAGGGCATTAATATACTATTTCTCTATTTATCCCACTAGTTATAAATTATAGGATTGAGTTTTAAACTTTGATCTTCTACTTTCAAGTTCAATGCTCCTCTTTTTGTATTTAGTTTTTCAAAATATATTTTTATTCACTATAGATATTTGCATAATTGGCTGGCTTTAGATGCTATTGTACTAGCACTGTTAATTCATTGAATTTTATTTTTGAGAAGGAGCATTGGCAGTCATTGAATCAAACACCATTGTCTTATCAATGAGGAAAGGTTAGGCTCAGGGATGTTAGATTGCCTGGCCAAGGTCTCTTGGCTTATCTATACCTTCACATGTCCGTCTTTTCATTATATTTTCACAATAATAGCTGAACATATAACACAGTGTATACAAACCCAAACACATTCAGTTAGAGTTAGATTTAAGTGCTTCTTGTAGTTATGTTAGCCTGGGCAAATCCATCGACCTTACCAGGCAACTGAGACTTGGAGCAGAGGGTGATCTGAATTTATGGAGGGAATTTCCTCACTTGTAGTTACTCATACTGATGAATTCATAGGTCCTGTCCAAAAATAATGAGAATAGTATTTGAATGACTCTCAAATTACAAAGCAATCTCATGTGATCTTCATTACTATTCCTATAAAAGGGTGTGGACAAATAATTGTGGACAAGGCAATAGAAGCTCAGGAAATATAAATGACTTTGCAAAATGGTCAATTGGATTACTTAATGTACAAATCTACAAAATGATAGCATTACACTAATATTATTTTTTCCTATTTTTTTTTCTTTTCTGAAAGATGGTGCTTCTGGAAATACACAGGGAATAGCATCAATTTTCCTTAATATAGCAGTCACAATATCTAAATCTCACTTTAATCGATTTCCTATGCTGTTAATCAAGTTTTTTTTTGTTTTTTTTTTTGCTTTGTTTTATTGGTTTACTTTTTGAACTTGATAGTAAGAAATAAGAAATGAGAAATTGAGTGGGAAACAGCCATCATGGGTTTGGAAATAAACTTGATCTATATTTTCATTGTGAGAACATGAGAACATGGTGGAAAAGGGCAAGCATAAATCAGATATTGTATTTCAATCCTGTCTCCTTTTGAAAGGAGAGAGCTGAGAGATCTTGAAAGTAGAATGAGAAAACAAAATGAGATTGTAATTGAGCTGTCATTTTGAAATAGGAGTCCATGTTTCTACTTTCCAACAAAATTTATAAAACCATGACCATTATATATCCAAAATAAAAAGTGAAGATAATATAGAGGATTATATGTATTTCAAAATAAAATTGAAAAATTAAAGGTAATGTGGCATATTTGATAGGGAACTAGTTCAAGCCCCATCTCTGACATATGTAGACAATACTTGTCTTCTAGATTTTGATAACATTGGTAGGGGAAATTTTCTCTTCAGGTAGCTCTTTGTACTAGTACTTGTACGTAAGTAAGCATATAAGTATATATGTATAAAAGTGTGCATATTTACACATGCACACACACGTGCACACACACATATATGCATTTACACACAAAGACACACAACAATAAAGTAAGAATGATACTAAGCTTTCCTTTTAGATGGAAGGGGAAAAGAAAATGGAAATATTGGAGAGAACAGATGGTGATAAGTTAAGTGAAAGAACAACAACTGGCAAAATTAATAAACAGTTTTCTATGGAGAGCTATCAAAATGGTAAAGATGAGGAAAATAAAATTCCTGGGGAAGAAAGACCAAAAATGAGCATCTCTTCTAAGGAAAATGTAACACCTGTGCACCATGTTTTAAAGGGGTAAGTTTGTCAACATATTTAACTGGAGAATTATTATTAAATATTATCATTTATGGTATATTCAGTTTGCTCTACAAATCTAGATTCAGATTCACTCTGCATCCACTTGTTTTTTGCCAAGAAAGAAATTAAGGTCACATGAATGCATATTATTCTATGGCTGTAAGTATATTTATACTATATTGTTATTATTATTATTATTGTTTTTGTTACATTAGTGTTTATTGAAAGAAGGTAGGTAGGCTTTGATGAGATCCAAAAAATAGCATAGAATGTAATATGCAGGTGGCAAGGAGCAAAGCAATTCAGTTTGGAAACTTTGAAGAGGTATAAATAATAAGTACCAATGAGACATGAAAATAATCTTACAGCTACTCCAAAAATTAAATGTGTTCTCTTACTCATTAGGAAGTTTCCCATCAGAAGAAATATTCAAGAATGAATTAATTTTTAAATGTTATCATGGGCCAAGCATTGGGGATACCAAGGCAGAGAACCTAGATTCTTAAGAAAGGGTTCACACTTTTAATTGCAGACATGCAAATCATTAAAAAGATCCAGTCACCCACCCACTACCATGTAAGATAAGCCTGAGGAGAGAAAAGGTATTGTCCTTTCAGGATGGCAGAATAAAAAAAGGGAATTGACAGAAATGTAAAGAGAAGTACTCACATAGTCCTTGTTGTATAAGTCCTTCTAGTGCTCATATGCCTTCTGGACAGGCTGAGGAAGAGCAAAAGGTAGATAACTTCTACCTGCTGCCCCATCTAGAAAAGTCTTAGGGGACCATAAGGTGATAGATGAGACACAGGAATATGGTAAAGAGGGTTCACAATTCATGTTGGGACTGTATTTACTAGACCACCTCTAAAATTCCAACTGATGAGAGTTGGAATGTGGAAGTGCTCTGGATTGACAGTTAGAAAGTAGAGAATGTTTTTTTAAAAGCCCAGATTTACTTGTATTAACTTGAAAACTAATTTAATAGATTTAAAAATAACTTTAACTAGCTCAATTAATTTCAAGACTAAAAATAAATAAATTAATAAATTAATTAATTAAATAAACATAAATTCAGGAAGACAAAAATTTATAATTCTCTTTAAGAGTCACTGAAAAAGGCATCATTCCCTACCTCAATGGCAGTACTTACATATTGTGACTTCAGTTGCATGCAGACAGAAACATATTTACTGTTCTTTGATTAGTGGGACATAACCATATTAGACATATTAGTGAGAAACAGTAAAGCCATGGACAATTGAGAGAAAGTTTCCTTTTCTAAAAATTGTCATCTTTTACTTTTATATAAGCCTCTTTTCCCAAGATCTCACTCCTCAGCCATCTACTGAAACATTCTTCATCCCTACCTCAGTATTGCATGCAGTGTTCCACATTGATAATGCTCCACTTGACATATAAATAGGAAGTGGCACCCTCTCATCTCAAACCTGGACATTATAATTTCACAGTATTCAGTTGTGGTTATTTTATTGTCCTTAATAATTATATTATCGCAGTTATAATTTATATTGTTGTCCTGGTTGTCCTTACTTCATTTTGCATTAATTCATCTAAATATTCTCTTCCTCTTATGTAATTGTTATTTCTCACCATAGAAATGATGTTCTATTACATCAAGAAAGCCTAAATTTTTTTTTTTTGCCATTCTTCAGTCAAGGATGCCTCAGGTACTTTATTTCCAGTTATCTGCTACTACAAAAAGTTGTTGCTGTGAATATTTTGGTTTTTAAAACTTTTCTTGACAGTGAGTAAAACTAACTCATTGGGGTATATGTTTAGCAGTTGGAGAGAGAAATAATGGTAAAGTACCAGAGAAATTAGTATTCTTTGGAGAAGTTTGCTGGAAAGGGAAGCAAAAGAGGGTAAGTTGCAAGTGAACATTCTATTTAAGTTCTGTGAAATTTGTGAATAAGATGCTGGAATAAATTGATGTCAAAAATGATTACAAAATGTGCTTTTCCACACTAAATTCCTTCTTTGATACCTTATCAGAGTGGGAAAATGAAGTTACTAAAAGTTACATGTACAGAGGAATAGGTAAGTTTGTGAAGTCCATTCGAGTTGAATCAAAGAATAATCTTCCTACCATTGTGATTGTTAGTTGCTCACTGTTTTAACTAGAATGCACAATCTCTCTATCTCTCTGTCTCTGTGTCTCTCTTTCACACACAAACACACACACACACACACACACACACACATACACACACACACACAGAGGAATGCATTAATTCTTTAGGCAGCCCATTCCTTTTTTAAATAAGTCTTAGTTGTTTGGAAGTTGGTTGCTTTTTGTGTTCTTTGTTTTTCATGTGTTGATCCCAAATTTGTTTATCTGTGCCTAGTCCTAGCTTTTAGAGGGTCAATTAAACATTATGTTTTATTGTACATTTGATCACAAATACTACTTCTCATCATGCCAGTTCTTCCTCTTCTCTTACTTATGGTAAACATCTGCAGCAAACATCATCAGTTGCCATTTTTTTCACCATCCTGATTTCTCCTCTGGAAATATTCTCAGTGCTAATTGTCTTTTCTAAAGTATATCACCCAGGAATGAATATCTTCCTCAAACAGGTTCTGATCAGGGCATAGTATATGGAAAGAATCACTTCCCTTCTCCTGGATTCTATGAATACTTAGAATTCCACCTACAATCACATTAAGACTTTCTTTTGGTATTGTTGGCACATATCAAGCCTGCTTTGATAACTCCCTGATATTTTGCACACAAATTGTGTAATCGCAAGGATCTGCTTTTATGCGGCTGAAGTTTTCTTAGCCCAAATATAGGCAGGAAATGGGAACCATTGTAGGTGAAGAAAAGGTTGGGTAAGAAGCACATATTCCTAGACTAGAGAAGCACATATCTGACTAGAATGGGCCTTGTATTTTGAGGAGTGTGAGAAACTTTGTTGGATTAAGACTGTACGCCTGAAGATGAAGAAGCTTCACAGGTACACAGTGCAATTTAATGCACTACTAAAGAAGGGGACCATTAAAAGTTTCTGTTCTAGGGAATGATAAGATCAGCATCTTAGTTAAGGAAACTTAGTCTGGAAGTAAAATGTCACATATTTTAAAATAGAAAAAAATATGTCTCCCACTGTTTTCTTAGAAGTTTTCAATAAAGAATTATTTAAAGATCAACTTATGGTTGGTTTTTGCTTCTTGTTTTTGTTTTTTTTTTTTTGTTTTTTCCCTGCAATTCTTCATCTGGTATCCTACTCCATAGTCGTGATGAGAGCACCTTAAATAAGACAAATAAATCCTTATGCATTAAGGTAAACTAGTACTGGACAAACTCATAGAAAAATATTAGCAATGTGTGCTTTTTCTCATTGTAGAAGACTGTTGTCCTGATGTCCTTTGTTCTGCCAGTTGAATGTTCTTTCTAAGTATTCTTTTGGTATGGGACATGCACTGAAGGAATGACAGGAAAGCTAATTATTCCTGGCAAAGCTAGAGGGCCCAGACTTCCCTTAAATATGCTCATGCTACATTACTTGCCACTGTTTGGTGGTTGAAATTCTCCTTTTCTCAGTTATTATGAACCTGCCCCAGTGATAATACACTTTAATTGACTCATTGTGGTGACAGGGCACAGCAGAATTGACATGGGTCTATGAAAAGTATATCTTCACCATACATACCCAAGCATTAGTAATAATCCCAGTCTTGTAGTGAGAAGATTAAGGCTCAAGTCTTCAGTCTCCTAATGTTCTAGCATGGATTGAGAACTGGAAGGCAGTGCAGGGGTCATGTAGTCCAGGCTCCTAAGCGGTTTAGTCTCAGTCATACCAGTGAAAAAGAGGAAGAGTTGGGGTTTGAACTCCAGATTCAATTCACTTTCCACTGCACCACAAGGCCAATGTTAGCGGTAGACTCTAGGACATATCACACACACATTTGTAAAATAGGGATTGTTGTAAGGAAATTTCTTGTGCTATAGAAACATGAACTGTCATTATTCATCCAATGAATATATTATGTTTCTTGTGCATGAGTATTCTGCTTTTATTGCTTTTATTACAATAGCCTTCCCTATCTGGACTTAACAGTAGATATAGGGACAATGATGGGGGATATGGCTGGGTATATACTCTATTCAACTTACATTATTGTTAATGCAACAGTTGATTAAAATCACTGGAAAGAGAGAGAAGCCATTTTCTTCATCTACACTTTAACCATAATTTACTTCTTTCGAACTTAGTTTTCTCCCTCTAATTTGTAGGACATATCTTGTTATTTTTTAAACATCTAGAAAGAGCCAGTCATTTTTTCACAGCATTTGTGTCTTTAAAGTTTATAATTTTATATAATCACATTTAAGCTTCATACTCGAGTATTAAAGAGAATTTGTGGATAGTGTTATCAGCAGGAGTACTTTCTCTAGAGGGGAATATCATGGTTTTCTGAGTAGTTTCCACATGCTTTATTCCACAAGGTGTCCACTAATATCCTGGTATAACTTGTTTAAAAAGCATTAGTTACATAAAATGTGAAGAGCCTTATGCTAGGCTCTGGGAAAAACAAAACGGTGAATGAGATTAATATCTGACCTCTATATTTCAATATAATAAAAAGAAGCCAAGGTACATATAATTTGAATGACCAACATATGATTATATTGATTACCATGCTTAATATTTTATAAAACTTAGAATAGAGTACAAGGTACTAGGCATAGTATTTTTGGAAGAATCATTTTATACTGACAGTCATAGTTTTCTGCTCATATTCTTGTCCTTTTAGAATCTTGATGACAAGCAGTTTGGGACAAACAATTGACTAAATAATTCATTAGTATTCTATTGCAAGTTAAGATTTTCTGACTCACCTTTATTTTGAGAGTATTCTCAACTACTTATTAATTTTTAAATCAATTTAAATAAATTAATTTAATAAATTTAATAATAAATTTTAATAAAACATTCAGATGTTAATTCAGAATTTTTTTATTTCTTTTAAAAACTTTTTGACAGAAGGAACAATAGAGGTATAGAAATATGATGGAATAATATTATAATGACAACAATATGGTAAAGACAATTTTGAAATAATTAGGAACTCATCACTCTTGCCACCATAATGAGCCACCATAATTTCAGATGACAAATGATGAAACGTGCTACTCACCTAGATAGCTAAGGGATTCAAAGTATAGAAGGAGACAGATTTCTTTTTGGGGGGACACAGACAATGCAAAAATTTGTCGTTTTACTATGAATATTTGTAATGGATTATTTGTTATTCCCAGTTGTAAAGGGTTCCGATAGAAGGGTGAAAAAGTAGATTTTGAGCAATTAAAATATAAACATTTTTTAAAAAAAATTTACAAAGCACATCAAAAATACTTTTCAAGAGGCAAAAATAGGCATTTATTAAAAATTATGGCTATAAGATTAAATAGAAACATGAAAAATCATATGATTTTGAAATAAAAATGTATTGAAAATCAAATAATTACAATGACACACTTTTATTTATATTTATAGTAAAGTAAATTATTTGTCTTTTAGGCATGCCAAGAGAACATTCAATGAAAATAATAAGGTATTGTAAAAACTGCTAAAATAGATCTTAATTTAGAAAATGATACTATTTTCAATGAACAAATAGGATCCCTCTTCTGCATTTTGAAGCACAGGAATATTTAATCATAAAAAGGATATGTTTGGAAACAATCTTTAAGTGAACGTGTCCATTGTGAATGCCAGAAAACTAATTATATTTCTGGCTTTTCTTTCATTTCCCCCATAGATAAAATGAAGATTATTTGCTATCTGTAAGAGATATCTGGAAGGGTCCATAAGAGAGGCCAGGCAAGCACAGTTAGGATATAACCCAGGCCTATGGCCTGGAGATGCCCTGACATGAATGGCTATGGCTACATAGGGACTACCTTCCTGGGTGGCATGTCCCGCCTCTGCGGGAACCCTGAACACTCTAAAATTGCATCAGGAATGGGAAGTTTCTCCATCTCTGACTGGCTGTGCCTATGACCTCAGGGATCTGATATAGGCTCAATGGGGGAGGAACCCAACCCTTTTCAACTGGAGCTCTGCCAAGCAGAAGGAGCTAAGAGAGTGCAGGAAGTCTTAGAGTAGGATGTAAACCATGTGAGTAAAGTTCTTAAGCTTGCCTGAATAAACTCCCGGGTGCTCTGTTGTACCTCCACTGCATCCATGTGAGATAGCAGACAGAGGATTTCTGAAGGCTTCAGGAAGAGCTAAGCTTGATATTAATGTTTACCAGAGATTTCTCTGACAGCCTGGGAATTAGGAGAGACTAGCAATAGCAAATGCAATTATAGCATGTTGCAGATATCGTGACTAATTTGTGTAACTCCTCATGAGATTGCTAAATCAGCTTCTAGGTAGAGATGTGGCTTAGTGAATAATCAAGATCACCTGAATTTGAATCTGTTCCTGGGCTCTTCAGTAACTATATAATTATGGACAAATCACCTGACCTCTATTATAGCCTGTTTACTCATTTGTAAAATAATTATGGGTAGTGCTTTTCTCAAGAAATTTTTGTGAGGATAGCTGCTGTGAAAAGCTATAGACATATAGAAAAACTATAGAAATGTTAGCCATTGCTATCGTTTTCAAGTTTGTTTTACAATAATTTTACATAAACTTATTACCTTAACTTTATGTCTTCTATAGGATAAAGGAGAGATGTCTGCAGATACTCTTGATGACATCACTGAATCACTTGAAACAGATACAGTGAATTCTAATTTACCTCCCTCAATTTATACCAAGGGTAAGAATTGTTTTAAATTTTCTAATGGAATACCGGTGTTAAACAGAAACTAAGTCTGCACTTATATCCAAGAAGATAACACGAGTTCTATTCCACTGACCCATAGTAGAGTAGAGGTAACTTTGTGTTCTCTGGGAGGCTCTGGCATTGGCGTCTAATGTGTAATGTCTGGCAGAGTTTGCCAAGCTAAAAAGGATCATTTTGGCTTCAGGGTGATGATTTTTCAGCTACAGAAGTTCTCATAGAGGAGTTATTATGTGTTTCAGTGCCAAAAGAATTATGTACCTACTGTGTGCCAAATACACAAATTTTAGAAAAACAAAATCCTTGTCCTCAGAGAGTGTGCAATGTACTAGGCAGAAAGAGCTTACATAAATAACTCTAATGGGAAAAATAAACAAATAATATATACTAACAAGTAAATAAAAAGTATAGTCATAATTATATGTGAGGTATAAAGTGGGAAAGAATGTCAGCTAGCAAGAATAAAAACAACTTTCTGAAGGTTTTAAAAATGAATATGAATTCATTAGGTCGTGGGAGTCCAGGAGAACTGGAATGAAAATCTCAAACATGGAAACTGTGAGCAAGGAGAAACGAAAATAACACTGAAAATCCAGTTTTACAAGACAGTATATAGCAAAAAGAAGTAAATATGAAAAGATAGGTATTAGGAATGTAGGACGATTAGTTTTGTGTGTATAAACAAATCACTTAATATTGGAGCTTCATTTTCTTAATCTGTAAAAGACTAACTTCACAGGATAATTTCAGAGAAATTATTTTGAAACCTATATGTGCTATATTATTTAATGTTTATTATACATACTGAATGCCAGCATACAGTATATGAATTTTACCTTGTTGATAATAGAAAAGCATTGAAGAAATTGACATTAGGTGATTAAAGTGATCTCGTTCATGGAAACAATGGGTAAAATAGTAGAATCTTTCTCTGTGACCAAAAGTCATAAGAATGTTACAGATTTTCTGCCTAGTTTTTATAATTCTTCTATCAGCATGTCATACAGGATATTGCACTAGACATGTTATCATGAATATTTAAGTACAAATTCTGCCTTATCTACCTATTAACTGTGAATCGCACCAAGTTCTCTAGCTTGTCTGTGATGGTTTCTTCTTTTGCTTTAAATCTTGCATCTCATGGAAGTGGATATCTTCAACAGCGAAAATAGCTAATCCAATTCCAATTGATCAGTGATGGACAGAATCAGCTACACACAGAAAAGGAACACTGGGAAATGATTGTAAACTATTAGCATTTTTTTTTCTTTTTCTCCCCAGATTATTTTACCTTCCGAATCCAATTCTTCCTTTGCAACAACAACAACAAAATTCTGTTCTGAACATATCTATCTATCTATCTATCTATCTATCTATCTATCTATATATATATATATAGATAGATAGATAGATAGATAGATATATATGTTGTACCTAGGATATACTATAACATATTTAATATGTATTGGAATGCCTGCCATCTAGAGGAGGGGGTGGAGGGAAGGAGGGGAAAAATTTGGAACAGAAGGGAGTACAAGGGATAATGTTGTAAAAAATTACCTATGCATATGTACTGTAAAAAAGTTATAATTATAAAATTAATTTTTAAAATGACAAAAAATATTGCATATTAGATTTCCCCTACTGTCAATGTCAACTTCGGTACACATTACAAGCAGAGCCCAGAACAACATTGTTCTCCCCTACATTCTTGCTGTTTTAGTTCTGTTGAACAGTGAATCATATGAAGAATTGAATGTTGCCATGGAAAACCCAATAAACAAGTCTGTTAAATCTGGAACTTGATATGACCCATTTTTCTAATTCTGGATTTGGTCTAAATTTTTAAAAAATTTTCTTCTGGTATTTCAGTTAAATGTTGGTTAAAGTTACCAGAACTCTGGCTAAGGAATAAATGAGGGAAGGATTTTACTGTATATGAATGATTTATATTATAAACTTCTAAAGGACAAGCAGTGTTTACATGTAACTATTTGAGGTAAAACACATTTATGATATTTTAAAAGTAATTTAGCATATTTTAATTCATAATCATAAATTACAATTTAATTATATAATGTATTTTATTCATCTTATTGTTGCCATTCACAGTATACATCAGGAAGTTTAATTTTCCCACATATTTTCTTATATAAAGAGGAATCCTGAGGTTTCAAATAGTGTTTTTTTTTAAATAAAATAATGTGTAACCTAAGAGATTCTGTTTAGCTGTCTACAATAACCCAAAGGAGGTTACTTTAAATTCAGTTTAAATTTATTGACAAAATGATATTTTGATATAATCTTAGGATACATATGTGGAGACTGTTTTATCAGTGCCAAAGAATCTGCATTCTAAATATTCTCCTACTGCCCCACAGATTTTAAAATCCTAATATGTTTCTTTACTTGTGTTTTTCTCTATACAGATTCAGATTACATTTGGGAAAAAAAGAAAGTACTTCCTATATATGAACCAGCAGTAGAATTTAAAAATTCAAAATGGACCCAAGTTAGAAGAAAAGTTAAGCTTTTAGAAAAGATGATTATTGGACTACGGGAAGAATTGTCAGAGAGAATGGAAACTAAATACCAGTTAAAGAATCGAAAAGCAGAATGTGATAGAAAACTCTATAGAAGCAGGTATGGATGGCATAAGTTTAAATCAAGGTTTGAAAGCATTACACTTACAATGAAACATTGTGACAGAAAATTTGAGGTTAAGAAATGAAAAATGAAAATTCTTTAAAATAATGTAATGAGCCCTACAATGAATCCCTTTAACTTAATGTGGTATAATCCATCTTCCTGTTTGGAATACTTTCCAATAGGTTTCCACCCTTATTTCATCATGTTATTTTTGAAGCACAGATTGCCCCTAATCAACATATATTTAACAAGTATCTTGTGTGCACCAAGCACTGTTGTGGGCACTGAGGCTCAAAGACAAAAATAAAGTGCCACGGGGAATTTTACAATCCATACAAGAATATAGGATGTAAATACAAATGTAAACACAATAAAGTCACAGAAATCTGGAGCAGGAAGCAGGGCCTGGTTTTCAAAGGAAAGGAGTAGCAGCAACTTCATGTAGAAGAAGGTAGGGAAACAGAATTTCAAAAGAATTTCAAAAGAAACAAGAAATTCTAATGGAGGGGGAGGTTAGAAAAGCAACAGTGCACTCCAGGCTGAGAAGACACGCTTCACAAAGATGTGGCTTTGGGAAAGAAGAGTTTTGTGTTGTCCTGTGTAGAAGTAAAAGAAGGACACTTTGACTGGATTGTAGACTGCAAGAAGGGGAGTAATGTATAATAAAGTTAGGAAGGTAGTTTCTGTTTCTGATATGCTATAAATATCTGCATATTCAAATTCCTCTGCAAATGTCCTAGTGCCCTGTTATATGCAGAATACTTTGTGAAACTTTAGGGCAGATAAGAGAAAAATATGACCTGGCCTGAGCTGTCAAGGAGCTTACACCCTTGGAAATGGTACTGTTTCTCTTGGTTATCTCATCAGCTCCTCATGAGTTCCTTTAATACCCTTGTGGAGGAATGGTTTCCACAGTGATATATACTCAGTGGTAGTCTTTCTCTTGAGCCCCTTCCATACGTCAGTAAGGTTTTTTGGACATCTCAAATGGGATGTGCCATATGCATCTTGGCCTTAACAGAATTATCTTTTCTCCCTAAGCCCTCTTCTCTTCTGAATGTCTCTATAATCAGTGACAGCACCTCCCTCTGATTCACCTAGGACTGCAACCTTAATAACAGCCTTATCTTCTCTTTTTGGTAATGACAAATTTTCTGCTTTTTGAGCATCTCTCATAACGTGCATTTCTGTCTAATAACAATCATCAGTACAATGCAGGCATTCTTTGCATCTTGCTTATATTATTGCACTTGCCTTTCTCTTTCTTTCTCTGAATAAAGACCTTCCACACACTAATCCATTCTTCAAAGAAGCCAAAGTGATTTTCCTCAAGCATAAATGTTACCATGTCATTACTCATCCTCTTCTAGGAGTATTGGCACCCTATCATCTCCAAGATCAAATAAAAATCCCTTTTCTTGCCTCTGAAAGGCCATTATAACTAGCCCTTTCCTGCTTTTCCAGATTTTTAAAAAATTATACCTTTTTAATGGGGAAATCAAACTATCACTTTTTGCAGATGATATGATGGTATACTTAGAAAACCCCAAAGACTGCTAAAAAGCTATTAGAAATAATTCATAACTTTAGCAAAGTTGCAGGATACAAAATAAATCCACATAAATCCTCAGCAGTTTTATACATTACCAACACAATCCAACAGCAAGAGATACAAAGAGAAATTACATTCCAAATAACGGTCCATAGTATAAAATATTTGGCAATATATCTACCAAAGGAAAGTCAGGAATTGTATGAGCAAAATTACAATACTCTTGCCACAAAAATAAAGTCAGATTTAAATAATTGGAAAGACATTAAGTGTTTTTGGATAGGCTGAGCAAATATAATTAAGTTGACAATACTCCCTAAACTAATAGTGCAATACCAATTAGACTCCCAAGAAACTATTTTAATGACCTAGAAAAAGTACCGACATAATTCATATGGAAGAACAAAAGGCCGGAAATTTCAAGGGAATTAATGAAAAAAAAATGAAGGTGGCCTAGCTGTACCTGATCTAGAACTATATTATAAAGCAGCAGTCACCAAAACCATTTGTTATTGGCTAAGAAATAGACTAGTTGATCAGTGGAATAGGTTAGGCTCACAGGACAAGATAGTGAATAAAAAGAGCTATCTAGTGTTTGACAAACCCAAAGATCCCAACTTTGGATAAGAATTCATTACTTGACAAAAACTGCTGGGAAAACTGGAAATTAGTATGACAGAAACTAGCCATGGACCCACACATAACACCACATACTAATATAAGATCAAAATGGATCCATGATTTAGGAACTAATGCAAACAAGATTAGAAGGGAAGTAACAAATTGGGAAAACATTTTTACAGTTAAAAGTTCTGATAAAGACCTCATCTCCAAAATATACGGAGAATTGACTCTAATTTATAAGAAATCCAGCCATTCTGCAATTGATAAATGGTCAAAGGATATGAACAGACAATTTTCAGATGATGAAAGTGAAACTATTTCCACTCATATGAAAGAGTGTTCCAAATCACTATTGATGAGAGAAATGCAAATTAAGACAACTCTGAGATACCACTACACACCTCTCAGATTGGCTAAGATGACAGGAATAAATAATAATTAACATTGGAAGGGAAGTGGGAAAACTGGGACATTGATGCATTGTTGGTGGAGTTGTGAAAGAATCCAACCATTCTGGAGAGCAATCTGGAATTATGCCCCAAAAGTTATCAAACTGTGCATACCCTTTGATCCAGCGGTGCTGCTACTGGGCTTATATCCCAAGGAAATACTAAAGAAGGGAAAGGGACATGTATGTGCCAAAATGTTTGTGGCAGCCCTTTTTGTAGTGGCTAGAAACTGGAAAATGAATGGATGCTCATCAATTGGAGAATGGTTGGGTAAATTATGGTATATGAATGTTATGGAATATTATTGCTCTGTAAGAAATGACCAGCAGGATCAATATAGAGAGGCTTGCAGAGACTTACATCAACTGATGCTGAGTGAAATGAGCAGAACTAGGAGATCATTATACACTTCAACAAGGATACTGTATGAGGATGTATTCTGATGGAAGTGGATATCTGTAACATAGAGAAGAACTAATCCAATTCCAATTGATCAATGATGGACAGAATCAGTTATAGCCAGAGAAGGAACACTGGGAAGTGAGTGTAAACTCTTTGCAGAATCCAATTCTTCCTTTGCAACAAAAATAACAACAATAAAATTCGATTCTGCACATATATATTGTACCTAGGATATACTATAACATACTTAATATGTATGGGAATGCCTGCCATCTAGGGGAAGGTGTGGAGGGATGTAGGGGAAAATTCGGAACAGAAGGGAGTACAAGGGATAATGTTGTAAAAAAAAATTACCTATGCATATGTACTGTCAAAAATGTTATAAATATAAAATTAATTTAAAAATTTAAAAAAATTATACCTTCTTATTTTCAAGATATATGCATTGGTAATTTTTCAACATTGACAATTGCAAAGCCTTTTGTTCCAACTTTTCCCCTCTTTCCCTCCACCCCTGAGTTTCCCTTGGCAGGTAGATTCCTAAGCAATTTGTACTATCCATAGTTACTTTAAATGGAATTTCTCTTATAAAACTCTAACTGTTGGATTTTGTTAGTGATATATAAGAATATATATATATATATATATATATATATATATATATACATATATATATATGTATGTATCTATATGTGTATATATATATATATACATATATATATATATGTATGTATCTATATGTGTATATATATATACATATACATATATATATGTATCTATATGTGTGTATATTCTAATAGCTTTTTAGTAGAAACTTTGGGGTTCTCTAGGTATACTGTCATATCATCAGTAAAGCATTAAAATTTGGTTTCCTCCTTACCTACTCTAATTCCTTTAATCTTTTTCTCAACTCTTATTGCCAAAGCTAGCATTTCTACTACAATACTGAATAGTAATGGCTATAGTGGGCAACCTTGTTTCACTCCTGATCTTAGTGGGAATGTTTCCAGTTTATCGCCATTACATATGATGCTTACTGATGATTTTAAATAGATGCTATTGATTATTTTAAAGAAAAGTCCTTTTATTCCTATATTCTCAAGTGTTTTTAGTAGGAATGGATGTTGGATTTTATCAAATTTTTTCTGCATCTATTGAAATGATCATATGGTTTCTGTCAATTTGGTTATTAATATGGCCAATTATACTGATAATTTTCCTAATAGTGAAACAGCCATGCATTCCTGGTATAAATCCTACTTGATTTGTATTATCCTGGGGATGATTTTCTATAGTCTTTTTGCTAATATCTTATTTAAGATTTTTGTATCAATATTCATTAGGGAGATTGGTCTATAATTTTCTTTCTTTCTTTTCAACCTACTTGGTTTGGGTGTCAGTACCATGTCTCTGTCATAAAAGGAATTTGGTAGGAATCCTTTATTCCCTATTTTTTCAAATATTTTATATAGCATTGAGGCTAATTGTTCTTTGAACGGTTGAGAGAATTCACATGAAAATCCATCTTGTCCTTGAGATTTTTTTAGGGAATTTATTAATAGCTCGTTCTATTTCTTTTTTTCTGAAATGGGAATATTTAAGGGATTTACTTTCTCATTTGTTAATATGGGAAGCTTATTTTTTTGGATGTAGTCATCCATTTCACTTAGGTTATCAATTTTATTGGCATAAAGTTGGGTAAATCTTATTATTTCTCTAATTTCCTCTTCATTGGTAGAAAGTTCTCCCTTTTCATTTTTTTTTTATTAATCTATTTTTTTAATTTTCAAAATTATTACTTTATTGCTTAGTTGGGGGCAAAGCTGAATTTTTCTTTGAGGCTTTGGCTTACATATGTTGTGGTGTTCGTCTCTTGTCTTGAGTTGGTGTCTTGGGTGGCTCTGGCTCCATAACGGCTCTTTAGAATGAGTTTTTGTTTGTTTACTCATTGCAAACTTACTTCCTGAATTGGGACTTTGTGCAAAGGCCATGCTCTACATAGTTCTTTCTCAGCTCCTAGATTATGGAAGAAAGGCGATCATTTTCAGCGGATGTATTAGTCACAAGAAATCTCATTTGTTTAATGTCATTCTACAGCTCTTCAATTCTCTCCATCAGCTTTGCCTCCTTGGAAGCAGTTTCTAGCAGTAAGCATTCTTCTCTGTTCTCTCCATCATATGTGACCCGCTTATGGTTGCTGTGACATTCTGCTAATGCCTGTTTCAATTGATGCAGTTCCAGCCTATGGGACTCTAGTTCTGTTTCCAAGTCCCCATATTTCTGTTTCAAGTCAGCATTTTCCTCGAGCACTGCCAGGCCATATGTTGCAGCCTGGACTTTCTCCTGGGTTGTCTCCTGCAGCTCGCTGGATAACCGTTCCACTTCTGCTCTCAGAAGTGCCAAGACCCTTTCCTATTCCATAGGGGAGAAGCTGGGCCCGTGCCTGCTGAGGCCGGGGCAACCCCTCTCTCAGCCCGCAGAGCCCGGTACGGTGGTTTGAAACTCCTCTAGCTTCTTAACGGTCCCCTCGGGCTACATGGAGGCTACAGATTTGCCTGCTCGCTTGTCCCGCCCCCTTCCCCCTTTTCATTTTTAAGAATAATAATTTGATTTTCCTCTTTCCTTTTTCTCATCAGATTTACCAAAGGTTTGTCTATTTCATTGTTTTTTTTTTTTTTAAAACCAACTCTTAGTTTTATTTATTAATTCAATAGTTTTTTTTTTTCACTTTGAGTATTAATTTTAGAATTTCCAGCTTATTTTTGATTGGAATTTTTTAATTTTGTCTTTTTCTAGCTTTTTAAGTTGCAGCCCAATTCATTGATCTTCTCTTTCTCTATTTTATTCAAGTACGCCTCTAAGGATATAAAATTTCCCCTTATTACCACTCTGGCTGCATCCCACAAATTTTGTTATGATGTCTCATTGTTGTCATTATCTTGAGTGAAATTATTAATTTTGTCTATAATTTGCTGTTTCATCCAATCATTCTTTGAGATGAGATTACTTAATTTCCAATAATTTTTAGTCTATTTACCCCTAACTTTTTGTTGAATGTAGTTTTTATTGCATCATGATCTGAAAAAAAAAAAAAAACAAACAAAAAAAAAACATTTACTATTTCTGCCTTCCGGCATTTAATTTTGAGATCTTTATGTCCTAACATATGGTCAATTTTTGTATAGGTTCCATGAACTGTTAAGAAGCAAGTATACTCTTTTCTGTCACCATTCAGTTTTCTTTAAAGATCTGTCATACCTAACTTTTATAATATCCTATTTACCTCTTTAATTTCTTTCTTATTTGTTTTGTGCTTTTATTTATCTAATTCTGAGAGTACAAGTTTGAGATCTCCCACTGTTATAGTTTTGCTGTCTGTTTCTTCTTGCAGCTCTCTTCACTTCTTCAAGACTGTAGATACTATACCACTTGGTGGATATATGTTTTTTATTGATATTGCTTCATTGTCTATGCTACCCTTTAGCAAGAAATAATTTCCTTCCTTAGCTCTTTTAATTAAATCAATTTTTGCTTTTGCTTGATCTGAGATAAGGATGGTTACCCCGCTTTTTTTTTTTACTTCAAATGAAACATAATAGATTCTGCTCCAGTCGTTTACTTTCTTACTTTCTCCCTTCTTTAAATGTGTTTCCTATAAGCAAGATATTTTAGGATTCTGACTTTTGATCCAGTCTGCTATCCACCTTTGCTTTATGGGAGTGTTCATCCTATTCACATTTACAGTTAAAATTACTAATTCTGTATTTCCTGCCATCTTATTATCCCCAGATTATGCTTTTCTTTTTCTTGCCCTCCTTTACCCCCTTTCCCAGTATAAAACTTATGGGCCCCATTTTCATCATGCAATTTAGGATCCCTCCCTTCTCCCTTTGAATCCCTTCCCCTTTCTTGTACCCTTCCCTTATTATGCTTTTCTTTTTCCCTTTTCCTCTCCCAGTTTTTAAAATGGTAAAAGAAGATTTACTCTAAAATAAATAGGTCAATTATTTTCTCTTTGAGCGAACTCTGATGAGAGTAAGACTCACACAATGTTCCTCCCCTCTCTAAATTCCCTCAGACCTGATAGGTTTCCTTTGCTTCTTCGTGGAATGCAGTTTCCCTCTTTTTATCTCCCCTTTTCCCTTTTTCTGACACAATCCCCTTTCCATTTAGAATTCCCTTTTTTATGTTATATCAGTAAATTCAAATTATATATGTAGTCTTTGTGTATATCCATGAGAGAAATACAGTTCTCAAGAGAGTTCCTTTTACCTTTTTCTGCTTTTCTTGAGTCATCTGGTTTTTCCTTAGAAACAAATGGAATTCATCTGTTTCAATAAATGTCCATTTTCTTCCATGGAAAAAATGCTCAGCTTAGTTGGGTCGTTTATTTTTGGCTTCATTCCAAGTTCTTTTGCCTCTTGGAATATCAGATTGCAGGTCCTAAGATCCTTTAATGTGGAGGCAGCCAGATATGAGTGATCCTGATTGTGGCACCTCAGTATCTGAATTGTTTTTTTTTCCTGGCTGCTTGTAATATATTTTCCTTAGTCTGATAGTTCTGAAATTTGGCCACAATATTCCTTGATGTTTTTATTTTAAGGTCTTTTCCAGAAGGTGCTCGATGAATTCTTTCAATGCCTAGTTTACCTTCTGATTCTATTACATCTGGGCAGTTCTCTTTGATGATTTCCTGTAAAATAGTATCTAGGCTATTTTTTCATCATAATTTTTGAGAAGGCCAATAATACTCAGATTATCTCTCCCAGATTTATTTTTCAGGTTTAATGTTTACCAAATAATTTTTCATTTTTTTTGGTTTTACTTGAATAATTCTTGATATCTCAATGAATTATTCATTTCTATTTGTTCAGTTATGATTTTTAATGAGTTATTTACTTCATTAGCTTTTTAAACTTCTTAATGTATGTGTCCAATCGAGATTGTAAATGAGTTGTTTTGCTCTATGGAAATTTTTTCCATTTCACTAATTTTATTTCTTTTTTTAGTGAGTTATTTTCTCTTTCCATTTCACAAATTCTACTTTCCTGAGAGTTCTTTACCATTTCTAATTCACAAATTCTGTTTCTTTGCAATTCTTGGGAGTTCTTTATTTTCCAATTCACATTTCAGGAAGTTGTTACTCTCTTACATAGCTACTTTTCCTTTCCCCATTTTTCTTCTATCTCTCTTTTAAGATCTTTAAATGTTTCTTCTAGGAGAGCCTTTTGTAATGGGACCAGGTTAGATGCCCCTTTGGCGTATTGTCTGGAGACTGTCTGGTATTAGTCTCCTCAGGATGGAAAACCTATTCTCTTTCTGTATAGAAGTTATCAATCATTCTTGTGATTTTTTTTACTCATTTTTTTAAAGCCTGTATGGTCTGCCTTCAGGGCAAAGAGGTTACCAGCTTCCTCTGCAGAGCAGGGATCGATATATAGACAGTAGCTGTCCTGCAAATGGGCTGCAAGGAGTGTCAAGGCATGGGAGTGCTCTGAAAAAAGTTCCCCACCAGAAGTGACTCAGGCCTAGGTATTTTGGGGGCTGAGCAGGGGAAGTGCCCAGTGAAGAGCCCCATGGTATGGATTAGTGACTGCCCAGGGGCTAGAGGCTGAGCAGTGAAAGTGTCACGATCCCAAGCCAAAGCCCTGCTGTGGGGCTGTGGCTATTAGCAGTTGACCAGTGAATAGCCTCTCAGTGACTGGAAGTGTCTCTGCCCAGGGATGCACAGTCATGCTTCAGAAGTTCTATTGCCCCAGGCCACCGAACTTGCCACTTTGCAGATAAGAGGCTATCCCTGGGCTGCACCCCTCTGCCATACAAATTTGTGACTGCCCCAGCCTGTGCTGCAGAATGTAGCTTCCCAGTTGAGCTGTGGTAGGTGCTGAATCACTTCCAGTTTTGGGTGGGTATAGACAGATCTTGTTAGGTTCTGGCATTTTTTACAGTATCCTCTACCTTTGGCTTTAATGTCTCTATTGTTCTACTACTTTGTAATCAAGGCAGAGCAGTAAGCCTATGGCAGAGTCGTTTCTGTAAATTTTCTAACCACAGAGGCCACCCCCTCCAGTCTGCTCAATATGC
The DNA here is from genome assembly GCF_048593235.1 of Sminthopsis crassicaudata. NCBI lineage: Eukaryota > Metazoa > Chordata > Mammalia > Dasyuromorphia > Dasyuridae > Sminthopsis > Sminthopsis crassicaudata. The sequence continues at coordinate 266,763,994 of NC_133621.1, forward strand.
CAACCTCTAGTTCTATCCCTGTTTGCGCTGGTCTGTTCCCACTGCTCAGAACAAACCTTTTCTGGTGTTCTTCCAAATTATCTTTGGCTGGCAAGTTGTTGTACTTCTACTCTTAGTGAATTTTACCAGTCAAGTGCTATTTTTGAGGCTCAATTGAATAATTGGTCGGGACGCTATGAGAGGAGCTTAGAAAGTTGCATGTGTCTTCGCCACCATCTTAGCTCCGCCCTTTTCCAGTTTTCTCACATTTTACTCCTCTTCCTAACTCTGAGATCCAGATCTACTGGCTCACCTGCTATTCTTTTTCTTCATTGTAAGACCACATTCCCCTATGGTACACAAACATTTGTTTGAATATTTATTTTTTAATACATATTGAGTTCCAAATTTTCTCTCTTTTTCCTCCTCCCCCCCCCCCCGTAAAATATTAACCGATTTGATGTTGATTTTTTTAGATGTTGTCATGTAAAACATATTTTCATATTAGGCATGATGTGAGAGAAGAACAATTTAAATGGAAAAACAAAACAAACAAACAAAAAAAAAACATGAAACATCTAAAGTGAAAATCATATAATATGACCTTCAATCAGGCTTCATCAGTTCTTTCTCTTGATATGGATAGCATTTTTCATCATGAATCCTTTGAGATTATCTTAGATCATTGTATTGCTGAAAAGAGCTGAGTTATTGATAGATGATCATGACCCAATATTGATGTACAGGGTGGTAATTCTGATCACTTAACCTTTTATCATTTCATATAAGTCTTTCCAGGTTTTTCTGAAATTTCACTGCCTGTCAAATTTTTAGTGCCTTTAGTAATGATGTGCCTTCTTTTCTGATGTTACCTCTCAAATATTCAATATGTAACTTGCTTTCATGAATGTTATTGATATGTTTTGAGGACTTAGAATATAAGCACCTAGAAGGGAGGGATTAGTGTTTTTGACTTTTTTTTTGACTTTTGACTTTTATCCCCAGTGCTTGGTATATAGGAATGAATGCTTGTTTACTGAAAATAACTGACTTATTAAGAGTTCTATGCTATACAATAAAAGTTTATAAACAGCATGCATAATCTCCATTGACTTTCTTATGGGAGTATTTGAGAATTATTTCTTCCTCACAATATAAATGATCCTTTATATTTTCAGTAGGATAGTCATTCCATGTGATTCTAATCTAACACTTTTGAAGTTTAATCTCCTTATTTTTAATTATACTTAGTTTATTCTCTCATTCATCATTGAAATATGTGAAAACATTGTCTCAATACCTCCATCATGGAGGGTTGTGAAATACTGAAAGTAATTAGTCAACAATAGGAACACCTTAGCACGAGTCTAATCAAAGTAGGTCTTCTTAGTTTTCATTTCAAATTCTGATTACCACTCCAGACAATTGTCTTCATCAATATAAATAGTATAGGCAGGGTTCTTGACTTCTCAGTGGCTCAGACACCTCCATTTAGCATGCAGTCTACATCTTCAAACCTTAAAATAGTGGTACAAGCAGACTGTAAGCCGATGTTTTGACTAGTATTGGATTTGAAATACTGGTGGATATCTGAAAAATTACAAAAAGAATCTTGATGGATTTGTCTCTTTTCAACAAAAATGAAGTTTTTCAGATCAATTCCAGTAGAAACGTGAGAGAGAGAGAGAGAGAGAGAGAGAGAGCCATCTGCATGCAAAAGAACAGTGTAGAGACTGAATGTAGGTCTCAACATCATATTACCTGTATTTTTAGTTGTTGATGTTTGCTTGTTTTCTTTACTTCCCATTTTTCCCTGTTTGATCTGATTTTTCTTGTGCAGCATCATACATATGGAAATATGTACGGAATAATTGCACATGTTTAACATATATTGTATTACTTGCCATCTAGGGGAAGGGGTGGGGGCACAGAAGGGAGAAAAAATTTCAGAAACAAGATTTTGCATTATCTTTGCATGTATTTTGGAAACAAAAACGTATTTAAAAATGCAATACAATAGAACAATATTAAATAAAAAGGAATCCTGAAAATTAGAATGAAAGTTTCTCTCACAAAGTTCAATGCAAAATTTCCTTTTGATTATTTTAAAATTTTATCCATTTTAGTAATTTTTCAAGACTATATAACACAATTACTTACAATTATTTTTTTTCCAAATGCAATACTGAACTCTAGATTGGAAGGTGAAAAACAAAACAGAGAAAAACTACAGACACAAATGCATTACCCTTCTTGTGCAAGTTCTGCTGTGCTTGAAGAGGAAAGTCAGACATCAAAACTAAACCTTCAGCGAAAACGAGATAAATGGCTTCTTTTAAAGGACAGCCTAATAGATAAGATTGACATCCTGACAATTGAGCTTTCTAAACTCGAAAATGAGATCTACCAAGTAAATAATGACCATAGAATGAAGACATTACTTTTAGAACAAACTCAGAGACAATTAAAAGAGTTCAAAGATAAATTAAAGCAACTCAAAAACGAAAAATCTATACAACAGAAAAACTTGAATAAATTAATTTTCAAAGAAGAGTCCCTGCAAGAAAGATTAGCCCAAATGCAGAAGAAAATTCAGCTGCTTCAGAAACCTTTTGAAGATTCCCAAAACAAAGGGGTCTTCATATCAAAGGGTGTCCAGGTGCAGTTTAAGGATAGCCCCATGACTTTTTGTGCTGATACTGCAAAAAAAGATCCTGTGCTAGAAGAGAGAAATAAAGAGTCAGTTGATGAGAGATGTATTTCTTTAAGAGACAAACTAGGTAAACTTGAAAATGAGAACTCAAAAAACAAGGTAAGTCTTTAAATATTGTCTGACAAACATTTAATATTTTGAAATGAATTTCAAAGTTATTTTGATCAAGATAAATTAGGAATTTGATTTTCTGATATTAGTAACTTTCAATGTAAAATTTCTGATATGCAAAAAAGGACGATGAAAAAGCATTCATGATAAAAAAAAAAAACAAGCCAATATCCATTTTTTAGATAAGATGACTAATTTTGATTAAAAAATATTGTGTGCGTTAGCCCATGAAATTTTAAATGCATTATAGCAGTTAGTGAGTGTAGATGGAGTTAAGCACTTTTAAGTAGATACTGATCAACTTGTAGTTCTAATAATTTGCCTAGCATTCCATGTAATGCTGCAATGGAATAAATCATTTGACTCACGGAAACAAGATAAATCCTGAAAAAATATTCTAGGCATAATGTAACAATTCAAATGAGGCATCTAAACTGAGATACTGTTGGACATTACCATTCATAACCATTGAAACATGTTTATCAATCTGAATAGTTTTAATTCAAACTAATATGAACTGATTTTTTAAATATTAAAAAGCTGATCATATTTTTAATAAAATCATAAAGATTACTAACTATGTTTCTTTAGAATTTAGGACAACAGTTCTCTTCAAAGAGACTGTGATTGTGCATTAAGAATTAATTTTGGTGTGTGGTAATAGAGCCATTTTTTAAAGTTTGCTTTTGATTCCCTACTACATATTTATTGTTTATGTCAGTATTTTTTCACTGTTTTTACTAATACTTCTTGCATGATTTCCAGAATTGCAGTTTATGGCATCAGTCAGTGCCTTTCATTTACTGAAAATTTAGCTTTTTTACTGTCTAATAGCAGGTCTCATTTTCTCTGATGCTTATCACGTTTGCAATAAGTGGAATACTACCAACTATAGCACTGTGCAGCAATTTCAGATGAAAAAAATTATATTTTATATTTAGTTTTTATGATCAGGTAGTTGGATATAGATTCATTTCATAGTGGAATTTAATGTTTTTGTACTGATTCAGTTATTTTTGTCAATTATCTTTAGACAATTTTACATTTGTATCTCTTCCTTATTTCCTTTTGAAATATTACTAGAATTTAGTTGACTTTTTACAAGATAATTAATCGTATCTAATGAGATAAAAATGTTAAATGCATTTTACTTTTTAGTTACACTTACTATTGTCACAAATGCAATAGTTTTCTTTATAATGAAACTACACAGGCTTTTTATAATGCATGAATATTAATACACACATATATATTCTTGTATTTTGTGTGTATATGTATATTTATATATGTTTGTATGTTGGTCTTCTACTAGGTTAGAGAATGAAATGAATTTATTTCCCTTTTTTTGTAATCTTGCACCATACTGTATATCTATAAGTGAAAGAGCTACCATATTTTCTCTAATTTTCCCCATTTTCTGTCCATTGACTGGAAGATTGGAATCAGGAGTATAATTTATAACCTTGTATAAAAAGGAACTGCTTTAAAGACTTAACAGGGGCAGCAGCCCCTCTGTCCCGTTCCTTCTTCCCCCCTCCCTTTTTTTTTTTTTGTTTCTGCTTTCATCAAATCAGATCAATCCCTTCAAGTAATTTTGTCATGCCTGACAAGCCTAACAGTGATCAGATGATAATTCTCCAGGGGAAACTATGCGAGGAAAGAAAATTCATCTTCTTATCATAAATGTTCTTATTCATATAAGGGCACGTGCAAAGAACTTTTTTTTGAAAAAGAGAAAGGAAAAAACCTAATGTTTCTATCAGATATAAGAAATTATATAGTCTACCTCTACCATTCCCCCACCTTCCATGTGAATTGCATATGAAAAAGTTTATCTCCTACATGGCTTTGGAGGTGTTTTATTTCTGAAGACAGAATGAAAGTAATGGTTTATGATGAGCAAGAAAAGAGGATAGCATTTGGCCCATGCTTGAATGAAAGATGTGTGATATAGGGAAAATAATTTTTTGTTCTACGAACCAAGTTCCAATCCTTTTCTTGATGACTATTTTTATGACAGCTTACTTAACCTCTTTGGGTCTTAACTTTCCTCAAACTGCAAAATGAGGTGATTGCATTAAAAGTCCCTAAGACATTTACTAAAACCATGCTATGATAATCATAAATATATTCAGGCAAGTAAAAGCATATTAATTTCATAGAAGATAAAGGTGCTATATAAAATCAGTAATAGAAATTCTACATACATATTTCTATCAGGATACAATAAGAAAGCTACGAGAAAAAATGGCAGATTCCCAAAAAAACCAACTCACGACTTCACAAGAGATTCAGTCACAACAAAGAGATTTATTCTTGATGCAAAAACAACATAAAGTATGTATGCAACAAATCCATAATTTCTCATTGTTTAATGGAACATTTTCAGTATAATACTTTTTTTAACCAATAGTATAATACATTTTCTGATAATTGTGCCTGTCATTTAAACTAACAGAACGAGACCTATAACATCTACCATTTGTACCCCTTAATACCATTTTTATATTGGGATAATTATATTTACTCATAATATCCTTACAGAAGGAATGATATGTTGTGTGTTTTTTCCTGAGTATTAAGTATATCATACTTTAACTATGTTCTTATGTATGTATGTTTGTGTGTGTGTATAGATAAGTGGATCTATACACAGACACACACACACAGGCTACTTGGTGGAAATATGAATAGAACTTTGCATCTAAAGTTGGAAAGATCTAGGTTCAAAAGTGGCCTCAGACAATATAGGGAAGTTACTTTATCTTTCTTAGCTTCTTTAACTGTACAATGTGTATAATCAAAGCATCTACCTCCCAGAATAGTTGTGAGAATCCAATGAGAAAAGAATTCTAAAGCTCTTAGCACAGTGCCTGATGCATAGTGGATACTTAGGGAATGCTTGTTTCTCTGCTCCAGAAACATAAAAGTCAATATTTTCAGTTATATATAAAAGTAATCATTGTCTCTTATATTTTGAGTAACATCTCTGAATGTTGTGAACCAGTTCCCTTACTTGCTTAACTTCAGTATAACGGTTTTTACTAAGAACTGGTTTATTGCTAGTTTCTTTTTTTTCAAAACTTATTCATTCGTATTTGTATGCTAGAGAAATATTTCTGGTTTTCAGAAATCAACATTGGAATGGAATAAATTTTGTTTCCCAAATCAATTTTTTCCTCTATCACTCAATTCTCTTTATTTCCCTCCCATTCTGTTTGGACCATATTGATGCAAATATTAACTTTTTAAAAAGCCTTTGTGTTGAGACTGACATCAAGGAGCTAGATGTGCACTGAACTTGATAAGGAATCCCAGGGAAGCCATCAATCTGTGTCTATATGAATGAACTCAGTAAAATGCATTCAGAGCAAACTGGCACCTTCTCTTCCCTTTCTTCTTTCCCTGATTAGGGTAGTGACTAAGCTATATTAGAACTGGGTAAAATTTGTGTTTCTTTTTTCTTTAATTAATGAATGTCAGTTCTGTGAATTATACTATGAAAGGATCTGATTAGGTTAACAAGTATATGGGAAAGCCATGCTCTCTTGTCTTTGAAGAATTTGCAGTTTCACTGAGAAGTCAATGCAAAATAGGGAAAATTTCATTACAATACAAGGTATCATGGAAACAAGCACCAAAGGACTTGTGTTATAAGTAAAGTAAGCATTTATTTAAGAGAGCAAGAGTGAAGGACACAGAGAGAGAGAGAGAGAGAAAGAGAAGGTGGAGGGGGAGAAGGAGGAATGGAGGGCAGGAGAGAGGGAGGCAGACAGAGAGGCAGAAAGAAAGATCACTGTGCTTTTACCTTAGATCAGGTGATACTTAATCTAATCTTCTTCCCAACATGAAAAAAAAAATAGCCATCACAAAATTTCTAAGTTAGCACCTCTGGTGAAAGAGCAATTGCCAAATAGCTCAATTTAATAACATATTTTAGATAATTGCATAAATATAATTTGTCAAAAATTTACATCATAAAGTTACTTTTCCAAAGATTATTTTTCTCTAACACATGTATTTGTCTTTTGAGCAGCAATTTCACTATGTAGCTTGATAATCAACAAGCATAACCTTGATCATTTTACACAAGACATCTCTGGTGTAGTGTATTGGTTTGGAACTGAGAAAATTAGAAAATTCATTCTCTGTAATTTTCTAGCTAGAAGACCCTTAAAAACTTTCTCCAGGGGAAACTATGAGAGGAAAGAAAATTCACATTCTTCTCATAAATGTTCTTATTCATATAAGGGCAGGTGTAAAGAACTTTTTCTGAAAAATAGAAAGTAAAAAACCTAATGTTTCTATCAGTTATAAGAAATTATATAGTCTACCTTTACCATTCTCCGACCTTCCATGTGAATTGCACATGAAAAAGCTTATCTCTTACATGGCTTTGGAGGTGTTTTATTTCTGAAGACAGAATGAAAGTAATGGTTTGTGATGAGCAAGGAAGAGGATAGCATTTGGCCCATGCTTGAATGAAAGATGTGTGATATAGGGAAAATAATTTTTTGTTCTACGAACCAAGTTCCAATCCTTTTCTTGATGACTATTTTTATGACAGCTTACTTAACCTCTTTGGGTCTTAACTTTCCTCAAACTGCATAATGAGGTGATTGCATTAAAAGTCCCAAGACATTTCCTAAAACCATGCTATGATAATCATAAATATATTCAGGCAAGTAAAAGCATATTTATTTCATAGAAGCTAATGGTGCTATATAAAATCAGTAATAGAAATTCTACATACATATTTCTATCAGGATACAACAAGAAAGCTACGAGAAAAAATTGCAGATTGCGAAAAAAACCCACTCAGGATTTCACAAGAGATTCAGTCACATCAAAGAGATTTATTCTTGATGCAAAAACAACATAAAGTATGTATGCAACAAATCCATAATTTCTCATTGATTAATGGAACGTTTTCAGTATAATACTTTTTTTAACCAATAGTATAATACATTTTCTGATAATTGCGCCTGTCATTTAAACTAACAGAACGAGATCTATAACACCTACCTTTTGTGCCCCTTAATATCATTTTATATTGGGATAATTATATTTACTCATAATATCCTTACAGAAGGAATGATATGTTGTGTTTTTTTTCCTGAGTATTAAGTATATCATAATTTAACTATGTTCTTATGTATGTATGTTTGTGTGTGTGTATAGATAAGTGGATTTATACACACACACACACTCACACACACACACACACACACACACAGGCTACTTGGTGGAAATATGAATAGAACTTTGCATCTAAAGTTGGAAAGATCTAGGTTCAAAAGTGGCCTCAGACAATATAGGGAAGTTACTTTATCTTTCTTAGCTTCTTTAACTGTACAATGTGTATAATCATAGCATCTACCTCGCAGAATAGTTGTGAGAATCCAATGAGAAAAGAATTCTAAAGCTCTTAGCACAGTGCCTGATGCATAGTGGATACTTAGGGAATGCTTGTTTCTCTGCTCCAGAAACATAAAAGTCAATATTTTCAGTTATATATAAAAGTAATCATTGTCTCTTATATTTTGAGTAACATCTCTTAATGTTGAGAACCAGTTCCCTTACTTGCTTAACTTCAGTATAACGGTTTTTACTAAGAACTGGTTTATTGCTAGTTTCATTTTTTTCAAAACTTATTCTTTCGTATTTGTATGCTAGAGATATATTTCTGGTTTTCAGAAATCAACATTGGAATGGAATAAATTTTGTTTCCCAAATCAATTTTTTCCTCTATCACTCAATTCCCTTTATTTCCCTCCCATTCTGTTTGGACCATATTGATGCAAATATTAACTTTTTAAAAAGCTTTTCTGTTGAGACTGTCATCAAGGAGCTAGATGTGCACTGAACTTGATAAGGAATCCCAGGGAAGCAATCAATCTGTGTCTATATGAATGAACTCAGTAAAATGCATTCAGAGCAAACTGGCACCTTCTCTTCCCTTTCTTCTTTCCCTGATTAGGGTAGTAACTAAGCTATATTAGAACTGGGTAAAAATTGTGTTTCTTTTTTCTTTAATTAATGAATGTCAGTTCTGTGAATTATACTATGACAGGATCTGATTAGATTAACAAGAATATGGGAAAGCCATGCTCTCTTGTCTTTGAAGAATTTGCAGTTTCACTGAGAAGGCAATGCAAAATAGGGAAAATTTCATTACAATACAAGGTATCATGGAAACAAGCACCAAAGGACTTGTGTTATAAGTAAAGTAAGCATTTATTTAAGAGAGCAAGAGTGAAGGACACAGAGAGAGAGAGAGAGAGAAAGAGAAGGTGGAGGGGGAGAAGGAAGAATGGAGGGCAGGAGAGAGGGAGGCAGACAGAGAGGCAGAAAGAAAGATCACTGTGCTTTTACCTTAGATCAGGTGACACTTAATCTAGTCTTTTTCCCAACATGAAAAAAAAATAGCCATCACAAAATTTCTAAGTTAGCACCTCTGGTGAAAGAGCAATTGCCAAATAGCTCAATTTAATAACATATTTTAGATAATTGCATAAATATAATTTGTCAAAAATCTACATCAGAAAGTTACTTTTCCAAAGATTATTTTTCTCTAAAACATGTATTTGTCCTTTGAGCAGCAATTTCACTATGTAGCTTTATAATCAACAAGCATAACCTTGATCATTTTACACAAGAAATCTCTGGTGTAGTGTATTGGTTTGGAACTGAGAAAATTAGAAAATTCATTCTCTGTAATTTACTAGCTAGAAGACCCTTAAAAACTTTCTCCAGGGGAAACTATGAGAGGAAAGAAAATTCATCTTCTTCTCATAAATGTTCCTATTCATATAAGGGCAGGTGCAAAGCACTTTTTCTGAAAAATAGAAAGTAAAAAACCTAATGTTTCTATCAGATATAAGAAATTATATAGTCTACCTTTACCATTCCCCCACGTTCCATGTGAATTGCACATGAAAAAGTTTATCTCCTACATGGCTTTGGAGGTGTTTTATTTCTGAAGACAGAATGAAAGTAATGGTTTGTGATGAGCAAGGAAGAGGATAACATTTGGCCCATGCTTGAATGAAAGATGTGTGATATAGGGAAAATAATTTTTTGTTCTACGAACCAAGTTCCAATCCTTTTCTTGATGACTATTTTTATGACAGCTTACTTAACCTCTTTGGGTCTTAACTTTCCTCAAACTGCAAAATGAGGTGATTGCATTAAAAGTCCCTAAGACTTTTCCTAAAACCATGCTATGATAATCATAAATATATTCAGGCAAGTAAAAGCATATTTATTTCATAGAAGCTAATGGTGCTATATAAAATCAGTAATAGAAATTCTACATACATATTTCTATCAGGATACAACAAGAAAGCTACGAGAAAAAATTGCAGATTCCCAAAAAAACCAACTCACGTCTTTAGAAGAGATTCAGTCACATCAAAGATTTTTATTCTTGAAGCAAAAACTACAGGAAAAGATTGATGAAGACATGCATAAAGTATGTATGCAAAAAATCCATAATTTGTCATTGATTAATGGAACGTTTTCACTATAATACTTTTTTTAACCAATAGTATAATACATTTTTTGATAATTGTGCCTGTCATTTAAACTAACAGAACGAGATCTATAACACCTACCTTTTGTACCCCTTAATATCATTTTATATTGGGATAATTATATTTAATCATAATATCCTTACAGAAGGAATGATATGGTGTGTTTTTTTTTCCTGAGTATTAAGTATATCATACTTTAACTATGTTCTTATGTATGTATGTTTGTGTGTGTGTATAGATAAGTGGATCTATACACACACACACACACACACACACACACACAGGCTACTTGGTGGAAATATGAATAGAACTTTGCATCTAAAGTTGGAAAGATCTAGGTTCAAAAGTGGCCTCAGACAATATAGGGAAGTTACTTTATCTTTCTTAGCTTCTTTAACTGTACAATGTGTATAATCATAGCATCTACCTCCCAGAATAGTTGTGAGAATCCAATGAGAAAAGAATTCTAAAGCTCTTAGCACAGTGCCTGATGCATAGTAGATACTTAGGGAATGCTTGTTTCTCTGCTCCAGAAACATAAAAGTCAATATTTTCAGTTATATATAAAAGTAATCATTGTCTCTTATATTTTGAGTAACATCTCTGAATGTTGTGAACCAGTTCCCTTACTTGCTTAACTTCAGTATAACGGTTTTTACTAAGAACTGGTTTATTGCTAGTTTCTTTTTTTTCAAAACTTATTCATTCGTATTTGTATTCTAGAGATATATTTCTGGTTTTCAGAAATCAACATTGGAATGGAATAAATTTTGTTTCCCAAATCAATTTTTTCCTCTATCACTCAATTCCCTTTATTTCCCTCCCATTCTGTTTGGACCATATTGATGCAAATATTAACTTTTTAAAAAGCCTTTGTGTTGAGAACTGACATCAAGGAGCTAGATGTGCACTGAACTTGATAAGGAATCACAGGGAAGCCATCAATCTGTGTCTATATGAATGAACTCAGTAAAATGCATTCAGAGCAAACTGGCACCTTTTCTTCCCTTTCTTCTTTCCCTGATTAGGGTAGTAACTAAGCTATATTAGAACTGGGTAAAATTTGTGTTTCTTTTTTCTTTAATTAATGAATGTCAGTTCTGTGAATTATACTATGACTGGATCTGATTAGGTTCACAAGAATATGGGAAAGCCATGCTCTCTTGTCTTTGAAGAATTTGCAGTTTCACTGAGAAGGCAATGCAAAATAGGGAAAATTTCATTACAATACAAGGTATCATGGAAACAAGCACCAAAGGACTTGTGTTATAAGTAAAGTAAGCATTTATTTAAGAGAGCAAGAGTGAAGGACACAGAGAGAGAGAGAGAGAGAAAGAGAAGGTGGAGGGGGAGAAGGAGGAATGGAGGGCAGGAGAGAGGGAGGCAGACAGAGAGGCAGAAAGAAAGATCACTGTGCTTTTACCTTAGATCAGGTGACACTTAATCTAATCTTCTTCCCAACATGAAAAAAAAATAGCCATCACAAAATTTCTAAGTTAGCACCTCTGGTGAAAGAGCAATTGCCAAATAGCTCAATTTAATAACATATTTTAGATAATTGCATAAATATAATTTGTCAAAAATCTACATCAGAAAGTTACTTTTCCAAAGATTATTTTTCTCTAAAACATGTATTTGTCCTTTGAGCAGCAATTTCACTATGTAGCTTTATAATCAACAAGCATAACCTTGATCATTTTACACAAGACATCTCTGGTGTAGTGTATTGGTTTGGAACTGAGAAAATTAGAAAATTCATTCTCTGTAATTGTCTAGCTAGAAGACCCTTAAAAACTTTCTTAAGGTCATTTACCTCAGACAACTCTTTAGGGTTTCTATTCTAGATGGCTGTGATCTATATTTATGAAGTGCCCTGTGCTACATTTTAGTGCATTTTACATATTGGGTGTATATGCCAAAAAGTGGATTAAATATAGTCACACTTGGAATATAAGAATACATAACTTTGTGTCTATGCAATGGGCTACTGCTTGATGGACTAGTAAAATTTTGTCAAATTTTAATACTTATGTACAGGCATCACTAATTCAGAGTTAAGGATAAGATTGTGATTTAATTTTTAAAGTTGAAAATTTTGAAACATTTTGTTTGGGATTTTTATAGTTCCAGAAATCTCGAGAGGAGGATAAGCAGAATTTTAAGGAGTATCTTCAGTATCTTAAGGAGAGGAAAGATTCTTTACAAAAGTAAGAGTCAAAGCATTTTTATAATTTAGTGTTATGTCTCGTTGCAGAGCAAATCAAAATAATAAATTGACAAAATATATTTGTAATAGAACATAATGCAAATCTACTTTTTTCTAATGGAAAAGAGGAATAATCTGCTTAAGTAGAATTTATTTTGAGATGAATAAATAAATAAATTGTACTCAGCACTGGGAATATAAATATCAAAAGTATCTTGGACTTCAAGTAAAATGTACCTTTTATAAAGTAACTGACACTTTGGTCCTGAGAGTTTTCGGGATGAGAAATGTAGGAAAGTAGATTGGATGACATGTTCCAAAAAATACTGGTGTTCATCTTGGCACTTTATTCAAGTGTTGCACTTTAACCATAATGGAAATCATCAGCAGAATTTCAATGGATAAGCCATATAAATTACTGCTAGAAAATAATTATTTTTCCCATCAAGATCTAGGCTTGAAGCAGTGTAATCTAATGTATCCACAACCTGCTTCCAAATCATGGAAATTTTTGTTAGGTTTGAATATCTGACTTCTTATTTGCTGTGTATCATGGGCCAGTCACTTTGTTTCCCACAAAATACTCTCAAAGTATACATTGAAGAACTGCCACAGGTACACACTGAGAGAAGCAGTTTCTTCATGAAGATTTCCCTATTTCAGTCAAAATATTACACCCCTTATTACACCCCCCCAACAAAATGTCCCTTCAAAAAGCATCTTGACTAATTGTGTCTTATGAGGATTTTTCCCCAGAATTATATAATTAGCTTTTTTTTTCATATCCAGTTGCTAATATAGCATATACTTATGTTAAACTCTTTCTGAAGAATTATCAAAACACAGATTTTCTTTAAAAAAAAAAAGAAAGAAAATTGGCCGACTTTTTGATCTCTAGAAACAATCGTAAGCGAACTAAGTCAAGTGAGAAGAGTTCAAACCTTGAGTCTGTGACTCTGAGTCAAAATCTGAACCTCTCAGTGCTGGTAGGACACTTTGGAAGGCATAAGCTTGCAAGTTTGAATAGGTGGACAATATCTACCTACAACAAGGAAATCACTACTCCCAATCACACGATTTCAGATCATGATCATGTTTGTTTGAGAGTTATCCTAAAAAAAAAAAAAAAAAAAAAAAAAAGATATACTTGTCTAGATAATATCATTGTATGATAGGAGATAGGAGTAATTATATGCAAATATAAGTATCTTAGAAGGATTTCTTAAAAGTTTTCCTCATAACTGTGTCCCAGATTCGAAATAGTATCTGTTTTTGATCCCTATGCCTTTGCATAATCCATAATGTGGAATTTACATACACCTCTTGAAATCTCTAGCTCACCCAGTCAAAAAGCTCAACCCAAAAAAAGCCCATAAGTCTCCCATAAGACTTTCTGTGTGTTCTTTTTTTAATTCCTTTCTTCAATTACTTTATATTTATTCCCAGTATCCTGTATTCATTTATTTACCTGTGCATGATGTTCTCATTGGAATAAAATGAAATATTTTAGAAGCCAATTTTTTTTTTTTACTTTTCTCTTTAAATCTAACTTCCAGTCTTTGCAAGTAAGGCACTGAAACTTATAAGAAACTGTTAAATTCAATTAACTATAAAAAAGTTCTTCAAAGCTTTGAATTGTTGACAATATATTAACTTTTTTATAGGCTTAAAATGAAAAGTGCCACATTTGAAGATGCAATAAAGCAGCAAATGAACAAAACTGGAAAACTTCCCAAACAGTTTTTGGAATTTCTTATCGTAAGTCAGCTCTGGGATTTAATTTTTCTCATTTGAAAAATAATTTCTTTAAGTGGTAGATTACACTGCTTCAACAATTCTAAGTTGAGGGAAATAGAGTTTCCTATTGTTCTTTTTTTTCCTTTAATAGCTTTTTCACCTTTGCATAATCTTCTACATTTTTCTTCCTCCTCTCCTCTAATACATCAAGCAATCCAATATAAGTGAAACACATGCAATCTTTGTAAACATATTTCCATAGTCTTCATGTTAAGCAAGTAAATCAAATCAAAAGGGAAAAATATGAGAAATAATAAAAATCAACCAAAAAGAGGTGAAAATATTACGGTTTCATCTACATTCAGTGTCCACAGTTTTCTTTTTGTGCTTGTATATCACTTTCCATCACAAGCCTATTGACAATTTCTTGAATCTCTTCATTGTTAAAAAGAACCTAGTCCATCACAGTTGATCATCATATAATTTTCTTGTTAGTGTGTACAATTTTCCCTGGGGGGTTCTTGCTTCACTCAACATCTGTTCATATAAATCTTTCCAGGCTTTTCTAAAATCAACCTGTTCATTATTTATTTATAGAATAATACTCCATTATATTCATATAGCATAATTTATTCACCCATTCCCCAAATGATGGGCATCTACCCAATTTCTAGTTTCTACAAAATTAGAAAAAGGGCTGCTACCATTTTTTTTTGCACAAGCAGATCCTTTCCCCTCTTTTATGATCTCTTTGGGCTACAGATCCCAGCAGAGACACTGCTGAATAAAAGGGAATTTAGAGTTTGATCATTCTTTGGGCATCGTTACAAATTACTCTCAAGAATGGTCAGATCATTTCAAAACCCCACAAACAATGCAATAGTATTCTAGTTTTCCCACATCCTCTTCATCATTTATCATCTTTTCCTGACATCTTAATCAATCTTAACCAAGCACTATGAAATGATACATCAGCATTGCCTTAATTGTATTTCTCTAATCAGTAGTGAAATACAGCATTTTTTTATATGATTAGAAATGGCTTGTATTTGTTCAACTGAAAATTGTTCATATCCTTTGATCATTTATCAATTGGGGAATGCTTTATATCCTTATAAATTTGAATTCATCTCTATATATTTTAGAAATGAAGCTTTTATCAAAAACACTGGATAGAAAAATTGTTTCTCAGCTTTTTTTGCCTCCTAAACTTGGCTACATTGGCTTTGTGTGTGGAAAAAACATTATTTTCTTTTTTTTAATGGCAGAATAAAGGCAGGAATTTGTCCAATCGCTTCCCCAGACTTTTCCAAACTCCTTTGAATAATGACTGTAAACAAATCTTAAAGGATTAGACCACCCAAAAAGTAGAACATTTTCCAGCCAAATCCAACTTAGAAGCAAGCTCAGTACAAAAGGTCTGTGATACCAGGGTGGGAGTCCTATAGATTATTCTCATTATTATGGCAGTTACAAAGAGCATATACAGACAGAAAATATGGATGTGAGTTGAAAACTAAGGGATACTATCTTTTTGAAAAAATGATAAATGTAGAGGGAGAAAAGGGAATGGAGAAATGGAATGCTGCCAATTATCTGCCATAAAAAGGAACCAAGTAAAAGCTTTTATAGTGAAAGGGAGGTGAGGGAAGAAAAGGTGAGTGAGTGAACCTTACTTCCATCAGAATTCATTCAAATAGGAAATAACATATCAATAAGAGTATAGAAATCTATTTTACCCTACAGGAAAATAGAAGGGAAAATGGGATATGGGAAAGGGGGAGGATGATAAAAGAGAAGGCATGTTGGGGGAGGGAATGGTCAGTAGCAGGATGCTTTTGATGAGGGACATGGTAAAGGCTAAGGTAAATAAATTAAACGTAAATAAATGGGAGAAAATAGAAACAGCAATTGGAAAAAATTGAAGCAAGCTTCTATGATGAAATAATATTCTCTAGAAAATGATGAGCAGGATGCTCTCAGGAAAAAAAAAAAACAAAAAACAAAACAAAACAAAACAAAACAAACGAACAAAAAAACAAATAAAAAAAAAAACAATCCTGGAAAGTTCACCATGAACAAAATCAAAGTATGCAAATTAATACTATATGTAAATATTCTAGGATGATCAACTAATGATAATGTTATTTTCCTCAGTGGTACAATCATCCACATCTTCCCTGAAGGACTTATGATCAAACTCTTATCCATACTCAGAGAAGGAACTGATGGAGTCTATTTATATATTGAAGCATTCTTTATTACTCTCTTTATCTCTCTCTCTTTTTGTAACTATATTTTTCTTGAGGATTTTTATTTTCATTAGGGTGGGAGATCTATGTTTTTTTTTTCCACAACCTGAATCTTATGGAAAGGTTTTGCATAAATACACATGTGGTTTCTTTATTGTAAGTGGGGATAATCGAGAGAACCTTGAACTCAAAAATATTAAAAACAAATGTAAAAAAAGCTGTATACAATGCAACTGGAGAAAAATTAAAATATGCAAAGATAGGTTCCAACATTCGCTCATAAAAAACCTTGTGTTCAAATTTTTCTCCCTCCCTTTCTTCATTAGCTAACTTAGACAGCAAGTATTCCAATATATGCAAGCATGTACAATTCTTCTCTACATATTTCCACATTTATCAAGGTTGTGCAGATTTTAAAAAAACTTAACATAATCAAAATTATCCAATTTGCGTTTCAAAATGTGTTCTCCACTTCTCTTTGTCCATCTTTCTCCACAGAGCTGACTATTCCCTATTCTCCTCATTTGCTTATATTATCACCCTTTTTATCTAAATCATGAATACATTTCAGATTCCTTGATATAGAGTGTTAAATATTGGTGAAAACCTAGGTTCTGCCATATTAATTTCCAATTTTGCCAGCAATTTGTGTCAAATAGTGTGTTCTTAATCACTGACTATTTTGTCTTGTGAATTTAACCTCTTACTCTGATCTACTACTCTATTGCTTAGCCTGTAGTAGATGATTTTGAAGATTACTGCTTTAAAACATAGTTTTAGGTGTGATTGATACAGCAAGGCCACATTTCTTTGCATTTTTTTTCACTTTCACTATGTTCTTTGAAATTCTTGATGTTTTGTTCTACCAGGTAAGTTATGTTTTTATTTTTCTAGCTGTATAATTTCTAGGCAGTGTGTATGAGACTGTCTAAGTAAATTATTTTAAGCAGAATTGTCATTTTTATGATATTAGATTGGCCTACTCATGAGCACTTAATATTTTTCGGTTGTTTAGATCTAGTTTTATTTGCATGAAATGTATTTTGTAATTGTGTCCTGGCTTACTTTGCTCCCAAACATTTTGTATATAAAATCTGTCTATCTCTTGCTGTTGGGCTTTGTTGGTGACATACAAAAGTGCTGATGATTTATAGGGGTTTATTTTATACCCTGCAACTTTGCTAAAATTGTTAATTGTTCCTAGTGGTTTTTTAGTTGATTTTCTAGGATTCTCTAAATGTACCATCATATTATCTGCAAAGACTGATGATTTTGTTTCCTTGTGAACTACTCTAATTCCTTCAATTTCTTTTCTTACTGTTAAAGCTAACATTTCTAACACAATATTAATAATAATGATGAAAATGGGCAACCTCATTTCACCACTGATCTTATTGGGAATGCTTCTACCTTGTTGAATTATATCTAATACTTTAACTGATTTAACCATTTTAAAGAAAACTCCATTTATTTTTCTGCTCTCCACATAGGGATGGGTGGTGTACTTTGCTCAAGGTTTTTTTGTTTGTTTTTGTTTTTTAACATCTATTGAGATAACCATCAATAAGATCAATTATGCTGGTAATTTTCCTAGTACAGAACCAGCTCAGCCTTTCTGGTATAAAGCCCAGTTGGTGATAGTGTATTATCCTGATGATAAGTTCTATTAATCTTTTTGCTTCAACATTTATTAGGGAAACTTCTGTAATTTTCTTTTTCTGCTTTGGTTCTTCTCACTTTAGATTTCAGTAACATATTTGTGTCATGGCAAGAAAGTGATAGAACTCTTACTTTCCCTATTTTCCCACATAGTTTGTGGAGTATTGGAATTAATTGTTCTTGAAATGTTTGGTAGAATTTACTTGTAAATCCATCTGGACCTAGAGATTTTTCCTTGGGGAGTCCATTGTTGGTTTATTCAACTTCTTTTTTTCTAAAACGGGACTATGTAAAAGTATTTTATTTCCTCATCTTTTAATCTCTTCTTATTAATGTCTAATCAAGTCATCGTTCCCAAATCTAATATTACAAAATACTTAATATGTGCTTGTTATGTCCCTGTCCAGTTTATCATCATAGATATGTCTCTGTACAGTATATCATAAAGTACTAAAGTGGGTGATGATACAAAAATTAAAAACTAACTAGAATGGTCTGCTCCACATATGCCACAGGCAAAAGTAAAATAGAATGTATGAATGCAGAAATTGTTGTGGCAAGATACCAAATGAAGTAAAATAGATATGAGAAGTGTGGAAAATATTCAGGAAATGGGATCAGGAGTGCAGTAGATAGAATATTATAGTTAGCAAGGAAAGGGGTTTGAACAATGAACAATGAAAAAGACAAGTTCCTGTAGAATTTTAATTTACCAGGGCAATGGGAATATACTATGAGGTGAGAATCGATTGGCTGGCAGGCTAAATCCACAGAAGAGTTTAGGAGACTGAAAGTGGTTAGGGAAAGGGTTATACCCTTGTTAGAGGAAGTATGTAAGTATGTATTGTCCTTCATTTTCAAAAAGTACCCAGACTGCATCACTATGTTAAGAGTCAAGGTACAGTGTGTCTGTCTGTGGCTGATCAGACAAATACAAACTTAGAATACTCTGCCACAATTTAGATACAAATATTCCCTGTGAATATTTGGGGTGGCATCTCTACCTTTGTGCATCTCCCGTGTTTTCTGGGCTAATGCAATTCAACTTTGTTCATAAAACATAGCACCTTCACTGATGAGGGCATGCCTTGCTGTGCAGTTCTGTGCCAGTCTCTCCCATGTCATACAATCAATTTTAAAGTCCTTAAGAGACACCTTAAGAGTGTTCTTATATTGATATTTCTGTCTACCTTGTGAGCACTTCTCCTATGTGAGTTCTCCATGAAATAAAAATTTTTGTAAGCATTCATTTGGCATTCAAGCAATGTAGCCATCCCAAAGGAGTTCTGCTTTCTACAGGAGAGTTAGAATGCTTGGCAGGTTATTTTGAGAAAGGACCTCAGTGTAGGGTATTTTATCCTTCTAGGTGATTCCCAGAATCTTCTTAAGGCAATTCAAATGGAAGCAATTCAGTGTCCCCAGAAGGGATTTAGCATCCTATGAGAAGGAGAAAGATTCCATGAAGCATGCATGAGTGAGGTTTGAAAAGAAAGATACCATGAGGTGAAGCATGGCAGGCTAACAGAAAAGAATTTAGGGAAAGAAACTCTACACCACGAGAGCATCTTTTATAGGGGAAATTTAACCTTGAGGGTTTGACATCATAACTTGGCTTCCTGATTGAATACAGTAAATTCAAGTTTGCAAAGACCTCCATCAATGATCTTCCCTAACATTCAATGAATATTACAATTTTAGCTTCAAACTTCTCTGTTACCACAACTAGCTGCCCAGGACTTCATCACTTAAGGACTTTACATCTCCCAGAAAATTCTGGTCTCCAAAGATTTTCTATAAAGGTTTCTCTATTAGAAAAATGTCTTCTTTTACATAATAGAATTCATATAAAAAGAATCTATTGTGTTTGTGTGTGTGTGATTATATTCTATTAAATAGACTTTTTCAAGTATTTGAAAGCATTCACAGGTGGCAAAAATATTAGACATTTTTTTTTCATGAATGAAAGTAATAAAGACACAAAGTTAACTTTGACAGAAAGAAAAAAAATCTAACAGAGAGATCCCAAAGAGAAATAGATGGTTTCAAAGAACTTTTTTTCAGAGTGTTGAAACATTTAGGGGCAGTATTTACAGAGGCTCTCAGAACCACAGAGCTTATGACACTCTGCTTCTATAATCCTAAAGATGAAAAATGTCCCTGAAAAGAATTATTAACAGACAGAAACAACTTGACTTTTCCTCGTTTATCTTTTTTATCTTTTTTCAGTCCCAACCCTACACCAAACACCAAACAGGTTAATTATATATATATATATATATATTTATATATATATATATATATATATATATATAGAGAGAGAGAGAGAGAGAGAGATACATATATATATATATGTATATGTATATATCTATCTATCTATATATATGTGTATATATCTATATCTATATCTATATCTATATCTATATCTATATCTATATCTATACATATGTAGATATAATCATACAAATACATACACACTAATAGACACAAACACATACCTTCCTTTCATCCCTCTCCTGACAACAAGTAAGCTATAGTTTAAAAAAAGATATATTTATTTCTATATTTCTCTCTATATATACATATATAGATATAGATATAGATATAGATATAGATATAGATATAGATATATAGATATGTAATCTCCCCACACATATATCCCACATACCCACATATCTTTCCTATCACTGCTGATTCCTTCATTAAATTCTGCTCCATAAGTTGGCTTATTATAATTTAACTCCCCCCACCCAGGGATTCCTTTTTTGTTTTCTTTCCTGGAGTTTTGCTTCCCCATTCACCTACTCCTCCCTGCTTATTTACTTATAGTTTTTGGAGGTACTATATCCTTCATGGTATATATGTAGTATTAACAATTGAATCCATTCCCTAGGTGAATAGATTTTCAGAACTATGAGCCCTTGTCCCTCTAATGCCATCTTCTGCATCTCACTTGTATAATATGGTTACTCTTTTTACCCTTACTCTGCCAATTTTTCTTTTGAGCTACTGATGGAAATCTTAAAAATAAAGTATACATTGTCTGTGTAAAAAAACATAAGCAAATTGTTCATGTTTAAATAGTTTGTCTATGTCAACTTCCTTAAAATTACACTTTGATATTGGCTCTTTCATGTTAAATTTTCTATTAAGTTCAAATGAAGTTGATAAAAAGTTCTGAAAATTTGCAAGTTCCTTCAAATTCTGGGTCTTTTTAAATTGAAAATTGTAAATAAAAAAATTGTAAATTGCTGGATGTGGTATTTTTGGTTTTCTGTAGATATGTTTCCAGTACCTGTGGTCTTTTATTATAGCCATAGATTAAATTTTGTACAATTCTAATTTTTGATCCAGATTTTTGTTATTTTTTTCTCATTTCTTGCAAAATTTGCTTTTTGATTTGGCAGTATTAAAAACTGGCAATTATATTCCTACTTATTATCCACAAAGGATTTCTTTGAGGTGGTGATGAGTGGATTTTTTTCTATTTCTACTTTCCCCTCATGTTTTCATCACTCCAAGAAAATTTTCTAGGATTATTTACTGCATTATATTGTGTCAAGGTTCTCTTTTTCATCACAACTTTCTGGCAGTCCAATTATTTTTATACTTTCACTTCTTAATCTATTCTTGGGATCTGTTGTTATGAGATCTTGTTGTTATGTTTCTTATGAGATGTTTCTCATTGTGTTCTATTATCTCATACTTTATATTGTTGTACTGTTTCTTAGTCCCTCATAGCTTCATTGGTTTCCTGTTGCCCAATTATAATTTTTAAAAAAATTTCTTTAATCTTTGAGACAATGTACCTCCTTTGTTAACCAGTTAACTGTTTTTTTTTCATAATCTCCTTGTTTTTCTTGGATGCTTTTCAGTTTTTTATTTTTTATTTTTTTTAAGTTTTTCCTCAATGCCTGTCATTTGAGTTTTGAATTCTTTTTTGAGTTCTTCCATAAATTCTGTTTAGGCAGGAAGGCATTTAAAAAATGAATTCCAGTCTTCCTTGTTCCCATTATATATATATATATATATATATATATATATATATATATATATATATATATATATATATATATATATATGTATATATATATGTATATGTATATGTATATTTTTTTCCCTGAGGCTGGGGTTAAGTGACTTGCCCAGAGTCACACAGCTAGGAAGTGTTAAGTGTCTGAGACCAGATTTGAACTTGGGTCCTCCTGAATTCAAGGCTGGTGCTCTATCCACTGTGTCCCATAATGTATTTCAATGGTGTTTTTTTTTCTTCTTTGCCACTTCTTCTTGTCTTTTTTTTTAATAAGACATATTTTAATAGAAGGTATTAATTTAAGTACCTCCAATCACTGGGTGGGGGATAGTGCCTCAAGCTTCCCTTCAGCTCTCCACTCTGACCAGGAACCTAAAATCAAGAACTCCACCCTCCTGCAAGTGCCTACAGTCAGCAGTGCCCCTACACACCTGCTTCTGCACTCACCAGATGTTGGTTCCTTCTCGCCCAGGGCTGCATCTCAGCTGCACAGCTGGGCCTTGTATTCCTAAACATTCGAGGATCACTCCTGAACTCCAACCCCCACTCCACAAGAGGAGTCAATACATTTGGGCAGGTCAAAACAGTGGGGCAGGTGAAAGTGACCATAGTTCCAGCTGAGACATTAGCCACACAAGCTGCTAGCCTGAGGGATCCCCACTGGATGTTCCTGAGTATTTAGCCTTGAGATGGTTGCACTTCTGATATGTTAATCCTGGCCCAAAGTCCTCCTTTAGATCTTGTCCTGTTGTATCAAGAGAGGAATTCTGTTCTGTCCCCAAGTCAGCTTGGGTTTTCACAAGTCTATGTTTGCTCTGAGGCAAAGATTTGTCTTATTTGTGGGGTAAATTAGGCCTTGAAATTTACCATCCTACTTTGCCATCTTCCCAGAATGCTCCCCCCAAAAATTTGAAAAGAGCATTGCTTTAAGAGATTTTTAAAAGAATATAGAACAAATAAAGCAACAGTTTGATTGCAGGGTGATTACTACTAAGAGTAAGAAACTTCATTACTTTACATAGATTTTAGAGTTAACAACTTATTGTATGAAAACACTATGTTAATTTGTTTCAGACGGAAGGGCTGACCTACTTGGAAGATTCTTATTTCATTTCACCAATAAATGGTTTAAAATCTTTCCAATATAGTATTCTGCATATATTGCTTTTCTATTTTAGGGAAGGAAAGATTTTCCTCCTGCTGAAAGAATAACAAATAAATGAATACATGTAGAGATACTGCTTTTTTTTAAGATGCTAGATTTTGATAATATTGAAACATTTCCCCAACTCTGATATTTTACATCACCAGAAGATGGAGGAAAGACCTAAAGAGCTTTTGAAAAATATAAGTGGTGAAATGAGCTAACATTTGCAAATTGGTGCTATGTATGTATTATATAGTAGTAATGCTATACATGTGAATTCTGAAACTCTTTCCTTCTCAGGAAATGTTAAAATGCTCAATTTAGGACCTTAGATTCTCAGACTGTCTTGTTTATGATAGTTAAGGCAGCTTGGTTGGGCCCAGACTGCTTTAATTAGTATCTTTAAGATACCTATGATGGAAACTTGCCAGACAGTTTGATAAAGCCCTGATGGGAATCATGTTTTCCCAGAATATCTTTAAGAGTCCCAATATCTCAATATATAACTTTTATCTTCCCAACTCTTCTGTATTACTTGTCCTCCTTCCCTGAGAAAACCCAAGTTTATATTTACTCTTTGAAAGTTGTGCTTATTGTCCAGATCTGCTCATAGGAGAGCTACAGGTGTCAGCCCCCTGTCCTGATTCATAAACAAGGAGGGGATAGGAGGGACTCAGCAGAGTTTAATCTATTCAGGATTACATCAGGGTTAATATACCTAAAGTTTACCTATTCCGTTACAAATGCCTAAGTGTTCAGTTAGATTCTTGATACATCTAAATTAGAACAGTAATCAAGGCATCATGTACAAAAGTATTCAGATAGCAGGTAACAGATAATAGAATGTCTGGCTGATGTCCTCCAGACACATTTCTTAGAAGTCTGTAATCATGCCTTCCTCCAAAGATTCCTGATACTAGTAATCAGCAAGGTTAGACATGTCTCCTGACTTCTCTCTATCCACCAGCAGGAGGGATAGAGAAGCTGAGCCAGACTGTTGAGGGCGGTAGCCCCTTTGGTATTCTTTGTTTGATCTCCAACTCCATTTGGAACTTGGACTTTGATGTGGTCAAACCAGTTTGGGCTATCTGAACTGGTTGGAGTTTTATAGCCCCCCCCATTCTAATCTGCTCAAACAGACCAAATGTCACAGCAGGGGAAGAGACTTCTGTCTCTACTCAAAAGATTACAAGAGAATCCTTATCTTATCTGCATCACTCTCCTGAACCTCCTTAGATCAATACATTTGAATAATTATGCTTTGTATAAAAAAGGGAACCCAAAAATCTATTCTTTGCAAACTGGCCTTGTACCTTGCAGCCATTTTGCCCACCGACTCTCCGGTGTTTCTATTCTAATAAATAAAGACTTTGTTTCTACACAGCCTTGAGTAGCAAAAGTCATTTGCTAACGGACCGCCTGTTGGGACTTTGGGAAGGAGAAAGAGATTATTAGACCTCCTGAAAAAAAATGACCCATCTCGGTTTGGACCCTCAGTTTACTCCTCATCAAGACTAGATTCCCAAAAGTACTCCATGGAGAAAAGGGTCTTATACCTTAACATTCCATGGCCCTCAAGACTTATGAAGATTTCTGCTAAGTCCTTTTTAGGAGTAAGCCAGCTAGGAGATAGGCTCTCCCTCCCTCTTTGCAACTTCCTTTTACTGATCTTTCTCCTTAATATAGCTGACTCTGGTTAGACTGCTAAATTCCTCTATGGAGTTAGCCTGCCATTCAATGGTCTACTGAAGGCTCCTAGAATATTCCTTTAATGGTTTCTTCCAAATACTAAACTTTTTTTTTACTAACTCTATTGCTCTCCCTAATTTATTTAGATTTACCCCGCTTGGTGCCTATTTTAGGACTTCATTCTATCTTTAAATTCTCCTCATAAATAAAGATACCTTTTGGCAAAGAGAATGCCCTTATGCATTTTTCACATGTATCTTGGATTTTGTATGTAAATTTAAGAGTTGCTACACTCACCCCATCATGTTTTAAAAAATGACAAGTGACTAAAAACATTTTATTTTACTGTCATTCATTTACTATCCTGCAGCTTTCATCAATATTTATCAAACAGAACTGGCTTCTTAACATGCATAGATTGGCCTCTTTAGAACTCAGTAATGTCATGCTTTTTTTGTATACATATTTCAGTCAGTCCTGTAATCCCTGGGACTCAAGCAAAACAGGTAGCTATCCTGCTAAGTTTATTGCTTTACATTCTTGAGCCACTTGAGGAAAATGAAGAGGGCAGCTCCACACTAAAACCCATATAGATATAGATATAGATATAGATATAGATATAGATATAGATATAGATATAGATATAGATATAGATATAGATATAGATATAGATATAGATATAGATATAGATATAGATATAGATATAGATATAGATATTACTACTATATGATATTTAATATAAAAATGTTATATGTAGTATAAAATAGGGCACTATTACAAGAGTTTTCTAGATGAAACTATTTTCTCAGGTACTGCAGTTGCACATCTGATGTTGGTGTCATTCTAATTAGTCTAAATTTATTTGCTTTTCCAATCAAGTCTATAACCCTTAGAATCAGTCTTCTTGTTAGAATAATAAAAAAGGAATGACATTTCTTTGCAGATTCCTTTTAAGATCTAATGTAGCTTTAGGCCTAAGATAACTTAAAAAGGATTTGTTGATATCCACCTTCTGTGAATTGGCTTGGTATCTACTCACTGTACTTACAGCTGGAGAGAAAAGACATATAACTCAGAAAAAAACTATAGAATAAAGTAGTAAATGTGGATTATTCCAACTTTATACAAAAGCTAGTAATGTAATTTTGTGGTTTCTTCTTTCAATCCTATTTTTGTTTTGAATTTCTTAATTTGCTTTAATAATCATTTTAGGAAATATATTTTATAGTTGTTAGATAACAATAATGAAACATTTTCTTACAGCTTACAATTAAAATAATTTAATTTTAATGTTAAATTATTATTTAAGTTGAAAGATTTTTACTTCTATATTTTGCTAAACTTATACTTTATAGAAATATGAGGAAGAGCTTCACCAACAATTGGATGCACAAAATTCAATAAATAGACATATAGAATCTATAAATAGATATCTTCAAGAAGAAATAATAGAAACTTTGAAACAGAATGATGACAGGCTGGATCTTGAGCATCATTTAGAAATACCTATGGAACAAATACAATATGGACCAAAGATTAAAGAAAAAGTGAAGAAAGAGACTGAAGAACAAGTGAAAAAAATAAATCCATTATTAAAGGTTATTTAATTTATCACTTTTATATTTTTAAAATATTAACATGTAAATGCAGATTTCCCCCTATTCTAAATTCAGAATCTTTTTCTTTAG
Organism: Sminthopsis crassicaudata; assembly: GCF_048593235.1. Lineage (NCBI taxonomy): Eukaryota > Metazoa > Chordata > Mammalia > Dasyuromorphia > Dasyuridae > Sminthopsis > Sminthopsis crassicaudata. The sequence goes on from NC_133621.1 coordinate 266,790,740, forward strand.
AATTTTCCCCTCTGCCTTTTACTCTCCTTAAGCTTGGTATCAACTTAAAAAACAAAACAAAACAAAACAAAAAAAAAAAAGAAAAGAAAAAGAGGAAAAGAAAATATTGCCTTCTGATGTGAATTCTGAAAATAGATTATTCTCTTCCCTTGTCAGAAAAATGTCAAAGTTTTTTTGTTTCCCAGATAGTTTTATGACCATAGTTAAGGCAACCATAATGTGCTTAGATTACTTTGTTAGTATCTTTAAGATACCTATGATAGGAACCCAATCTTTCTCAGACTGTCTTTTCTACTATGTTCAAGTCAATCTCCACACCATAAAGTTTCTGCCTTTATGTTCCCTCTTTCCCTGATGTGATGTGAACCTGAATCCTTTCCTGAACTAAACTACATATGAGGTACTCTCTACCTCATAGCATCTTCCCTCTATTGGTTCTTTCCTCCTACGTAAGTGTGATTTTTAATAGAAAAATTATATTTCCCCTTGTTAATTAATACAATAAATAGCATAATATTGGAAACTATGAAGGATGTCCAGCCATGGTTGCTCTATGTAATAAACAAAACTTTTATTTTAAAGTTTTCATATAATCATTCATGTTTCAACTCTCTCTCCCAAATCTATTCTGTTTACCACTCAAGGTGCCTATATAACATTTTTGAAATCATAAGCAAAAATAACCATATATACTCTCAAGTGTTTTTTTTAATAATTGGTACAATATTCAATTTAAAAAAAAGGTGAGTCGTTTTAGTTTTTGTGTGTTTTTCAACCAAAATTTGAATTGGAAGAAAACATTTTGAAAGGGTCTGGAGGTAATTTTTTTCAAAATTTTATTTGATATGTTTATAATAATCTAAGAAGACAAAACTGAAGGATGAGAACTAGTGAACTAATCTCCAATTGAAATAGAGTTGTTTTTTTATTGTTGTTGTTTTTATTTGTTTTTCTCCAATTGAAATGCAATTCAGCTGATATTGATCATGACTCATTTCAAAGTTAGAATCTACTTTTTTGCAATTTAGAAGTGCCCTCTTAATCACTGTCTGAAATTAAAATGAAAGCTAACAGAATATGACAACAAAAGTCTTATAATTTTCAGGATGGAGTCAAACATATTTGTGAACTTTATTCTTTGTTTTCCATTTGGTTTAGATTCAACAACTGAAAGCTAAATTCCGCAAAAGAAACACCGTACATGAAGAGTTGGAGGCAGAGCAAGAGAGGTACAGAAAATTCTTTTCTCAAGAATACAGGTACACCTAAACACAGACAGGAAGAAAAAATCATATAAATTTACATTGCTTTTGAAGATTTCCATTTGGAATATAACAAAGCATTAAGGATCATATCTATGACCTCAATGGAAAATGTGGGTTAACTGGGTGATTATACATATATAAATATATATAAATACATATACATATATTAATGTCAACTAGAAGACTAGTCAACTAGAAATAATTCAATTATGTAAAAAAAACTTTTATAACATATAATTATAAAAAACTTTTATAACATAATCTCATTGTTTTCAGAGTCAAGAAACTTTTTAAGGAAAAATCACAATTATGACAGTATTTAAAAAAAAATCCAAACATTAAGAAAATTACTACCCATTTATGTGTTGTAAAATGTTCACAGAAGTAATGAGAGGCTACTTATTGCAGACTAATGAATGAAAAACTAAAGAATAAAATTTTACTCAACAGATTTACTACACGTCCCTTTCTGGAGCCAATGAATAATGAATTTGTTGATACTTCTGTGGTACTTCCTAGAAGAAGATCAATATATTTTACTGAAAATACAGAGTCTTCAGAAAGTTCTACTGAAGACTTCTTTCGAATGGTTAGTGATTTTTCCCCCCCTTCTTGTTCTTTATCCTAAAGTGACAATGTAAAATTTCATGCTTATTTATTTGGGGGATTTATTTTTCAAAAAAGATGATTTTTTTTGCCAAATAATAAAAAAAATTTCGATAATGGTTTTAAAGTTTTGTGTTTTTAAAAGATTAAAGGCTGTGTTTTAAAGCTGTATTTTTTTTTTAAATCCACAAGTATCAGTCCTTTAAGTTAATGATAATTTAATGGTGAAAAGGTGTTTAGTAATCTTCTTTTTGACTCTTTGTAACCTGGAACACTTTAGTCAAAATCTGATTGTTTTAAAAATAATCTCCATATTTATGCTTTTTTTTTTTTTGAAATTATTTTTTATTCTAATGACACAAAGGTGATGGGAAGAAAAATCCTGTAGTTTTCACAATTAAAGGATTAGGATGAATGGAATTGGGAAAACCAATTTAACATATTTTTTCTTTTTCAAAGGGTTCAATAATTTAGCATCTTAAAATAATTTTCTTTCATGGAATTGGGAAAACCAATTTAACATTTTTTCTTTTTCAAAGGGTTCAATAATTTAGCATCTTAAAATAATTTTCTTTCATATATATATATATATATATATATATATATATATTCATTTGAAACATAAACATAAAATAAGAAAATAAAAACAAGTAAAACAAAGCAAAGCAAAATCTTTTCATGTGCCAAGTAAAACATTGTGAAGGATTCAAAATATGTAAGAATAAATTTCTAGTTCAAGAAAACATATTTAATAATAGAAGGCATTATATTCCTAACAGTCCATTTTTTCTTTTATTTCTCTTGGGTTTACTTTTGTTCTCTGCTGTGTATTTTTCTTTTTTTTTTGTATTTTTCACTCCTCTCTTCATATCTCCAGGGAGGCTTGCAGATATACATCTATGTGTGTGTACACACATATATATGTGTATATATATATATATATATATATATATATATATATATATATATATATATATGTATATATATATATGTATATATATATGTATATATATATATATACATATATATACATATATATACACACACATACATGTACATATGTATATATGTACACACATACATGTATATATGTATATATATATATGTACACACATACATGTATATATATATACCTACATACATATTCATGTATACAAAATATATATATATCCATGCACCTATACATATTTACACATACTTCTAAAACATTATTATGACTGAAAAACAATGTAGATTTGTTTCTTGATTAAATCTTTGACTTGTCGGAATTTGGGGATTATTACTTCTATATTTTTTCCTATTAAATTTTACTTCGGACATTGCTATTATATTAGTATTTATGGCTTCTTTTCCCCATCCCTGCTTATTCTTCTTTTTGACTTAGGCTTTAGCAGCTGTCCCCTCCCCTACCCAACCACCATAGATATCATTTTTATCTTTTCCCCTAATCCCATACTTTCCTCTTTATCCCATTCGTATTAATCTGCACACCTTACCCCATTGCCATTCAATTACACACACTACTGTACCCCACCTTATCTTATTACTTCCCATCTTATTTTCTTTATAGATTTTGAAGGATATTGTACCCTTTCTTTTGTGTATATACCAAGAAAGAATAACACACACATACATACACATAATGTATGTGTATAAGAGACAGATAAATTCATTTTTCATATTGTTCTTATATGTTAAATTTTCTATTAAATTCAGGTTTGCTTGAGACAAAATTCTGAAATTAATATAGTGTTTTGAATGTCCTTTTGTTTTCATTTAATAACAATGCCATTTAATTAAACACAGGTGTGTACCCCACCTTATCCTATTCCTTGCCCCTTAATTTCTAAGGATTTTTAAGGTGTTAGCCCCTTCTTCTTGTATATATGCCAAGAAAGGAGTAGCATGCACACACATGAACAACCCCATAAACACACATGTGCTCACACACACACACACAGAGAAATACATATACTACCTATACATATATCCATATATCTGTGTCTGTATAAAACAGATATTAATTTTTCATTTTGGTTCTTCTATGTAAATTTTTCTATTCAGTTCAGGTTTGTTTGAGGTAAAATCATGAAAATAATAGAGTTTATTGAATGTCCTTTTTATTTCATTCAATATTATATTTAATATTTCTGGGTACAATATTTTCATCTACAATATTAGGGTTTAATGCAATAATTATCACAGTTTTCCCATTTTAAATTCAATATTTTCCTTTATTCAGTCATTTTTACATTTATATTTAGAATCAGGAGTTCCAGATTCTCCCCTTCCTCTCTCCCCATCATAACCATTCCTTAGCGCCCCCACAGAGAAGCTACATGTGAAGTGATGAAAAATGCTTCCATCAAAGTCATGTTGCTACAATAGAAAACAGATCTCCTCCCTCCCCTCTTAAGAAAAAGAAAATAAAAACGTATGCTTCAATCTGTATTATGACACAATCAATTCTATCTCTGGTGTGAATAACATTTTTCATCCTAAGTCCTTCACAATCATTGTATTGATGAGAACATTGCTACTGCTTTGTACACAGGACATTTCACTTTGCACAATCTCACAGAAAACTTATCTCACTGAATACACCCTACTAATAGGTTGTTTTATAAACATTTATATATGTGTGTGTATATTATATATTATATATATATATGTATATATATATGTGTGTATATATATATATATATATATATATATATATATATATATATATATATATATATATATATATATATATATATATATATATATATATATATATATTACACGATGTTCTTATAAAAGTATTATTCAACATAATCACCTAACATGATATATTCTCTCATTGCTAGTTGAAGACCATCCCCTCAACTTTTAATTCTTTGTCCACAAAAATGAACTGCTATAACATTTTTTGAACATATAGGCTCTTTCCCTACTTAAAAAAAATTCTATTTAGGAGACATGCCATGTATTGGTATAGGGCAAAAGTTAAATATGATTTTTAGGATCTTTTGAGGATAGTTCCAATTTGCTCTACAGAATGTGTGAATCAGCTCACAATTCCATTAACAATGCATTAATATCACCTTTCCCCTCCACATTGATTCCAGCATTTGTCATTTTCCTTTTCTGGACCATTAGCCAATTTAAAAGATCATTCCTCAGAATTGTTCATGTTTAATTTTTCCAATCTACAGTGAGAAATTTTTCATATGACTACAAATATCTTGACTAGTTCATCTGAAAGCTGTTCAAATCTTTATGATTTATCAGATAAGAATATATATATTTCTATATTATATATAGAAATATAGATAGATATAGATATACATATAGATGTAGATGTATATTTATGTACATATATAGATCTTTTTATAAAAATAATACACACTAAAAGACACAAGCACTTATCTCCATTTAATCCCTCTCCTGACAACAAGCAAGCTATAGTTAAGAAATGATATATTTACATACATATGTCTATAAACATATATATATATATATATATATATATATATATATATATATATATATATATATATATATACATATATATATATACATATAAATCTCCCCACAAATATACCCTGCATATACACATATCTTTCCCATCACTGCCGATTCCTTCATTAAATTCTGCTCCGTAAGTTGCCTTTTGGATTCCTTTTTTGTATTCTTCATGGAGTTTTGCTTCCCCATCTGCCTACTCCTCTCTGTTTATTTTCTTATGGATTTTAGAAGGTACAATATCCTTCATGGTATATATGTAGTGTTGACAATTGAATCCATTCCCTAGGTGAATAGATCTTAATAACTATGAACCCTCATCCCCCTAATGCCACCTTGGGCATCTAATTTGTATAATATGGTTACTCTTTTAAGCTTTACTCTGCCAGTCTTTCTTTTGAGCTACCCTATTGCTGATGGAAATCTTAATCCTAAAGTATACATTGTCCATGTAAAAAAACCTAAGCAAATTGTTCATGTTTAAACACTTTGTCTATGTCAAGTTCCTTAAAATTACTCTTTGATATTGGCTCTTTGATTTTAAATTTTATGTTAAGTTCAGGTGTGATTGATAAAAAAGTTCTGAAAATTTGCAAGTTCCTTCAATTTCATTTTTTTAAATTGAAAATTGTAAACAAATTTGCTGGATGTGATATTTTTGGTTTTCTGTAGATATGTTTCTAGTACCTGTGGTCTTTTATTGTACCTATTGATAATTCTTGTACAATTCTAATTGTCCCTGCAGTGTATTGAAATATATATATATATATATATATATATATATATATATATATATGTATATATATATATATAATGTATATATATATATATATATATATATATATATATATATATATTTTGCTTCTTGCAACATTTGCTCTTTGATTTGGGGGTTTTGAAATCTGGCAATTATATTCCTATGTGTTTTCCACAAAGGATTTCTTTAGGTGGTGATCAGTGGATTTTTTCTATTTCTACTTTCCCCTCCTGTTTGCATCACTCCAAAAAAATTTTCTAGTATTCTTTACTGGGGATTTATATTGTGTCAAGTTTCTCTTTTTGATCACAAGTTACTGGCAGTCCAATTATTTTTATACTTTCACTTTTTAATCTTTTCTCCAGATCTGTTCTTTTTCTTATATTTCCCATTTTGTTCTATTATCTCATACTTTATATTGTTTCACTTTTTCTTGGTCCCTCATAGCTTCAAGGGCTTCCTCTTGCCCAATTCTAATTTCACAAAATTATTTTAATCTTTGAGACACTGTACCTCCTTTTCTAATTGGTTAACTGTTTTTTGGTAATCTTGTTTTTCTTGGATGGTTTTCATTTGTTTTTCTATAGTTTTTCCTCAAGGCCTGTCATTTAAGATTTGAATTCTTTTTTTGAGTTCCTCCATAAATTCTCTTTAGGCAGGGAGCCATTTCACATTATTTTTGGGGTCAGAAACTATTTATGCTAAAGGATCATCTTTTGAAAGTGAATTCCGGTCTTCCCTATTCACATAATATATTTCAATGGTGTTTTTTTTTTTTCTTCTTTGCCACTTCTTCTTGTCTTTTTTTTTTTTAAATAAGACATATTTAAATAGAAGGTATTAATTTAAGTACCTCCAATCACTGGGTGGGGGATAGTGCCTCAAGCTTCCCTTCAGCTCTCCACTCTGACCAGGAACCTAAAATCAAGAACTCCACCCTCCTGCAAGTGCCTACAGTCAGCAGTGCCCCTACCCACCTTCTTCTGCACTCACCAGATGTTGGTTCCTTCTCGCCCAGGGCTGCATCTCAGCAGCACAGCTGGGCCTTGTATTCCTAAACATTCGAGGATCACTCCTGAAATCCAACCCCCACTCCACAAGAGGAGTCAATACAGTCCCACATTTGGGCAGGTCAAAACAGTGGGGCAGGTGAAAGTGACCATAGTTCCAGCAGAGACATTAGCTACACAAGCTGCTAGCCTGAGGGATCCCCACTGGATGTTCCTGAGTATTTAGCTTTGAGATGGTTGCACTTCTGATATGTTAATCCTGGCCCAAAATCTTCCTTTAGATCTTGTCCTGTTGTATCAAGAGAGGAATTCTGTTCTGCCCCCAAGTCAGCTTGGTTTTTCATGTTTATTTTTGCTCTGAGGCAAAGATTTGTCTTATTTGTGGGGTAAATTAGGCCTTGAAATTGACCATCTTGCTTTGCCATCTTCCCAGAATGCTCCCCCAAAATTTGAAAAGAGCATTGCTTTAAGAGATTTAAAAAAATATAGAACCAATAAAGAAACAGTTTGATTTCAGGGTGATTACTACTAAGAGTAATAACCTTCATTACTTTAAATAGATTTTAGAGTTACTGACTTATTGTAGGAAAACAGGATTTTAATTTGTTTGAGAGAAAGGGCTGACATACTTGGAAGATTTTCATTTCACTCCACCAGTAAATGGTTTATAATCTTTCCAGTATAGTATTCTGCATATATTGCTTTTCTATTTTAGGGAAGGAAAGATTTTCCTCCTGCTGAAAGAATAACAAATAAATGAATACATGGAGAGATGTTTTTCTTTTTTTGTTTTTTTTTTAAGATGTTAGATTTTGATAATATTGAAACATTTCCCCAACTCTGATATTTTACATCACCAAAAATTGGGGGAATGATTTGAAGAGCTTTTGAAAAATAGAAGTGCTTAAATGAGCTAACATTTGCAAAGTGGTGCTATGCAAGTGTTAAATAGAAGTGATGCTACCCATGTGATTTCTGAAACTCTTTCCTTCTCAGGAAATCGTAAAATGCTCAACTTAGGTTCTTAGATTCTCAGACTGTCTTGTTTATGATAGTTAAGGCAGGTTTGATGGGCCCAGACTGTTTTAATTGGTATCATTAAGATACCTATGATGGAAACTCCCCAGACAGTTTGATAAAGCCCTGATGGGAATCATGTTTTCTCAGAATATCTTTAACAGTCCCAATATCTCAATATATAACTTTTATCTTCCCAACTCTTCTGTATTACTTGTCCTCCTCCCCTGAGAAAACCCAAGTTTATATTTACTCTCTGAAAGGTGTGCTTATTGTTCAGATCTGCTCATAGGAGAGCTACAGGTGTCAGCCCCCTGTCCTGATTCATAAACAAGGAGGGGATAGGCGGGACTCAGCAGAGTTTAATCTATTCAGGATTACATCAGGGTTAATATACCTAAAGTTTGCCTATTGGGGTACAAATGCCTAAGTATTCAGTGAGATTCTTGCTACATCTAAATTGGAACAATAATCAAGGCATCATGTACAAAAGTATTCAGATAGCAGGTAACAGATAATAGAATGTCTGGCTGATGTCCTCCAGACACATTTCTTAGAAGTCTGTAATTGTGCCTTCCTCCAAAGATTCTTGATACTAGTAATCAGCAAGGTTAGACATGTCTCCTGACTTCTCAGAAGGCCTGCCACCAGCAGGAGGGATAGAGAAGCTGAGCCAGACTAGATTCCCAAAGTACTCCATGGAGAAAAGGGTCTTATACCTTAACATTCCATGGCCCTCAAGACTTATGAAGATTTCTGCTAAGTCCTTTTTAGGAGTAAGCCAGCTAGGAGATAGGCTCTCCCTCCCCCTTTGCAACTTCCATTTAATGATCTTTCTCCTTAATATAGCTGACTCTGGTTAGACTTCTAAATTCCTCTATGGATTTAGCCTGCCATTCAATGGTCTACTGATGGCTCCTAGAATATTTCTTTAATGGTTTCTTTCAAATACTAATTTTTTGCTAACTCTATTGCTCTCCCGAATCTATTTATGTTTAACCCCTCCTGCTACCTATTTTAGGTCTTCATTGTATCTGTAAATTCTTCTCATAAATAAAGATACCTTTTGGCAAAGAGAATGTCCTTATGAATTTTTCACATGTATCTTAGATTTCGTAGGTAAAATTGGGAGTTGCTACACTTACCCCATCATTTTTTCAAATAATGACAAGTGACTAGAAACATTTTATTTTACTGTCAATCATTTGGTGTCTTGCAGTTTTCATCAATATTTATCGAACAGAATTGGCGTCTTAATATGCATAGAATTTGGCCTCTTTAGAACTCAGTAATGTCATATTTTTTTTTTGTATCATATATTTCACTCAGTCCTCTAGTCCCTGGGGCTGAAGGAAAACAGGTAGCTATCCTGCTTAGTTTATTGGTTTAGATTGTTGTGCCACTTGAGGAATATTAAGAGGCGCCTGTTGATGTTGTATATTCCTTGGGCACTGATACCAGAGTTTTGCAGATGAGAAACATACTATTTTTTCTGGTACTGCAATTGCACATCTCTCCTTGACATTCTAATTAGTTTAGATTGATTTTCTTTTTTCTAATCAACTCTGACCCTTAGAATCAGTCTTGTTAGAGTGATAAAAAAGGAATCATATTTCTTTGCAAATCCTTTTAATATCTATCTTTGCTTTAAGCCTAACATAATTTAAGAAGGTTTTGTTGATATCCATCTTATGTGAATTGGCTTGGTATCTACTCACTGTATTAAGAGGTGGAGAGAAAAGAGTTATAACAAAAGAAAGAACCCAGAAGAAACTATAGAATAAAGTAATAAATGTGGATTATTTCAACTTTATATAGAAGCTAGTAAAGTAATTTTGTGGTTTCTTCTTTCAATCTTACCTTTGTTTTGAATTTCTTAATTTGCTTTAATAATCGCTTTAGGAAAATATTTTATAGCTATAAGATAAGGATAAAGAAACACTTTCTTAAAGCTTACAATTAAGACTAATTTAATCTTAATTTTAAATGATTATTTAAGTCAAAAGATATTTACTTCTATACTTTGCTAAACTGATACCTTATAGAAACATGATGAAGAACTTCAGCAACAATTCGATGCTTCAAGAACTGTATCTTCCACAAATAGGCATATGGAATCTATAAATAGATGTCTTCAAGAAGAAACAGTGGAAACCTTGAAACAGAAATTTGACATGCTGCGTCTTAAGTGTCAATTAGAAATACATAACTACAGTCAAGTAGAACAATATGGACCAAATGTTAAAAAACAAGTGAAGGAAGAGACTAAAGGAAAACTAAAAAAAATCAATCCATTATTAAAGGTTATTTAATTTATCACTTTTATATTTTAAAATATTTCCATGTAAATGCAGATTTATCATTTTCCCCCCTATTATAAATTCAGAATCTTTTTCTTTAGAATTTTTCCCTCTACCTTTTAGTCTCCTTAAGCTTGGTATCACCTTAAAAAAAAAAAAAAAAAAAAAAACAGAAAGAAGAAAAGAAATTATTGCCCACTGATGTGAATTCTGAAAATACATTATTTTCTTCCCTTGTCAGAAAAAATGTTAAATTATCTATTTAGAATACTTTGTTTCCCAGATAGTTTTATGACCATAGTTAAGGCAACTATAATGCACTTAGCTTACTTTTAAGTATCATGATGGATGTCCAGCAGTGGTTTTTCCATGTAATGAACCAAATTGTTATTTTAAAGTTTCATATAATCATTCATTTTACAACTCTCTTTCTCAAATCTAGTTCTATTTACCACTCAAGGTACCTATTTTACATCTTTGAATTCATAAGCAAAAATAACCATATATACTATCAAATTGTTTTTTTTTATATAATTGGTGCAATATTCAAAAAGTGAGTTCTTTTAGTTTTTGTCTGTTTTTCAATGAAAATTTTAATTGGAGGAAAACATTTTAAAAGCATCTGGAGGTAATTTTTTTTTCAAAATTGTATTTCATATGTTTATAATAATCTAAAGAGATAAAACTCAAGGATAAGAATTAGTGAATTAACATCTAGTAGAAATTGAGTTGTTTTTGTTGTTTTTTGTCTTTTTCCAATTCAAATGCAATTCAGCTGATCTTGATCATGACTCATTTCAAAGTTAGAATCTATGTTTTGCAATTTAGTAGTGCCCTCTGAATCACTGTCTGAAATTAAAATGAAAGCTAATAGAATATGACAACAAAGTCTTAGAATTTTCAAGATAGAGTCAAGCATTTTTGTGAACTTTATTCTTTGTTTTCCATTTGGTTTAGATTCAACAACTGAAAGCTAAATTTTGCAAAAGCAACACTGGAAATCAAGAGTTGAAGGCAGAGCTAGAGAGATACAGAAAATTCTTTTCTCAAGAACACAGGTACACCTAAACACAGACAGGAAGAAAAAAGCATATAAATTTACATTGCTTTTGAAGATTTCCATTTGGAATATAACAAAACATTAATGATCATATTCTATGACCTCAATGGAAAATGTGGGTTAACTGGGAGATTATACTTATATAAATATTTTATTTATGTATTTATTTTTTAATGTCAACTAGTTTGAAAGGAATACAATGGAAAGATGATCCCTGGCTACAGTCAGAGGACCTGGATTCAGATCTTACCTCTGATGCTTGCAACTGTATGATTTTGGACAAATCACTGAACCTCCTGGTGCCTTAGTTTCTTTGTCTTTAAAATGAGCATGTTTAAAACTGGGGTTTTAAGATGCCTTTTTAGTCCTCAATCCAATGAAATGATCCAATAAAAATAACTAATTTTTAATTGTGTCTCATTTATATATCCTATTGTTTCTTTTCAGTATTTGAGACAGATTAGTCCTTCCAGGATAGTTAAAAATTTTAAATCAGAAAAACATTACTATGTTTTCAGCAAATGACAAGAGTAAACATTTTAAAGTGTTGTGGGAAATGTATTAACAGGATCATAGCAATATATGAGATATTATTACTACTCTTCATCAGATAATGAAAATGAGAAGTGTAGGATCTCATAGGGGTTTACACCAGAGTATTGTATAGCCAAAAGATATAATGGGTTAAAGAACAGGGGATGGGTAAAACTTCCTTGGTATATATCTTGCTGAAAATGTTAAATTGCTTTGGTTTTATGTTCTCTATCCATTTTGTTTTTTAGCCCAGAGTGATTTGGATCCTACCTGATTTCTTTAAGACCTAGTAATTTCCATTTGAATTTATAGAATAAAGTGATTTTAATGGCTTCTTTAAAATCAGATAAATAAGGAATGCAGCATTTGCAAGTATCTTTTGTGTTTCTGTTTTTAATTTTGTTTTGTTTTGTTTTCAGTTTCCCCAGGCCATTTTGGATAAAAACAAACAAAAACAAAACAAAAAACAAAAACAAAAACAAAACAAACAACTTTTTCTTCACTCAGTTTCTTTATACCATTCATTTGCTAGAAAAAGACCTTAATAGAAATAATTCAATTATGTAAAAAAATGTATAACATATAATTTCATTGTTTTCTGAGTCAAGAAACTTTTTAAGAAAAAAATCACAATTATGACAGTATTAAAAAAAAACCCAACCATTAAGAAAATTAATAGCCATTTATGTGCTGTAAAATGTTCACAGAACCAAAGAGAGGCTACTTATGGCAGACTAATCAATGAAAAACTAAAATACTAATATAATGCCAATATCCAAAGTAAAATTTGTTAGGATAAAATATAGAAGCAATCATTCCCAAATTCCGACAAAGTCAAAGATTTAATCAAGAAACAAATCTACATTGTTTTTCAGTCATATTAATGTTTTAGAAGTATGTGTAAATATGTATATGTGCATATACATATATATTTTGTATACATGAATATGTATGTATATGTATATAGGTATATATGTTCATTATATACATATATATCACTATATATATATACACACATATATATAAACATATATATATATGTTTGTATGTGTGTGTGTGTGTGTGTGTGTGTGTGTGTGTGTGTGTGTGTGTACACACACATATATGTATATCTACAATCCTCCCTGGAGACATGAGGAGAGGAGTGAAAAATACAAAAAAAAAAAATGCATAGCTGAGAACAAAAGTAAACCTAAAGTTTTAAAAGTAAAATTTTACTCAACAGATTTACTAGAGGTCCCTTTCTGGAGCCAATGAATAATGAATTTGTTGATACTTCTTTGGTACTTCCTAGAAGAAGATCAATATATTTTCCTGAAAATACAGAGTCTTCAGAAAGTTCTACTGAAGACTGCTTTTCAAAGGTTAGTCATTTTTTCCCACCTTCTTGTTCTTTATCCTAAAGTTATAATGTAAAATTTCATGCTTATTTATTTTTGGGATTTATTTTTCAAAAAAAAAGATTTTTTTTGCCTAATAATAAATAAAAATGTCGATATTTTTAAAGTTTTGTGTTCTTTAAAGTTTAAAGGCTGTGTATTAAAGTTGTTTTTTTTGTTTGTTTGTTTTGTTTTGTTTTAATCCACAAGTATCATTCCTTTAAATTAATGATAATTCAATGGTGAAAAGGTGTGTAGCCAACATGGCTTAATCTTCTCTTTGACTCTCTCTTTGTAACCTGGAACACTTTAGTCAAAATCTAATTGTTTTTAAAGTAACCTCATATTAGTGCCTTTTTTTTTTTTTGTAATCATTTTTTATTCTAATGACACAAAGCTGATGGGAAGAAAAATCCTGTAGTTTCCATAATTAAAGGATTAGGATGAATGGAATTGGGAAAACCAATTTAACATATTTTTTCTTTTTCAATGGGTTCAATAATTTAGCATCTTAAAATAGTTTTCTTTCCTATACATACATATATATATATATATACATATATATATATATATATGTATTATATATATATATAGTCACTTAAAACATAAACATAAAATAAGAAAATAAAAACAAGTAAAATAAAATAAAGCAGAATCTTTTCATGTGCCAAGTAAAACATTGTGAAGGATTCAAAATATGCAGGAATAAATTTCAATTTCAAGAAAACATATTTAATAATAGAAGGCATTATATTCCTAACAGTCCATTTTTTCTTTTATTTCTTCTAGGTTTACTTTTGTTCTCTGCTATGTTTTTTTTTTTTTTTTTTTCTTGGTACTTTTCACTCTTTTCCTCATGTCTCCAGGGAGGCTTGCAGATATACATATATGTGTGTGTACACATATACACACATATATCATATATATATATATATATATATGTATATATATATATTTACTGATATATATGAATATAATGTACATATATACCTATATACATACATATTCATGTATACAAAATATATAAGTACATGCACATATACATATTTACACATACTTCTAAAAGATTATTATGACTGAAAAACAATGTAGATTTGTTTCTTGATTAAATCTTTGACTTTATCGGAATTTGGGGATTATTACTTCTATATTTTTTCCTAATAAATTTTACTTAGGACATTGGTATTATATTAGTATTTATTGCTTATTTTTCCCATCCCTGCTTATTCTTCTTTTTGACTTAGGCTTTACCAGCTGTCCCCTCCTCTACCCAACCACCATGGATATGTTTTTTTATCTTTTCCCCCAATCCCATACTTTCCTCTTTATCCCATTCATATTAATCTACACACCTTACCCCAGTGCCGTTCAATTACCCACACTACTGTACCCCACCTTATCCTATTCCTTCCAATCTTATTTTCTTTAGAGATTTTGAAGGATATTGTACCCTTTCTGATGTGTATATACCAAGAAAGAATAACACACACACACATACATACACATATTGTACGTGTATAAGAGACACACAAATTCATTTTTCATATTGTTCTTATATGTTAAATTTTCTATTAAGTCCAGGTTTCCTTGAGATAAAATTCTGAAATTAAAATAGTGTTTTGAATGTCCTTTTGTTTTCATTGATTATTATACTTAATTTTTCTGGTTATAATATTTTCATCTACAACATTAAGGTTTTATGTAATATATACCTCATTTTTCCCATTTCAAATTTAATATTTTTAAAATTACAGGTCAGTCATCTTTACATTTATGTATATAATTGGGAGTTCCAGATTCTCCCCCTTCCTCTCTCCTTACTATAACCCTTCCTTAGCGCCCCCCACAGTGAAACTACATGTGAAGTGATGCAAAAACCTTCTATCAAAGTCATGTTGCTACAATAGAAAACAGATCTTCTCCCTCCCCTCTCAAAAAAAAAAAAAAGAAAATAAAAATTTATGCTTCAATCTGTATTATGACACAATCAATTCTTTCTCTGGATGTGAATAACATTTTTCATCATAAGTCCTGCACAATCATTGCATTGATGAGAACTTGCTACTACTTTATACACAGGACATTTCACTTTGCATAATCTCACAGAGAACTTATCTCACTGAAAACATCCTACTAATAGGTTATTTTATAAAATATATATATATATATATATATATATATATATATAATGTTCTTATAAAATTATTATTTCAACAGTGATATGTAGCATGATGTATTCTGTCATTCCCAATTGAAGAGCATCCCCTTCATTTCTAATTCTTTGTCCTGAAAAATGAACTGCTATAAAACATTTTTGAATATATAGGCCTCCTTTCCCTTCTTAAAAATAATTCTATTTAGGAGACATGCCATATATTGGTATAGGTCAAAAGGTAAATAAGATTTTTAGGAACCTTAGAACATACTTCCAGTTTGCTTTACAGAATGTTTGAATAAGCTCACAATTCCATTAACAATGCATAAATATCTCCTTCCCCCCCACACATTCATTCCAATATTTGTCATTTTCCTTTTCTGCCCCATTAGCCAATTTAAAAGACTGTACCTCAGAGTTGTTTATGTCTAATTTCTCCGATCTACTGTTAGAAAAATTTTATATGACTATAAATAGCTTGATTAGTTCATCTGAAAACTGTTCATATCTTTATGATTTATCAGATAGGAATATGGCTCCTATTTTTTCTTTAATTTGGCTATAACTCTTACATTTGAGAAGTGAAGCTTTCATCAGATAAACCTGCCTCAAAATTCGTTGCACAATTACAATTGCTAATTTTATTCCCCACTCGGTTTATTCTGTTCTCTCTCTTATCACCCTGTCCCTCCTTAAAAGGTTGTGCCTTTTAACCTCCCCTCCCTTAGTATGTCCTCCTTTCTATCACTCTCCATCCTTCTCATACCCCGTTCCCTACCTCCTTTCCTGTAATATAGATTTCTATACCTGAGCGAGTATGGTATTTTTTCTTTGAACCAATTCTGATAGTTCTCTTCCTCTCTTCCTCTCCATTGTAAAATCAGGTTTTTAATTTCCTCTTTTCAGGCAGATAATTTATGTCATTCACCTCTCTCTTTCCCTTTTTCCCTAGTGTATTCCTCTCTTCTCCTTATAGTTTTAGTTTTCAAAATATTATCCCTTCATATTCAACTCATATCTCTGCCCTTTAACTATAGAAACTCCTTCAAACTGTCTGAATCAACTTCCCATGTAGAAAAATAACCAGATAATAACCTTACAAAGTCTCTTATGATTTTACTTGATTGAATATGCCCTTGGACTTTTTCTGAAACCTGTATTTGAAAGTCAAATCTTCTATTCAGCTCTAGCCTTTTTGTCATGAATTCTTGAAAGTCCTCTTATTATTAGTTTTGCTGAATAGGTAATTCTTTCTTCTAACTGCTTTACTCTGGAGATTATCATATTACAAGTCCCCAGTCCTTTAATATAGATGCTGCTAAATCTTGTATTAATCTGACTTTGGCTCAACTATACATAAATTGTTTCTTTCTGGATGCTTGCAATATTTTCTCCTTGATTTGGGAGTTTTGAAATTTCTTTTATTATTCCTGGGAGTTTTCATTTTGGGATCTGTTTTAGGAGGTTTCTTTCCATTTTTATTTTGCCTTCTCATTTTAGAATATCCTAACAGTTTTCCTTGGTAGTATTTTTGAAATTTTTCTAGGCTCTTTTTTTCCCATTATGACTTTCAGGTACACCAATAATTTTTAAAACACCTTACCCAGATTTATTTTCCAAGTTGTTTTCATTTTCTTTTTTCCCCCATTATTTTGTTTTTGTTTGTTTGTTTGCTCTGAAACATTAATATAAGTTACTTATTCTGGAAATGTGAATTTTGGTTATAATCCTCCCTCCATTGCTATCAAGAATATCATATTCTTAAGGTAGAATCCTTAAAGGTAGAAGTTGCTAAATAGTGTGTTATTCTAACTGTGATTCCCCTGTCCTTGAATTGTTTTTTTCTGGATGCTTGCAAGTATTTTTACCTTGGCTTTGGAATTCTGTAATTTAGCTGTAATATTCCAGAGAGTTTTCATTTTGGAATTCCTTTCAGGAGGTAATCAGTGGATTTTTAAATTTCAGTTTTACTCTTGGGTACTAGAATATCAGGACAGTTTTCCTTAATAATTTTCTTGAAAGATGATATCCAGACTCTATTTTTGGTCATGACTTTCAGGTAGACCAATAATTTTTAAATTATCTCTCCTGAATCTAGTTTGCAGGTTAGTTGTTTTTCCAATGAGATATTTCATATTTTTTTTTTATTTTTCTTGTTTAAGCGTTATTATATGTTGACTTATCATAAAGTCATAAGCTTCCATTGTGCAATTCTCTTTTATATGGAATTCTTTTCCTTTGTGAGTTTTTGTACCTTCTGTCCCTACTGGCCAATTGAGCTAAAAAGCTAAAGGCATTCTTTTCCTCCTTAGCCGTTTGTATTTCCTTTTTAGGTATTTTTCTCAATTCATGTCCTAATTTTTTCTCTAAGTCTCTTACTTAATTTTCAAGCTTTTCAGCTCTTCCATGTCCTGAGTCTAATTCTTACTTTTCTCGGAGGCTTTGGATGTAGGAGCTTTGACGTTTTTATTTTCTGAGTGTGTTTTGATCTTCCTTACCACCACTATAACTTTCAGTGGTCAGAAGCTTTTATGTTCTCTGCTCATTTCTCTAGGCTACTTATTGCTCAGCTTTTACCTCTTTGATAATGTAGGGTTCTGTTTTCAGAGTGGAGGGGGCTCTGACCCAACTTTCAGGGATTTGGTGCATCTGTTTTCAGAGATTCTTCAAGGAACCTGACCACAAACACTCTTTTCTGCCTTGGAGCTTTTTGGACTGTCCTTGCTCCACTGTAGCTGTAAGATTTAGTGCGTTCAAGCAACAGAGTCCTATTTTGCTGATGCTGTGGTTACCATGTTTGCGACTGGGGTCACAGTAGCACTACCTATGCTGGGACGACTTGCCCTACTCCCACCCCTGGTAGCACAGACACTCTTCTGTGAACTAACATGTCCTTCCTGTTGTACCCAGGCAGAGATGTCCAGGAGCTCCCAGCACTGCTGCTGTTTCCACCTTGTGATGATGTTGTCAGGGCCAGGACTAGGGCTAGGGCAGGCCCAGTGACTAGCCTCCTACACCCTGGAGCCCCAGCCCTTTTCTGCTGAACGTCTAAGTCCTCTTTGGTGTTTTTGTCCTGGGATATCTGGAAGCTACCAGTAGTGCTGTGGATTGAGAAGGCCCACCTTGTGGATGCTGGGGCTGGGTTTAGGGCTGCACAGAATTTCCATTCTGGTGTCACAGATGTTTTCTGCTGCTCTTCTAAGTTGTCTTCAGCTGGAAAATATTCTACTCTGTCTTTGGGGATGTTCTGATGCTCTAAACTTTGTTTAGATTCCTTCTTTAAAGTAATTTGGAGCATTTGGGGAATGAGTTGGCTGAATTCTGGCTTTTATTTTGCCATCTTAGCTCCACCTTGAAAGAATATATCGTTGCTACATTTAAAAGCAGGAAAACTTGGATTCAAATCTCACTCTCTGTACACAAATGACTCTGAACATATTTGCATAGGTAGACATTCATATACATGTATGTAAATATGATACCCGTGTGTGTGTGTGTGTGTGTGTGTGTGTGTGTGTGTGTGTGTGTGTGTGTATAAAAAGAAGGTCTTATAGAGAAGAAAATTTAGAGTTAGATACTTATTCTGACTTTGAAACTTGGCCTCTACAGAGAGCATGAATGTGCTCACTGATACCGTATTTGGGACATTAGTCATATCTCACAAGTAATGAATTCCTTTTTCCTGGATATTTATGATGTTGCCACATTGATTATTGCTTCAGATGTGGCTGGTATATATCTGAGCCATTCTCTTGAATTCGGCCTTTAAAGGGAAACAGAAACTTTGGGATTCCCCCTTGTGGTGTCAGAGGACACATAAAACAAGTACCTAGTCAAGCCTATCTAAAGGGTAGGATCAAAATGCTCAACCCAGTCTCTTTGGTCAAATTTACTCCATATATATTGGAGATATCTTCAAATTCAAAACAAAATCTTTATATTTCTGCCATGTCAAGTGAATTAGGCTTTTCTTCATCACCCCTTCTATGTGTTATGGATGTACATATGTGTATATTTATATTTAATTTTTTCCAAGTATTTAATTTTCTGTTTTGCTCCATGTAAATTGATATACATTTTATATGTGGACTGTCTGTAGCTTAGTGAAGTATTAATATTTACAATTGTTTTAAAGTATAGGCTCATTGTTGATTTTCTTTTTAAAGAAAAATGTTATATTCAGCAAAAAAAAAAAAAAATAATAGTAATAATAACAAGGGTAACATTTGCCTAGAGTAGAAGGCATATATATATATATCAAACCTGAGACATAACTACTATGCTAACAAAGTTCATATTTTTTGGTATATAATTAATAGTGATAAACTCTTGATGCTCTTAATAATAGTATCATCTTTTATTAGATCCCACCTTCTATATGGGCCCTCATTTCTGAGTGTGGGGGGTCACAAAGTTATAATTTGTTAAGGGTAAATATCTGATTTGTATATGTTTCACATATCTATATATCTGGAGTAAGATAAAAAATGAGTCTTTATTAAAAAGGGATTTGTGAGTGGAAAAAATTTAAGCCCTATTTTATAGCTATATATTTTCTGATGAATGACCAATAGTCAAACTTAATTAATGTGTACATTTATTAATAATTTCTTTGGATACCTGCAATTTATAAAAACAAATTTTGTGAGTTGTTTGGATTATCTGTAGTTCCTTATTCTTCATTTACTTCATTTTTTTGAAATATTATTTTAATGTTATTTCAGATTCAGCAGGCGATGGAAAACTCTGTAGCTAAAAGTGATGATGGTATGTTCAAATGATTCATAAGTAAAATGTCACCGTTTATGCTCTATCTGATTTGTGAATATATCTTTAAAATCCCCCTAAAGTGCTATTTCAATGGGAAGAAGAAGAAGGAGGAGGAGGAGGAGGAGGAGGAGGAGGATATTGTTGTAATAGTGAAATCAAAGTGTGGTTTGTATTTCTTCTGATAGGCAAATAAAATAATTGTCACAGTTCATTTCATTTTGAGCCCGAAGGCAATAATATTATAAATAGGAAATAGAGCTCGAACATAAGCATGAGCAGATAGACAACACAAGCAAATAGACTACTATGAACATAATTTTAATTGCAGTTCCTGTACCGATTGCTACTTCAGAAGGTAAAATGATAATATTAGGTGAACAATCTGATGAGTTGCTCCAATAATAGAAATGGACATTTATTCAGGATCTTAAACTTTGCATTTTGAATATATTAGCTGATTTGAAATTCCAAACAATCCTGTATGGTAGATGACTTCCAGAAAATCTTGAAGTTCTCTCTATGAAATATAGTCCTTAAAACCATGAACAAGTCACTTACCTTCAAAATGCTCAGCAAACTCTTAAGACTCACTTGGACCAATGACCATTTCCATGATTCTCGCACCCAAAATTCCTTGATATGATGAACCATTACTGCCAATACAAAAAATGCACATACACACACATGTATAAATTGCTTTTTCTTCTTCTTTTTTTCCACAGATATTTCTGAGCTTCCATCTACATCTCGCTGGGCTTCACCAGTAGTATACAGTAGAAGGCCAAATCTGAATTGGGATCCAGTTTCCAGACCAACTCAGCATTACTCAAGAAATTTTAAAAAATATTAATGAACTTTAAAAAAAGGAAAAAATAAAGTACATCGAGAACTCTACTAACATCACTATTCATCAATTTGATATCAAAGCTCTGTATGTAAGACACAAGAGCTTTGACCTGCACAATCTAACTAGCTTAATTATAGAAATTTAGCATCCTTCCGCCATTCTTTTTCCTTCTCATAGTGATCAAGCTCAGTGTGACAGAGTTAATAATTAAATGCAAAGTCCCCCCCAAAATTCTTGTACCTCTGAATTAATCACTGGTTTAATAGCAACAGGTAATCATCTTATGACCACTTAGATCATCCAATTCATGACTTGTACCATTTCCTCACACCTACACTAAGGAGAAGCCTGTCCATTTGTAGAATATTTCTTACTTCACCCACCTTGCGACCCTGCTGACATATGATGTCACTCAACTATCACATGTCAATCAGTGGAATTATTCAATATCTATTATAGCTGTTCTTGAATGTCTAGACATCTAGCCTTATAAAAATCTGGCCCTAGAAAGAGGATGAATCTCAGATGGTGGGAAAGAGCTGAGATCCTCTTCATCACAGAGAACTGTGGATCCTTCCTTTGCTCAGAGTCACTTCCTTTGCTCAGAGCTCGATCTTAGGTTCTTGTGTGGAGATGGGATATTCTCAATTTCCACAGTGATAGCTCCTCTGGTGGGATAGTGATGCATGGGTCACAGCCTTTTTTGACCAATCCCTGCAAGGACTCAAAAAGGAAATGTTCACAAAGTGGCATTTTCATGCAAGGATCGTCCATGGACACTGACCCCTTGATATCTGCACATATATTTTCTGCGCCTGAGGTAAGTCTCATCCAGATTATAGAGTCTCCCTTGAATAACCCTAAATTCATTTTCTTTTAATAAGGCTCCTTATTTGTCTCAATTCATAACCTTTGGACCACTCACATTCTATTTTTATAAATATTATATGGCCCTCATTTTAAATTTTTAAATGTGCACTATTGGTTATTTTACTCTACTTTTTTTTTCCCTTTATTTTCCTACGTCTGGGGAGATATTCAATAATGGAATTGCCAGTTCTTCATTTTCAGCCAGCTAGCTAATTTTGAAACTTTGTGTTGGTAGGGTTAAAATTATTTTTTTTACCTTTAAATTTATTTGACAAGAAGTAATTATTCTTCTCATCAGAATAAATACCTCCTATTCCTATTATAAATACACTTCTTGTTACTATAAAAAGATAAATTAAACGGATAATTTTGCCTATTATCCTATTTTGCTTTTCTGTCTACTTAATTACTTATGTGCTACAAAAAGGGAAGGAATATCAACCTGCTCTGATCTTGACTCAATTTTCAATGTGGCCATGTAATTGAAAACTGTAGTGAAGTTTTGCTACAATGATTCCATAGTGCAGTTTAAATGGTTTTTCATATTTTTAAGAAAAAGAAATAGATTCTAAACCCTGAAATATAATGTTGCTTGAGATCCTGTCCCAGAAGTGACTGGACAAGTAGTAATGTACAAGCCCACAATGTCTTATTCTATACAGATCCCATTGCCACATAATATAAGGCAAGTTCTTTGAATTATGTTTATGATATAAAATGAGACTGGAGCCAATGTGCCACCTCTTCAGCATTGAGGGATTGAATGTTTTTCTGCCTTTTTAAATGCCCCATAGCAAAATCGTTCCTGACTCTCTCTATCCACCTTAGGTGGAGGAGTAGATAATTTATTCTGTAAGAATTTAGTTAACTTTTTCTGACCCTCCACTTTTTGAAAATGTGTCACAGAATACCGTTTTATCCTTCACAATATGGCATGACATTTTTAGTTTAGTTACATTTTAATGGGGATAAAATTTTAAGAATCATATTTGTCACTCATAAAATTATTAATAGGTATGCAGTATACATTGTGCTCTATATCTAAGTCTTATTTTAAAATTTATCAGGGGATAGAGGGAACTCCAAATTCTTAGTTTGTTTATCAAAATGAATAGTCTTTCTGGTCCTAGACAGTTGAAAAAGCTGGATACAGAATTGAACGTTATAATAAGAAATCATGTACTTAAAACCAATTTCTGATACACATTGGCTAATAGGTTTTATAGAGGGTACTTAACCTTTAGTGCTTCAAGAGTCTAACTCACTAAGAATATAATTTGCAAAGAAATTTCCTATCAGGGGAGGTGATTTGTAGCATTATCAGTTCCAGGCAAATGAAATCTCATACTTACTTGAATGTACCTAGTTCAAAAGAAATCTAGCAACATGTTATTGGACGGATTGGAGAAAATAAATTTTGGAGAATGGTTATGAATCAAATAATACAATAATGTATTCAGTGAAATGGGATAGAAAAAAGTGCTAAATTCACTGCTCATCTCATTGTCTTTAGACTATATTTTAGGGGAGAATGTCAGAAGAAATAATAGATATGCATTGTACTTCTTAATTTGTTTTTGTTTTTGTTTTCAGCTTTTCTCCCCAGGAAGTCTTGAAAAGAGAAAACACACTGGCTTGCATCAGCCTTTTTCTTCTAGGGAAGGTAGAATCTGTATAAAAGGGACATTATTTTGGGACCTCTTGCCCATGGAGAACTACAACTATCTCATCCTAAACAGAACAGTCTTAGATATGCCCTGATTTACAAAATGGACTAAACAGCTCATACCATGTCATGCTGAATGTGGCAGGATTATACCTACAAACATTTGCACTGGGAAGAGTGTGTTGAGGAATGTAAAAGAAATGTGTTTTTTCTCAATCTACTTACATAAAAAACTCAGAGTAATTATGTTATGTCAGGTTGTTCTTTCTTTTTATAATAACTGCAAGAGAGATTGTGCTCTGTTAGTGTGAAGCAACCTGCTAATGAAAAGGTTAATTTAACCGAATCACTAACAGATATCTAAGACTTTACAAAAAACTTTTTTTCTACCATCAGAAATGTGATACTTAAGACATTTATCTATAGCATACTTCCATGTAAAGCGAGTCAGGTCTCAAAAAAAACAGTGTAGCAAAATTTCATAAATAATACTTTCATAATTAATACATGCACATCATGTATTAATATTTGTGTTTTAATTGTGTTTTACATTTTTATGAAATAGTGGAAGAAAATTCCTCAAAAGAATCTATAAATAGGTAGGCTTCATAGGAGGATAATATTTTAAGTAATTAATCCTCATGGTCCATACTTTTTTCTGCCCAAGGCTAACACTATTCTTGTGCCCCTCAAAAGACATATCTTCAATGCACAGAATTAGCTTAAGTAATGTGTGTGTATTAAAACACACATGATGCTTATATACATACATGTGTAGAAATACACAATCAAAGCAAATTACAAATACAAAGTAAAAATTGTACAAATAAATAAACATATATAGAAACATAAACACAGGTAGGTATGTAATTTTATGAGCATATATGCTATCCAAAATAAATCTGCAAATAACTGTATACAAATTATATATATATATATATATATATATATATATATATATATATGCACATGTATATATATATATATATATATAAACGCACATGTATATATATATATAAATGCACATGTATATATATATATATGCACACATGTATAAGTATGCATGTGTGTGTGTTTATGAAGTTTTTAGCAGATTAGCAACTTTTCTGCTTTAGGGAGTTGCCTATTAACTATGAAAGATCAAGAATCTTGCTTGGGCTCACAAAACCAGTATGTGAAAATGGTAAAATTTGAATGTTTTATTTTTACTACAAAACCTATTCTATATAATACCTTAATATAATTATTAAGAAATGTTTATTAGATGAATGAAGAATGAACAAGCTATGTCCTTCCATATGGCCACACCATGTATTAGCTACCCTGAGATAGATTCCTGCAAAGCCTTTTAAGGCACATCTACAGTGCAAATATGTATCCTCTCATAATTGTGGAAATTCATCTAAGTGACTAGGCAAAGGAGTTATCAACACGAGGTAGGGATTAGTTACTGGAACCAGGATCCTCAATATAGCTAGGAAATGGTATTGGAAATTTCTCAGCAAGGAGAGCAGCAATAGAAAAAAATACAAAAGCCTTTGCTGAGTGATTTCTTCTTAGAATTCTTGTGGACAAGAGTGGTAGAAAACTGCTTGTCACTTTGAGACTTGTACAGAAGTATTCTAGTTCCCAATTAGAGGTCTTAGAGGTCTCTGGGAAGGGGTGGCAAGTCTATTAAAAGGGCACAATGTTTCTTGAGCTTCTAGACATTGCAAAGCATTAGCTGTAAATTGGAATGATGGAGTAAGGGAGGAACGAAGGAAGATGAAGGGAAGGATCAGGAAGATGCCTAGGTGGAAAAAAACTTACGTGTGCCTACAAGAGTTGTTGCATGAGGCATAATGCCTTGATTTCTTGTCTTAGATATGCTAAAAATTCAGTCATAAAAAAAGAACCTCTTTTTTTGCATGAGGTTACGCTTAATAATGAGAACTTGATGGTCTTGTTTCAGCATTTACAGTATTCCTGATAATTTTTTTTACTTTTATTATTCCCCTTTTGGAGCTGTTTTAAAGTTTGCTCTAGAAGATTGTGGGAAAAGGGGAGCAGGAGAAGGATATGAACTCAAGGAGGAGAAGCTAATGAAATGTGAAGAAAATTTGGAAGTCTAAATTCTAAAGAATTTTGAAAGAGGCCAAAAGTTTGAAAGGTAATAATAAAGAAATTCAGGAAGCTTTAAGAAATTGATTTGACTTGAGCTGGAGGAGAAAGATTCCATCTTTAGTAGGAAAAGAAAGTGAGCCCAAAGAGTAGTATTGGAAGAATTGAAAGTAGACATAAGGAGGAAGAAGAGATGGAATCCAAATGAAAGAGGAGAAGACATGTTAAAAGAACAGGTATTTAACCAACATCACCCACCTCAAAACAAAATAAAGTCAAAATGGAAACATGGTTTGGGCATAAAGGATGATACCATATACAAATTAGGAGAACATGAGATACATTACATTGATTACATTAAATAAAAATGTTTTGCCCAAACAAAACAAACAGAAACAAATCTTTCAGACAGTATTTCTAATAAAGATCTCATTTCTCAAATTATAAAAAGAATTGTGTCACATTTATAAAAATACAAGTCATTCCCCAATTGATAAGTGGTCAAAGATTATGAACAGAAAATTTTCAGATGACAAAATTAAAGCATTTATAGTTCTATGAAAAAATGCTCTAAATCACTATTGATTAGAGAAATGAAAATTAAAACTCTGAGGTACCACCTCACACCTCTCAGTTTGGCTAAGATGACAGGAATATATGAGAAATGTTGGAGGGCATGTGGGAAAACTGGGACACTGAAGCATCATCGGTGAAGTTGTGAAATGGTTCAACCATGCAGGAGAACAATCTGGAACTATGGACAATGGGCTATAAAATACATATTCTTTGACCCAGAAATGTCATTATTGAGAAGGAAATCATATCCCCAGGAAATCATAAAGGAGCGGGCAGGAGCCAGAAGCACAAATATTTGTAGCAGCTCTTCTTGTGGTAGCAAATAATTGGAAAAGAATTGGATGCTCATCAGTTGGTGAATGGCTGAACAAGTTGTGGTACATGAAGGTAATGAATATTATTGTCCTATAAAAATGATGAACAACCTGATTATAGAAAGGCCTAGAAAGATTAACAGGAACTAATGCTGAGTGAAACAAGCAGAACCAGGAATACATTGTACACAATAACAGCAAGAATATGGGATGATTAACTATGAAAGACTAGGTTCTTTTCAGTAGTTCAGTGATCCAAAGAAAACCAATCCATGCTTTGTTCACTTTTTTTTTTTTTTATCTCTCCCATGGTTGTTTGTTTTGTTTTTTTTCCCCTTTCACTGTGATTTCTCTCCCCCAACACAATCCTTAAAGCAATATGTATTTAAAATAAACTTACTTAAACAAACAAAAAAGAATAGGTAATTAAAGTAACTCAATTGGACATACTTATCACAGAATTAGGACTAAAAAGGTGCCTCCATGCTAATAGAATCTAAAGAGGTGAGAAGAGAAGGGCTTTACCGTTACTGTGCAGGGAGTGTGTCTGAGAATAAAGATACACTGGGTTTGAGTTCCCCTTTATGACATAATTGATTTATGACCCCAAGCAGTCAGCCAATTCTTGTGTCTCTTAGCAACTCTCTGATACACATCTTTAACATAAGTTCCCTGCACTAATCATTTACAAGTCTTAAACCTCACACTTCTTGAATTTCAGATCAAACCTGACATCTTCATTCCTAGTGAATTGACAAATGTGGAGTTGAAAATCCCTGAAAGCAGATAACCACAGCAAGTGTAAAAAAAAGATGCGGCCAAAAAAAGATAAAGATTAATAATTTTTTTTAAACCTTGTCAAGAGGCAAAGGTAATCATTTATTCAAATTATGGTTAAGAAATTAATTGCTGTTGTATTCTGTATCTTTTTTGATTGATTAGAAATATGAAAAGTATATGATTGTTATATAACTGTATATACATATATGTGTTAAACAGATCCAATAACTGATTTTATATGTATTTTACTTAAAATTGAAAGTACTATTCATACTAAAAAGAATCACTTGCCTTTTAGACCTGCAAAGAAAACATTCAATGAAAAGAATAAGGATTGTAAAAAAATGTAAAAAAAGGACCTTGAAGTACAACAAAGATTCAACTCCCCACTGGGACTCAGCATTACCTCTCAAGCTCAAAGATGGACCTCCAATGAAATAAGGGACTTTTCAATCATTTCTCTTGAAAAGATCACAACTAAACAATTTTGACCTATAAACATAACTTTCAAAAAAGCATTAAAGGATAAATTGGGGAAAATATTATCTCATTTTATTAAAAGGTTTACATTCCTATATGGGAAAATGATACTTTTTAACTTTTGAGAATTGTATCTTTTATTAGGGCAGTTAGAAACAGTGTGTGGGTATAAGTTAGTTTAAATCAATAATATTTTTAGAAATAGATAAATAAAACAATTCCACCATTAAGGGATTCTGGGAGAAGAATAAAAGGGGGGTAAAGTGAAATGAATTTAATCACATGAAGAGACACAAAAGACAAAGTAGTAGCAGGGGAGAAGAGAGCAGGATTCACACTATTTGAAGCTTAATTGATTTTTAAAGTCTTTTTAAACCTCTTCCAAGAACTTTTTTAATTTTTAAAATTTTTCTTTGTAGCTTTCTGGAAAACTATTTTGGTTTGTACCCTGATTTTTTTTCTAACATCATAGTAGTTTTCCATGGCCAGATTATTTCTCTAGTTTCACTCATTTTTGATAATCTGTATTCTGGCTGTTGACTATGTTATACTTGGGTTTTGCCACACAGAGTAAGGTATATCTCAGACTCCTTTTTTTCTGTGTTGTTGTTTTATGAATTTAAGGGGGCCTACTATTCCTTCCACTTTTTTTATAATCTGAGACCAGCTGTGGTCAGTGCTCTTCCAGTTCATGCTTTGTTCTATAAGTGGTCTGAGGTACTCCCCTCCACTCCTGACATTGAGGAGGATAACCCAGCATTAATACCCAAGCACTCTGGTACCCCTGCAGTGTCTCAGGCAACTGGAAGAGCCAATTTATTTCTGTTACACCCCTATGGATTACTCTAACCTGGTAGCTCCCGTAGAGCTACTCTTAATGCCCGTCCATTGGCGGCACGGCTAGGCCACACTTACCCGTCTTTGGGCCCCAACCCGGATCCCACAGAGACAGACCACCAAAAGGTAGGGGTGAAGCAAAAGAGAATTTTATTCTGAGATAGTACATATTTATACCCCACTGATGATATGGGGGAAAGGAGGAGGTCTTCTAGGAACCTGGCATAATGGGATTGGCCCAAGAAGAAGGAAGGAGGCGTGCTAGGCTTTGAGAGCACTAAAGAGGGAGGCGTGGTACCTGGAGTCAGACAATGTCTCTTGGGGCTATGCCCCTCCTCCACATAGGACTGGCCTGTGCCTCAGAACCTCTCATCCCTCAGGTCCTCCCACATGACTTGAACTGCATTCTTTGCTTCTAGAGGCTTTTTAACCCTTACAATTCCCCTACCTTCAAACTAAAACTTTACTCTTTTGCAAATGACAAATAGCAGGGCCTCATCCTATTGTTCCTTCATTGCAGAGAGCTCAAACTGTCAGCACTCTGGGCTTTGAATTTGAGGGCCTCCAAAATCTTCTCCACATCAGCCACCCAATCCCCACACTATCTGTGGGATCAACCTTTCTAAACTAAAATTGCAACAGATTTAATTTCCTTGAAGTCTTGTTCTTGTTGAATAGGCAGTCACTATTCTTGGCTGTCTGCACTTCAATCAGATCAAATCATTATCCCAGTAGGTCATATCATTGCTAATGTCCTCCAAAGTTATCTCAGACTGCCCTATGATTTTAATGCAACTTTGATTATTTCCACTGCTCTAAAATTTAATCTCAGCCATTATTTGTAAGAGGATTTAAGAAAAGCAAGTACTTTTTTGCTAAGTTCTTCCATTTTTCCTCAATTCTTCCTGTTTGTACACATTCCATAAATACTCAATTTAATTCCATATTTCCCAACTGCTTTTCTATCAGTCTTCCTTTATTCTACCAGCAATCAGCTCTGACTTTTCTTCAGTCTCATCTTAGAAAACTTTAGACATTTTAAACCAGATTTTAACTTTTGACTTAATGGAACCAAACTTTGGTAGAGTTAATGTGTGGTCCAGTAAGAAATTTCATATGTAGTTCTCATTTTGTTGGGAAGTAAGGCAAGAAAGGATATATAAAACATTTTTGTTTGTTGTGTTCTTATAAAAAACATTTTTTTCTTTTATATTAAAATATATCAGCTTTTTATATTCAAAATATATGCAAGGATAGTTTTTAAACATTGCTTTTTGCAAAACCTTGCATTCCAATTTTTCTCCCCTTCCCCCCGTCCCTCTTCCTTAGATGGAAAGTAATCCAGTATATATTAAACATGGTAACAAGATATGTATATCACATATAGTCATACATATTTATACAATTATCTTGCTGTCCACACACATGCACACACACACACACACACACACACACACACACACACAATCAAAAAGGAAGAAAAACCAGAAGGAAAATAAAATTCAAGCAAACAACAACAAAAGGGAAAATGCCATGCTATGATCCACATTCAGTTCCAGCAGTCCTCTCTCTGGGTTCAGATGGCTCTCATTATCACAAGATCATTGGAACTGGCCTGAATTATCTCATTGTTGAGAAGAGTCATAGCCATCAGAATTGATCATCCTATAATATTGTTGTTGCCATGTACAATAATTTCCTGTTTCTACTCATTTGACTTAGTATCAGTTCCTGTAGGCCTCAACAAGTCTCTGAAATCATCCTGCTGATTGTGTCTTATAGAACAATAATGTTCCCTAAGCCAAGAAGGTGGGAGAAGACATGAATTTTTCTGAGATCTTCCCATATCCCTCAAGTTAACAGCACATTAAGCCTTTGCACATGTTTTGGAGTGACAGAACCCACAAATATTTGGAGTGAAGCAAATTTCCAGCCAAATATAATTTAGAAAATTTTCAGAGAAGGTCTGTTTCAATTGGGCATGAAGGAAGGCAGGCCAAGCACAAGCAGTCACATAGAAACCTGAATATGGGCAATGCAAAAAACCTAGAGTAGTGTGAGCTTTGTGCTCCAGCAATCTACCAGGAGGAATCTATGGCAGTGTTGGCTACTCTGTCCTGATTGTAAGCTAGTAGATCAGCAGATTAGCTGTAAAACATTCAACACAAATTCCAAAGTCAAATACCAAGTCCCTAAACCCCAGCAGATCAAGACTTGGCCATACCCACCCAGCACCAGAAGTTAGTCAGCACTGACTGAGGCAGTGACTGTTGCCTATAGAAGAAGCTTGGAAAATCTCCCCTTTGCCCTAAAAGCAGACTTTGACCTTTTAAAAAATGAGTAAAAAAGCAAAAAGAACTCTATAGTTTATGGAGAAAGAGTATACATTTTTAAACCCTGAGGACACTAAAAGCAGAGCATCTCCAGATGAAGCCTCAAAGGCTTATGTGAATTGGCCCCCATCTCCCAGGGATATCCTGGAAGAATTCAATAAGAATCTTCAAACAAGAAAAATGAGGAAAGGAAATGAAAACTTTCCAAGAGGGTTTGGGAAAAGAAATAGAAATTATTTGAAGAAAACTCCTTATAAAATAGATTTAAAGAAATGGAAAAAGCATATCATTCTTTAGAAAATAGATCTTATAGCATAGAAAAAGAAAACAGTTCCTTGAAAAAAGAGAAATGGAAATGGAGAAAATGGAAATTTAAAAAATATGTAGAATAAAATTTTAAAATTCAATTACCCAAATACAGAAGGAGCTAAAAAAGTAACTGAAGAAAATAATTCACTAAAAATGACAAATGAACAAATGGGAATGAATGAGATATCAAATATCAGTCAAAAAATAGAAAAAGAAAAAAAAAAAAAAAGAAAATTTCCTAATTGAAAAAACATCTTACCTGTAAAATAGATCTAGGAGAGATAATCTAAGATTATTGGATTTCCTAAAAACTATGATGAAAAAAAAAAATCCTAAACATCATATTGTAGAAAATCATCAAGGAAAACTGCCCTAATGTCCTAGTATCAGAAGGTAAAATAGCCATTGAAAGAATTCACCAATCACCTGAAAGAAACTCCAAAATGAAAACTACAAGGAACATTTTAGCTAAATTTTGGAATTATTGGACCAAGGAAAAAATACTGCAAACAGCCAGAAAGAAGCTTCCACTTTAAAGGATCAAAGAGCCTGGAACCTGCTATTCCAAATGACATAATAATTTATATTGTAGCTAAGAATCAATTATCCAGCTAAATTGAGCTTTATCTTTCAGGGAAGAAAATGGACATTAATTGAAACAGATTAGTTTCATTTATTTCTGATGAAAAAAATGAGAGCAGAACAAGAAACTTTTAAGAAATTTGTCCTAAACCAATTGTTTTTGATAATACTTTTTATGTTAAAATATATGCAAAATAGTTTTTAATATTCATCTTTTTTAAGCTTTTTATTTTCAAAACATATGCACAGATAATTTGACAACACTGACCCTTGCATGACCTTGTGTTTCAGATTTTCTTCTCCTTTCCCTATCTTCTCGCCAAGATGGCAAGCAATTAAATATGTTAAACATGTTCAATATGTTAAACATTTTCAATTCAATATGTATAAACATATTGATACAACTTTCTTGCTGTGCAAAAGAAATCAGATCAAAAAGAAAGCAAATGAGTAGGAAAATAAAATGCAAGTGAATAACAAAAAGAGTGAGAATGTTAAGTTGTGATGCTCATTCAGGTTCTAGGGTCTTGTCTCTGGGTATAAATGGTTCTCTTTATCACAAAATCATTGGAACTGGTGTCAATCATCTCACTGTTGGAAAGAGTCACGTTTATTAGAATTGATTGTGATATAATATTGATGTGTTGTATACAGTAATCTCCTGGTTCTGCTAATTTCATTTAGCATCGGTTCATGTAAGTCCCTCCAGTACTTTCTAAAATCATGCTCTTGATCATTTCTTATATAACAATAATATTTGATAACATTCATAACTTAATTAGTCATTCACCAACTGATTGGGTATCCACTCAGTTTCCGGTTTCTTGCCACTATGACGAGGGTTGCCACTGTGACAAAATGATTTGAAAATCAGTTTCACTTTTAAGGCCTCATTTAAAAATGAGGCCTTAATCAGAACACATAAATGTGAAAATGATTTCCCAATTTACTGCCTCCCTTCTGATCTTGTCTGTATTAATTTTGTTTATAGAAAACTTGTTAATGTAATATAATCAAAATTGCCTATCTGGTGTTTAATTATGACTTTTAGTTCTCCTTTGGACACAAATTCTTTCCTTCTTCACAGATCTGAGAAGCAAATTATCCTATGTTCCTCCAATTGACTTATATCACTCTTTATGTCTAGATGTTATCTTGATATGTAGTATCAGGTGTGGGTCAAGACCTAATTTCTTCCATACTAGTTTTAAATTTTCCCAGTAGTTTTGTGAAATATTGAGTTTTTATCCAAAAAGCTGAGGTCTTTGTGTTTGTCAAACACTAGATTGCTATACTTACTACCTATTTTATCCTGTGATCCTAACCTATTCCACTGAGCAACTAACTAGTCTATTTCTTACCCAGTACCAAACGGTTTTGATAACCACTGCTTTGTAATATAGTTTTAGGTCTGGTATAGCTAGGCCTTCATTAGCATTGTTTTCATTAATTCCCTTGAAATTCTTCACCTTTTGTTTTTCCAGATGAACTGTGTTACTATTTTTACTAGTTATGTAAAATAATTTTGGGGGAGTTTGATTGCTATGGCACTTAATAAGTAGATTAATTTAAGTAGCATTGTCATTTTTATTATATTTGCTCAACCTACCCATGAGCACTGGATATTTTTCAAACAGATTAGGTATGACTTCATTTGTGTGGAAAGTGTTTTGTAGTTGTGTTTGTATAGTTTTATTTCATACTATCAGCAATTATTTTGAATGGAATTTCTTGCTTCTGGGCTTTGTTGGTAATATATAAAAATGCTGATGATTGATGTAGGTTTATTCTGTATCCTGCAGTTTTGCTAAAGTTGTGAATTATTTCTAGTCATTTTTAGTTGATTCTCTAGGGTTCTAGTATGCCATCATATCATCTGCAGAGAGTGATACTTTGGTTTCCTCATTACCTACTGTAATTCCTTTTTCTTCTCTTATTGCCAAAGTTAACATTTCTAATACAATATTAAATAGTAATGGTGATAGTGGCATCCTTGTTTAACTCCTGATCTTATTGGGAATGGTTCTAGTTTGTCCCCATTACATAGGATTCTTGCTGATGGTTTTAAATATATCTACTGATCATTTCAGGGAAAAGTCCATTCATTCCTATACTCTCCAGTGTTTTGAATAGCAATGGGTGTTGGATTTTATGAAATGCTTTTTCTACATGATCATACGATTTTTGTTAGTTTGGTTATTGATTTACTTGATTATGCTGATGGTTTTCCTAATATTGAATCAGTCTTATATTCCTAGTTTAAATCCTACTTCATCTTAGTGTATTATCCTGGGGATGATTTTCTATAATCTCATTGCTAATATTTGATTTAAGATTTTTGCATCAATATTCATTAGGAAAATTGGTCTACAATTTTATTTCTTTCTTGCCTGGTTTAACAATCAGCACCATATCAGTGTCATAAAAGGAATTTACTAGGCATTCTTCTTTCCCCATTTTTTCAAATAGTTTATATAGTATTGGAATCAATTGCCCTTTGAAGATTTGGTACTATTCACATGTAAATCCATCTGCCTCTGGAGATTTTTTTGTAAGGGAGTTGATTAATAACTTGTTCTATTTCTTTTTCTAAAATGGGAGTACTTGAATAATTCTCTCTTCTGTTATCCTGGGCAATCTTTGCTTTTGCAGGTATTTTTCCATTTTACTTACATTATCAAATTTATCTGCATATAGTTGGGCAAAATAACTCCTAATTATTGCTCTAATTTCCTCTTCATTCGTGGAAAGTTTTAGCTTTTCATTTTGAAACTAACAATTTGATTTCTTCTTTCCCTTTTCTAATCAAATTAAAGGTTTATTTTGTTTTTTTCCCCATAAAACCAAGTCCTCATTTTATTTCTTAATTCAATAGTTTTCTAATTTTCAGTTTTATTAATCACCCTTGTATCTTTTGAATTTCAAACTTGGTATTTAATTGAGGTTTTTTTTTTAGTTCTTAGCCCAAATTATTCATCTTCTCTTTTTCTATTTTTTGCAAGTAAGCCTCTAGAGATAAAAAATTTCTGCTTTGGCTGCATCCCACGAATTTTGGTATGTTGTCACATTATTGTCATTCTCTTGGATGAAGTTAGTGATTGTGCCTATGATTTGTTTTTTCACCCATTCATTCTTTAGGCTTACATTATTTAGTTTCAAATTAATTTTTGGCCTATTTTGCCTTGGCCTTTTGTTGCATGTGATTGTTACTGCCTCATGATCTGAAAAAAATGCATTTACTATTTCTGCCTTCTGCATTTGATTTTGAGGTTTTTATGCCCTAACACGTGGTCAGTTTTTGCAAAAGATCCATGAATCACTGAAGAAAAAGTCAATTCCTCTCTGACTCCATTCAATTGTCTCCAATCAATGGTCTGTCATACCTAACATTGCTAACATTTTGTTTACTTCCTTAATGTCTTTCTTATTTATTTTGTCATTTAGTTTATCTAGTTCTGAGAGAGTAAGGTTGAGAATCCCCCGATATCCCCCACTAGTATAGTTTTGTTATCTATTTCTTCTTGCATCTTCCTTAACTTTTTCTCTAGAATTTGAATGCTATACCTCTTGATGCTTATATATTTAGTATTGATGTAGCTTCATTATCTATGGTACCCTTTAGTAAGATATAGTTTCCTTCCTTATCTGTTTTAAATAGATCTATCTTTGCTTTTGCTTGATCTGATATTAGGATTCCTACCCCTGTTTTTTTTGTTTGTTTGTTTGTTTGTTTGTTTGTTTGTTTGTTTTTGGTTTGTTTGTTTAACTTCACCTAAGCACAATAGATTCTGGTGCAGCCCATTACCTTCACTCTATATGAATTGTTCTGCTTTAAATGTGTTTCTTGTGAGCATATTGTAAAATTCTGGCTTGTAATCCAGTCTGCTATCCACTTCCATTTTATGGGGAAGTTCACCCTGTGTGGTACAGAAATGGTGAGGGGTCACCATTTAATTAAAAAAAAAAAAGCTGGAGAGATCTCTAGAATAAAGCAAAGTGTATTGTATATTCTCGGGAAAGGTCCCACCCTTGGAGCAGACAATA
This sequence comes from Sminthopsis crassicaudata, assembly GCF_048593235.1. Lineage (NCBI taxonomy): Eukaryota > Metazoa > Chordata > Mammalia > Dasyuromorphia > Dasyuridae > Sminthopsis > Sminthopsis crassicaudata. The sequence continues at coordinate 266,826,838 of NC_133621.1, forward strand.
GCAGAGAGGAAGTGCCTCCTATGGGCAGGATGGCACTTTTAATCCCTGATGCAAAACACCCCCTCCCACCACTGACCCTCATCCTCATTGGCTGAGACTCTTACATTCTAAACACAAGATCTACCCATGAAATTGAACTTGACCAATAAGTATATAGTTGCCCATATTTGACTGAAATAGGGAGGAAATTGTGTCATGGGAGGATGGCAGGAAGGGGACTCAATTATGCCCTTGAATCGATGCTCAAAATCCTTCAGGCCTACTCAAACTCTGAAGTAGATGAAGTGTTACTCGATTTTCACAACTGTCTTGAATGATCTCACCTCATCTCATTCAATCCCATTCCCATTCACAGTTAAAATAACATTCTGTATTTCCTGCCCCCTTATTTACCCTATAATGCTTTTCTCTTTTCTTTCCTCATACCCCGTATTTTCCTTTTGATGGCTACCTCCCTCAAAGTCCTCCCCCTTTAGAGTGCCTCTTTTTTACACTTTTCCCCTAATATTCCTGTTTTCCATTCTATTAGTCTTTTCCTTTCTTTCCCCCCTTTCCCTTCCACTTCCCTGCAAGGTGAGACAAGTTTCTCTGTGAAATCAAATATGTCGAATATGTTCTCTTAGAGCTAAACCTGGTTCTCTTAGAGCTAAACCTGATGAGAATAACATTTACACAATGCTCATCCCCCTCCCTTCTTTCCCTCAATTATAATAGGTTTTCTTTGCCTCTTCAGAAGATGTAATTTTCTTTATTGTACCTGCCTTTTTCCTCGTTTCCCAATTTTATCCCCTTTACATCTCTAGTTTCTCTTTTATGAAATGAAGACCATCTCATTTCTCCATTTGGGGTTTCATCTGGAGTTGGTTTGCCATTAGGAACCTCAGGATTTGAAGCCTGTTCTCTCTCTCCATAATTGCTGTCTATGGTGAGAGTTCTTTGTGATTTTTTAGTCATTTTTTTTAAGGCTTGAAGTCTGTTCAATGCAAAAGAGCAGCAGGTACTTTAATTTGCCATGGGCCATTCTGCTGATTTCCAGTGTTAGGTAATGATGGCTAGGTCCAGCATTCTTCCAGGGCTCTTTGGTTTAAAATTTGCCAAATTTGGCAAATCTACCAAACCACTTGCTTGCAACTGGGACAGAGTAGCTTAAGAGGTTGGTAGGAGAATTTCCAGTTGTGTGGAAGCTTCAAAGCTCTGACTTCCCACTGCAGTTCCTTTCTCCAATCTCCTTTTACTGTAGTCTGGGGTGGGCAGACTGTCCCCCTGCCCATTTGAAACAGACCTGTTCTGAAGTTCTTCCAAGGTATCTTCTTCTGGGAATGTGTTGTACTCCAATTGTTTGTAGATTCTTTGATTCCAAGACCTGTTTAGAAGTTCAATCTATTGTTGGTTTGAAAGTCAGAGGTGGTCACAGAAAGTTGCATTTGCTCTCTACCATCTTGGCTCCACCTCCCAATATTCATCCTTCCAAAACCTTGTGTTACACATTTTTCTCTTTCCCTTCACCCAAACTCCTCTTTAGATGTCAAGCGATCCAATAAATGTTAAAGATGTAGAATTCTTCCATGTGTTTGTGTGTGTGTGTTTTCATAATTATCATGTTACACAAGAAAAATCAAAATGAAAAAGAAAAAAAGAAAAGAAAATGCATGAAAACAACAACGAAAAAGAGTAAAAATACTAAATTTTGGTCTGCCCTCAGTCCTCACAGTCTTCACCCTGAGTGTTTTTGATTTTCTTCATTATCAGTCGACTGGTTTGAATCATCTCATTGTTGAGAAGAGCCACAAGCCACATGCATCAGATCTTGCTGTTGCTGTGTACACTCATTTCACTTACCATTAGTTCAAGTTCTGCTGATCACTTATTATAGAAACCAATATTCTATAACATTCATATAACCACAACTTATTCAGCCTTTCAGCCATTCTTCAGCTCATAGTCATCCACTCCATTTCCCGTTTCTTGCCACTACAAAAAGGGCTGTCATAAAGATTTTTACACATGTAGTTCCATTTCCTTTTTTAATGATCTCTTTGAGATACAGATCCAGTACAGACACTTCTGGGTCAAATGGTATGCACAGTGGGATAATCCTTTGGGCATAGATTCAAATTTTTCTCCAGAATGGCTGAATCAATTCACAATTCCACCAAAAATGTATGAATGTCTTTATTTTCTCACATCCCTTCCACCATTCACTATTATCTTGTTCTGCCCTTAACCAATCTGACACATTGGTAGTGATAGCTCAGAGTTCTCTTAACTTGCAATTTTCTAAACAATACTGATATAGAGTACCATTTCATATGAACAGAAATGGTTTCAATATCATCATCAGAAAATTGTCTTTTCATATCCTTTAACCATTTATCATTTGCAGAATTATTTGAATTCTTATAAATGTGAGGCAGTTCTGCATATATTTTAGAAATGAAGCCTTTATCAGAATCTTTGAATATAATCCCCCCACCTTTGCCACTTTCTTGCTTCCCTTATATTCTTTGTGACAAATCTTTTCAACTTAATGTAGTCAAAATTGACTATTTTCATTTCATAATGGACTACAATTCTTCTTTGGTCACCAATTCTTTCCATCTCCACAGGTCTGGAGAGTCGACTATCCTTCGTTGTTCTGATTTGCTTATAATATCACTATGTCTAAATCATGAACCCGTTTAGACCTTTTCTTGGTATGGAGTGTTTCATGTGGGTCAGTGCCCAGTCTCTGCCATACTAATTAGTGAGGTCTTATCCCAGAATGTACTTACTTTTTAAAAAAGAACATTAAACCAAGTATCTGAATTAATTGATCTGTTGGATTGGGATATAGTTAGTATTTTCCATTAAGATTTAATGAATATTTATAATTGGGGGCATAATGAATAGAAGAATAAACCTACAATCAGTAAAACTCAAGTTCACATTTAGCTTCAAGAGCTTAGTGGCTGTGGGATAACCCATTTAATCTCCTTCTTCCTCAGTTACTCCTCTTTTGCCTCACCTGTAAAACAGGGTTATCACTTGGACCTGCCTCTCAAGTTGAGATTAGAAAATGAGAGAAAATCTGTCAAGTATTTGAAAACTTAAAGCCCTGCATAGAGATTAGTTGTGTGGTATTTTTACTGCATTCAGATTAGTTGTGTGGTATTTTCATTGCATTCTGGATTGGGATGTGGATCAGTGTTTGGCTACTTGAGAAGGCAGAAATGGCATCCTTATCAAATTTGCATATGACACAAAGCTGAGAGGAGTAGCTAACACACTTCATAAGGGCGGGATCCTTAACAGGTCAAAACATTAGACCAAAGATAAGTTGAAATGTACCAGTGATAAATGTCAGATCAGAAGGATAATAAGAGAGCACGTTGTTTTTAAATATCTAAGAATTTACTTGAAGTAGGTTCAAAATAGCCAACTGTGTAAAATGGCACCACAACAAAACGTTCATGTAAGGAAGCACAAATATAAAAATAGCATCATTCATCTCTATGCTTCCCTACTCAGTTCATACCTGACATTTTGTAATCAGTACTGGATGACATTTTAAAATCGTTACATAGGCTGCCCTGCCTGGATTGAACCCCATAGAACAAGAACAAGTATATGACTTCCAAATTCACCACCAAGCTTCTGCCTTCAGCCTCCTCTCTCCACTGAAAGCAGCATCGGAGGATGCAATACCACACTTCCTACTTCGTTTCTTTAGGGAAGGCAGCCCTGGGCTCTCACATAACTCATATTTGCATCTGATGGCCTAACTGATTTCAGTTCCCAGGAACACAAAGTGGCATCCCTCATGTCCCATTTTTTCCCTGCTTATTCCTAATTTTCATGTCTAGACTTTTGCCTTGTCTCCTCTTTTAGATTGTAAGCTCATTGAGGAAAGGGGCTTTCTTTTTATTTGTTGGATGCCCAGAATTAAGTAGAATGTGCATCATATCATAGACATTTTTGACTGTTTATTGGCTTTTGATGTATTAGTTTATTCTAATTTTGATAAGCTTGAAAGTATCCACCAAAAAAGTATCCAACAAAATGATAAAAACTTCTTGATTCCATTTCATTGAATTGTTTGAATTGTTTAGGATGACTAAAGATGAGTTTCAGTGGGGAATAGCTGCATTCAAGTATTTGGAGAAGAATTTCAACTTGATCTGTTTACTCCTAAGAGTTCAGAAACAAGAATAAGAGTTTAAGCTGAAATGAAATCAATTAATTTTGATGTCAAGAAATTCTTCCTAACTTGAGACTTTTGCAAAATTAGATTGAATTGGTGGTCAATTTTCTTTCATTAATGGTGTTTGGGCAAAGGCAGGAGAGTCAATTATCAAATGTATCATAATGGGGTTTACGTTTTTGGTATGGGAGGAAGCCATTAGAAGGCCACAGAGGTCCCTTCCAATTCATACATTCAATTAATTATGTTAAAGTGCTTGCAATGGTGAGATTGAAATAAATGTTTATGAAAATTCAAAGTGTGGTGTTAATTGAGTCTTACCTCTCCTTGGTGAACAGATGAAGAAACCAAGGCACAGAAAGGTTAAGTGATCTGTCCAGAATCACACAGGTAGTAAGCATTGAAATATGATTTGAAATTATGACTTCCTGAGTCCAAGTCCATTTATTTGTCTACTCACCATATTATCTTGTCAACAAAAAGTGAGGCCTCTGAAGGAGGTATCTGGATTTAAGAGAGAGCTTTTAATCTATACTCAAATGTTCTATCCTTAATCCATCAGGCAAAATTTATAAAATACTTATAAATATTAGCCCCAGATTAGTAAGATCTCACCAACTGAAACCCATCTCTAAATAAAGTAAGAATTCCTAGAGAAGGAATGTGTTATATTCCACAATGTGTTATAGTTATTAGTGAGGCTAGCTCTATTTAACTAGTACAATTTAATTTTTATCCAATTTAAATGTTCGAGAACCTCTACCAAATATAATTTGATGTCAACTGTTCTTTCAAATGATAACATTTACAGGTCTTTCCACTCATTGCATTCATGCCTAGGGAGAAATTGTTTAAAACCATATTATCCCCAAAGGTATCATGCATTTTTTTCCCTTGCATTGTATCTGGAAGATGAATTTACTTAAAGCTCGACTAAGTGGAGAGACAACAGATTCATCTCCAGGTGATCTTCCTTGATCTTAGAGATAAGTAAGGCATGATGCTTGCTACAATGGAACTGGCCACCCTCAAAAGTTAATGAATTTGAACAATTCTCCGGAAATCCCTCCTGCATCTCGTGGACAGAATCTAAATAAAGATTGACAAATAAACCTGGGCCCCACCAAGGATCTTTATTGTCCCCAAAACTCTAAAGTAGGACTATTGCTTGAGGCAAAGATTCAAAGGAGAACACACAAACTCATAATGTTACAATAGTCAAAGTGTGAAAACCCAACATCTGCCCAGAGTCTTAATGAAGGCAGCAGGCTCTTTTGACTCTATTTGCACATAATAGATTAAAACTGGAGACCTTTATCATCTATTAGACTACATTGTAAGCAATTATTTCATGTATTAACTACTTAGTCAGAACAAAGTTTTGGGGGGGTTGTTTTTGTTTTTGTTTTTCCTTTTCTTTTACATTTTACGGAAATCAAGTACTGTAAGAAATCTTTCCAAGATGTTACCCAGGCTAAGATCTAGACAGACAGTAAAAGAAGTCCTATATTTAGGGTAATGGATGTTTTCCTACACATTGTGTTAATTCTCCTTTTTGTCATTCAGGTGATAGGGAAATTGATAAGTCTTTTTGACCAAGGAGTCAAGTGACCCACATCATGTAACTGAACATCTTCACTGTGATATTGCCCAGCCTCTCATTGTAATAATCATTTTCTCATCAGTTGTTAAGCAATCAGAGTGGATTGCCGTCCTCAGAAACAACTCTTCCAAGAGCATATAAATTAGCACACCTCTGTGAGAATGGTCATTTGTTCTAAGAGGGATGATTGAAAGGCCATTCTTGTATTTAAATGCTGGCATTATAAACAAAAAATATGATGATTCAGAAATTATCTCAAACTTTTTTGAATTCCACTGAAGTGTGGGTAGAAATGACTGTCTTGAAGGAAGCAAATGTAAGAGAACCATTTAAAACACATTTGTGGCAGAATGTGTTGGCTCTTGAAAGATGGTATTTGGTGTTCTAGATGACATCCCTGATATAAATGTGTTAGCCAGCATCAAATTGTACCATTGCACAGCATAGCAATGGATCTTCTCTTGGGTGACATAAAAAGGGATTTCTTTTTTTGTTTGTTTTGTTTTGTTTTGTTTTGTTTTTTGTTTTTGTTTTTATTTTCATTCTTTTTATTCATGGTACATATTATTCGATCTCCCATTATTATACCTTTCCAAAGGTTCTATTTCATTCTGGAATCTTAGAATATATTCCTTACTCTCTTTTATCTTGTAGAAATTCTAGCTCCCTTCAAATCTCAGCTCAAGTGTTTCCTTTTTTAGCAGACCTTTCTTTTTCTTTTTTTTTTTAATGGTTTTTATTTACCAGATATATGCATGGGTAATTTTACAACATTTTCAATTGCCAAACCTTTTGTTGTATATTTTCCCTCCCCACACCAAAGATGGAAGGTTGACCAAAACATGTTAAATATATCAAAGTATAATTTTTTATTTATTATATATTTTTATAATATTATCCCTTGTATTCATTTTTCCAAATTATGCCCCCCTCCCTCTATTCCCTCCCCCTGATGACAGGCAGTCCCATACATTTTACATGTGTTACAATATAACGTAGATACAATACATGTATGTAAATACCATTTTCTCATTGCGCAATAAGCATTAGATTCCGAAGGTACATGTAACCTGGGCAGACAGATATTAGTGCTAACAATTTTCATTCACTTCCCAGTGTTTCTTCTCTAGGTGTAGCTACCTCTGTCCATCATTGATCAACTGGAAGTGAGTTGGCTCTTCTTTATGTTGAAGATTTCCACTTCCATCAGAATACATCCTCATACAGTGTTGTTGTTGAAGTGTACAGTGATCTTCTAGTTCTGCTCATTTCACTCAGCATCAGTTGATGTAAATCTCTCCAGGCCTCTCTGTATTCCTCCTGCTGGTCATTTCTTACAGAGCAATAATATTCCATAACCTTCATATACCATAATTTACCCAACCATTCTCCAACTGATGGACATCCATTCATCTTCCAGTTTCTAGCTACAACAAAAAGAGCTGCGACAAACATTTTGGCACACAGGTCTCTTTCCACTCTTTAGTATTTCTTTGGGATATAAGCCCAGTAGTAGCACTGCTGGGTCAAAGGGTATGCACAGTTTGATAACTTTTTGGGCATAGATCCAAATTGCTCTCCAGAATGGCTGGATTCTTTAACAACTCCACCAGCAATATATCAGTGTCCCAGTTTTCCCACATCCCCTCCAACATTCATCATTATTTGTTCCTGTCATCTTAGCCAATCTGAAAGGTGTGTAGTGAGTGGTATCTCAGAGTTGTATTAATTTGCATTTCTCTGATCAGTAGTGATTTGGAACACTTTCATATGAGTGGATATAGTTTCAATTTCTTCATCTGAGAATGGTCTGTTCATATCCTTTGACCATTTATTAATTGGAGAATGGTTCGGTTTCTTATAAATTAGGGTCAGTTCTCTATATATTTTGGAAATGAGACCTTTGTCAGAACCTTTGCTTTTAAAAATATTTTCCCAATTTGGTACTTCCCTTCTAATCTTGTTTGCATTAGTATTGTTTGTACAAAAACTTTTTAGTTTGATGTAATGAAAATCTTCTATATTGTGATCATTAATGATCTCTAGTTCTCCTCTGGTCATAAATTTCTTCATCCTCCACAAGTCTGAAAGGTAGACTATCCTCTGTTCCTCTAATCTATTTATTATCTCACTCTTTATGCCTAAAGCATGGACCCTTTTTGAACTTATCTTGGTATATGGTGTCAAGTGTGGATCCATATCTAATTTCTGCCATATTAATTTCCAGTTTTCCCAACAGTTTTTTTTTCCAAATAATGAATTTTTATCCCTAATGCTGGTATCTTTGGGTTTGTCAAAGATTAGATTGCTATAGATGTACCCTTTTTTGTCCTTTGTATCTAATCTGTTCCACTAATCTACCGGTCTATTTCTTAGCCAATACCAAATGGTTTTGGTGACTGCTGCTATATAATATAACTTTAGATCAGGTGCACTTAGACCACCTTCCTCTGACTTTTTTTTCATTAGTTCCCTTGCAATTCTCGACCTTTTATTCTTCCATATGAATTTTGTTGTTATTTTTTTCTAGGTCATTGAAATAGTTTCTTGGGAGTCTGATTGGTATAGCACTAAATAAATAGATTAGTTTGGGGAGTATTGTCATCTTTATTATATTCGCTTGGCCTATCCAAGAACACTGAAGTCTTTCCAATTATTTAAATCTGATTTTATTTTTGTGGCAAGTGTTTTGTAATTTTTCTTATATAATTCCTGACTTTTCTTTGGTAGATGGATTCCCAAATACTTTATACTCTCAACATTTGTTTGGAATGGAATTTCTCTTTGTATCTCTTGCTGTTGCATTTTGTTAGTGATATATAAAAATGCCGAGGATTTATGTGGATTTATTTTGTATCCTGCCACTTTGCTGAAATTTTGAATTATTTCTATTATCTTTTTAGCAGAGTCTTTGGGGTTCTCTAAGTATACCATCATGTCATCTGCAAAAAGTGATAGTTTAATTTCCTCATTTCCTACTCTAATTCCTTGAATCTCTTTCTCGGCTCTTATTGCCAAGGCTAGCGTTTCTAGTACTATATTGAATAGTAATGGTGATAGTGGGCAACCTTGTTTCACTCCTGATCTTACTGGGAAAGGTTGCAGTTTATTTCTATTGCATATTATGCTTACTGAAGGTCTTAAATATATGCTCCTGATTATTCTAAGGAATAGTTCATTTATTCCTATACTCTCAAGAGTTTTTAGTAGGAATGGATGTTGGATTTTGTCAAATGCTTTTTCTGCATCTATTGAGATGATCATATGGTTCTTATTAATTTGATTATTAATATGGTCAATTATATTAATAGTTTTCCTAATATTAAACCAGCCCTGCATTCCTGGAATAAATCCTACTTGATCATAGTGTATTATCCTGGAGATGATTTTCTGAAGTCTTTTTGCTAATATCTTATTTAAGATTTTAGCATCAATGTTCATTAAAGAAATTGGTCTATAATTTTCTTTCTCAGTTTTCAATCTACCTGGTTTAGGTATCAGTACCATGTGTGTGTCATAAAAGGAGTTTGGTAGGACTCCTTCATTCCCTATTTTTTCAAATAGTTTATATAGCATTGGGGCTAATTGTTCTTTAAATGTTTGGTAGAATTCACATGTAAATCCATCTGGTCCTGTGGATTTTTTCCAGGGGAGTTGATTAATAGCTTGTTCTATTTCTTTTAATGAAATGGGACTATTTAAGCAATTTATCTCCTCCTCTGTTAATCTAGGGAGCCTATATTTTTGGAGGAAGCCATCCATTTCACTTAAGTTATCAAATTTATTGGCATAAAGGTGGGCAAAGTAACTCATTATTTCTCTAATTTCCTCTTCATTGGTGGAAAGATCCCCCTTTTCATTTGTAAGACTAACAATTTGATTTTCCTCTTTCACTTTTGTGATCAAATTTACCAAAGGTTTATCTATTTTATTGGCTTTTTCATAAAACCAACTCTTGGTTTTATTTATTAATTTGATAGTTTTTTTACTTTCAATATTATTGATTTCTCCTTTTAATTTTTGTATTTCAAGTTTAATTTTTGGTTGGGGGTTTATTATTTGGTCTTTTTCTAGCCTTTTAAGTTGTAAGCCCAATTCATTAATCTTCTATTTCTCTATTTTCTTCAAATAAGTCTCTAAAGATATAAAATTTCCCCTTATTACTGCTTTAGCTGCATCCCAAAGATTTTGGTATGATATCTCATCATTGTCATTATCTTGGGTGAAATTGTTAATTGTTTCTATAATTTGCTCTTTCACCCAGTCATTCTTTAAGATGAGATTATTCAGTTTCCAATTACTTTTTGGTCTATTTACCCCTAACTTTTTACTGAATGTAGCTTTTATTGCATTGTGATCTGAGAAGAAGGCATTTATTATTTCTGCCTTCCTACATTTAATTTTGAGATTTTTATGTCCTAATATATGGTCTATTTTTGTATAGGAATCCATGAACTGCTGAGAAGAAAGTATATTCCTTTCTATTGCCATTAAGTTTTCTCCAAAGGTCTATCATACCTAGTTTTTCTAATGTTCTATTTACTTTTTTAATTTCTTTCTTGTTTGTTTTGTCTTTTGATTTCTCTAAATCTGAGAGTGCAAGGTTGAGATCTCCCACTATTATAGTTTTACTGTCTATTTCTTCTTGCAACTCTCTTAACTTTTCCTTTAGAAAGTTAGATGCTATACCACTTGGTGCATATATGTTTAGTATTGATATGGCTTCATTATTTATGCTACCTTTCAGCAGGATATAGTTTCCTTCCTTATCTTTTTTAATAAGATCTACTTCTGCTTTTGCTTGATCTGAGATAAGGATAGCTACCCCTGCTTTTTTGGCTTTACCTGAAGCATAATAGGCTCTGTTCCAACCTTTTACCTTTACTCTGTATGTATCTCCCTGCTTTAAGTGTGTTTCCTGTAGACAACATATGTGTAGGGTTCTGCTTTTTGATCCAATCTGCTATCCGTCTCCATTTGATGGGATCGTTCATCCCATTTACATTTACAGTTAAAATTACTAATTCTGTATTTCCTGCCATCATATTATATCCAGATTATGCTTTTTCCTTGACTCCCCTGATCCCCCTCCCTGATATTTAATTTACAGACCCCCCTTGTGACGGGCAACCCTCCTATTTTTTTTTTTAGTATCCCTCCCCCCTCCCTCCAAGTCCCTTCACTTATTCTCCTTTTCCTTTTCCCTTTTCCTCTTCCCCCCTTTTAATGAGGTGAGAGAAAATTCTCTGAAAAACAAATATGTTAATTATTTACTCTTTGAGCCTCTCCTGATGAGAGTAAGATTCACACAATGATTCTCCCCCTTTCTAAGTTCCCTCAGATATGGTGTATTTTCTATGCCTCTTCCTGGGATGTAGTTTCCCTCTTTTTTATCATTCCTTCCCCTTTTTCTGAACTGACCTCCTTCCCTTTACTACACCCCCCTTTTTTTTCTTTTATATCAGTAAAATCAAATTATCCTTGAGTACTTTTTATATACCCACAACAGAGTTACAGTTCTCAAGGGTTCTGTGTACCTTTTTCTGTTTCTCTTCAGTCTTGTGGATGTAGATCAAATTTTTTGTTTAAGTCTGGTTTTTTTCTTAGAAACATAGACGTCCTCTGTTTCATTGAATGACCATCTTATTCCATGGAAAAAGATGCTAAACTTAGCTGGGTAGTTCATTCTTGGTTGCAGTCCTTGATCTTTTGCCTTACGGAATATCAGGTTCCAGGCCCTTCTATCTTTTAATGTGGAGGCAGCCAGATCTTGTGTGACCCTTATTGTGGCACCTTGGTATTTAAATTGTTTTTTTTTTTTTTCTAGCTCCTTGCAAGATTTTCTCCTTTGTGTGGTAATTCTGCAGCTTAGCCACAATATTCCGTGGTGTTCTTTTTTTAGGGTCTATTTCAGAAGGAGTTCGATGAATTCTTTCCACATCTACTTTCCCCTCTGTTTCTATTATCTCTGGACAGTTCTCTTTGATAATTTACTGTAAAATAGAATCTAGGCTCTTTTTTTGGTCATAGTTTTCTGGAAGTCCAATGATCTGCAGATTATCTCTCCTAGATCTATTTTCCAGGTCTATAGATTTTCCCAGTAAGTATTTGACATTGTTCTCCATCTTCTCATTTTTTTTGTTTTGTTTGACTGATTTTTGGGTTCTCTGTGAATCATTCATTTCTATTTGTTCCATCCTGACTTTTAAGGAGTTATTTTCTTCTTTCACAGTTTTTAGTTCTTTTTGTAAATGCCCAATTTCGTTTTTAAATGAATTATTTTGCTCTATTGAATTTTTTCCATTTCCCTAATTTTTTTTGAGAATTATTTTCTTTTTCCAATTCAGAAATTCTATTTTCTTGAGACTTTTTATCTTTTCCAATTCAGAAATCCTACTTTCCTGTGTTTTTTTAACCTTTTCTAATTCATAAATTTTGTTTCCCTGCATCTCCTGTGAATTCTTTATTTTTTCCAACTCCAATTTCAGGACGTTGTTATTCTCTATCATAGCTTCCCTTTCCTTTCCCCATTTTTCTTCAAACTCCCTTAATTTTTTAAAAGTGTCTTCCAGGAGTGAGTTATGTGATGGGGGGCAGGAATCTTTCCCCTTTAGGTTGTTATCTGCTGTCTCTCTGCTGTTAACTTCCTCGGGGTTGGATACCCGCTCTTTCTCTGTATAGAAGGAATCTATGGTTTTTTTGGCTTTTTTGCTCATATTTAAAAAATCTTTTGGGGTCTGTCCCTGGGGTAGGAAATTATTTATTTACTTCTTTACCAGCTTCCTCCCAGACCGGATGGATGCAGTGGCTCCTGCGCCTGAGCTAAGATAGAGCTCTGGGAGAGAGTTCCCCACCCCTGTCATTGGAAGTGCCTCAGAGGTGATTAGCACTGCTGTGCCCCGAGGGCACTGTGTTTTAGCGGCTTCCCTGAGGTTGAGACTGAATAGTAAAGGCAGCACAAAGCCCAGCCTATGCATCCCGGTGGGGCGTGGATGTCTGCAGCAGGTGACATGAAAAGCCCATGTGCTCAAACTGGAAATGTCTGCTAGAAACCTCGGTCCCTAGTTCAAAGGTTCCGCTTCTCTGGGACTTCCTGGAGCTGAGTTCCACTCCCTCCAGCTAAGCTAGGCAGTGTGTGTTGCCTTGGGCCGTATCCACCCACTTGTCAATCTCTTAACTATTCTCAGGTGGTAGCTGAGGCCACACCCCCTGGTGCTGAGATCTGCTGAGTCACCTCCAGAATCCTATCTGAGTTTTTAAGGTATTTTAGCTTTCTCTTCTGAACTGCTAAATAATTAGCAGAGAAGAGCTAATAGCCTGTGCCAGATTCCTTTATCTCAGTGGCTTCTCTGATCCCAGAGCCCTTCCCAGCGTGCTCGGCAGAGTATGCTAGCACCCAGCCGTCTGTGCTGGCCTCTCTTCTTCCTCCCCTGGGAACTGACCTTTTCTGTTGAAACTCCAGATTCTCTTCAGCTGGTAAGTCATGCTTCCAGTCCTTGTGGTATCTATCAGTCCTGGGCTTATTCTGAGGCTTAATTTATCTAATTGGTTGTGAGGGAGTGAGGACGTTCACAGAGTCGTGTGTTTCTTCTCCACCATCTTGGCCCAGCCCCCCTGGTTCAAGTCTTGAGAAATGCCAGCATCTAACTTTCTAAAGGAAAAGTTAAGAGAATTGCAAGAAGAAATAGACAGTAAAACTATAATAGTGGGAGATCTCAACCTTGCACTCTCAGATTTAGACAAATCAAACCACAAAACAAACAAGAAAGAAATTAAAAAAGTAAATAGAACATTAGAAAAACTGGGTACGATAGACCTTTGGAGAAAACTGAATGGCAATAGAAAGGAATATACCTTCTTCTCAGCAGTTCATGGATCCTATACAAAAATAGACCATATATTAGGACATAAAAATCTCAAAATTAAATGTAGGAAGGCAGAAATAATAAATGCCTTCTTCTCAGATCACAATGCAATAAAAACTACATTCAGTAAAAAGTTAGGGGTAAATAGACCAAAAAGTAATTGGAAAATGAACAATCTCATCTTAAAGAATGACTGGGTGAAACAGCAAATTATAGAAACAATTAATAATTTCCCCCAATATAATGACAATGATGAGACATCATACCAAAATCTGTGGGATGCAGATAAAGCAGTAATAACGGGAAATTTTATGTCTTTAGAGGTTTATTTGAAGAAAATAGAGAAAGAAGATTAACGAATTGAGCTACAGCTAAAAACTGCAGGTGTTTGCTTATCTTCAATGAATTTACATTCTCTTACTGTTGCCTCCTACCCTCTCTTTTTCATTAGCATTAAGAGTGTGTCACTGGCTAGTCTTCTTTATTTCTGGAGTAGATGTTTTAGGCTCTGGGTAGGTTTCCACATTAGTATACAAGTCTGGGCTCCCCCAGACTTTTCCAATGGGAGAAAAGGTCAGAAGGGGTGGAGGCTTCTGCATTAGGATCCATATACTACTGCATTTGCAGCTTGTTCTTGGCAGGACTTGCCTTTTCTCATGAGATTAAATAAATCCTTGTAGTTTTTGACCTTGAAAGGCTCTGATTTTCATCTGGGTAAGAGTCACTGTCCCATATAGTTTCCATCTCTCCTCTTCTCTCCATGAAAACTATTCCCTTGGTACCAGCTCACAACTGCTGCTGTACTTGCAATCACCTTGGCATAAGCATTTGTTTTTATTTTGTTCACAGATAATTGTGCACTCAATATAGTCTGTGAAGCTGAAATGCAGCCAAGTGTGGATCAATTCTCTTCTGGGTCTGATAACTTCTGGCCTAACAATTAACAAGAAGAAAACATAGTTGCTCCATCAGCCAGCATCACACCATCCATATGGAGAAACATCGTTCCAGCAAATGGAGAAGCTTTGAATGCTATGGATAAATTCTCTTATCTTGCCATTATGAGGTTGACACACTCTTTGCCAGGGCTAGCTCAGTGTTTGGGAAAGCTTGGGAGATGAGCTGTGATGATGAGTACTGAATAGCAAACTGAAGGGCTACAGAGCTGTTACACTTGCCTCGTTGCTCTATGTCTGTGAAACTTGGACAATATGCCAGCACCATGCCAGGAAATGGAATCACTTGCATGTGAATTGTCTTAGGAATATGCTGAAGCTCCCATTAAGTAGGACAAAATATCAGACACTGATATTTACTTTCTCAAAGTAAACTACCAAACACCCAAACTTCTGCAGAGAGTGTAGCTCTGTGGAGCCAAGATCACATTATTTTGAATGCCTTACAGACACTTGCCAAAAAGACTATTTTATGGAAAACTCATACAGAGTAAGCACTCACAAGGTGGTCAGAAAAAGCAAAACAGAGACACACTCAAGATTTCTCCTAAAAACTTTAGATTTAATTGCATGAAAAAGGAGATATTTGCATAGCATCATCCAGCACTGTGTGCTCTATGAGCAAAATAGGATTGCATTAGCTCAAAAGAAGCAGAAGATGAACACAGTTAGAGAAACCACCCCAAATGTTCATAAGGACTATTTGGGTCTAACCCTTTGTCACAGGATTCCATGGTCATATTGGTCTGATGAGCTACAGTTGAACATGCTAACTTGACATGAAGACAGTAATGTCATTTTGGTCCTCTTTGAAAACGAAGTACAATACCCATTATCTCTATCACTTTAAAATATTCTCAAGGTCAGTGCTAGAGAAAACAAATACCAAAGAAAGTCAAAGGAAATCTAGAGGACCAACCAGAAATCTAGCCAATGGAGCCTGTGCTTGACTCTATACGGTAAGCCTCCCATCAAATTCACAAGAATTCTCTATGGAGCATCCCTCCAATAATTATCATCATCATCACCATCATCATCATCATGATTAACATTTACATAGTGCTTATTACATGTCAGGTCTTGTGCTAAGCACTTTGTGAATGATATCTGATTTGATCCTCATAGCAATGCTTGGGATGTGGTTGCTATTATTCTTCCCATTTTACAGATAAGGAAACTGAGGCAAGCAGAAGGTAAATGTCTTGTCCAGGATCATATATGTAGTAAGTATTGGAGGTTGCTCTCACTCCCTGTCTTGCACTCAATGCACTGAGTCCTATAAATACAAAGGGCTTCAAAAGTATGCTGAAGTTCTCACATCAAGTGCAATGTTTAGCTACATGCCTCTTGGCAAAAGCCACAAATTACCTCAACCTCCATTAACTTTTGTTTTTCACCTACCTTCATTCTTTACCCAAGGTTGAATTTTGGGAGAAGCCTGACATTCAAACAGCAGAAAAAAGCAATGAAATTGGAAACGGTTGGAAAATTCATTGTTTCCTCCCGGCCACCCCTTCTCCTCACTGCCACCCTGCTTCAGAGGTAAAATGGCTATTTACATCAGTTTTGTTTTGGGAATCTAGGTCTTCTCTAATGGAAAGAAATTAAAAATGCTATCCCATGACTTAGGTAATAGGAACAATGTATTTTCTTTCCATATAGAAAACAATGATGAGCATAGGGGAATTAAAGTGTGCATTTAAAGAACACTTTGAATACGACTTGTAATTCCATTCGTAACCAAGTTGTAAGTGGAGTTATTTTCCAGGTGGCTTCATGCAAGTCTTCATCCATAATTCAGTTTGAAAATTGTTCAAATTAACAAGGATCAATCAAATATTGTGTGTGTGTGTGTGTGTGTGTGTTTCTTTTTCCAGTGGCTCCTCTTTCTCAAATGTCAATTCTTCCTTTTGTTCTAGCCTGCTGCTACCACTACAATTGACCATCAGTAAACACAGCAGCCACAGATTTAGTGGCCTTCTAGGGCCTCATGACCTTCTGAAATGTACAAGATGATCTGGGCTCATCCATCTTAAGGTTTTGACTCAGTGACCTAGTGACTTTGGAAAAGATAAATTTTCCACAGTTTCCTCACTCTACTTTCCCATGAATCTTTTTGAAGAGGCCTCATGTTCAGAAACCATATGGAAAAAAGAACATTTGTTTAGAGGGACAGGGTATTGAACCTCTCTATTGGTTCTTCAGCTAGTACTGTGGATATAGAGATAACTCTTAATTAGTTCAAATAATGACTTCTCTAAAATTGGCCCACATAATCACACTATTTGAAGTTAAACTTATTGGTATTGGTATTAATCCAATCCAATCACTTAGTGCAAATTCAACTGATGTATGTGACCAATTCACAAGATTCAGTATTTGCATTAATTGGAACCAAACTTTGCTCTGTCTGAGAAACAATGGGAAGACTTTACATATATAGACTCAATCAAATGAAGGCATAATCTACATAATCTTTCATAATCTTCTCAGAAACAGCTGGAGAGAAGGGCACACAATGCAAATGTGTGCCATAAGTAGGAAATTCAAGGAGAAACTTCAAAAGAATGGCTTTGTTAAATCTGTCATAAATAGAACTGGGTTCAAATCTTGTCCTTTTCATTTATCAACTGTGTCCCTAGCCAGGAATGATAACAGTACTTAAACTATTTTAAGTACAACTATTTCTTATAAATGTTCATCAAAAATAGAGAGAAATAAAGTGCTGTATGAATCATAAAATATTAGGTATGTGGGAGTTATTAGGATTACCAATAAGTGTAAGAGGAATTATTGTCCATTTTCATCTAGTTTATGTTCATCTGTATTTATAAAAAATTCAAGAAAATGCTTTTCACCTTCCACAAATTTCATATTAGATTACAGCCAAGTATCTGTAAGTCATTAAATGTTAATGATTTGCCTCTTTGAGTATTAACAAATTAGATTTACTTGTTTATTCTTCATATACATTGGTCTTTTCCCCAATAAGAAGTATATATATATTTTCAAATAATTTTTAATCCATGAGCAATTTTCTGTTTATAACCCATACGCACTAAAATACATATAGGATGATGGAGTCTGTTACTTGCTCAATGGGGCTTTGAACTAGCCAAACCATTGTCCAGATCTTTTCAAAACATATCAGTGCTAAATGTTAGAAAATATTATAGAACATCATATGCAATTTAGAGACATTATTGAAGTTCTACAGGATATCATCAAGTAAGGCATAAAATATGGAGAGAATCTATCCCTTGAATAGATATTGATGAGACATGTCACAAGTATAACCAACATGTTGACCACTGGATTTACAAATTGGATCACAAATAATTCTTATCAAGACCAAAAGACTTACAAGATGAACTGACATTTTGATTTGTTGGAAAGGAGGAGAGGGAAAAGCAATGCAGGGGAGGAAAAGAAGGATTAGGGGAAGGGAAAGGGGGACTAGAAGAAGTAGAAGAAAGAACAAAGGAAAGGAAGGAAGGAAGGAAGGAAGGAAGGAAGGAAGGAAGGAAGGAAGGAAGGAAGGAAGGAAGGAAGGAAAACAGGAAGGAAGGAAGATAGGAAGGAAGGAAGGAAGGAAGATAGGAAGGAAGGAAGGAAGATAGGAAGGAAGGAAGGAAGGTAGGAAGGAAGGAAGATAGGAAGGAAGGAAGATAGGAAGGAAGGAAGGAAGGAAGGAAGGAAGATAGGAAGGAAGGAAGGAAGGAAGGAAGGAAGGAAGGAAGGAAGGAAGGAAGGAAGATAGGAAGGAAGGAAGGAAAGAAGGAAGGAAGGAAGGAAGGAAGGAAGGAAGGAAGGAAGATAGGAAGGAAGGAAGGAAGGAAGGAAGGAAGGAAGGAAGGAAGGAAGGAAGGAAGGAAGGAAGGAAGGAAGGAAGGAAGAAAGGAAGGAGGTGAAATGGGCAAAAGACTGGCCCTCTCATCCCTGGGTAAAGGGGCCTCGAGGTTATAGGAAAATGTTGCTTAAACTAAATTAAGGGAAGTGCTATGTTCAGACTAGGACCTATCCCCCTGTTCATGAGACCCTAGACTTTCCGAGAAGTAGGTGTCTGTAACAAGTCACAACATTGCAAAACATGCTGACACTTTCGTCCACTCTCGTTTACATTGGGGAAGTGTAATGTAAACGAGAAACTGTGTAACCCCAAGGCTGTACCCGGATGTGGCAAACGGGCTTAAAAGTGTACCTCAGTAAAGGTTCGGGGCTGATCTCTACTAGCCTCTCTAGTGGGGCCAGTCACCGGCCGGCTAATAAATGATGCTTTAAATTGAATAATCTGGTCAGAACTGTCTATCTCATGTCTGTCCATTTCAGAGGAAGAAAAAGGAAAACGAAAAAGTAAGGGGTAGGGGAAATAAGAAGGGGACAAAGGAATGGAGATAAGGAAGGAGGAAGGGGGAAGACAAGAAAGGCCAAGAAGAACCACAACCAGCAGCAGCAGCAGCAGCAGCAGCAGCAGCAGCAGCAGCAGCAGCAGCAGCAGCAGCAATAACAACAGCATCGGGGTTGATAGTGGGGTAGTGAGGGTCAGTAGGGTGGCTATGCATTATTTCTGTATTCTCAGGTTCAGTGAATCTGGAGCTGAACAATTCAAGGTGAGCTGGTGGTGCAGAGGATACATTTCACATCTTGAATGGAACATGAGAGGCGGCAGGGAAAAGCAGGAGGGGTAAAGGGCAAGACTAGTAGTTAGATAATAACCTGCATTATTTCCCTTTGCAGAAATGTTCTTATCGATTGGGGGTTGAACCAAGTCAGTAGAAAGTAGCAACAAAATGCTGTTATTTTCTACTCCACATTATATGTGACTTAAAAACAAAGCTGACTTTAATAATCTTTCCTAACAGAAGTGTGCAACATTATGATATAAACTAATACAGAGAATCAAAGAATTCCTGTAGGATATTTTAAAATAGTCATACCTTCCCTTAGTCTTCTGTATCCCTCTCTCTTGTCTTTGGATTCATCAGTGCCCCTTCTAGAATGTAACATTTTGAAAAACACAATATTCTGGACAGGATCTCAGCCCAGAGTTGAATGGGTCTATTACCCTCTAGATGCCCTCTAAAGTCTCTGGGTATGTTTACATCTTTCAAGTAAAAGTGGTACATCTTTTTCTATTGAACTGCTGAAATCCCTCTCCTCCCTTCTGACCCCCCCCCATTAATTATAGCAGCATTAAGGAAAATTATGTAGAGAATGGGCTTGAACCCAGAGCTGCCTGGTTGAGACCAGGGGTCCATCGTCCCGTACAAATCCTTCCCCGACACACTAGAAGGCAGTAGAATGGAAGGAAGGTGGAAGGGGAGGGAGAAGGGAAGGAAGAATCAGAAGAGACACCTAGACTGCATTTGTCCATCCGGGCCTCTAGGGTCCTTTTCAGGCTGGCTCCGCCTTTAGCTTCACAGAATTGTTAAAGGCTTGCAAGAGACTTGGCAGATTACCGAGTAGAATCTGATTTTACAGAAGAAACCGACGCTCAGAGAGGACGAGTTTTGCCTAATACAAAAGTAAGCAACAGAGCAGGTGCCGAGATTCGAATGGGAGACCAGGAGCTCACCCACCCTCGAGCGCCTCGAGCTCTGGATTCCTCGAGCTGAGAGTTAAGGGACCCAGCACCCGAGCACTCACCAGTGCGTGACTTGACTATGGCATCCCCGTGAGCCAGGAGCCGACAAAGGCACGGGCTGTTCAGGTCCCCTCTTGTGGTTGCCAGGGTTGCTCTCTAGAGGCAAATCGGTTCTAACTGCTGCGGCCTCAGCGGTCTCTAAACTTCTGTCCTCGGGTTATTTCTCCCTTTTCTTTCCCCTTTAATTCCCATTTTAATTCCCCCTTCAAATTCCCCTTTAATCCCCCCTCGGAGCAGGCTGAGGGGCCGGGAGAGAACTCCCCCGTGGGTTCTCCCTCCCCGCCCTGAAGCCTGCTTCCAGCATGAAGATGATGTCTGATTTCGGCCAGAAAGAGCAATTCCCACCTGGCCCCTCCATCAAGCTGCCGATTTTCTTTGGGGTCCAAACGTCCAGCTACGTCCCAGGATACGTGATCCAGAGCAAGGACCTTCGGAAGATCCACAAAGCTGCCTTGTTAGGGGATGTGGCCACAGTGCAGCATCTGTTGCTGTTCGGAAAAAAACAATGTAAATGATCCGGATAGAGAGAAACGGTAAGAGCAAAGGTTGGGGGAGGGGAGAGAAGGAGAAGATCCCACCCGAGGAAGCTAAGATATGCCCCCCATCCCTCCACTTGAGTCCGTGCCACCCCCCCCCCCAATTAATCCCCTGGAAATCAAACCTCCTCAGCACTTTGCTTCTCTAGAGATTGGATAGCAAGTCCCAGAAGCTGGGCCACCTCCTCCCTCCGGCCTGTCCATGTTTAATGAATTGGAAACTCCTTCCTTTGCCTTTAGCCAGGGTCCAACTGGCATATTTTTAATCATAGTAACATGGGAAAAAATACTAATCTTTTCTGCTGAAATGTTGACAGGTCCAAAACGACTGTGACTGTCCATAAGGATATGTGAGGGATTTTCTTGGCAAAGCTACTGGAATGGTTTGCCATTTCCTTCTTGCAGCTCATTTTGACAGATGAGGACATTGAGGCAATCAGGGTTAAACAACCTGCCCAGGATCACGCAACTGTAAGTATTTGACATCAGATTTGAACTCAGGAAGATGTCTTCCTGACTCCAAACCCAGAACTCTTATTCATTGTGCCACTTAAATGCCCCAAGATGGATGCAATATGTGAAGAGTAAAAATTTCAAGGCAGAAAACTGCTGCTTTTATTAAGATCTATTCTGTATATCAGGCACAAGGCTCACAGCAACAGATACAAAGGAATGGGGGAGCATGGATTGCCCCTCCATTCTAGGAGGTCAGTCAGGTAAGGGAGCTAATCAAAAAGGCAGCCTCTGAAGCAGAGGAAAGGATGTTTGGGAACCAGGAGACAGAGTAGTATTAAAAAACTAGAGAGGAGGGAATATCACAAAACCTAGGGAGAAGGGAATATCAAGGAGAAAAAGGCTACAGTTTGAAAGGCTTCAGAGAGGCAAAAAGAGAATTGAGAAAAGACGATTAGATTTGGCAATTAAGAGATCCATTAACATGTGAAGAATTTAGAAGAAAGCGTGAGTGTTAAAAGAAAATGAGAGGAGAGGAAATGGAGACACCTCTCTCATGGCATTTAGCTACAAAAGACAGGAGAGATGTGGAATGATAGTAGGGATGGATAGATCAAAGGCAATTTCTTTGAGGATTGGGGGAGAAGACAAGGGCATGTTTGTAGGCAAGCAGGGAAATAGGATATAGTGAAAGAGTGAGATAAGTGAGAAGAGGAATAATTCATTGGCAAGGAAAGGGCTACCTCTTCAAATGAGATAGGTGAAGGAAAAATATTCATAGGAGGCATTTCCAGATGAATTAGGTGAGGAGGGCAAAAGGGGGAGATTTCGGGGAATGACCTGTTTTGTTTTGTTTTTCCCCAGTAAATATAAGCCAAGATTTTTAGCTGAAAAGATGCAGCAGAGTGTGTGTGTACTATGAAAGGTTTGAGATGAAAAGGTTTGGAAGAGCTATTGTGGTAAATGGCATAATGAATTATTTAGGGAAGTATAATATGAAAGGATTGCCTTGGAGAACCCAATTGAGCTCATGGGACAAATTTTCAGTGGCCCTAGTAAGCACAGGTGCATGATTTTTTTTCCAGCCTTATTTGACATCTTCATAGAAAGATCGAGGCCTAGAAGAACATTGTTGGCAATATAATACATGAGCAATAGATTTAAAGGAAGACAAGGGAGAGTTGAACAGCCACATTGAATGGTTCACCAAGGAGTCAAGATAAAGAAAGGAGAAGAGTATAGCTAATGCAGGGGTGATGGCCTTGGATTAGAAATCATGGTCTGGCTGAAAAACAGAATTCAAGTTTGCAAAGCAAAGGAAGACATGGACTGACAATAGATTGTGATCAGATAAAAGAAACAGGATTTGAAAGGACAGCAGTGCTGCATTTGTGGGTGGTCAAAGGTCTGTCTTTATCTGGCTGAGATAAGATGAAGTAGATCATATGAAATGTGGAAGTTGAGCAACTATGAAGTGAGTATGTTTGAGGGAGTGATAACCTGTATGCTGAAGAAATATAATGGCTTTAAGTTATGACTAATGTAAGGAGACTTTTTTCATGTGTAGTTTATAGAAACAGCTTTATTACTCTCTCAGCATACCTCATATAGCTTTCCAATGAAAAGTGTATGTTAGAGTGTCTCATGGGATGAGGACTGTTTAAGTAGTTTTACTGATAAAAGGGAATTCCCTTGACAGTATCTTTTCTGCAACTTTGAATTTAGAAAATTGTATTGGTCAGTGAGAGGTTAACTGATCTGCACAGGTCCTATATAGGAAGTGTATGTAAAATATAACACCTAGTAGGTCTTGCAAACTTCCAGGATAGTTTTCTGTCCACCATACTGTGCTACCACTCTTGATTTTATGAAACAATGTATGCAAGAGAATCTTTAACCACGAATCACAAAAATCATACATAGGGAAATTAAATTTCTTATGTATTTTTCAAAGGACTTTGTTGTTTATTAAATACTGAAAATTTGTGGAGTCCTTTCTAGAAACTTGATGGTTCAAAGTACATTATTCACTTGTCCAAATTGTATTTTATATTGCTTCTTAATTGGTGAAAATATGCAAGTAATTAAATGCATTCTTAGAAACAATAAAGTCTTGTCCTGATTTAAACTTATTTTTTCATGTCATTTCCAATATCACTTATTCATTAGCTTGAAAAATTAAAAATGACAGGCTATATTTTGATTTTTTTTCTTAATATTTTCCCTTATCCTAAAAGCCAAGTATCCTAAAGGTACTGGCATGGTACTTGTGCATGCACAGCCGTACATCAGTGTGCCTGGCTTAACATTTACAAAGCCACAAGTAAGTGTGGATAAGTGAGAATATCCCCATAGGCTAAAGCAACAGAGGTATTGGCTCCCTGAAATGACTGACTTAATAATTGGCTGACTATCCTTACTTATTTTCTTCTAATGGATATACTGATTTGTAGTTGAATTACTTTCAGAATATATTAATAGATAGATAAAATAATTATCATGCATACTTTTTTGATGTGGTTATTAAATTTTATTTAAATACAGTAATGTTCATGGAAATTATTATAAGTAACTCTTGGCTTAATATGTTTTTTTTTTTTCTAAAACTAAAGAAAAATGAACATCCTTTAGCCACACAGTATAACAATTCAAAGAAAATGTTAATCCCTTTTTCAAGGTTGAGATACTTTTAAATTTGTTCAATAGTGGTCAGAGAACCACTGCCAAATGAGCCTAAACAGAATGTCACTATTTAATTATCCACCAGTTTGAAGTTTTGACTATACTTAATCTGGAGACATCCTCAAAATGATGAACATTGAATTTCTAACCATCAGCTGCTTATGAATTCATTGAAAACTGACTCAGAGTCTTCCCTTTTCCCCTGTATTTCATGGTTATATTCTCCCCTGAAAATGCACAGCAACCAAATTGCCCTCCCATCACGGTGCCACTCAGCATGACTGTTTACCAAGCATCTTTCTTTTTCACCCTCTTTTCCTCTATTATGAGAATTTTTTTGCTGCTTTACTTCCTTTCTTTCACTACTCATTACTTAGTTTCCTACTTAAGCAATTTCACAAATATAAACACCTTTTTATAATTCCATTATCCTTTCTGCCAACTCCTTCCCTGGAATATCATTTTATCTTGTCTTCCTTTAATTTTGCTTATCCCTTTTCTGAGTAAAACAAGGAGTACATCTGGATTAAGAAAGTTAAAATTTGTAGTGTAAACTGAATTAATAATTTTTTTTAAAAATTTCAATTTTTTTAAAAGTTCCCTTCATATTCTCAATAATAAAAGGCTTCATCTCTCCCTTTTCTAAATAAGCTTGAAAATCATTAGCAGTTAACTTTTTAAGAGATGCAAATGTCTTATGTGTTATTTTTTCTGTTTTGTTTGATTACTGATTTAAGAACTAGTTCGTACTATTGCTAAATACTAATTACTAGAAAGACCTGGATTTATATATACTTTCTAGTTATGGGACCCTGAGCAAATTTGTTTATCAGCTTCTTCAGTGTCCTCAAGCATGAGGATGATAATAATACCTACTTCCCAAAGATCAAATGATAAAATATTTGAAAAATGCTGAACATAGTCTCTGGAACATAGTAGACACATAATAGATGTTAGTTTTCCTTCTTATCAAGATACATCCAAGCATGTCACCATTGCAGCTGGGAGGATGGGGGAGGAAGAAATCTCTTCCCTTCTGATTACCTTAGACACTCTGAGAGAAGGCCAGAAGGAAAAGGCAAAAAGGGAGTTCTGAAAAACAAGAAAAAATTAAAATATATCTATATGAAAATTTATATGAACATTCATTACTTCAGTAATGCATGATTTTGTTGTTATGGATATTTCCTCCACCAACACATAACACAACCTCTTTACAACTTGGTGTAGAAGGTCAGCTATGAGCAGGAGGTTTTCAATGAATAGAATGCTGGGCTTGGAGTCAGGAAGACTTATCTTTGTGGAGCTCAAGTCTGGTATCAGATACTAGCTGTGTGGCTCTGGGCAAGACTCTCAATCTCGTTTGCCTCAGTTTCCTCATATGTAAAATGAGCTGGGAGAAGGAAATGGCAAACTATTCCAGTATCTTTAGCAAGAAAACTCAACATGAGGAGACATAAAGTCAAACAGGACTGAGATGACTAAACAACAAAGATGTACTTTGAAATATATCATCCATAAAAAATCCATCCTCCTTTGACCAATCTTTATGACCTGAGTTAGGTTGGTCTGCAGACAACAGACAAACCAGGCCCTTACTACAAACCCTTCCCACCATGGCAGAACTGCCAAAATGTTTACCCTGCTGGAATAGCCTGTGGCAACCTAGAGCCATTTCAACTGTACAATGGTGCATTTCAGTAAGTATTGGTAGAGAATGCACACATGTGTGCATGTGCTAGTATAAAGATCCAATGTGTAAATATGTAAGGGATTTTGATGAGGCAGCTGCTTCACTAAATATTTTGTAGTTGCGGATGGATATCTTAATGGAAAAAAATATAGACTTAACCACCAGGCATGGTGAAGTCCACCTATAATTCCAGTTACAGGGAGGCTGAGGCTAGCAGATCTCTTGAACTCATGAGGTGAAGCAGCCCAGGTCAGAACCTGAGCAAAGTTCCCCTGCTATTCTGTAGTGAAATCTACATCTATTTGCTAGATATATTTTTCCTGCTCTAGCGATTTTTTGTCCAGCTATGAGAGTTAATGCATATTTTGTATTTATTTGGGTGACATTAGTGGCCATTTACTTTAGAAATGATTTACAATTTAGGCATAAGAATAATACATTATTAATTTAATTAAGTTAACAATGGCACAATATTGATTGCTGTAGTATATTATCAAACAATCACATTGCTCTCTCATTTCTATAGAACATCTCTTCATCTGGCCTGTGCTAATGGACATCCAGATGTTGTGTCTCTCTTAGTAGAGAGAAAATGTGAACTGGATTTGTTGGACAGAGACAGTCAAACACCTTTAATGAAGGTATGCATTAGTTAACCATGCTGTTCATTGAAAAGGAATTAGATTTCTGCCTTTAAGAAAATCAAAAATTAGTAACTTATTTAAATATCACTAATAATTTTTGAATATACTCAACTTTACATTATGTTATTATTTCTTTGGATATATTATACTGACAGGCAATACAGTGTGAGCAGGAGGAGTGTGCTACTATCTTGCTTGAACATGGTGCAAATCCTAATCTTAGGGATGGCAGTAACAATGCTCTTCACTATGTTGCCTTTTTTTCAGGGCATAGACATGGCAGCAAAACTGCTTCAATATAAAGCTGATATTGAAGCAAAAAACAAGGTAGAAACTAACAATCTTGTATAATAAAGTCGATTATCAGCTAAAAAAATCATAGTGTCCAATGTACATATTTTTTAATTGGAAGCATTTCTTTAGTGAAAATAATTTAAAATTATCCTGTAATCAAAGTTCATTAGTCTTTGAAATTTTCTAATGTAGGATGGAGGGGTGAGGAAGTCAGGGAGAGTACACATGACACTGGAAGAGATTTCATTCACAGTGGAATTCCTAAGAAGGAAATTCCCTCTATTGATTTAGCTCAGGGCTTGCTCTATGTTTTAATCTTAGAGTGTGGATTCAACTGAGATTCATTAACTTAAAAAAAAAAAAAACTACATTATGTTTATGCTTATTTCAATGTAATTGGTTTTGTTTGTTTTCTATGTATTTTAGGTATTTAAAAATATTATTCTGAAAAGGAGTGCATGACAAACAAAATGTTAAGAAATCCAATGTTAGGGAGAGTCCTGGAGTGCTGCTGGGTCACCCAGTCAGCATGTGTGTGTCAGCTGAAGGCCCTGAATCTAGGTCTCACTGACTTTGTTACTAGTTAGCTGACTATTCTATCACATCCATCTCTCCAGAATCTTCTCTGCTTGATATATTAGGTCTGCTCCCCAGAATGATAAACTAGTATTAGCAGATATTATCTACAATGCTTTTCTATATAGAACTTAGCAATGTCAATTTGTCATGAAGAAATGTCATGATTTTTTAGGAAAAACCTTTTGAAATTTGTTCCTACTGAGTCTTAACTACACAGAGACAGAATTTTCACAGGAAAAAATTAAATATATGTTTTCTTTATCCTAATGACTAAAAATTTCTTTTTCTAGTCTGAATGATTCCTGATTTTTTTCAGTAAAGTCTTAATTCTTAGTCATTGCCACTTGGGAGAGAAAAAAACAAAGAATATATTAGGAAGGTTGGTAAAAGAGGGAAAGTGCTAGGTAAATCATTTTTTTCCAAGTTTAACTTGCTCAGGGCAATATTTTTTTTTTTTTTTTTTTTTTTTTTTTAATTATATATATATATATATATTTTATAATATTATCCCTTGTATTCATTTTTCCAATTTACCCCCCCTCCCTCTATTCCCTCCCCCCGACGACAGGCAATCCCATACATTTTACATGTGTTACAATATAGTCTAGGTACAATACATGTGTGCGAATATCACTTTCTTGTTGCACAATAAACATTAGATTCCGAAGGTACATGCAACCTGGGCAGACAGATATTAGTGCTAACAATTTTCATTCCCCTCCCAGTGTTTCTTCTCTGGGTGCAGCTACCTCTGTCCATCATTGATCAACTGGAAGTGAGTTGGATCTTCTTTATGTTGAAGATTTCCACTTCCATCAGAATACATCCTCATACAGCATTGTTGTTGAAGTGTACAGTGATCTTCTGGTTCTGCTCATTTCACTCAGCATCAGTTGATTTAAGTCTCTCCAGGCCTCTCTATATTCCTCCTGCTGGTCATTTCTTACCGAGCAATAATATTCCATAACCTTCATATACCACAATTTACCCAACCATTCTCCAACTGATGGACATCCATTCATCCTCCAGTTTCTAGCTACAACAAAAAGAGCTGCCACAAACATTTTGGCACATATATGTCTCTTTCCGCTCTTTAGTATTTCTTTGGGATATAATCCCAGTAGTAGCGCTGCTGGGTCAAAGGGTATGCACAGTTTGATAACTTTTTGGGCATAATTCCAGATTGCTCTCCAGAATGGCTGGATTCTTTCACAACTCCACCAGCAATGTATTAGTGTCCCAGTTTCCCCACATCCCCTCCAACATTTGTCATTATTTGTTCCTGTCATCTTAGCCAATCTGACAGGTGTGTAGTGGTATCTCAGAGTGGTCTTAATTTGCATTTCTCTGATCAGTAGTGATTTGGAACACTCTTTCATGTGAGTGGATATAGTTTCAATTTCTTCCTCTGAGAATTGTCTGTTCATATCCTTTGACCATTTATCAATTGGAGAATGGTTCGGTTTCTTATAAATTTGGGTCAGTTCTCTATATATTTTGGAAATGAGACCTTTGTCAGAACCTTTGTTTTTAAAAATATTTTCCCAATTTGTTATTTCCCTTCTAATCTTGTTTGCATTAGTATTATTTGTACAGAAACTTTTTAGTTTGATGTAATCAAAATCTTCTATTTTGTGATCAATAATGATCTCTAGTTCTCCTCTGGTCATAAATTCCTTCCTCCTCCACAAGTCTGAGAGGTAGATTATCCTCTGTTCCTCCAATCTATTTATTATCTCCCTCTTTATGCCTAAATCATGGACCCATTTTGATCTTATCTTGGTATATGGTGTTAAGTGTGGATCCATATCTAATTTCTGCCATACTAATTTCCAGTTTTCCCAACAGTTTTTTCCGAATAATGAATTTTTATCCCTAATGTTGGAATCTTTGGGTTTGTCAAAGATTAGATTGCTATAGATGTACCCTTTTTTGTCCTTTGTATCTAATCTGTTCCACTGATCTACCGGTCTATTTTGTAGCCAATACCAAATGGTTTTGGTGACTGCTGCTATATAATATAGCTTTAGATCAGGTACACTTAGACCACCTTCCTCTGAGTTTTTTTTCATTAGTTCCCTTGCAATTCTTGACCTTTTATTCTTCCATATGAATTTTGTTGTTATTTTTTCTAGGTCATTAAAATAGTTTCTTGGGAGTCTGATTGGTATAGCACTAAATAAATAGATTAGTTTGGGGAGTATTGTCATCTTTATTATATTCGCTCGGCCTATCCAAGAGCACTGAATGTCTTTCCAATTATTTAAATCTGATTTTATTTTTGTGGCAAGTGTTTTGTAATTTTTCTCATATAATTCCTGACTTTTCTTTGGTAGATGGATTCCCAAATATTTTATACTCTCAACATTTGTTTGGAATGGAATTTCTCTTTGTATCTCTTGCTGTTGCATTTTGTTAGTGATATATAAAAATGCCGAGGATTTATGTGGATTTATTTTGTATCCTGCCACTTTGCTGAAATTTTGAATTATTTCTAGTAGCTTTTTAGCAGAGTCTTTGGGGTTCTCTAAGTATACCATCATGTCATCTGCAAAAAGTGATAGTTTGATTTCCTCATTTCCTACTCTAATTCCTTGAATCTCTTTCTCGGCTCTTATTGCCGAGGCTAGCGTTTCTAGTACTATATTGAATAGTAATGGTGATAGTGGGCAACCTTGTTTCACTCCTGATCTTACAGGGAAAGGTTGCAGTTTATTTCTATTGCATATTATGCTTACTGACGGTCTTAAATATATACTCCTGATTATTCTAAGGAATAATCCATTTATTCCTATACTCTCAAGAGTTTTTAGTAGGAATGGATGTTGGATTTTGTCAAATGCTTTTTCTGCATCTATTGAGATGATCATATGGTTCTTATTAATTTGATTATTAATATGGTCAATTATATTAATAGTTTTCCTAATATTAAACCAGCCCTGCATTCCTGGAATAAATCCTACTTGATCATAGTGTATTATCTTGGAGATGATTTTCTGAAGTCTTTTTGCTAATATCTTATTTAAGATTTTAGCATCAATATTCATTAAGGAGATTGGTCTATAATTTTCTTTCTCAGTTTTCGATCTACCAGGTTTAGGTATCAGTACCATGTCTGTGTCATAAAAGGAGTTTGGTAGGACTCCTTCATCTCCTATTTTTTCAAATAATTTATATAACATTGGGGCTAATTGTTCTTTAAATGTTTGGTAGAATTCACATGTGAATCCATCTGGCCCTGGGGATTTTTTCCTGGGGAGTTGATTAATAGCTTGTTCTATTTCTTTTTCTGAAATGGGACTATTTAAGCAATTTATCTCCTCCTCTGTTAATCTAGGGAGCCTATATTTTTGGAGAAAGTCATCCATTTCACTTAAGTTATCAAATTTATTGGCATAAAGTTGGGCAAAGTAACTCCTTATTATTTCTCTAATTTCCTCTTCATTGGTGGAAAGATCCCCCTTTTCATTTGTAAGACTATCAATTTGATTTTCCTCTTTCTTTTTTTTGATCAAATTTACCAAAGGTTTATCTATTTTATTGGCTTTTTCATAAAACCAACTCTTGGTTTTATTTATTAATTCAATAGTTTTTTTACTTTCAATTTTATTGATTTCTCCTTTTAATTTTTGTATTTCGAGTTTAATTTTTGGTTGGGGGTTTATAATTTGGTCTTTTTCTAGCCTTTTAAGTTGTAAGCCCAATTCGTTAATCTTCTCTTTCTCAATTTTCTTCAAATAAGCCTCTAAAGATATAAAATTTCCCCTTATTACCGCTTTAGCTGCATCCCAAAGATTTTGATATGATGTCTCATCATTATCATTATCTTGGGTGAAATTGTTAATTGTTTCTATAATTTGCTCTTTCACCCAGTCATTCTTTAAGATGAGATTATTCAGTTTCCAATTACTTTTTGGTCTATTTACCCCTAACTTTTTACTGAATGTAGCTTTTATTGCATTGTGATCTGAGAAGAAGGCATTTATTATTTCTGCCTTCCTACATTTAATTTTGAGATCTTTATGTCCTAATATATGGTCAATTTTTGTATAGGATCCATGAACTGCTGAGAAGAAAGTATATTCCTTCCTATTGCCATTCAGTTTTCTCCAAAGGTCTATCATACCTAGTTTTTCTAATGTTCTATTTACTTTTTTAATTTCTTTCTTGTTTGTTTTGTGGTTTGATTTGTCTAAATCTGAGAGTGCAAGGTTGAGATCTCCCACTATTATAGTTTTACTGTCTATTTCTTCTTGCAGTTCTCTTAACTTTTCCTTTAGAAAGTTAGATGCTATACCACTTGGTGCATATATGTTTAGTATTGATATGGCTTCATTATTTATGCTACCTTTCAGCAGGATATAGTTTCCTTCCTTATCTTTTTTAACGAGATCTACTTCTGCTTTTGCTTGATCTGAGATAAGGATAGCTACCCCTGCTTTTTTGGCTTTACCTGAAGCATAATAGGCTCTGTTCCAACCTTTTACCTTTACTCTGTATGTATCTCCCTGCTTTAAGTGTGTTTCCTGTAGGCAACATATTGTAGGGTTCTGCTTTTTGATCCAATCTGCTATCCGTCTCCGTTTGATGGGATCGTTCATCCCATTTACATTTACAGTTAAAATTACTAATTCTGTATTTCCTGCCATCGTATTATCCCCAGATTATACTTTTTTCCCTTGACCCCCCTGATCCCCCTCCCCGATATTTAATTTACAGACCCCCCTTGTGACGCGCAACCCTCCCTCTTTTTTTTTTTTTTTTTTTTTAGGATCCCTCCCCCCTCCCTCCAAGTCCCTTCACTTATTCTCCTTTTCCTTTCCCCTTTTCCTCTCCCCCCTTTTAATGAGGTGAGAGAAAATTCTCTGAAAAACAAATATGTTAATTATTTACTCTTTGAGCCTCTTCTGATGAGAGTAAGATTCACACAATGATTCTCCCCCTCACTAAGTTCCCTCAGATATGGTGTATTTTCTATGTCTCTTCCTGGGATGTAGTTTCCCTCTTTTTATCACTCCTTCCCCTTTTTCTGAACCGACCTCCTTCCCTTTATCACACCCCCCTTTTTTTCTTTTATATCAGTAAAATCAAATTATCCTTGAGTATTTTTTATATACCCACAACAAAGTTACAGTTCTCAAGGGTTCTGTGTACCTTTTTCTGTTTCTCTTCAGTCTTGTGGATGTAGATCAAATTTTTTGTTTAAGTCTGGTTTTTTTCTTAGAAACATATAGAATTCCTCTGTTTCATTGAATGACCATCTTCTTCCATGGAAAAAGATGCTAAACTTAGCTGGGTAGTTCATTCTTGGTTGCAGTCCTTGATCTTTTGCCTTACGGAATATCAGGTTCCAGGCCCTTCTATCTTTTAATGTGGAGGCAGCCAGATCTTGGGTGACCCTTATTGTGGCACCTTGGTATTTAAATTGTTTTTTTCTAGCTGCTTGCAGGATTTTCTCCTTTGTGTGGTAATTCTGCAGCTTAGCCACAATATTCCGTGGTGTTCTTTTTTTAGGGTCTATTTCAGAAGGAGTTCGATGAATTCTTTCCACATCTACTTTCCCTTCTGTTTCTATTATCTCTGGACAGTTCTCTTTGATAATTTCCTGTAAAATAGAATCTAGGCTCTTTTTTTGGTCATAGTTTTCTGGAAGTCCAATAATCCGCAGATTATCTCTCCTAGATCTATTTTCCAGGTCTATAGATTTTCCCAGTAAGTATTTGACGTTGTTCTCCAGCTTCTCATTTTTTTTGTTTTGTTTGACTGATTCTTGGGTTCTCTGTGAATCATTCATTTCTATTTGTTCCATCCTGACTTTTAAGGAGTTATTTTCTTCTTTCACAGTTTTTAGTTCTTTTTGTAAATGCCCAATTTCATTTTTAAATGAATTATTTTGCTCTATTGAGTTTTTTTCCATTTCCCTAATTTTTTTTTTTTGAGAATTATTTTCTTTTTCCAATTCAGAAATTCTATTTTCTTGAGACTTTTTTATCTTTTCCAATTCAGAAATCCTACTTTCCTGTGTTTTTTTAACCTTTTCTAATTCACTAATTTTGTTTCCCTGCATCTCCTGTGAATTCTTTATTTTTTCCAACTCCAATTTCAGGACATTATTATTCTCTATCATAACTTCCCTTTCTTTTCCCCATTTTTCTTCGATCTCCCTCAATTTCTTAAGAGCTTCTTCTAGGAGAGAGTTATGTGATGGGGGGCAGGAATCGTTCCCCTTTAGGTTGTTATCTGATTCTCTGCTGTCAACTTCCTCGGGGTTGGACACCCGCTCTTTCTCTGTATAGAAGGAATCTATGGTTTTTCTAGCTTTTTTGTTCATATTTAAAAAAATCTTTTGGGGTCTGTCTCTGGGGTAGGAAATTATTTACTTCTTTACCAGCTTCCTCCCAGACGGGGTGGATGCAGCGGCTCCTGAGCCTGAGCTAAGAGAGAGCTCTGGGAGAGAGTTCCCCACCCTCTCCCTGGGAGTGCCTCAGAGGTGATTAGCACTGCTGTGCTTCGAGGGCGTAGAATAGTGAAGACTGCAGGAAGCCCAGGCTATGTGTCCGGGTGGGGAGTGGGTGTCTGCAGCAGGTGACGTAAGAAGCCCCTGCGCTCAAACTGGAAGTGTCTGCCAGAAACCGCAGTCCCTAGTTCAAAGGTTCTGCTTCTCTGGGACTTCCTGGAGCTGAGTTCCACTCCCTCCAGCTAAGCTAGGCAGTGTGTGTTGCCTTGGGCCGTATCCACCCACTTGTCAGTCTCTTAACTATTCTCAGGAGGTAGCTGAGGCCACACCCCCTGGTGCCGAGTCACCCCCAGGGTCCGGGGAAAATTTAATCTGAGTTTTAAAATATTTTGGCTTTCTCTTCTGAACTGCTAAATAATTAGCAGAGAAGAGCTAACAGCCTGTGCCAGATTCCTTTACCTCAGTGGCTTCTCTGATCCCAGAGCCCTTCCCAGCGCAATGGGCGCAGTGTGCCCCTACCCCACCGTCTGTGCTGGTCTTTCTTATTCCTCCCCTGAGAACTGACCTTTCCTGTTGAAACTCCAGATTCTCTTCAGCTGGTAAGTCGTGCTTCCAGTCCTTGTGGTATCTATCAGTCCTGAGCTAATTTTGAGACTTAATTTATCTAATTGGTTGTGAGGGAGTGAGGACGTTCACTGAGTCGTGTGTTTCTTCTCCGCCATCTTGGCTCCCAGGGCAATATTTTTTTAAAGTGTTTTATTTGCTGCTGCTGTTGGTGGTGTTGCTGTTGAGTTTGTTTGCATCTGAGGAGAATGGGTAAAAATAGTCAACTTCAAAGCCAGCCAGGATATAGCCTTTATCTTAATAGAGTTTTGAGGAAATAAGTTTGTCTGCATCTGGACAATAATATGGCAAGAAAGGAAATATACTCATCAAATAATAGGAATTGGTCTCTTACAAATTATGAATACATATTAATAACTAGAAAGAATCCAAAAGATATCTAGTTTCATTCTATCATTTTACATGTAAGGAAACTTATGGTCCAGAGAGCTGAAATAATTTGCTTTCTGATCACATAGAAATTAACTAACAGAAATAAGATTTATGCTCTAGTCTTCTCCAATGTTTCATTGTGCCATGCTTTCTTACCACTTCATTAGCAAATTCACAAGATGTTTATAAAATGTCATAAGTTGAATTAAATTAAATATAAAATGCTTACTTAATATAACAATATCTTTATTGTGACTTTGCAGGAAGGACTTACACCACTTTTTTTTTTTTTTGCAATTAGAGCAAAGAATTGTGAAATGGCACAATTTCTCCTAAAGAATGGAGCAAATGTTAATGCCTTGGATGACTATAAAAAGTACAGTAATTAAAACTTTAAAAGAAAAAAAAGCAATAAAAACAATTTAAATCATGGAACACTTAGTGAACAACAATAATTGAATCTGAACATCATTGAAAAGGGGTGAAAAATGTCAACACACATCAGGTATGAAAAGAAAAAAAAATCCCTATTTATGACTCTGCAAGAGAAAAAAGAGCTCATGTGGGCATATTAACCATTGTGTATTGGTGATTACGATTTGCAGGTTTTTTTTTTTTATTGATTTTGAATTAGTTAAGATTATCCCATAGAAGTTTTGAACTTTCATAATTCAGTTGATTCTCTTTATGAAATAATCTTAATAAGGATTGTAGCATGTATTTTCTGTTCCATGTTTCAATTTCCCTTAAGAATATGCACATTGATAAATGCAAATAAAGGAATGATATGATAAAATACTTATATGGATCCTTGAGCTTATCATGATGAATACTCTTGCCACTGATTCAGATATTAATCCTTCCATCCAATCTCAGCCCACAGGACTTTTGTCATAAAGGATCCAGGAAAACACATTGAATTGTTCCCTTGCTTCTTTCAATACTTGAGAACCAGTGCAAGCTTTCATTTGCAATACGAGATTAGCCTTCCTCTTTTTCTATTCATTTTTGTCTTTGCCATACTTTACTGCATCAAAGTCATCAAAATCACCTATGTATATTCACCATATATATGTCCATGGATTTTGGGGTTTCTCTACAATTTTGATTTGTAAGAGATCATGTGTTTCTGTTTTGGATTTTTAAAAATCTACTGTGGCCAAATATCACTCCTGAAAAATATTGGTGTTTATAAGCTTTTGTGGCAGTGTAATTATTAGAAAAGTGCTGTGTAGTTTCTCAAATGAGATCCTATTGGATCTTCTTTTCCCAATAATGCTGAGACCAGTTCATTATTGTTGTGCAATATCCATGCAAGCAATAATATCAATCGATCATGGATAAAAACTGCCAATTTTTTTTTTTTGTCAAAAGTGTTTTGTAATTGTATTCAGACAGTTCATGAATTTGTTTTGGCAGGAGACTTCCCGAATTTTTCTTTCTACCTCTTGCTTTTGAACTTTGTTGATCATATAAAGAAATGCAAATGTGGATTTATCTTCAACTTTACTAAAGTTGTTATTTCATATAGTGTGAAGTACAGGCTAGTTCCTTGGAGGGCCTTGGGGCCAACCAGAGTCAGGATAAATTAAAGTCCTTGGCTTTCAGGGGGAGAAGTGAAGGAGACAGACAACCTGCCATGAGGTTCCTGGACCAGCCTCTCTCTTCCTCTCCTGCTGCAAAGTGACACTGACCTCTGTCCCTCAAACCTCCAATCCTTGCTTATGATTATCTCAATACCAAACCGCAAGTACTCAATAGTGAGAAAAGCCATTTATGGAAACATATGCTAATAGAGTCATTGTCTCACATCGAATAGGTAATTAAGTGCTCTGTTTTCTGATTCAAGCATACCTTTTTAGAGTTTCAGCCCTCTACTACAATATAGTTTTAGTTGATTTAGGTTTCTCTAAGTATCCAATTATGCATAATCTTCAAAGAGTGATCATTTTGTTTCCTTATTGCCTGTTCTAATGTCTTCTATTTTTCTTTTATTGTTATAACATTTTTAGTACTATGTCAAAAAATAGTGGTGACAATGGACATCCTGGCTTCACCTCTGATTTTACTGGGAAGTCTTTGAGATTATCTCCATTACAGATATTGTTTGTTGGACTTCTGGCCAAGATGGTGGAAAGGAGGCACACAGATGCTTGAGCTCCATGTTTTCTCACAAAATTTATTGCATGACAAGCCTCAGAATTAATATTTAATGGGGAAAAAAAAACACACACAAATAATTGCCAACAGAAGACATCCTTGAAATTTACCAGAAAAGGTCTGTGTTTGCTTAGGGGAGGGGACAAACAGACTGGGCGAAGGCTGAGGGCAAGTAGTGAGAGTGAGGCAGGCAGCTCACACTGCTCAGACCAGAGGGGGGATGGATGCGATCTCTGCTGTTTCAGTGGAATGACCTTTACCCCAGTGTGGATATTCTGTCTTGGCAGCAAGCCAGGATACACAGGGAAGGTGTGAACACAGGAGGTAAAGAATAAAACCCCTAGCATCTCTTGGGACCTGGCCACCTCCACCCCCACCTTGAGTGGCTCAACTTGTTCTTAGAGCCTCAGAGTCTCAGAGCCCAGATGCAGCACAGCCATTGCTGTCCTGTTAGTGCTTCGATGCTGTCTCCTGCAGTCTGTAGCGAAAGCCCAGTAACACCATCCAGCCCCATCCTCCCCAAAAAAAGCAGATCAGTTGTTTTCCTTATTAATTTGTTTTCTTTGATTCTGCTCTGACAAAATGAACAAAAATTTTAAAAGGGCTCTGATACTTGACAGCTTCGGTATGGATAGAAAGCAGACTTCAAACCCTGAGGAGACTAAAAGCAGACTGTCTCCAGAAGAATCCCCAAAAGGGGGATATGATCTGCTCTTCAATACACAAAACTCTCATAGAGGAAATCAAAAAGGCTCTCACAAGAGAGCTAGAAGAGAAATGGGAAAAGGAAAGGGAAGCTTGGCAAGAGAGTCTAGAGAAGTCATCCCACACATTTAAAGACAGAGTGGATACAGAAATCAAATCATTGAGAAACAAAATTAGTGAATTGGAAAAGGTAAACAACTCCAAGGAAAACAGGATTAATGGGTTGGAAAAAAGAAAATAAATCTCTAAAAAATAAAATTGATCAAATGGAAAAAAAATTCCATAGAAGAAAAAAACTCATTTAAAACCTCAATTGGACAATTACAAAAAGATATAAAGAAAGTGAATGAAGAAAATCATTGAAAATCAGAATCGAACAAGTAGAATTGAATGAGTCAAGGAGAAACCAAGAAGCAGTCAAGCAAATCCAGAAAAATGAAACAATGGAAAATAATGTAAAGTACTTTACTGGGAAGACAACAGACCTGGAAAGTAGATCTAGGAGAGACAATTTGAGAATAATTGAACTCCCTGAAAAATACGAGGAAAAAAAGAGCCTGGACACCATTTTCCAGGAAATTATCAAAGAGAACTTGCCCAGATGTTTTAGAAACAGAGGGTAAAATAGACATTAAAAAAATTCACCAATCACCTACTGAAAGAGACCCTAAAATCAAAACACCAAGAAATATAGTGGCCAAGTTCAAGAACCCAGCAGACAAAGGAAAAAAATAAAATATTGGAAGTGCTAGAAAAAATCATTTCAGACATGGAGAAGCCACAATAAGGATAACCCAGGATCTAGCATCATCCACATTAAAGGAGCGAAGGGCCTGGAATATGACATTCTGAAAGGCTAAGGAACTTGGTATGCAGCCAAGAATAACTTACCCTGCAAAAATGAGCATCGTTTTCCAGGGAAGAAGATGGACATTTAACGAAATAAATGAATTCCATCTATTCTTGATGAAAAAACCATATCTACACAAAAAGATTGATCTTCAATTACAGAACTTAAGAGATTTCTAAAAAGGTAAAAAGAAATCTTGAAAACTATATTTCTGCCATAAAGATATATAAAGAACATATGTATAATTGGTCCTAGAAACTAGAGGTGGAAAGGAAATTATATCATAAAAAAGGATAAAGTGGTGGTACTACATCTCATGAAGAGGCAAAGGTAACCTATTATATCTGAGAGAAAGAAAGGAGGGAGATGAACATAGTGTGTATCAATAGACATATTCTATTTATGATGAAACATCTTCCACTTCATTGAAAAGTGGGAGGGAAAAAGGGAAAAGTGAAGGAGTAAGCTAAGGGGAAGGGAATACAGGTATTGTTTGTTGGTGTTTTTAGATAGATACTGATTATAATTTTAAAGAATGTCGTCTTTTTTATTCTCTCTAATGCTTTTAATAGGAATGGGTGCTGTTTTTTATCAAAAACTTTTTAAAGCATCTTTTGATATAACCATATGATTTCTGTTGCTTTTGTTTTTGATATAGACAATTCTATTGATATTTTCCATAATATTGATCCAATCTTGCATTCCTGGTATAAACTAAACCTGGCCACAGTGATACTTGTGATACATTGCTGCAATCTCCTTGTTCTCATTTGAGTTGAAATTTTTGCATCAATATTCCTTTGGGAAAATAGTCATTTTCTTTCTCTCTCTAGGTCTTCCTAGTATTTAGGAATAGTACCATACTTGTTCCATAAAACGAATAGTAGAACTGTTTCTTTGCCTATTTTCCCAATTAATTTATATAGTATTAGAATTAAGTTTTCTTTGAATGTTTATTAGAATTCCAGAGTGAACCCTGGCATTGTGGATTATTTTTTTAAGGAGTTCAATAATGGCTTGTTAAATTTCTTCTTCTAAGATGCAGTTATTTAATTAGGCATCCTATTCCCTGATTTATTAATGTGGGTAATTTATATTTTCCTAAATATTCATTGATTTTCCTTATATGGTGAGATTTACTGGCAGAGATTAGGCAAAATATTTCCTGATGATTGTTTTAATTTCTTCATTGGTGGTAATTTCACTCTTGTTTTTTGATAGTGGACATTTAGTTTTCACCATATTTAAAATCAAATTAACTAATGGCTTATTTCATTGATTTTTTATTAAAGCAGCTATTAGACTTATTTGTTAGTCGAATACTCTCCTTATATGTTTTTGTTTACTTTAAATATGTTGAAATTCACATTTGATTGTGAGGATTTCCAATTTGTTACCCAGTTGGGGATTTTCAAATTCATTATCTTACTAGGTATTTTTTGTTTTGTTTTTTGTATATTTCGTATTTGTTTTTAGTTTCATGCCTCACTCATTGATCTGTTCTTCTTATATTTTACTTATATAAGAATTTAGGCAAGCTAATTTTACCCTTAATATTATTTTGGCTGCATCTCATACATTTTGGCATGTTATCTCATTCATATCATTCTCTTTTATGTGGATTTATTTTATATGCTACAATTTTGCTAAAGCTGTTGATTCTTCCTAGTATTTTTAGTTGATTCTCTAAATATGCCATTTCATCTGCAAAAAGTGCTAGTTTTCTTTTCTCATTACCTACTTTAATTCCTTCAACTTTTTTTTTCTCTTATTGCTAAAGCTAACATTTCTAGTACAAGATTAAATAGTAGTAGTGAAAAGGGGCAACTTCATTTCACCTCTAATCTTATTGGGAATGCTTCTACCTTATTCCCATTGTACATAATACTTGACAATGGTTTTAGATAGATGGTATTTATCATTTTAAGGAAAACCTGATTTATTTCTATGCTCTATTGTTGTTTTTGTTTTTAATAGGAATGGATGTTGTATTTTGTCAAATGCATTTTTCTGTGTCTATTGAGATAATCATAATTTCTGTTAGTTTGGCTGTTGATATAGCCAATTATGCTGATAGTTTCTCTGATATTGAGTCAGTTTTGTAATTTTGGTAAAATACCACTTGGCTATTTTGTATTATCCTGGTGATAAGCTCCTATAATCTCTCTTTTTAAAATTTCATTTATTTATAATTACTCCCCAGTTACATTTAAAACATTTTTTAATTTTTGTTTTTTAAAGTTTTGAGTTCCAGATTCTCTCCCTTGTTTCTATCTACAGCTCCCTTTACGAAATCACATGTGAAGTTATGCAATATGTTTTTATAAAAGTCACGTTGAGAAACAAAGCATATATCTTCCATCATACAAAAAGCCTTCAAGAAAAATAAAATTAAAAAAGAGAAGGTGAAAGAGAAAGACAGGGAAGGACAGAGAGGGAAGGTGAAAGGAAAAAACAGGGAGAGAGAGGGGGAAGAAGAGAGCAGGCAGGGAGGGAGGGAGACAGAGAGATGGAGAGGAAGAGGGAAAAAAAGAGGTAAACAAAAATGCAAGCAAACAATAACAGAAAGAGTGAATATGCTATATTGTAGTGCACATTCAGTTCCTCTCTCTGGGTGTAGCTGATTCCCTTCATTACTCAATAATTAGAACTGGTTTGAATCATCTCATTGCTAAAGAGAACCACAACCATCATAGTTGATCATCATATAATCTTCTTGTTGCCAAGGATAATGCTCTCCTGGTTCTACTTATTTCAGTTAGATAACTTTTTCAGCATACTTCCAAACTGCTTTCCAGAATGATTCAATTCGTTCACAATTCCACCAACAATGTATCGGTGTCCCAGTTTTCCCACATTCCCTCCAACATTTGTCATTACTTTTTCCTGTCATCTTAGCCAATTTGAGAGGTATGTAGTGGTATCTCAGAGTTGTCTTAATTTGCATTTCTCAGACCAATAATGATTTGGATCATTTGGTCATATCAACCTGTTGCTATTCATTTGTATGCACTTCACGTCACTTTGCTTGAATTCATGGAAAGCTTTTTTCAGTTTTTTCTTAGTCCAATGTGAGGACGGAGTTAGCACCCTGGATACTTTAGAATCAGCTTGGAGTCAGGATAAGCAAAAATCCTTAGTTTTTATTTTTGGTCTAAATGAGAGGAATGGACACAGGAATCTCTGCAACTCCTTTCTCTCTTTCCACCACCAAAAAGTAACTCCCACTTGTCTTACTCTACCCTCCAATGCCTCTTACAATTCTCTGTATACACCAACAGATCAAGCCAGCACAGTATAGTGGGCAGGACCATTATCCAAGCATATACTAGTAGAGTATTCTCCAAATGTTAATTAGCTTTAAGTGCTCTGTTGTCCAGGTGCATCTGCTCAGAGTTTCAGCCCTTTACAATCCAACATTTTACAAAGAATAATATTTCATGACAATCACATACCATAATTTATTCAGCCATTCTCCAATTGGTGAGCTTCTTTTTGATTTCCAATTATTCTCTGACAAGAGAGCTCCTGCAAATATTTTTTGTAGTTATAGGTCCTTTTGCTTTAAAAAAAATTTATTTTGGTATTTAAAGCTAGTAGCGGTATTGTTAGGTCAAAGGATGTGCATGAATTTATAGCTCTTTGGGCATAGATCATCTCTTTTGATCATTTATCATTTGGGGCATAACTCTTATTGTTTAAAAATTGACTCAGTTCCCTCTATGTTTGAGAATTGAGGCAATATTGGGGCAGTTGGGTAGTGCAGTGGATAGAGCACCAACCTTGAATTTAGGAGGACCCGAGTTCAAATCTGGTGTCAGACACTTAACACTTCCTAGCTGTGTGACCCTGGGCAAGTCACTTAACCCCAGCCTAAAAAAGAAAAAGAGAGAGAGAGAGAGAGAGAGAGAGAGAGAGAGAGAGAGAGAGAGAGAGAGAGAGAGAGAGAGAGAATTGAGGCATTATCATTGAAATTTGTTACAAACCTCTGTTTACAATTACTGCACTAACCATATTCTCTCCCTTATTTTATTCTCTCTCCTTTCATCCAAATACTCCACAAAAATGTTTTGCTATTGATCAAACTTCCCCCAATATGCTCCCTTCATTTATCACTCTTTCCTCTTCCCATATCTCATTTCCCTCCTATTTTCCTGCAGAGTAATATATTATTTCTATACCCTTATATAATGTGCACATTATTTCCATTTTTGAACCAGTTTTAATGAGAGTAAGGTTCATTTACTTCTCCTTCAAACATTTTTGTCTCCTTTTTATGGCCAATAATCTATACTATTCCACTTTTCGCTTTCCTTTTCTCCCAGAACATTCCTTATTCCATAAATCAATCATTTTTTCTGCTTTGTTTTATTTTCCCCAGATACATTAAAAAAATTCTTACATTTGTTTTTACAATTTTTGAGTTTGAGATTCTTTCCCTTATTTCCTCCCACAATTAAGAAACCATTTGTGAAGTTAAGCAAATTATTTCCATAACAGTCAAGTTCTGGAAAAATAAACATCGATATCCTAACCCAATGAAAGTAAACCCTCAAGAAAAATTAAATTAAAAAACAGAATGAGACATATCCTGCAGGATA
This sequence comes from Sminthopsis crassicaudata, assembly GCF_048593235.1. Lineage (NCBI taxonomy): Eukaryota > Metazoa > Chordata > Mammalia > Dasyuromorphia > Dasyuridae > Sminthopsis > Sminthopsis crassicaudata. The sequence goes on from NC_133621.1 coordinate 266,869,736, forward strand.
ATATATTGCTAATACTCTTATTGAGTATCACTCTTTTACATACTCTTATTGAGTATGTTTTTTTTTTTTTTTCTTTCTTTGGGCCAATTCTGAAGAGAGCTTATACTGTTCCCCCGTCCTTTCTGCCCCTTCATTGTAAACATTATAACCCTTTTTTAATGACAGATAATTTGCACCATTCCACTTCTTTATACTTTCCCCCAGTACATTTCTCTTACCTTTTAATTTCATTATTTAAAAAAATATTATTCCTTTATATTCAACTCACATTTGTGTCCTTTGTTTATATATACTTCAGGTAACAGTCATAATAATGAGAAAATTCTAGGAAGGCAAACAGACCTTATGATATCACTTTCCTGATATCACTTTCCTGATTTCCTCTTTATGCTTCTACAGAGTGCCATATTTGAAAATCAGATTTTCCACTCAGCTTTGGTCTTTTCATAAGCAAATGTCTGATAATCTTTTATTTCATTTTATGAAAGATTATACTTAGTTTTGCTGGGCAGGTGTTCTTGGTTTCAAAGCTATGTGGCTCCATTGTTTTCAGTAATATTATGTCATGCCTTCTGGTCCTTTAATGTAGAAGCTGCTAAATCTTGGGCTATCCTGACTATGGCTGTACTATAACTGAATTGTTTCTTCCTCTATGTTTGCAATAATTTCTCCTTGACCTGGAAGTTGCAGATTTTGACTAAAATATTTCTGTGAGTTTAGTGAAGGTTTTTTTTTCTTTTCTTTTTTTCTTTTTTGTTGTTTGTTTTGTTTTGTTTTGTTTTGTTTTTCATTTTAACTGACTATTTTTTAAAGAATTGTTTTCTTTTTCCACTTTGTGTCCATTTTATTTTTTAGGAAATTGTTTTCTTCAATATGTTTTTTTTTTCATTTCTTGAATGCTATTTTTTAAAGAGTTGTTTCTGTTTTTTTTAAATAGCTTTTTATTGGGGGCGGAGCCAAGATGGCGGAGAAGATACACGCCACTGTGTAACCTCCTTTCTTCCCTCACAACCAACTAGATTTAATCAGCTTCAGAAATAGCGTTGGACTGATAGAATGCGCACAAGGATTGTAAGAACGAATTACCAGCTGAAGAGAATCTGGAGTTTCAGCAGGAAAGGTCAGCTCCCAGGGGAGGAAGAAGAGAGGCCAGCTCAGACTGTGGGGAAGTGGCACACTGCGCCGGTCGCTCTGGGGAGGGCTCTGGGATCAGAGAATCCACTGAAATAAAAGAATCTGGCACAGGCTGTTAGATCTTCTCTGCTTATAAAACAGCAGTTCAGAGGAGAAATATAAGCCACTTTAAAATTTAAAACTAGATTGGATCTTCCTGGATCCCAGGGGCGACTCAGCAGATCTCGGCACCGGAGGTGTGGCCGACATAGGCAATCCAGGCTTTCACCTCTGGGTAGTTAAGAGATTGAAGAGTGGGCGGGGCGGTAACTCATAGTGCCTGGCTCGGCTGGCTGGAGGCTGTGGAATGGAAGTCCCAGAGAAGGGGAACCCTTGAACTAGGGACTGCGGTTCCTGGCAGACACTTCCCAGTTTGAGTGCAGGGGCTTTTCCCGTCACCTGCTGCAGACATCCACGCCCCACCGGGATGCATAGGCTAGGCTTTGAGTCGCCTTTACTGTTCAGTCTCAACCTCAGGGAAGCCACTAAAACACAGCGCTCTCAGGGCACAGCAGTGCTGATCACCTCTGGGGCACTTCCAGGGAGGGGGTGGGAAACTCTCTCCCAGAGCTCTCTCTTAGCTCAGGTGCAGGGGCCCCTGCATCCATCAAGTCTAGAAGGAAGCTGGTAAAGAAATAAATAAATAATTTCCTACCCCATGGACAGACCCCAAAAGATTTTTTAAGTGCGAGCAAGAAGCCCCAAAAAAACCATAGATTCTTTCTACACAGAGAAAGAACGGGTATCCAACCCCGAGGAAGTTAACAGCAGAGAGTCAGCAGATAACAACCTAAAGGGGAACGATTCCTGCCCCCCATCACATAACTCTCTCCTGGAAGAGACTATTAAAAAGGTAAGAGAATTTGAAGAAAAATGGGGAAAGGAAAGGGAAGCTATGATAGAGAATAACAACGTTCTGAAATTGGAGTTGGAAAAAATAAAGAATTCACAGGAGATGCAGGGAAACAAAATTAGTGAATTAGAAAAGGTTAAAAAATCACAGGAAAGTAGGATTTCTGAATTGGAGAAGATAAAAATGTCCCAAGAAATTAGGATTTCTGAATTGGAAAAAGAAAATAATTCTCAAAAAAAAAATTAGGGAAATGGAAAAAAATTCAATAGAGCAAAATAATTCATTTAAAAACGAAATTGGGCATTTACAAAAAGAACTAAAAACTGTGAAAGAAGAAAATAACTCCTTAAAAGTCAGGATGGAACAAATAGAAATGAATGATTCACAGAGAACCCAAGAATCAGTGAAACAAAACAAAAAAATGAGAAGTTGGAGAACCACGTCAAATACTTACTGGGAAAATCTATAGACCTGGAAAATAGATCTAGGAGAGATAATCTGCGGATCATTGGACTTCCCGAAAACTACGACCAAAAAAAGAGCCTAGATTCTATTTTACAGGAAATTATCAAAGAGAACTGTCAAGAGATAATAGAAACAGAGGGGAAAGTAGATGTTGAAAGAATTCATCAAACTCCTTCTGAAATAGACCCTAAAAAAAGAACACCACGGAATATTGTGGCTAAGCTGCAGAATTACCACACAAAGGAGAAAATCCTGCAAGCAGCTAGAAAAAAACAATTTAAATACTAAGGTGCCACAATAAGGGTCACACAAGATCTGGCTGCCTCCACATTAAAAGACAGAAGGGCCTGGAACCTGATATTCAGAAAGGCAAAAGATCAAGAATTGCAACCAAGAATAAACTACCCAGCTAAGTTTAGCATCTTTTTCCATGGAAGAAAATGGTCATTCAATGAAAGAGAGGAATTCCATATGTTTCTAAGAAAAAAACCAGACTTAAACAAAAAAATTTGATCTACATCCACAAGACTGAAGAGAAACAGAAAAAGGTACACAGAACCCTTGAGAACTATATCTCTGTTGTGGGTATATAGAAAGTACGCATGGATAATTCGATTTTACTGATATAAAAGAAAAAAAAAAGGAGGGGGTGTAGTAAAGGGAAGGGGGTAGTATCAGAAAAAAAGGGAGGGTGTGATAAAAAGAGAGAAACTACATCCCAGGAAGAGGCATAGAAAATACACCATATCTGAGGGAACTTAGTGAGGGGGAGAATCACTGTGTAAATCTTACTCTCATCAGAAGAGGCTCAAAGAGTAAATAATTGTCATATTTGTTTTTCAGAAAATTTTCTCTCACCTCATTAAAAGGGGGGAGAGGAAAAGGGAAAAGGAAAAAGAGAATAAGGGAAGGGATATGGAGGGAGGGGGGAGGGATACTAAAAAAAAGGTGAAGGCTGTGTGTCACAAGGGGGGTCTATAAATTAAATATTGGGGAAGGGGTTAAGGGGGGTCAAGGGAAAAAGCATAATCTGGGGATAATATGATGGCAGGAAATACAGAATTAGTAATTTTAACTGTAAATGTAAATGGGATGAACGCTCCCATCAAACGGAGACGGATAGCAGACTGGATCAAAAATCAGAACCCTACAATATGTTGTTTACAGGAAACAAAGTTAAAGCAGGGAGATACATATAGAGTTAAGGAAAAGGTTGGAGCAGAATCTATTATGCTTCAGGTAAAGTCAAAAAAGCAGGGGTAGCTATCCTTATCTCAGATCAAGCAAAAGCAGAAGTAGATCTCGTTAAAAAAAGATAAGGAAGGAAACTATATCCTGCTGAAAGGTAGCCTAAATAATGAAGCCATATCAATACTAAACATATATGCACCAAGTGGTATAGCATCTAACTTTCTAAAGGAAAAGTTAAGAGAGTTGCAAGAAGAAATAGACAGTAAAACTATAATAATGGGAGATCTCAACCTTGCACTCTCAGATTTAGACAAATCAAACCACAAAACAAACAAGAAAGAAATTAAAAAAGTAAATAGAACATTAGAAAAACTCGGTATGATACACCTTTGGAGAAAACTGAATGGTAATAGAAAGGAATATACTTTCTGCTCAGCAGTTCATGGATACTATACAAAAATTGACCATATATTAAATAAAGATCTCAAAATTAAATGTAGGAAGGCAGAAATAATAAATGCCTTCTTCTCAGACCACAATGCAATAAAAGCTACATTCAGAAAAAAGTTAGGGGTAAATAGACCAAAAAGTAATTGGAAACTGAATAATCTCATCTTAAAGAATGACTGGGTGAAAGAGCAAATTATAGAAACAAATAATAATTTCACCCAAGATAATGACAATGATGAGACATCATACCAAAATCTTTGGGATGCAGCTAAAGCAGTAATAAACAGAAATTTTATATCTTTAGAGGCTTATTTGAAGAAAATAGAGAAAGAGAAGATTAACGAATTGGGCTTACAACTTAAAAGGCTAGAAAAAGACCAAATTATAAACCCCCAACCAAAAATTAAACTTGAAATACAAAAATTAAAAGGAGAAATCAATAATATTGAAAGTAAAAAAAAAAACTATTGAATTAATAAATAAAACCAAGAGTTGGTTTTATGAAAAAGCCAATAAAATAGATAAACCTTTGGTAAATCTGATCAGCAAAAAGAAAGAGGAAAATCAAATTGTTAGTCTTACAAATGAAAAGGGCGATCTTTCCACCAATAAAGAGGAAATTAGAGAAATAATAAGGAGTTACTTTGCCCAACTTTATGCCAATAAATTTGATAACTTAAGTGAAATGGATGACTTCCTCCAAAAATATAGGCTTCCTAGATTAACAGAGGAGGATATAAATTGCTTAAATAGTCCCATTTCAGAAAAAGAAATAGAACAAGCTATTAATCAACTCCCCAGGAAAAAATCCCCAGGACCAGATGGATTTACATGTGAATTCTACCAAACATTTAAAGAACAATTAGTCCCAATGCTATATAAACTATTTGAAAAAATAGGGAATGAAGGAATCCTACCAAACTCCTTTTATGACACAGACATGGTACTGATACCTAAACCATGTAAATTGAAAACTGAGAAAGAAAATTATACACCAATTTCCTTAATGAATATTGATGCTAAAATCTTAAATAAGATATTAGCAAAAAAACTTCAGAAAATCATCTCCAGGATAATACACTATGATCAAGTAGGATTTATTCCAGGAATGCAGGGCTGGTTTAATATTAGGAAAATTATTAGTATAATTGACCATATTAATAATCAAATTAATAAGAACCGTATGATCATCTCAATAGATGCAGAAAAAGCATTTGACAAAATCCAACATCCATTCCTACTAAAAACTCTTGAGAGTATAGGAATAAATTGATTATTCCTTAGAATAATCAGGAGCATATATTTAAGACCGTCAGTAAGCATAATATGCAATAGAAATAAACTGCAACCTTTCCCAGTAAGATCAGGAGTGAAACAAGATTGCCCACTATCACCATTACTATTCAATATAGTACTAGAAACGCTAGCCTCGCCAATAAGAGCCGAGAAAGAGATTCAAGGAATTAGAGTAGGAAATGAGGAAATCAAACTATCACTCTTTGCAGATGACATGATGGTATACTTAGAGAACCCCAAAGACTCTGCTAAAAAGCTATTAGAAATAATTCAGAATTTTACCAAAGTAGCAGGATACAAAATAAATCCACATAAATCCTCAGCATTCTTATACATCACCAACAAAATGCAACAGCAAGAGATACAAAGAGAAATTAAGTATTTGGGAATCCATCTACCAAAGAATAGTCAGGAATTATATGAGAAAAATTACAAAACACTTGCCACAAAAATAAAGTCGGATTTAAATAATTGGAAAGACATTCAGTGCTCTTGGAAAGGCCGAGCAAATATAATAAAGATGACAGTACTCCCCAAACTAATCTATTTATTTAGTGCTATACCAATCAGACTCCCAAGAAACTATTTTATTGACCTAGAAAAAATAACAACAAAATTCATATGGAAGAATAAAAGGTCAAGAATTGCAAGGGAACTAATGAAAAAAAAAAGTCAGAGGAAGGTGGTCTAAGTGTACCTGATCTAAAGCTATATTATATAGCAGCAGTCACCAAAACCATTTGGTACCGGCTAAGAAATAGACCGGTAGATCAGTGGAATAGATTAGATACAAAGGACAAAAAAGGGTACATCTATAGCAATCTAATCTTTGACAAACCCAAAGATACCAACATTAGGGACAAAAATTCATTATTCGGAAGAAACTGTTGGGAAAACTGGAAATTAGTATGGCAGAAATTAGATATGGACCCACACTTAACACCATATACCAAGATAAGATCAAAATGGGTCCATGATTTAGGCATAAAGAATGAGATCATAAATAGATTAGAGGAACAGAGAATAGTCTACCTATCAGACCTGTGGAGGAGGAAGGAATTTATGACTAGAGGAGAACTAGAGATCATTATTGATCACAAAATAGAAGATTTTGTTTACATCAAACTAAAAAGTTTCTGTACAAACAATACTAATGCAAACAAGATTAGAAGGGAAGTAACAAATTGGGAAAATATTTTTAAAAGGAAAGGTTCTGACAAAGGTCTCATTTCCAAAATAGAGAACTGACCCTGATTTATAGGAAACCAAACCATTCTCCAATTGATAAATGGTCAAGGGATATGAACAGACAATTCTCAGATGATGAAATTGAAACTATTTCCACTCATATGAAAGAGTGTTCCAAATCACTATTGATCAGAGAAATGCAAATTAAGACAACTCTGAGATACCACTACACACCTGTCAGATTGGCTAAAATGACAGGAACAAATAATGATGAATGTTGGAGGGGATGTGGGAAAACTGGGACACTGATACATTGTTGGTGGAGTTGTGAAAGAATCCAGCCATTCTGGAGAGCAATTTGGAACTATGCTCAAAAAGTTGTCAAACTGTGCATACCCTTTGACCCAGCATTGCTGTTATTGGGATTATATCCCAAAGAAATACTAAAGAGTGGAAAGGGACCTGTATGTGCCAAAATGTTTGTGGCAGCTCTTTTTGTTGTAGCTAGAAACTGGAAGTTGAATGGATGTCCATCAATTGGAGAATGGTTGGGTAAATTGTGGTATATGAAGGTTATGGAATATTATTGCTCTGTAAGAAATGACCAGCAGGAGGAATACAGAGAGGCTTGGAGAGACTTAAATCAACTGTTGCTGAGTGAAATGAGCAGAACCAGAAGATTACTATACACTTCAACAACAATACTGTATGAGGATGTATTCTGATGGAATTGGAAATGTTCAACATGAAGAAGATCCAACTCACTTCCAGTTGATCAATGATGGACAGAAATAACTATACCCAGAGAAGGAACACTGGGAAGCAAATGTAAATTGTTAGCACTACTTTCTATCTACCCAGGTTACTTATACCTTCAGAAGCTAATAATTAATGTGCAACAAGAGAATGTTATTTACACACATATATTGTATCTAGGTTATATTGTAACACATGTAAAATGTATGGGATTACCTGCCATCGGGGGGAGGGAGTAGAAGACGGGAGGGGATAATTTGGAAAAATGAATAAAAACTAACTAACTAAATAAATAAATAGCTTTTTTATTTACAAAACATATGGAGGGGTAATTTTTTCACCATTGACCCTTGCAAAACTTTCTTTTCCAACTTTTCTTCTCCCTCCCCCCAACCTCTCCTCTAGATGGCAGGTAGTCCAATATATGTTAAACATGTTAAAATATATGTTAAATCCATTATATGTATACATATGTATATAGTTATCTTGTTGCAAAAGAAAAATCGAATCTAGAAAGAAAGAAAAAACCTGAGAAGGAAAACAAAACTGCAAGCAAACAATAACAGAAAGAGTGAATATGCTATATTGTGGTGTACACTCAGTTCCTCTCTCTGAGTGTAGCTGATTCTCTGCATTACTCAACAATTGGAACTGGTTTGAATCATATCATTGCTGAAGAGAATCACATCCATCATAGTTGATCATCATAAGATCTTCTTGTTAGCATGTATAATAATCTCCTGGTCCTATTTTTTCAGTTTGGTTACTTTTTGAGCATAGTTCCAAACTGCTATCCAGAATGGTTGGAAAATCTCTGATTAAGAGGCCAATGCATTGTCTCACCTCTCTCCTCTTCCCTCTGCCTCCAATTTTTCTCAATCCCAATCCACCACACCTGTGTCAACAAAGGCTGCCCTGCAACTCTTTCCGACTTTATGAGTCACAGCTGTGGAGGCTGTTGAACAATTGACTTGTTTCTTAACACTATTCCACTGATCAACTATTCTATTTCTTAGCCAATACCAAATAGTTTTGATGAAGCTGCTTTATAAGTAGTTGTAAATCTGGTACAATTTCATTTATTTTTTTTTCCATTAGTTCCCTTGAAATTCTTGACCTTTTGTCTTTCCAGATGAATTTTCTTATTTTTTCTTGCTCAGTAAAATAGTTTTTGGGACTTTGATTGATAAAGCACTAAATAAACAGATTCATTTAGGTAGTATTGTCATCTTTATTATATTTGCTCGGACCATCCAAGAGTACTTAACATTTTTCCAATTGTTTAGATCTGACTTTATTTGTGTGGAAAGAGTTTTGTAATTTTGCTTATACAGTTCCTGACTTTCACTTGGCAGATAGATTCCCAAATATTTTATAGTATCAACAGTTATTTTAAATAGAATTTCTTTTTGTATCTCTTGCTATTGAATTTTGTTAGCGATGCATAAAAATTCTGAGGATTTCTGTGTATTTATTTTGTATCCTGCAACTTTGCTAAAGTTTTGGATTATCTCCTTTATTTATTATCACCTTTTAGTAGATTCTTTGGGGTTCTCTAAATATACCACCATATCATCTGCAAAGAGTGATGATTGTGTTTCCTCATTACCTACTCTAATTCCATTACTCTCTTTTTCATCTCTTATTGCCGAAGCTAGCATTTCTAATGCAATATTGAATAGTAATGATGATAGTGGGCAACCTCATTCCAGTCCTGATCTTACTGGGAATGGTTCCAGTTTATCCCTATTATACACATGATGCTTATTGATAGTTTTAAATAGTTGCTACTGACTATTTTGAGGAAAAGTCTATTTATTTCTATACTCGCTAGTGCTTTTAATAGGAATGGATGTTGCATTTTATCAAATGTTTTTCTGTATCTATTGAAATGTTATGGTTTTTGTTAATTTTTTTATTGATATAGAAAATTATGCTAATAATTTTCCTTTTTTACTTTTTATCTCAACTATTTTTCCTCTTTTATTATAGCTATTTATTTATAGATAAATACATGGGTAATTTTTCAGCAGTGATATTTGCAAAACCTTTTATTCCAAATTTTCCCCTCCTTCCCCAACCCCCTCGCCCAGATGGCAGGTGAACCAATACATGGAATATATATTAAAGTATATGTTAATATGTTAAATATATATGTTGTATATACACATATCCATACAGTTATTTTGCTGCACAAGAAGAATCAGACTTGGAAATAATGTTCAATTAACTTGTGAAAGAAATAAAAAATGGAGGTGGACAAAAATAGAAGAATTAAGAATACTATGTAGTGATTCACTCTCATTTCCCAGAGTTCTTTTCACTGGAAGTAACTGGTTCTATTCATTACTGAATAATTGGAACTGATTTGGTTTATCTCATTGTTGAAGAGAGCCACATCCATCAAAATTGATCATCATATTTCAGAAAGGCCTAGAGAGACTTACATGAACTAATGCTGAGTGAAATGAGCAGAACCAAGAGATCATTATATACTTCAACAACAATACTATATGATAATCAATTCTGATGGATGTGGCCATCTTCAAAAATGAGATGAACAAATCCAATAGAGCAGTAATGAACTGAACCAGCTACACCCAGTGAAAGAACTCTGGGAGATGACTATGAACCACTACATAGAATTCCCAATTCTGATATTTTTGTCTGCCTGCATTTTGATTTCCTTCACAGGCTAATTGTACACTATTTCAAAGTCCAATTCTTTTTGTAAGCAAAACAACTGTTTGGACATGTATACATATATTGTATTTAATTTATGCTTTAACATATTTAACATGTATTGGTCAACCTGCCATCTGTGTTGGGGGGGAGGGGAAAAATTAGAACAAAAGTTTTGGCAATTGTCAGTGTTGTAAAATTACCTATGCATACATCTGGTAAATAAAAACTATTAAAAAAAAAGAAATAAAATAGATTAACAAAAAATGACTATCATATAATATTGTTGTTGAAGTATATAATGATCTCTTGGTACTTCTCATTTCGCTCAGCTTTAGTTCATATAAGTCTCTCCAGGCCTTTCTGAAATCATCCTGCTGGTCATTTCTAACAGAATAATGATATTTTTTAAAATTCATATACCATAATTTATTCAGCCATTCTCCAATTGATGGGCATCCACTCAATTTTCAGTTTCTAGCCACTACAAAAAGGGCTGTTACAAATATTCTTGCAGATACAAGTCCCCTTCCCCTTTTTAAGATCTTTTTGGGATATAATCTCAGTAGTAACACTGCTGGATCAAAGGGTATGCACAGTTGATAACTTTTTGAGCATAGTTCTAAATTGCTCTCCAGGATGGCTAGATGTATTCACAATTCCACTAACAATGTATCAGTGTCCCAGTTTTCCCTCATCCTCTCCAACATTCACCATCACCTTTCCCTGTCATCTTAGCCAATCTGACAGGTATGTAGTGGTATCTCTACATTGTTTTAATTTGCATTTCTCTGATAATGACTTGGAGCATCTTTTCATATGGCTACAATTAGTTTCAATTTCTTTGTCTATTTATATCCTTTGACCATTTATGAACTGGAGAAGGGCTTGAATTCTTATAAATTAGAATCATTCTCTATATATTTTGGAAATGAGGCCTTTATCAGAATTTGTGACTGGAATAATGTTTTCCCAGTTTATTGCTTCCCTTCTAATCTTGTCTGCATTATTTTGCTTGTACAAAATATTTCAATTTGATATAATCAAAATTTTCTATTTTGTGATCAATAATGATCTCTAGCTCTTATTTGGTCATAAATGTCTTCCTCTTCCACAGATCTGAGAGGTAAACTATACTATATTCTTCTAATTTATTTATAATCTCATTCTTTATGCTTAGGTCATGAATCCATTTTGACCTTATCTAGCTGTATGTTATTAAATATGGAGCAATGCCTAGTTTCTGCCATACTAATTTCCAATTTTCCCAGCAGTTTTTGTCAAACAGTGAGTTCTTATCCCAAAAGCAGAGGTCTTTGGGTTTGTCAAACACTAAATTATTAAAGTTATGGACTATTTTGTCCTTTCAATCTAACCTATTCCACTGATCAACTAGTCTATTTCTTAGCCAATACCAAAAAGTTTTGAGAACCTTTAACATTTCTGCCTTTCTGCATTTGATTTTGAGGTCTTTATGTCCTAATGTATGGTCAATTTTTGTATGGGTTCCATGAACTGCTGGAAAGAAAGTGTTCTCTTTTCTGTCTCCATTTAGTTTTCTCCAAAGATCTAAAATACCTAACTTTACTAGTATTGTATTTACCTCTTTAACTTCTTATTTATTTTGTGCTTTGTTATATCTATTTCTGATAGTGCAAGGTTGAGATCTCTCATTGTTATAGTTTTGCTGTCTATTTCTTCTTACAGCTGTAACTTCTCTTTTAGGAATTTAGATGCTATTCTACTTAGTGCATATTTGTTTAGTATTGATATTGCTTCATTATCTATGCTGCCCTTTAGCAAGATATAGTGCCCTTCCTTATCTCTTTTAATTAGATCAATTATTGATTTTTCTTGATCTGAGATCTGGATGGTTATCCCTGCTTTTTTGATTTCACCTGAAACATAACAGATTATTCTCCAGTCTTTTACCTTTACTCAATATGTATGGCCCTGTTTTAAATGTGTTTCCTGTCAACAACATATTGTAGGATTCTGACTTTTAATCCAGTCTACTATCTGCTTTTGCTTTATGGGAGAGTTCACCCCATTCACAATTATGGTTAAAACTACTAATTCTAAAGAATGAGATTATAAATAAATTAGAGGAACATAGGATAGTTTACCTCTCAGAGCTGTGGAAAAGGAATGAATTTATGTCCAAAGAAGAACTAGAAATCATTATTGATCACAAAATAGAAAACGTTGATTATATCAAATTGAAAAAGTGTTGTACAAACAAAACTAATGCAGATAAGATTAGAAGGGAAACAATAAACTGCAAAAAACATTTTTACAGTCAAAGGTTCAGATAAAGTCCTCATTTCTAAAATATAGAGAATTGACTCTAATATATAAGAAATCAAGCCAATCTTCAATTGATAAATGGTTAAAGGATATGAACAAACAATTCTCGGATAAAGACATTGAAACTATTTCTAGTCATATGAAAAGATGCTCCAAATCATTTTTAATCTTTAATTAAGACAACTCTGAGAAATCATTACACACCTGTCAGATTGGCTAGAATGACAGGTCAAGGTAATGCAGAATGTTGGAAGGGATGTGGGAAAACAGGGACACTGATACATTGTTGGTGGATCCAGTCTTTCTGGAGTGCAATTTGGAACTATGCTCAAAAAATTATCAAACTGTGCATACCCTTTGACCCAGCAGTGTTGCTACTGGGTGTGTATCCCAAAGAAGTGAAAGGGACCTGTATGTGCAAGAATGTTTGTGGCAGCCCTCTTTGTGTAGCCAGAAACTGGAAACTACGTGGATGCCCATCAATTGGTGATTGGCTGAATAAATTGTGGTATATAAATGTTATGGAATATTATTGTTCTGTAAGAAATGACCAACAGGATGATTTCAGAGAGGCCTGGAGAGACTTACATGGACTGATGCTGAGTGAAATGAGCAGAACCGGGAAATCGGCGTATGCTTCAACAACAATACTATATGATGATCAATTCTGATGGATGTGGCCATTTTCAACAATGAGATGAAGCAAATCAGTTCCAATAGAGAAGTAATGTACTGAACCAGCTGCACCCAGCAAAGGAACTCTGGGAGATGATTATGAAGCAGTACATAGAATTTCCAATCCCTCTAATTTTGTCTGCCTGCAGTTTGGATTTCCTTTACAGGTTAATTGTACACTATTTCAAAGTCCGATTCTTTTTGTGCAGCAAAACAACTGTTTGGTCATGTATACATGTATTGTATTTAATTTATACTCTATCATATTTAACATGTATTGGTCAACCTGCCATCTGGGTAGGGAGGAAGGAGGGGAAAAATTGGAACAAGAGGTTTGGCAATTGTCAATGTTGTAAAATTTACCCATGCATATATCTGGTAAATAAAAACTATTATTAAAAACAAACAAACAAACAAACAAAAACCCTAATTCCGTATTTCCTGCTATCTTATTTCCAAATTATAATTTTCTCTTTCCTTCCTCCTTACCCCCTTCCTCAGTATTTAACTTATGAGCACTACTTGCCTCAGGCAGCTTTCCCCCTTTCATATACCTTCCTCCTACTATTTCTGTATTCCCTTTTATTTAACCTATCCCCTTTCCTTTTCACTTTTCCCTTCCCAGGTTTCCATGAAGTGAGAGAAGGTTCTCTGTATACCAAATATGCCTAATATTTTCTCTTTAAGCCAAATCTGATGAAAGTTAAGATTCACAAAATGTGTGAATCACCCTCTCTTTTTCCCACAAATACAATGTTTCCTTTGCTTCTTTGTGAGATTTAATATCCCTATTTTTACCTCTAATTTAACCTTTTTCTGGTACAATCCCCTTGCCACCTCTAGTTCCTTTTTTATATTATAACAGTAAACTCAAATTATACATGCACTCTCTATGTATACTCATAACAAAAATATAATTCTCAAGAGTTCTTTTTTTCCTTTTTACATTTCTCTTGAGTCCTATGTTTGGAGGTCAATTTTTTGTTTTGTTTTGTTTTGTTTAGCTGTTTTTTTCATTATGAATAAAAAGAATTCACCTGTTTCATTAAATACCCCATCTTCTTCCCTGGAAGAAAATGCTAGTTTAGTTGGGTAGTTTATTCTTGGCTGCATTCCAAGTTCCTTTGCCTTTTGGAATATCTCCAGGCCCTTTGATCCTTTAATGTGGATGCTGTTAGATCCTGAGTTAATTCTTATTGTGGTTCCTCAGTATTTGAATTATTTATTTTTGTATGTATGTATATATGTATGTATGTATGTATGTATTTATTTATTTATTTTTATGGCTGCTTGTAAAATTTTTTCCTTGGTCTCATAATTCTGAAATTTAGAAACAATATTCCTTGGGGTCTTTTTCAAGAGGTGTTGGATATATTCTTTCAATGGTTGTTTTACCTTCTGATACTATGACATCCAAGCAGTTCTATTTGATGACTTCCTTATACATAGTATCTAGACTCTTTTTTTAAACATAATTTTCAGAGAGTCATAATCCTTAGCTTATCTCTCCTAGATCTATTTTCCAGGTCTGTTGTTTTCTCAAGTAGGTATTTTGCATTTTTTTCTATTTTTCTATTTTTTTTTTAATTTTGCTTGACTGATTCTTGATGACTTATGAAGTCATTCACTTCCATTTGTTCAGATTTGATTTTTAATGAATTATTTTTCTTCATTTTTTTAATTTCTTTTTTGTATTTGTCCAATTGAGTTTCTAAATGAGTTGTCATGTTGTACAGAATATATATATATTTTTCCATTTCACAATTTTTTTCAATTCACAAATTCTGGTTTTCTTTTTTTTTTTTGGGGGGGGGGTGAGTTCTTTACCTTTTTCATTTCACATTTCAGAGTTGCTTTTTCCCTTTTTTCCACTTTATCAAATCTATCTTTTATGGAGTTGTATGCCTTTTCTAATCTCTCTTGCAGAGTCTTGCTTTTCTTTCCTCATTCTTCTTCTAGCTCTCTTTTAAGATCAATCTTAATTTCTTCTAGGAGAGCCTTGTGTGGTGGGGACTAGCATATATCCCCCTTTGCTACTTCATCTGGAGACAATCTGCTTTTGGTATCCTTGGGGTATGAAATCTGTTCTCTTTCACTATAAAAGCTGTCTATAGTTAGAGCTCCCTTTGCCTTTTTACTCATTTTTTTTAAAGTGGGATCTGCTTTTAGGGTAAGGAGATAGTGAGCTTCCTCTACAGACACCCGGAAGTGGTAACCACTGCTCTGGGATCATGCCCAGTACTGTGTGTGTGTGCGGCCAGGTCCTGTGAGACTCCGGCCACTGGGGGTTTACTCTTCGTCTTCCACATTTGTGTTGGATGTTTTACAACTTCTTTACTGAACTGTGCATACCCTTTGATCCAGCAGTGCTACTACTGGGCTTATATCCCAAAGAAATACTAAAGAGGGGAAAGGGACCTGTATGTGCCAAAATGTTTGTGGCAGCTCTTTTTGTAGTGGCTAGAAACTAGAAAATGAATGGATGTCCATGAATTGAGAATGGTTGGGTAAATTATGGCATATGAAGGTTATAGAATATTATTGCTCTGTAAGAAATGACCAGCAGGATGAATACAGAGAGGTTTGGAGAGACTTACATGAACTGATGCTGAATGAAATGAGGAGAACCAGAAGATCACTATACACTTCACCAACAATACTGTATGAAGATATATTCTGATGGAAGTGGATATCTTTAACATAAAAAAGATCCAACTCACTTCCAGTTGATCAATGATGGACAGAAACAACTACACCCAGAGAAGGAACACAGGGAATTGAATGTAACGTGTTAGCACTACTGTCTTTCTACCCAGGTTACTTATACCTTCGGAATCCAATTCTTTTTTTTTTTTTTTTTTTTTTTTTTTATTATATATATATATATATATATATATATATATATATTATAATATTATCCCTTGTATTCATTTTTCCAAATTAACCCCCCTCCCTCTATTCCCTCCCCCCGACGACAGGCAATACCATACATTTTACATGTGTTACAATATAGTCTAGGTACAATACATGTGTGCGAATATCATTTTCTTGTTGCACAATAAACATTAGAATCCGAAGGTACATGCAACCTGGGAAGACAGATATTAGTGCTAACAATTTTCATTCCCCTCCCAGTGTTTCTTCTCTGGGTGCAGCTACCCCTGTCCATCATTGATCAACTGGAAGTGAGTTGGATCTTCTTTATATTGAAGATTTCCACTTCCATCAGAATACATCCCCATACAGTATTGTTGTTGAAGTGTACAGTGATCTTCTGGTTCTGCTCATTTCACGCAGCATCAGTTGATTTAAGTCTCTCCAGGCCTCTCTATATTCCTCCTGCTGGTCATTTCTTACCGAGCAATAATATTCCATAACCTTCATATACCACTATTTACCCAACCATTCTCCAACTGATGGACATCCATTCATCTTCCAGTTTCTAGCTACAACAAAAAGAGCTGCCACAAACATTTTGGCACATATATGTCTCTTTCCGCTCTTTAGTATTTCTTTGGGATATAATCCCAGTAGTAGCGCTGCTGGGTCAAAGGGTATGCACAGTTTGATAACTTTTTGGGCATAATTCCAGATTGCTCTCCAGAATGGCTGGATTCTTTCACAACTCCACCAGCAATGTATTAGTGTCCCATTTTCCCCACATCCCCTCCAACATTTGTCATTATTTGTTCCTGTCATCTTAGCCAATCTGACAGGTGTGTAGTGGTATCTCAGAGTGGTCTTAATTTGCATTTCTCTGATCAGTAGTGATTTGGAACACTCTTTCATGTGAGTCGATATAGTTTCAATTTCTTCCTCTGAGAATTGTCTGTTCATATCCTTTGACCATTTATCAATTGGAGAATGGTTCGGTTTCTTATAAATTATGGTCAGTTCTCTATATATTTTGGAAATGAGACCTTTGTCAGAACCTTTGTTTTTAAAAATATTTTCCCAATTTGTTACTTCCCTTCTAATCTTGTTTGCATTAGTATTATTTGTACAGAAACTTTTTAGTTTGATGTAATCAAAATCTTCTATTTTGTGATCAATAATGATCTCTAGTTCTCCTCTGGTCATAAATTCCTTCCTCCTCCACAAGTCTGAGAGGTAGATTATCCTCTGTTCCTCTAATCTATTTATTATCTCCCTCTTTATGCCTAAATCATGGACCCATTTTGATCTTATCTTGGTATATGGTGTTAAGTGTGGATCCATATCTAATTTCTGCCATACTAATTTCCAGTTTTCCCAACAGTTTTTTCCGAATAATGAATTTTTATCCCTAATGTTGGAATCTTTGGGTTTGTCAAAGATTAGATTGCTATAGATGTACCCTTTTTTGTCCTTTGTATCTAATCTGTTCCACTGATCTACCGGTCTATTTCGTAGCCAATACCAAATGGTTTTCGTGACTGCTGCTATATAATATAGCTTTAGATCAGGTACACTTAGACCACCTTCCTCTGAGTTTTTTTTCATTAGTTCCCTTGCAATTCTTGACCTTTTATTCTTCCATATGAATTTTGTTGTTATTTTTTCTAGGTCATTAAAATAGTTTCTTAGGAGTCTGATTGGTATAGCACTAAATAAATAGATTAGTTTGGGGAGTATTGTCATCTTTATTATATTCGCTCGGCCTATCCAAGAGCACTGAATGTCTTTCCAATTATTTAAATCTGATTTTATTTTTGTGGCAAGTGTTTTGTAATTTTTCTCATATAATTCCTGACTTTTCTTTGGTAGATGGATTCCCAAATATTTTATACTCTCAACATTTGTTTGGAATGGAATTTCTCTTTGTATCTCTTGCTGTTGCATTTTGTTAGTGATATATAAAAATGCCGAGGATTTATGTGGATTTATTTTGTATCCTGCCACTTTGCTGAAATTTTGAATTATTTCTAGTAGCTTTTTAGCAGAGTCTTTGGGGTTCTCTAAGTATACCATCATGTCATCTGCAAAAAGTGATAGTTTAATTTCCTCATTTCCTACTCTAATTCCTTGAATCTCTTTCTCGGCTCTTATTGCCGAGGCTAGCGTTTCTAGTACTATATTGAATAGTAATGGTGATAGTGGGCAACCTTGTTTCACTCCTGATCTTACTGGGAAAGGTTGCAGTTTATTTCTATTGCATATTATGCTTACTGACGGTCTTAAATATATACTCCTGATTATTCTAAGGAATAATCCATTTATTCCTATACTCTCAAGAGTTTTTAGTAGGAATGGATGTTGGATTTTGTCAAATGCTTTTTCTGCATCTATTGAGATGATCATATGGTTCTTATTAATTTGATTATTAATATGGTCAATTATATTAATAGTTTTCCTAATATTAAACCAGCCCTGCATTCCTGGAATAAATCCTACTTGATCATAGTGTATTATCTTGGAGATGATTTTCTGAAGTCTTTTTGCTAATATCTTATTTAAGATTTTAGCATCAATATTCATTAAGGAGATTGGTCTATAATTTTCTTTCTCAGTTTTCGATCTACCAGGTTTAGGTATCAGTACCATGTCTGTGTCATAAAAGGAGTTTGGTAGGACTCCTTCATCCCCTATTTTTTCAAATAATTTATATAACATTGGGGCTAATTGTTCTTTAAATGTTTGGTAGAATTCACATGTGAATCCATCTGGCCCTGGGGATTTTTTCCTGGGGAGTTGATTAATAGCTTGTTCTATTTCTTTTTCTGAAATGGGACTATTTAAGCAATTTATCTCCTCCTCTGTTAATCTAGGGAGCCTATATTTTTGGAGAAAGTCATCCATTTCACTTAAGTTATCAAATTTATTGGCATAAAGTTGGGCAAAGTAACTCCTTATTATTTCTCTAATTTCCTCTTCATTGGTGGAGAGATCCCCCTTTTCATTTGTAAGACTATCAATTTGATTTTCCTCTTTCTTTTTTTTGATCAAATTTACCAAAGGTTTATCTATTTTATTGGCTTTTTCATAAAACCAACTCTTGGTTTTATTTATTAATTCAATAGTTTTTTTACTTTCGATTTTATTGATTTCTCCTTTTAATTTTTGTATTTCAAGTTTAATTTTTGGTTGGGGGTTTATAATTTGGTCTTTTTCTAGCCTTTTAAGTTGTAAGCCCAATTCGTTAATCTTCTCTTTCTCAATTTTCTTCAAATAAGCCTCTAAAGATATAAAATTTCCCCTTATTACTGCTTTAGCTGCATCCCAAAGATTCTGATATGATGTCTCATCATTATCATTATCTTGGGTGAAATTGTTAATTGTTTCTATAATTTGCTCTTTCACCCAGTCATTCTTTAAGATGAGATTATTCAGTTTCCAATTACTTTTTGGTCTATTTACCCCTAACTTTTTACTGAATGTAGCTTTTATTGCATTGTGATCTGAGAAGAAGGCATTTATTATTTCTGCCTTCCTACATTTAATTTTGAGATCTTTATGTCCTAATATATGGTCAATTTTTGTATAGGATCCATGAACTGCTGAGAAGAAAGTATATTCCTTCCTATTGCCATTCAGTTTTCTCCAAAGGTCTATCATACCTAGTTTTTCTAATGTTCTATTTACTTTTTAAATTTCTTTCTTGTTTGTTTTGTGGTTTGATTTGTCTAAATCTGAGAGTGCAAGGTTGAGATCTCCCACTATTATAGTTTTACTGTCTATTTCTTCTTGCAGTTCTCTTAACTTTTCCTTTAGAAAGTTAGATGCTATACCACTTGGTGCATATATGTTTAGTATTGATATGGCTTCATTATTTATGCTACCTTTCAGCAGGATATAGTTTCCTTCCTTATCTTTTTTAATGAGATCTACTTCTGCTTTTGCTTGATCTGAGATAAGCATAGCTACCCCTGCTTTTTTGGCTTTACCTGAAGCATAATAGGCTCTGTTCCAACCTTTTACCTTTACTCTGTATGTATCTCCCTGCTTTAAGTGTGTTTCCTGTAGACAACATATTGTAGGGTTCTGCTTTTTGATCCAATCTGCTATCCGTCTCCGTTTGATGGGATCGTTCATCCCATTTACATTTACAGTTAAAATTACTAATTCTGTGTTTCCTGCCATCGCATTATCCCCAGATTATACTTTTTTCCCTTGACCCCCCTGATCCCCCTCCCCGATATTTAATTTACAGACCCCCCTTGTGACGCGCAACCCTCCCTCTTTTTTTTTTTTTTTTTTTTTTTTTTAGGATCCCTCCCCCCTCCCTCCAAGTCCCTTCACTTATTCTCCTTTTCCTTTCCCCTTTTCCTCTCCCCCCTTTTAATGAGGTGAGAGAAAATTCTCTGAAAAACAAATATGTTAATTATTTACTCTTTGAGCCTCTTCTGATGAGAGTAAGATTCACACAATGATTCTCCCCCTCACTAAGTTCCCTCAGATATGGTGTATTTTCTATGTCTCTTCCTGGGATGTAGTTTCCCTCTTTTTATCACTCCTTCCCCTTTTTCTGAACCGACCTCCTTCCCTTTACCACACCCCCCTTTTTTTCTTTTATATCAGTAAAATCAAATTATCCTTGAGTATTTTTTATATACCCACAACAGAGTTACAGTTCTCAAGGGTTCTGTGTACCTTTTTCTGTTTCTCTTCAGTCTTGTGGATGTAGATCAAATTTTTTGTTTAAGTCTGGTTTTTTTCTTAGAAACATATAGAATTCCTCTGTTTCATTGAATGACCATCTTCTTCCATGGAAAAAGATGCTAAACTTAGCTGGGTAGTTCATTCTTGGTTGCAGTCCTTGATCTTTTGCCTTTCGGAATATCAGGTTCCAGGCCCTTCTGTCTTTTAATGTGGAGGCAGCCAGATCTTGGGTGACCCTTATTGTGGCACCTTGGTATTTAAATTGTTTTTTTCTAGCTGCTTGCAGGATTTTCTCCTTTGTGTGGTAATTCTGCAGCTTAGCCACAATATTCCGTGGTGTTCTTTTTTTAGGGTCTATTTCAGAAGGAGTTCGATGAATTCTTTCCACATCTACTTTCCCTTCTGTTTCTATTATCTCTGGACAGTTCTCTTTGATAATTTCCTGTAAAATAGAATCTAGGCTCTTTTTTTGGTCATAGTTTTCTGGAAGTCCAATAATCCGCAGATTATCTCTCCTAGATCTATTTTCCAGGTCTATAGATTTTCCCAGTAAGTATTTGACGTTGTTCTCCAGCTTCTCATTTTTTTTTGTTTTGTTTGACTGATTCTTGGGTTCTCTGTGAATCATTCATTTCTATTTGTTCCATCCTGACTTTTAAGGAGTTATTTTCTTCTTTCACAGTTTTTAGTTCTTTTTGTAAATGCCCAATTTCGTTTTTAAATGAATTATTTTGCTCTATTGAGTTTTTTTCCATTTCCCTAATTTTTTTTTTTGAGAATTATTTTCTTTTTCCAATTCAGAAATTCTATTTTCTTGAGACTTTTTTATCTTTTCCAATTCAGAAATCCTACTTTCCTGTGTTTTTTTAACCTTTTCTAATTCACTAATTTTGTTTCCCTGCATCTTCTGTGAATTCTTTATTTTTTCCAACTCCAATTTCAGGACGTTGTTATTCTCTATCATAACTTCCCTTTCTTTTCCCCATTTTTCTTCAATCTCCCTCAATTTTTTAAGAGCTTCTTCTAGGAGAGAGTTATGTGATGGGGGGCAGGAATCGTTCCCCTTTAGGTTGTTGTCTGTTGATTCTCTGCTATCAACTTCCTCGGGGTTGGTTACCCGCTCTTTCTCTGTATAGAAGGAATCTATGGTTTTTCTAGCTTTTTTACTCATACTTAAAAAAATCTTTTGGGGTCTGTCTCTGGGGTAGGAAATTATTTACTTCTTTACCAGCTTCCTCCCAGACCGGATGGATGCAACGGCCCCTGCGCCCGAGCTAAGAGAGAGCTCTGGGAGAGAGTTCCCCACCCCCTCCCTGGGAGTGCCTCAGAGATGATTAGCACTGCTGTGCTTCGAGGGCGTAGAATAGTGAAGACAGCACGAAGCCCAGCCTATGTGTACGGGTGGGGAGTGGATGTCTGCAGCAGGTGACGTGAGAAGCCCCTGCACTCAAACTGGAAGTGTCTGCCAGAAACCGCAGTCCCTAGTTCAAAGGTTCTGCTTCTCTGGGACTTCCTGGAGCTGAGTTCCACTCCCTCCAGCTAAGCTAGGCAGTGTGTGTTGCCTTGGGCCGTATCCACCCACTTGTCAATCTCTTAACTATTCTCAGGTGGTAGCTGAGGCCACACCCCCTGGTGCCGAGTCTGTTGAGTCACCCCCAGGGTCCGGGGAAAATCTAATCTGAGTTTTAAAATATTTTGGCTTTCTCTTCTGAACTGCTAAATAATTAGCAGAGAAGAGCTAACAGCCTGTGCCAGATTCCTTTACCTCAGTGGCTTCTCTGATCCCAGAGCCCTTCCCAGCGCAATGGGCGCAGTGTGCCCCTACCCCCCACCGTCTGTGCTGGTCTTTCTTATTCCTCCCCTGAGAACTGACCTTTCCTGTTGAAACTCCAGATTCTCTTCAGCTGGTAAGTCGTGCTTCCAGTCCTTGTGGTATCTATCAGTCCTGAGCTAATTTTGAGACTTAATTTATCTAATTGGTTGTGAGGGAGTGAGGACGTTCACTGTGTCGTGTGTTTCTTCTCCGCCATCTTGGCTCCGCCCCCCGGAATCCAATTCTTAACGTGCAACAAGAAAATTGGATTTACACATATATATATTGTATCTACGTTATACTGTAACACATGTAAAATATATGGGATTGCCTGTCATCTAGGGGAAGGAGTAGAGGGAGGGAGGGGAAAATTTGGAAAAATGAATACAAGGGATAATGTTATAAAAAATTACTCATGCATATGTACTGTCAAAAAAATTATAATTATGAAATTAATAAATAAATTAATTTAAAAAAAACACAATTTGCCCATAACATTTAATTCCAAAAGTTCTTTTTTCTTTCTCTGCTCTCTGAAAACAGATACTGTTTCCTTTTGTGCACAACCATAATTTTAATTGTGTAATTTCATACTTCCTCTGTAAGTCACCATGTCTAATACTATGAGCCACTGAATAACAAATGCCAACAAATAAAAAATATTCTTTTCAACTGAGACAGTGCATAATGTAGATAAGAGAAGGCAACTAGGACCCTATGCTCTAGTCCTGGCTCTACCACAAAGTAGGTTTTTCACCTTTTTGAATATGTTTTCTTTTGGGTTTTTTTTTTTGAATTCTAAAACATTATATTTCTCTGTTAATTAAAATTTCAATATCTTTCATTTGAATTATTTTTCCATTCATATCATGAATAATATGGGTAGGTAAGTATGGTAGTGCTCATTGTTTTTTGCCTCTTTGGAAAACATTTTATACCACATAAATACTAGCTTATAGCATTAAAAAAGCAAACAAAAAAAAACCCACCTTTCATTGTGCATTTTATCATTTCAAGCATTTCTTAACTTGGCTCCATAATTGCCTGAAAATCTTTTAATGAGATTCATAATTTGTAAAACCCTTTGGTCATAAATATCACTGCTAAAGTCATACTCAGACCTACATGACCAGTACTTTCTTTCACTAGTCTGTTTTGGGTAAGACTGAAGATAGAGTTCTATGTGCCTAGCACTTGGGAAATATTCTATTAATCTTAGCATTTTTAATTAAGAGAACTTGAAAAAATATGGTAACAAGAATACAGATTCAAACAGATTCAAGTCAGACCTCCTGGGTTCAAATCCCACCCCTCATATTCCCTTTATGGACAAATGATTTGGCATTTCTCACCTACAGTTTTGTCCTCTAAAATAATAAGGTTGGAGTAGATGGCCTCTGAGTACCTTTCTAACTTAAGCTTTGCTATTGTAGTATTTTATTGCTAAATAGAGAGAGAGAGAGAGAGAGAGAGAGAGAGAAGAAAAGAAGAAAAGAGGAAGGAAGAAAGAAAAAGAACATAAGCCATAAAATGAAAGTTCAAATATTCTGAAATTTTTGGAAATTAACAAAATGTAGCTATATGTAGTTGCTTAATTCTTAATTCTTCTGTATTTTATTCTCTCTGATGTATAACAGGAATAACTCACATTAAAATAGTATTTTAATGTTTTCAAATTATTTTGTTCACATTACTTTTGAACTTATAAGCTTTGAAATTTATCCATTAGGGGGCATTTCTAGAAATTTTTTTTAAGTAATGTTTTACCTTTAATGAAAAATGATCAGAATACAGACTCAAAAATTTGGAATGGAAATTACTTTATAGGCAATCCCATCCAATGCCATCATTTGTGAAAATTTACTATTAAATACGGTAGTTTTCCTTCAGTCTTGGGAAAAGATATGTACTTTTCATACTTCTGGGGTTTGTTTTGGTTTGGTTTGGTTTGATTTAAGGGACATCATTTTGCAGTGGTAAAAAAGCTAGCTTTGTAGTCAGGACATCCTGGAGTTCCTTAGGAATATCATTTAGTCTTTAATGTTATTATCTCTGAGGCAAAGAAATTCTTTTAGACAACTTCTAAGTCATTTAGTTCTAAATTGTATGCTTCTATGAAATCATGTTTAATTTGATAGATAGTGATCGCTCATTAAATGATGGTTTTAAAGTTTAATATTTATGTGTATTTGAAACATCATTTTAAAAGAGATTAATGGGAATAAAATCTATGTATTTTCTGCCCACACAATGAAATGTGCAGTTCTTCAATGAATATGACATGCTTGCAAAACTGATTCTGGGTATTCAAGGCATTTTAAAGTAATGTCATATTTTGAGGGGTGGAGAAGACAATAAAATAAAATGTTCTCCAATTATCATCAAAGTTCATAGCCAAAATGAACAACATTTAATTGTATTGGTTAAATTGATTTTATTTATAGATTCTAAATGATATTCTCAAAAAAGTTGCTTTCTATCAATTTCAGTTTCATATATGTGTGCATGTATGTATAGCTCCATATGATAATGATAATTTATATACCTGATAACTTATAAAAATGATGATAGATGTTATAAATCCTCTAGAAATTAAATTTTATTGAATGTACTTTTAGAGTGAAATACTATTTATTTTAGTTTTTTGATAATTGGTAATTTATATAATATATATTTTTATACATATATATATACATACATATATATTTCAACTCATTATTTACATGTATTTCATGTAAAACAACAATTTATTCTTTATGGAATGGGAAAACATACAAGATGAAAAAAAAACTTATTTTGTTCCTAGCAAAGATAAATTCTCTTAAATTTAACAATATTTCATATCCCCATGGTCATGGGAGGGGGGGAGGTCATTGTACTTGTATTGGAAGGGTGAATTGCTTTTCACTTTTTGCCTGCTCTTTTTGTAGTCAGATGTAATGATTTTATACAACAGCATTTATTGACTTTGCTGTGTTTTTAGTATTGTGTTATTAGATAAGGAACAAGATTGGAAGTAAATAAAGAGAACCATATAAGTAATGGTTTAATTGAATGGCTGATAGTTATGTGTTTTTGAAGAGAAATCCTAATTGGCAGAATGGCATATAAACTTTGGAAATGAGGAAGTTAAGCACAGTTAGTAAGGGGAAATCAGTTGATTCTGTCTCATTAAGGTTTTAATAATGTTCTTTTAGTAAATGTACTTTAATAATTAGTATTTTAATAATTAGCTCTAAATATGCTTTAGTAAATGAAATAGATTGTATAAAAAATTCCTACATTCCTTTTAGGATAGAGTTGCTTGTCTTCACATTTTTTTTCCTGAGTTCATTGTTTCATATTGTATCCCATTTCTGTCTATTCCTAGAGGGATACAAAAATGCAGGAAACTCCAGTGCAGAAATTAGGAACAAAAATTTCAGGGAAACATATGTGAAATAACCAAATTAACATGTTTGTTCAAATAATAATTAAACTAGTCAAGGTTTTGCTCTAGTTTAAATTTTATTTGGGATGTTGTCTGACTTTTTGTTTAGCATAAATATTACATAGAACAAAAAAGGACAGGATCCATGTTGATATTTTCTCTCTGGAATGCCAGTAGAAAGTTGTGTACAGTTTTTGAAGTTGAGAAGCTTAAACAGTTTATTAACAATGATTAAAAATTGTAATAAATGAATCAGTTTAGCATTTCTAGAATTTTTTTGAAAAAAAAAATCTTGTTTTAACTTTTTACCTAAAATATAAAGATTTTTGTTTGAAATTCCTATTGTTAAAACTATTTTGTGGTGGTAGTTTTTTTTTTTTAATTATTCATCATTGGTTTGACTTAATTCTATTCATTGATATTCCATTCATTAATTATCATATTCCTGTTATAAATACACTCTGTTATACATAAAAAGATAAACTAATAAGATAGTTTTGCAGCCTGTATAATTTTTGTATGCCTATGTATCCAATTCATTTTAATTACTTATGTGATTAAGGGAAGGAATATCAACCTTCCACTTACTCTGATCTTGATTCAGTTGTCAATGTGTCCTTGTAATTGCCAACTATACAAAAATTTTGCTTCAATCATTCTATAGTACCAATTGAATACATTCTAATTAAAAAAATGTGATTCTAAACCATGGAACTTAAGCTTCTTGAGATCCTGTCTCACAAGAAACTGTTAACAAGCCCACAGAGTATGATTTTTCTACTTTGCTTTATTCTGTAAATTTTACTTTGCCACCTAACTTAAGACTGCCTCCTGGAATCATGTTTGGGGTTTGAAATAAGGCTAGACACAATGCGCCACCAGCTTTGAAGGGTTTATAACTTTTATCCTTTTAAAAAATAATATTTCCTGAACAAAGGTAAGGAAAAGCATGTTCTATATGAATTGAGCTGACTTTTTCTGATTCTCCACCCTTTGGGAAAGTATGTAGGTATACCCTTTTATCCTACAAAATATGGCATAACATTTTTAACTTACTTATGTTTAAATGGGGAGGAAGAATGTAAGAGTCAAATTTGTTACTTACAAAATCAGTACTAGGTACTCAATATGTATTATGCTCTATACTGAAACCTAATTCTGTTATTCGCCAGAACTTGAAACAAGGTACTAATGCTTGTGTATTCAGTTCACACCTTTAAAGGAGTAGTTCATACCTTTAAAACAGTTCACACATTAGTTCACACATTCACACCTTTAGAGAGCATATATAAGGAGGAGTTCACAAACCCTCTAAAGGACAAGCACACTCTTGGACTTCTGGGAGATTCACAAGTTAGAAACCCACAAGCCTGGGAGGAGGAGTCAAGATTCATTCCAACTTCCACCTGTGTGCTGGCTGGGGACTTTGGGAGATTCAGAGCCAGGATTCACAAGTCGAGGAGATTCACAAGTAGGGCAGAAAGAAGGAAGAAAGAGAAGGGGTGGCAGGAGAACACTGAATGCAAGATTCAGAAGGCCTCCAGAAAACTAGCTGAGCCCCAAGTGAAGGAGATAAGATTTGGAAAGAGAAAGTAAAGGATCTGGACTTTAACTCTTGGCTGCATTTGGGTTTATTGAATTGAACTGAAACAAAGGCTGCCTCCAGAAGCTCCCCAAGAAACCTGCTCACAGAAAATGATTATAATTAAGAGAAGATTATTACATAATTCCAAAATACATTAGGAACTCTAAATTTTTAGCTTGAGTAGATACAATGAATACTCTTGTAGGTCCTAACCAGTTGGAAAAAACTGAAGATCTGGCCTTTACAGTAAGAAATCATGGGTTTAAAACCTATTTCTAATATATACTAGCTGATTGATTCTGCACATCCTGCTTAACTCTCAGTGCCTCAAGTTATTAATTTATTTATAATATAATTTGCAGATAAATTGCCTGCCTTATTAGTGGAGATAATTTTTACCACTATGATTCTCATACAAATGAAATCTAGTTAAATATAAGTAGTCCCAAAAAAATCTGGCAGCATCTTTGGAGAAAGTAAATTTTGGAGAATGGTTATAAATCAAATAATAAAATAATATACCCAGTGAAATCAGCAAATCGTTAACTCTTATTTCCTTCCCTTGTACTAATGTGATGGTTGAAAGAAAAAAAAATGCTTATTTCACTGCCCATTTGAATATGTTTTGCTGGAGAAGGTAAGAAGAAATAATAGATTGCATTATACATCATAAATTTTAATTTTGTTTTTAGCTTCTCTCCACAGGAAAGCTTGAAAAGAGAAATTATATTGGTTTGCAACTCATCAGCCCCTTTTAGGGATTGTAGAGATCTAGACAAGGTACATTGTTTTGGACCACTTGCCCATGGAGAAAAGCTAAAAATGTAATGTCATATTAAACAGAACATTCTCTGAATTTGCCCTGATATACAGAATACACCAAACAAGACATGTGATGTCATACTGAATGTGGCAATACTCAAAAATTCAGGCTTGAACAAATGTGGTCTTAATCTACTTGCATAAAAAAAAAATCCAAATGAATCATCTTATGGAAGCTTGTTCCTTCTTGTTCCTTCCACAATATCTGCTAGAGATAAGCTGTCAGTGTGAAGCAGCCTGCTCATGCAAAGTTAATGTAACCAAATCACTAACAGATATCCAATACTTTAAGGCCATCTCTTTCTACCCACCTCTTTCTATTGAATCACATTATCATTGTTAAAAAAAATCATTGTAGCAATGCTTTAAAATATGCTTTTCATATTAATGAAGGATATTAAGATTTTAGTTTTGATTGTATTAATTTTTTTTACAGTAGCCAAAAAAAGTTCTACAGAAGAGTCTATAAGCAGGTAGGTAGGCTTCATAGCGGGTTAACATTTCTTTTAATTAATGCTCATGGTCTAGTCTTCAAGAGGTTTTTCACTCCAAGGCAAAGCAGACTCTCATGCCCCTAAAAGACATATCTTCAATTTAACCAATTCCCACTATCACATTGATTCTTTCTTTTTTTTTGCTTCATTATCTTTCAAAAAAATTGGTTTACTAAACACCAAATATGCATGTGTGTATATGCATGTATATTTATATATACACACACATATATGTACAAATACACGTTGGTGCATATATACAATACAAAAACAATATGCAAATAACACACATTTGTATATACATGCATGTGTGTGTGCTTATCATTTTCTTTTTTTAATTTCAAAACTTTATTTACATTTGTTTTGACGATTTCTGAGTTCTAATTCTCTCCCTTATCCTCATTGTTTTGCATAATTTCACATGCAAATTAAATTAAGACACCACAAAAGAAAACATAGATCTCTCACCCTAATGAAAATAAAAACCTGTAGAGGGCTTGAACTCTGAAAAGGTATACTTGAATCACAACATGGCCCTTATGGCTGGGCATGCTCAATGTGGTGTATGGAGGAAATCATACTGAAGAACTTAAGGACTGAGGATTATGGAGCTCTCTTGGCTCTCAGCTTTCAATCAGGGAAAACTTCAGGTTCTAGATTCTAGAGTTCAGACTCCATTTCCAGCCAAGTGGTAGCTTCTCTCCTGCCTCCTTCACTTCTCCACCTAAAGAACAAGGCTGATCCTGAGGTCTTCCAGAGAGCTAGCCTGGACGTTACACTCTGGAGCTCAACATGGACTAAGAACCCATACTCAGCAGCTCAACTGACAAGATTATAAGGTCAGCAGAGTAGTCCTTGTGACCAGGAAAACGGGGTGAGTATAAAAATAGACAAGCAGGAAACTTTGGTAAGGGCTAAACTAGTCACTTTTGTTTTTCAGCTGAAATGGAGCAAATACTAAGAGCCTTCCCCACTCTAAGGGAAGCATGTAGCATGCATAGTTGAGTTAAATAAAAAAAAAACTTAAGGTTTGATTGTAACTTGGAAGCAGATCATTGGGCTCTTAGAAACATTAAAGTATACATCTCCTTGGTTTTCTAAGGAAGAAGGATTAGAACAAGAGAAGTGGAAAGTAGTAGGAGAACAACTACTTTAATATTATGAAAATAATGATCCTGATCCAATTCCTGAAGAAGCATTCTATACAAACAATATAATACAATTGGCTTTAAGGAGTTACATAAGTTTTAAAATAAGGAAAAAGAAGAAAGATCAGGAGAGGGGAGGGTACTAAGAAAGCAGCTGAAGTATGGAGAGTTGGATCTTGAGTACTATGCTGATAAGCACAGTCAGACAAGGAAGTGTGAGGATAAAGAAGAAGAGGGAGAATGAGGCTAACAATGTAGCTGGAGGGTATAGCCAATTAGACCAGATCAAGTACCATGCTAGTTCAGTTTCACCTCTGTCTACACTTGAGCAGGCACCCTTAGGGAATTTCCCATCTTTCAACTCTCCCCCCTCAATTTCCCCTTCATGGGTGGAAGGAGGAAGGGGAGTGGGAAGGGCAGTGAAACCACCAGCACTAAATATACAGAAATTTTGTCTACCCCCTATGACATGATTACAAAAGGTGTTAATTAAACTTCAAGGGGAAGGACAGGATACATCTAATTTGAGAATAGAAATGCATCCTTTGATTGAAGAGTTTAATTCTTCAGGTCAAGAAAAAAGAAGATGCACTCTTTTTAATCTAGAAATTATCAAATATCTGAAAAAGTCTTGCACTCCTTATAGGTCTATATCATCTTATTTTAAGATGTTATTAGAGAATTTGGCTTTTGAAATTTTCACCCCTGGTGACTGGAAATCTATAGCAAGGAATAAAACTTGTTCTGGCTTTTGGAGTATAGTGAACTCTTATAGAATACAGGCCCAACAAAATAGGCAATCTAGAGTTAATATGCCAGTCATCTTTGATCAACTAGCAGGTCTATGTCTTTATGCATACACTTTTGTGCAGATTAATTACCCTATAGCAGCATATGAGCAAATTGTTGCTACTTCTATTATAGCATGGGAGACCCTCCCAGCAAGGCAAGATAGAAGGGAAGCCTTCATGAAAACAGCACAAGGTCCAAATGAACCCTTTACTGATTTTGTGGGACATCTGCAGACAGCTGTCATATGAACTGTTAGTGAAAATGAAAAAATATTAGTGAAAATGAAAACTTGCTAAAGTTAATGCTAATGAAGTTTATAGAAGAATTATACTAGGACTACACAAGGATGTTCCTCTTTAGATGAGATCATAAGATGCTGTACAACAGTGGGCACAAATACCTTTTACACCCAGGCTATGATACAGACTTCTCAAGATTTAAACATAGGAAGATTGGCAAGGGACTTGCAGAGAGACTCGGCAATGCTTTCAGTGTGGCAAAGGAGGGCATTTGAAAGCTCACTGGTGGCATAGAGCTGGAATGAGAAGACAGAGTGGGAGAACAAGAACCAAAACCCTATGTCCAAAATGCAACAGAGACTTCCATTGAGCATCAGAATGTAGAATGACTCAGGGAAACAGGAAGCATGGCCCAGCTCCAGGGCCCCAGGCAAAAAAACACCTGGGGCATGATGGCAGCTGCTGTTACATCCAGAGAATCTTTAGAAG
The DNA here is from genome assembly GCF_048593235.1 of Sminthopsis crassicaudata. Lineage (NCBI taxonomy): Eukaryota > Metazoa > Chordata > Mammalia > Dasyuromorphia > Dasyuridae > Sminthopsis > Sminthopsis crassicaudata. The sequence goes on from NC_133621.1 coordinate 266,901,162, forward strand.
TTCAATACCCCAACATGATCAATCAGATGAGAAAGGGAGAAAAGGATTACATGAGCAATGAGCCAAGTAGCAATCTGATGGGAGAAAGGGTTTACAATTAAGGAGAATAGAGTTGTATGCAGCTGGGACTACTGAGATATCCCCTAAAAAGAGAAAAACTGTCCCTGTTTAATCTATGCATCATTTGCCTTCAGGCATAATAAGCTTGACCATTTCACAACAGATGTCTTTTCATAAACTGATGTGGGAAACTGGGGAATGTTGGGGAATGTGTAGTTAACATCCCAGTCAGTAATACAGGTGACTTATCAACCAGGAGAAGAAGCACAAAGTTCACTGATAACAGGCAATATGGTGATATTTGCCCAGATTTTGACTCCCAAAAACAGAATTCAGGAATATTCTGGACTGCAGCTATTACAGCTGGCCAACCTATGCCCATTATCAATGTAAATGGCATAACCACTGGAATGGTTGTTAGACATGGGTGCAGAACATACAGTCATTAGAGGTGCCAATTAGCCCAGTCATTGGCCAAATATTAAGGCACACATCTATATGTCTGGTGTAATAGGATCAATAGCAGCTGAAATTAATGCTACCCCTTTGAGATGGACATTTGAAGATGAAACAGTAGTTTTTACTCCTTTTATAGTTGAAAAAATACCCACCAATGCAGAAACTAGGCATGGACTCACATTTAACACCACATAATAAGATAAGATCAAAATGGGTCCAAGATTTCCAATATTTAGGCATAAAGAACGAAATCATAAATAAATTAGAGGAACAGAGGATAGTTTACCTCTCAGACTTATGGAGGAGGAAGGAATTGTGTCCAAAGGAGAACTAGAGACCATTATTGATCACAAAATAAAAAATTTTGATTACACCAAAATTAAAAAGTTTCTGCACAAACAAAACAAATGCAAACAAGATTAGAAGGGAAGTAACAAATTGGGAAAACATTTTTACAGTTAAAGGTTCTGATAAAGTCCTCATCTCCAAAATATACAGAGAATTGACTTTAATTTATAAGAAATCAAGCCATTCTCCAATTGATAAATGGTCAAACGATATGAACAGACAATTTTCAGATGATGAAATTAAAACTATTTCCACTCATATAAAAGAGTGTTCCAAATCACTATTGATCAGAGAAATGCAAATTAAGACAACTCTGAGATATCATTATACACCTGTCAGATTAGCTAAGATGACAGGAACAAATAATGATGAATGTTGGAGGGGCTGTGGGAAACTGGAACACTGATGCATTGTTGGTGGAGTTGTCAAAGAATCCAAGCATTCTGGAGAGCAATCTGGAATTATGCCCAAAAAGTTATCAAAATGTGCATACCCTTTGACCCAGCAGTGCTACTAATGGGCTTATATCCCAAGGAAATACTAAAGAAGGGAAAGGGACCTGTATGTGCCAAAATGTTTGTGGCAGCCCTTTTTGTAGTGGCTAGAATCTGGAAAATGAATGGATGTCCATCAATTGGAGAATGGTTGAGTAAATTATGGTATATGAATGTTATGGAATATTATTGCTCTGTAAGAAATGGCCAATGAGGAATACAGAAAAGCTTGGAGAGACTTACATCAACTGATGCTGAGTGAAATGAGCAGAACTAGGAGATCATTATACACTTCAACAATGATACTGTATGAGGATGTATTCTGATGGAAGTGGATATCTTTAACATAGAGAAGAGCTAATCCAATTCCAATTGATCAATGATGGACCGAATCAGCTACATCAAGAAAAGGAATACTGTGAAATGAGTGTAAACTGTGAGAATTTTTTTTGTTTTTCTTCCCAGATTATTTTTACCTTGCCAATCCAATTATTCCTTTGCAACAACAACAATAACAAAATTCAGTTCTGCACATATATATTGTACCTAGGATATACTATAAGCTATTTTATATGTGTGGGAATGCCTGCCATCTAGGAGAAGGAGTGGAGGGAAGGAGGGGAAAAACTCAGAACAGAAGGGAGGACAAGGGTTAATGTTGTAAAAAAATTACCCATGCATATGTACTGTCAAAAAATGTTATAATTATAAAAATTAATAAAAAAATTATTAAAAAAAAAAAAAGAAAAAGAAAAATCCCCACCAATCTGTGGGGAAGAGCCATATTACAACAGTTAGGATTACAAATGAGTACTTCGGCTTTTTAGGTAAGGCTGCTGTTAAAGCCTGCCAACACTCTCACCTATTTCTTTTCAATGGAAAACTTATACACCAATGTGGATATTATACAGTGGCAAGTGCTAAGATTCAGCTCTTATTAGATATAGTATAAGAGCAACTTGATCAAGGTCACTGACAACCTTCTCTAAGTCCTTGAATTTCCCCTGTATTTGTTGTAAAAAAAATCTGGAATGGAAGATGGCAAATTTATTGGCCACAGTTCCAAATTTTACACACAGATCTCCATTAACAATAACCTGCCAAGATGGATTCTTGAAGGTTTCTGAGGGTCCTCTTTACAGATGCATACAAACATAATATTTGTGCTGTATACTCGCATGACAATTATAAAGAGAGTAGTCCATACTTCCTTTTAGTCCATTCGGCAGAATGAATTGTATGCAATTATGCTAAGTCTTATTATCCAAGAGATGTAAATATATCTGATTTAGCCTTTTCATTAGGTGTTGTACAAAGAATTGCCACAGCCCAAATAAAATTTGTATCTTCTAATATATATCTGCTCTTTAAGGATCTTCAAGAGCAAATGAGAATACATCCAGGTAAGATTTATATCTTGCATGTCCACTCTCATAGTGGATGTCCAGGTCCTATTTTTTATGGAAATTCAAAGGCAGATCACCTTCTAACCATGATACCAATACTACTTTATTTCATGTATCCCAAAAATCTCATTCTAAATATCAAGCTGCTCGAGCTTTACATTTGCAATTTGGGATAACCAAAGAGGAACCTAGTAGCATAGTAAAAATCTGTACAGCTTTCTTTCCATTCCATGCTCCTATGCTCCCTACAGGGAAGAAACCTGATGGTTTGAGACCCAGTGAAATTCAGCAATGGATGTGACTCATTATAAATCTTTCAGTTGTCTGTCTTTTATCCATGTTGTAGTAGACATCTTTTTAGGATTTACTTTTGTGATATCAACAGCAAAAGAGACAGCCCAAGTGATCATTGAATTCCTTATACAAGCTTTTGCAATTAATAGGTGTGCCACAAGCAATACAGAGAGATAATGGACTTGCACATACTTCTAAACATTTTGCACACTTTTGTGCAAACTCTCAGGTTTTACACACCACTGGAATACCTTTTAATCCTCAAGGACAGGCAATAGTAGAGAGGAGAATCAGAGACATCAAGCTGCTCCTCCAAAAACCAAAAAAAAAAAGTGGGAGCCACAGGTAGCCCTAGAGAACTTTTAAATTGAACTCTTTATATTATTAATTTTTTTTACTTTTTGATGAAGATGCAGATAGTTTTTATAACCCACCAGAAGGACAGTGTCTAGAGCGAGCAGTTCCACTATCTTTAAATAATCACCTGCTTAGACATCTAGAAGTGGTGAATGGAAGGGACCAGATAGGTTAACTGCTTGGGGGAGAGGTTTTTGCTTATATCTCTACAGATAGAGAAGGAATCAGATGGATACCAACAAGCCATATTTACCTTGAGAAGAGAGACAGAAAAAGAAAAGACCCTTGAAATGAAGACCACCCAAGGAACATAGATAGTTCCATCTCTTACTACATTTGCCAATGCACAACAAAAATTGTCAATAAGAATGCTGCGGGATTTCAAAATCTGCAGGAATTGTTGGATTCCCTGACACATAAAGTAATGGACAATAGATTGGTTTTGGAGTATCTCTTGTCTGCTAAAGGAGGAATGTGTGTGATTGTTATTCATATACTCTCTTTCTAGGACTTATAGACATGTATAATTCCTTCATGGTGATATTTTATATAGGTTCTTGTATGTTAAATTTTCTGTGAAATTCAGGATTGATTGATAGATCTTTGAAATCTGCAAGTTCATTAATTGTCCATTTTTTTCTCATTCAAAATTGCAGATAATTTTGCTGGTCTCAGGTATTGGGTCTTTTGCTTTTGGTTAGATATGGTTCAGGAATTGTGGTCTTTTACTGTAAATATTGATGAATCTTGTACAATTATAATTGTAGCTCCAACATATTTGATTTTTTCCCCTTGTTTCTTGCAAAATTTTCTCTTTGATCTGGAGATTTTAACAATTGGCAATAATGTGTGTTTTCCACAGAGAACCTCTTTCAGGTGGTGACCAGTGAATTTTTTTTTTGTTGTTGTTTTCTATTTCTACTTTCCCTTCCTCTTCTGTCACTTCAGGACAATTTTCTTGGATTGGTTCCTGCTTATTGGGTCAAGGTTGTCTTTCTCGTCACAACATTCTAGCAATCCAATGATTCTTAAATATATATATATATATATATATATATATATATATATATATATATATATATATATATATATATATAGAGAGAGAGAGAGAGAGAGAGAGAGAGAGAGAGAGAGAGAGAGAGAGAGAGAGAGAGAGAGAGAGATATCTGATTTCTACTTCTATCATTTTTCCTAAGGGATGCTTTACATCTTATTCTATTTTCTCATTATTTATAATCTGTTTTGTTACTTATTAGTCTCTCATAACTTTGCTGGCTTGCCCAATTCTAACTTTCTTTTTTTTTATTTATAAATTTTTTGACAGTATATATGCATGAGTACTTTTTAAAAATAACATTATCCCTTGTATTCATTTTTCCAAATTATCCCCTCCCTCCCTCTACAATCCCATACATTTTACATGTGTTACCATATAACCTAGATACAATATATGTGTGTAAATCCCATTTTCTTGTTGCACATTAAGTATTAGATTCTGAAGGTGTAAGTAACCTGTGTAGATAGACAGTAGTGCTAACAATTTACATTCACTTCCCAGTGTTCCTTCTCTGGGTGTAGTTGTTTCTGTCCATCATTGATCAACTGGAAGTGAGTTGGATCTTCTTTATGTTGAAGATATCCACTTCCATCAGAATACATCTTCGTACAACATTGATGTGTACAGCGATCTTCTGGTTCTATTCATTTCACTCAGCATCAGTTGATGTAAGTCTCTCCATGCCTCTTTGTATTCCTCCTGCTGGTCATTTCTTACACAGCAATACTATTCCATAACCTTCATATGCCATAATTTACCCAACCATTCTCCAATTGATGGACATCCATTCATTTTCCAGTTTCTAGCCACTACAAAAAGAGCTGCCACAAATATTTTGGCACATACAGGTTCCTTTCCCCTCCTCAGTATTTCTTTGGGATATAAGCCCAATAGCAGCAATGCTGGATCAAAGTGTATGCACAGTTGATAACTTTTTGGGCATAGTTCCAAATTGCTCTCCAGAATGGTTGGATTCTTTCACAACTCCACCAACAATGTATTAGTGTCCCAGTTTTCCCACATCCCCCTCCAACATTCATCATTATTTGTTCCTGTCATCTTAGCCAATCTGACAGGTGTGTAGTGGTATCTCAGAGTTGTCTTAATTTGCATTTCTCTCCAATTCTAACTTTCAAAAAAATTATTTTCAACTCTGAGACTGTGTACCATCTTTCCTCATTCGTTAATTTTGTTTTCAAAATCATTGTTTTTCTTGGATGGTTTTATTTTTCCTCAAACTCTATCATTTGATTTTTAACTTCTTTTTTGAGTTCTGGGCAGGGAGTTATTTTACATTACTCTTTGGGGTAGCTTTTTTTTAGGCGGGGCAATACTTTTCTTAGTAAATTACACTCCTTTAAAGATGAATCCTGGCCTTTCCTGTTACTATAATATGTTTTAATGGTGGGGTTCCTTCTTTGCTGGTTCATTTTTAAAATAAGAAGTATCAATATAAGCATCTCTAATATTGGGTGGAAGGATTGTGCCTCAAATTTTGAGCTCTCCACTCTGATCCACCATACCAAGAGCTCCACCTTCCTACCAGTGCCCACCTGTGCCAGCAGCATAACTGTCCTACTGCTTTTGCAATCCTCATCCAGGGCCAGCAGCACAACTTGACCTGGCATTCCCAAATAACCACATTTCATTTGGTCTTCCCAGAATCCAAACCCTATGACAATCAGTCCTGAAGATGAAAGTCTCTGTAGTTCTTACTCAGGTTCCAGCCATACTCAGGCTGAAGGGTCTTGACTTATGTTTCTGTAGAGTTAGCCCAGAGGTGTTGGCACTTCACACAAGTTAAGCTCCAGACCAAAGTATTTCAGATCTTCTCCGGTTGTATCAGGAGGATCCCTGTTCTACCCCAAGTCTCCTTGATTTATCATCAGTCTTTGTTCACCCTGAGGCACAAATTTGTTCTATTTATAGGGAAAATCTGGAGAATTTAAAATGTATCAACCTTCTCTTCCATTTTCCCAGAATCCTCCCTATTTGTAATTTTGGACCTTTTAGTGGATATAATAAACTCATGTTGATTTTTACATTTCTCTGATTGGTAGGTCCATCCCCTTCTGACAAGTGCAATATGGTAGATAGGATCACATTGTTTGTGCTAGCCATATATTTGAGAGAAAATTTGGAGGACACTGTACATTTCGTTCTTATTAATTATAGGAAGATTCAAAAGACTCAGAGAAGGAAAAAAAATAGGTATTGGTTGACAACATTACTGGTAAAAAAAAAAAATCAGCTCATGAAACTCAAAATATTCCCAATCAGCTACAAGTTCACAATGCATCAGAGAAATGTGCTGTGAAAAAAGGTAAGTTACTATTTTGACAGAGAACCTGATTTCATCAATTTGGGAATAAGGAATACATTTTTAATGATGCCTATTAGCTACTGTTCTATAACATAGAGCTGTACAAAGTACATATTCCCTAAATGCAAATGTACACTCTTTATCTGATTTTCTCTCCTGGAATTTTTTATCTCCTATCATGTTCAATTAATTTTTCCCAAAACAATTCAAAATAGATATATTTGAACAGTTTTCATATTCTCACTAGCAAATGTTCCCATTATTACTGTATTTATTCATATTTTATTGCCATGGTATCAACATAAGGATTGGAAGAGGGAGAAGATATAGAGTCACCTTGGGATTCAGAAGTATTTTCTATTAAGTTATTTTGAAACTTCAATCTTGATATTGTTACTTTTAAATTACATTTTAGATTTACTTATTTTCTAATTACTTCAATCACATAGGTCAAATTAGAATGTGAACTTTAGAGCTGGAAGAGCTTTCAGAAATAATCTAGTACAACTACCCATTTAAGATGTGGGGAAGGTGCATCCCAGAGAAGACCGCTTATGTTCTCACTACTAGTTTAGTGAAGAGCCAGGAGGAAAATTCAATGGCCTTACCTTTCCACTCTATTCCTTAACACCTTATCAGTTTCAAATTGCCTTTCAGTTAGTCATTCAGCAAACAAGTATCATAGCACTTTATTCTGTTCTAAGTATTAAGATATATTCCAGTAAAGTAATATACTTTGTACAAACAAAAGCCTGCTTCCCTACTACATGATCAGCTTACTTATAAATTAAGGGAAAGGACAAAGGGCCCAATATAAGTTGATGTTAAGGCCAATGCTTAATAAATTTCTGTATAACTTCTATATAACTGCTGAGGCCAGCACAAAGGTAAACGGCAGAGTTGGTTGTGTTCAATCAGAAAAGACTTTATGAAAGAGGTAATAATTAGGGCATAATGATAGGATCATGTTTGGATTGACAGAGAGGAAGCAGGAAAACATGCAGAGAGAGAGGATAGTAATGGGGCTTGCAAGAAATGCAAATGTTGAGGTTTAGCTGTTACAGAGGGCCACTAATAGAAGGCATAAATTATTTTTCATAAAAAAAGTGTGAATGGACACCCTGGATTATAGCTTTTAGGATTTGGAATTTGATTTGCATCAAGTCTTTCCTTAGGCAATTTAATAATATATTGAAGCATATTTTAGGAAAGCTTTTTGTGATCATTATCCAAGATTACCTGCAGCTAAGGTACATTATAGTCAAAAGATGTTATTTCAAAAGAAATTTCCTATTTATTTCTCACCAATTTTAAGCTCACCTATCTTTGTTCTTCAAATAGACATTAATTCTTTAAGGCAGTGGTCCTCAAACTTTTTAAATAAGGGGCCAGTTCACTGTCCCTCAGACAGTTGGAGGGCCAGACTATACTAAAAACAAAAATTCACACTCTGTCTCGGCCCCTCAGCCCATTTGCCATAACTCGGCTGCCCCATAAACATCCTCAGGGCCCACATATAGCTTTGGGCCATAGTTTGAGAACCCCTGCTAAGGTATAATTAACATATAAGAGAGGAATTTAAATCAGAATATGAATAATAACCTTATTGTAATTCTGTGCCCTAACCTTTTTATAAAAATATATCTGATTTCTAAAACTTTAATTTCTGTTACATGCAGTAAATTTTATTAGTACACATTATGTTGTGACCTCATATAAAAGTGGGAAAAAGGAATGGTAACCTTAGATTTTAAAATATAATTTCCTATTTCTCCATTACATATGAATGCCTCTCATCTTTTAGTAATCCAGTTCAATAACACCTTCATAAAATCTAATATGCAAAGTATTTTGTTATATAGCATTCATAAACAAAGAAGACTCAGGTCCTGCCATCTGGTACTGTATAATTTAATTGGAATCTAAGGTATCCACAAAAAAATGTATTTTTTATAACTATTGAAAAAGTCAGATAAAAACTGACTTTACTATTTGTAAATACTAATTTTTACTTATCAATACATAATACTAAATAAAATGAATGAATAAATTTATATGAATAATAAGTTATTAATTCAGTTAAATTTATTTCCTTTTCATGCATCTCTATTTCAGGTAAACGATTTTCTGAATACTTCCTTATTTTTATCTCCTTCAGTACCTTTCCTTATATTGTTCACTGTGTTTGGAATATCTTCCTGAGTCATTTTTTTTCCATCTGAAATTCTAACTATTTCAAAACTCACATCAAACAATAACATGTAGATAAAGCTTTCATTGTTCCTTTTAAACTCTCAAAATTCTTTGCAATTCCGTAAAACATCTCACAGATTCTTCATTCTCCCATACTTGTAGCTTAGTAAACAATGAAAAAGTAGCTACTATGTAAGAAGCAGTATTCAATGGATAGAAAAACAAAAAGCAAAATATATAAACAACAAATAACATGAAAGGAAACCAAGAAATTGGGGGTTCATGGAATCCACATATTGCTGCAACATGGTGGAAAAGTCAGAGAAGTCCCAAAGAGTGCAGTAAAGTCAGAAATGACAAGTCTGTCTATTCTGAGTCCCCTCCTTTGAAATTCATGGCTCTTCCCTCCAGTCAGAGGGTATTTTATCTTACTTTCTACATTATTGTCACTTAAGGATAACAACTGTGTATCCTATTATTTTTTCCATTCCTAGTATTTGAATTTGTTGAAGTAATAATTAAAATATTTATCAGCCTATGTGCTCTGGTAAATTCATAATTCTTGTTATGAAGAAGAGGTTTTCTATAAACCAAATGTCTAATTGAAAACGTCTAATTCTTTGCATGATTTGATTGTTAGTTTCTTTACCTTCTGGCAAGTAGAGAGTGGTAGGAGTTTCATGTTATTTATGTAAGCCATATATGAAAGTAAAAAATTGGAAGATATTGTACATGTCATTCTTATTAATTATAGGAATATCCAAAAGATTCAGAGGTGGAAGAAAAGAAAAATGACATGTTAATTGACAACAAAGTAAAGAAACAACTTCTGAAACTCCAAATATTCCCAATAAGCAACAGGCTCACAGTCCATCTGAGAAATACGCTGCCAGAAAAGGTAAGTTATTGTTTTGACAGGGCTCCTGATTTCATCATTTTAGGAAATCCACAAGGAATAAATTTCTAGTGATTCCCACTGGCTACTGTTCTGCAGCATAGAGTCTTCCAAAGAAGCCGAGGGGCTAAGAAGTTCAGTGTCTTGCCTATGGTCATAAAACCAAAATATCAGCAATGGAAATTGAACACAGGGCTTCCTAATGCCAAACTGACCAAGTATCCACTGTCTTTAGGCAGTGCTTGCACTCATGCTTAGACTCAAGTTGTAGAATATGCTACAAACTTTTCTTTTGGTAAAATGCCTTTATATACTATTAAATGTTAAGGATGTTTAAAAAAAAATATTCCATATCCTCACGTAAAATTACCACTGAGTCCCTAACTTCTGTTGTTGTTTTTGTTTTTTCTTTGAAAGACCCTCCTTTGTCCATAATTCCTAAATTCAAATGTTTGTTCCTCTCTTAATCTTATTTTTGTTCTGGAATTTTTGTCTCCATTCATTTTCATTTACTTTTTCCTGAAGCAATTCTGAGTAGACATATTTGAACAGCTTTCATTTTCTCACTAAGATATATTTCAGTTATTAATATGAATATTTACCTACATTTTATTGCCATAATTATCAACATTATAATTGGAAGAGGAAGAAGATACAGAGTCACCTTGGGATTCAGAAGTATTTTCTATTAAGTTATTTTGAAACTGCAATCTTGATTGTTACTTTTAATTACATTTTAGATTTCTGATTTACTAATCTCTGCAATTGCTTGGGTGGAATTAGAATGTGAATTTTAGAGTTGGAAGGGATTTCAGAAATCTAGTACAACTACCCATTTAAGATGTGGGGAAGGCCCACCCCAGAGAAGTCAGCTAACTTATTTATGTATTCACTTACTAGTTTAGTGAGGAGTTAAGAAGATGATTCAATGGTCCTAACTTTCAGGACTTCATGCTTTCTACTCTACTCCTTATCACCTTATCAATTTCAAAGTGCCTCTCAGTCTGTCATTCCATGAACAAGTATCATAGTATATTATGCTGTTCTAGTATTAAGATATATTGTAGTAAAGTAACACACTTTGGACAAATAGAAACCTAATTCCCTACTACATGATCAGCTCATAAATTAGGGGACAGGACAAAGGCATCTATATAAGTTGATGTTATGAACAACTCTTAGTAAATTTCTGTGTAAATTCTATACACAAGAGCTAAGGCTAGTACAAAGGTAAATGGAAGAGTTAGTTGTGTTGAATCAGGAAAGACTTAATGAAAAGGTAACAATTAGAATATAATGATAAGGTCATGTTTAGACTGACAGAAAGGAAGAGGGGAAACACACAGAGACAGAGAAGATACTAAGGATGGTTGCAAACTATGCAAATCTTGAGATTTAGCTATTTCAGAGGTCTACTAATAAAAGGCATGGATTATTTTCTATAAAAAAAGAGTGTCAGTGGATGCCTTGGAATGATAGCTTTAGGATTTGGAATTTGATTTGAAATTTCAGTTTCACAGTTACCATCCATATGATGTTCTCTGTGTTTTTAAATATAGGTTTCATTCTGTCTTTTACAATTTGATTTTATCCTATTTCTGCTATTTCTGCTTATGTCATGATTTTTTGTCTCTAAACTTATTTCAAAAATTCATATGTCAACTCATAAATTAAGTTTGGAAATCCAATTCTCTTGTTAATTATGTTTCTATTCTTGTGTATGGAAATCTATTGCCCTTGAAGGATACATATGGTCTATGATCTTCAAAACACAAAGAAATAATTTGGTTCTAATTGGCTTGTAATCCAAACAAGTCGAGTCCAATATCTCTGACCTTGGAGAACGATTCAAAAAATGAATATTTCTTAGACACAAAACAGAAAGAAGTGCGTGTTACTAACCTTGTATGTTCAACTATCAGTCTATTGTGTTGTTCCTATCCTCATGATGTTATCCACTTTCTAAGCTATCTCAGTGTTTTACCCACTTTTCCAACTCTTTTCTTCTTTATTTCCCAAAATGATATTAAGGCCAGTAATCACCAGATGTTTGTTTTTGATTATTGAAAAGGTCCATTGTTCTGGCCAAGATGGCGGCATGGAGGCAGACAGCTGCTTGAGCTCCGTGTTTTCTCTCAGGACTTACTTCATGACAAGCCTCGGAATTAATGCTTGACGGGAAAAGAAACCCACAAATAATCATCAACAGAAGAAATCCATGAAATTCTCCATAGAAGGTCTGTGTTTGCTTGGGGGAGGGTCGAACAGACTGGGCAAAGACTGAGGGCAGGCAAGCCAGAGCAAGACAGGCAGCTCACACAGCTCAGACCTGAGGAGGGAGGGGTACGATCTCTGACATTTCTGCAAAAAGACTTTTACCCCAGTGTGGCTATTCCTCTTGGCAGCAAGCTAGGAGCAGCAGAGAGGGTGTAAACACCGGAGGTGAAGATTAAAACCCCAGAAAGCTAGCGTCTCTCGGAACCTAGCCACCCCCAACCCCCACCTGGAGTTCTCAGAGCCCAGACTCAGCACAGCCATCGCTGCCCTGTTAGTGGCTCTCTGCTGCCCTACCCCCAGTCTGTAGAGGAAGCCCATTAACACCATCCAGCCCCATCCCCCCCAAAACAGACCAATTGTTTCTCTTGTCAATTTGTTTTCTTTGATTCTGCTCTTGACAAAATGAACAAAACATTCAAAAGGGCTCTAACTATTGACATCTTCTGTATGGAGAGAGAGCAGACTTCAAATACTGAGGAGACTAAAAACAGACTCTCCCCAGAGGAACCCCCTAAGGGGGATGTGATCTGCTCCTTAATACAAAAGAATCTCATAGAGGAAATCAAAAAAAGCTCTCAAAAGAGCTAGAAGAGAAATTGGAAAAGGAAAGGGAAGCTTGGAAAGAGAGTCTGGAGAAGTTATCCAGAGTGGATAAAGAGATCAAATCATTGAGAAACAAAATTAGTGAATTGGAAAAGGTAAACAACTCCAAGGAAAACAGGATTAGTGAATTAGAAAAGGTAAACAACTCCAAGGAAAACAGGATTAGTGAGCTGGAAAAGGCAAACAACTCCAAGGAAAACAGGATTAGTGAGCTGGATAAAGAAATCAGCTCTCTAAAAAATAAAATGGATGCAATGGAAAAAAAGTCCATAGAAGAATAAAACTCACTTAAAAACATAATTGGGCAATTACAAAAAGATATAATAAAAGTGAGTGAAGTAAATACATCATTGAAAATTAGACTAGAACAAGTAGAAATGAATGACTCAAGGAGAAACCAAGAAGTAGTCAAGCAAAACCAGAGAAATGAAACAATCGAAAAGAATGTCAAGTACCTTATTAGAAAGACAACAGACCTGGAAAACAGATCCAGGACAGACAATTTGAGAATAATCGGACTCTCTGAAAAATGTGAGGAAAAAAAGAGATTGGATACTATTTTCAAGGAAATTATCAAAGAGAACTGTCCAGATGTTTTGGAAACAGAGGGTAAAATAGACATTGAAAAAATTCACCGATCACCTACTGAAAGGGACTCTAAAATCAAACCACCAAGAAATATAGTGGCCAAGTTCAAAAACCAGTAGACAAAGGAAAAAATATTAGAAGCTGCTAGAAAAAATCATTTCAGACATGGAGGAGCCACAATAAGGATAACCCAGGATCTAGCAGCATCCACATTAAAAGAATGAAGGGCCTGGAACATGATATTCTGAAAGGCTAAGGAACTTGGTATGCAGCCAAGAATAACTTACCCAGCAAAAATGAGCATCGTTTTCCAAGGAAGAAGATGGACATTTAACAAAATAAATGAATTCCATCTATTCTTGATGAAAAAATCAGAACTACATAAGAGGTTTGATCTTCAAATACAGAACTCAAGAGATTTCTAAAAAGGTAAAAAGAAATCTTGAGATCTATACTTCTGCCAAAAAAATATGTAAAGAACATATGTACAATTTGTCTTAGAAACTAGAGGTGGAAAGGAAATTATATCATAAAAAAGAGTAAAGTGGTGGTACTACATCTCATGAAGAGGCAAAGGTAACCTATTGTATCTGAGAGAAAGAAAGGAGGGAGATGAACACAGTGTGTATCAATAGACATATTCTATTTATGGTGAAACTTCTTCCACTTCATTGAAAAGTGAAAGGGAAGGAGTAAGCTAAGGGGAAGGGAATACAGAAATTTCGAGGAAAAGGGGTAAAATAAGGGGAGGAACTTTAAGATGGGGGAGGGATCCTAAAAAGGGAGGGCTGTGAAAAGCAAGTGGTGTTCACCAGTTTAATACTGGGTAGGGGGGTAAGAGGGAAGGAAAGGGGAAAAGCATAAGCAGGGGTTAATAGGATGGCAAGCAATATAGAATTAGTCCTTCAAACCATAAATGTGAATGGGGCAAACTGCCTCATAAAGAGGAAGCAGTTAGCAGACTGCATTAAAAGTCAGAATCCTACTATATGTTGTTTACAGGAAACACACCTGAAACTGGTTGAGACATTCAAACTAAAAGTAAAAGGGTGGAGCAGAATCTATTATGCTTCAGGCAAAACCAAAAAAGCAGGAGTATCCATTCTCATCTCAGATCAAGCAAAAACAAAAATTGATCTAATTAAAAGAGATAAGGAAGGGCATTATATCCTGTTAGAGGGCAGCATCAATAATGAAGCAGTATCAATATTAAACATATATGCACCAAGTGGTGCAGCATCTAAATTCTTAAAAGAGAAATTAAGAGAGCTGCAAGAGGAAATAGATAGCAAAACTATAATAGTGGGAGATCTCAACCTTGCACTCTCAGAATTAGATAAATCAAACCACAAATTAAATAAGAAAGAAGTCAAAGAGGTAAATAGAATACTAGAAAAGTTTGATATGATAGATCTTTGGCGAAAGCTAAATGGAGACAGAAAGGAATATACTTTCTTCTCAGCAGTTCATGGAACCTATACAAAAATTGATCATATACTAGGGCATAAAAACCTCAAAATCAAATGCAGTAAGGCAGAAATAGTAAATGCATCCTTTTCAGACCACAATGCAATCAAAATTACATTTAATAAAAAGCTAGGGGAAAATAGACCAAAAAAATAATTGGAAATTAAATAATCTTATACTAAAGAATGACTGGGTAAAACAGCAAATCATAGACATAAATAATAACTTCACCCAAGAAAATGACAATAATGAGTCATTATACCAAAATGTGTGGGATACAGCCAAAGCAGTAATAAGGGGAAGTTTTATATCTCTAGAGGCCTACTTGGATAAAATAGAGAAAGAGAGGGTCAGGGGCGGAGCCAAGATGGCGGAGAAGATACACATGAATTTGTAAGCTCCCTTCTTCCCTCATTACCAATTAATTAAATCAGCCTCAAAATTAACGCTGGAGTGATAAAAACCACAAGGATTAGAAGCACAACTTACCAGCTGAAGAGAATCTGGAATTTCAACAGAAAAGGTCGGTTTCAAGGGGAGGGGAAAAAAAAAAAAAGAAAAAAGAGGCCAGCACAGAAAGGGTGGAACTAGGTGCTGATCAGGCTGGGGAGAACCCTGGGATCAGAGAAGCCACTGAGATAGAGGAATCTGACACAGGCTGTAAGCTCTTCTCTGCTTATAAAATAGCAATTCAGAAGAGAAGTCAAGCTACTTTACAATATAGAGCGAGATCCTAAATCCACCCCAATCCAGAAGTGACCTAATAGAGCTCCTCATGGCTGTGCAGACTGTTCAGACGCCTTCTGCTGCCTGGGGCTACTCCTTGGGGTAGTTGAGAGCCTTAGCATCTAGACAAAGCCCTAGGCAGCCTCTAGTCCACATAGTGGAGGGATCAGCCTAAGGCAATGGAATTCTAGCAGCAGCAGAACTCCCAGAAAAGCTGAACTCCCAGAGAAGCGGAACCTTTGTAGTATGGACTGCAGTTTCTGGGCAGACATTTCCAGTTTGAGCCCAGGGGCTTTTCATGTCAGCTGCTGATATCTGTGGCCCCAAGGGAGGCATTGGCTGGGGTTTGTGACGGTCTCACTATTCAGCCTTAATCCTCAGGGCAGTCGCTAGGCCACACAACAGGGTCCTTCCCTGGGCACTCCTCACAGTGCAGCCGTGCTAAACACTTCTGAGGCATTTCTGGGGAGGGGGAAACTCTCTCCCAGAGCTCTCT
Source organism: Sminthopsis crassicaudata (assembly GCF_048593235.1). Taxonomy (NCBI): domain Eukaryota; kingdom Metazoa; phylum Chordata; class Mammalia; order Dasyuromorphia; family Dasyuridae; genus Sminthopsis; species Sminthopsis crassicaudata. The sequence continues at coordinate 266,917,205 of NC_133621.1, forward strand.
CTCTCTCACCTCAGGCACAGGGTTGTTGCATTCTACCCACCCCACCCCCCAAGGGCAGACCCCATTAGATTTTTAACAATGAGTAAGAAGTGGAAGAGAATGATGGATACTTTCTACACAGAGAAAGAGCGGGTATCCAACCCCAAAGAAGCTAACAATAGAGTGTCTGCAGATAATACTCTAAAGGGGAATTATACCTGACCCCCATCACATTAGTCTCTCCTAGAAGAGACTATTAAAAAGTAAAGAGAGTTTGAAGAAAAATGGGGAAAGGAAAGAGAAAATATGATAGAGAATAACAAAGTCCTGAAATTTGAGTTGGAAAAAAAAAAAAGAATTCACAGGAGGTATAGGGAAACAAAATTTGTAAATTAGAAAATGTTAAAAAATCACAGGAAAGTAGGATTTCTGAATTGGAAAAGATAAAAATGTTTCAAGAAAGTAGGATTTCTGAATTGGAAAGAGAAAATAACTCACTAAAAAAACATTTAGCAAAATGGAAAAAAATTCAACAGAGCAAAATAATTCATTTAAAAACTCAATTGGAATATACAAAAAGAACTAAAAATGTGAATGAAGAAAATAACTCATTAAAAATCAGGATTGAACAAATAGAAATGAATGATTCATTGAGAAACCAAGAATCAGTCAAACAAAACAAAAAAAAGTGAAAAGCTGGAGAGTAACATCAAATACTTACTGGGAAAATCTATAGACCTGGAAAATAGATCTAGGAGAGATAATCTGAAGATCATTGGACTTCCCGAAAACTATGATCAAAAAAGAGGCTTGATTATATTTTACAGGAAATTATCAAAGAAAACTGTCCAGAAATAATAGAAACAGAATGGACAATAGGCATTGCAAGAATTCATCAAACACTTTTTGAAAAAGACCTACAAAAAGAACTCCATGGAATATTGTGGCTAAGCTGCAGACCTATCATACTAAGGAAAAAATATTGCAAGTAGCGAGGAAAAAACAATTCAAATATCAAGGGGCCACAATAAGGTTCATGCAAGATCTGGCTGCCTCCACAATAAAGGATTGAAGGGCCTGGAACCTGATATTCCGAAAGGCAAAAGAACAAGGATTGCAACCAAGAATAAACTACCTCCAAGTTCAGCATTTCCTTCCATGGAAGAAGATGGACATCAAGTTCAGCATTTCCTTCCATGGAAGAAGATGGACATTTAATGAAACAGAGAAATTCCATTTGTTTCTAAGAAAAAAATCAGACTTAAAAAAAATTTGATCTGCATGCACAAGATTGAAGAGAAGCAGAAAAAGGTAAAAAGAAATTTTGAGAACTGTGTCTCTGTTGTGGATATATGGAAAGTCTGCATGGATATTTTGATTTTACTGATATAATATTAAAAAAAAGGGAAGTAGTAAAGGGAAGGGAATAGTATAAGAAAAAGGGGAAGGAAAGATAAAAAGAGGGAAACTACATCCCAGGAAGAGGCATAGAAAAATATACCACATTTGAGGGAATTTAGAGAGGGGGAGAAACATTGTGTGAATCTTACTTTCATCAGAGTAGGCTCAAAAAGTAAATAATTGACATATTTGTTTTTCAGAGAATCCTCTCTCACCTCATTAAAAGGGGGGAGAGGAAAATGGAATAGGAAAAGGGTAATAAGGGAAGGGTACAAGAAAGGGAAGGGACTTAAAAGGAGGGGGGAGGGATACTAAAAAGGGAGGGCTGTGAGTCACAAGTGGGGTCTCTAAAGTAAATATTGGGGAAGAGGTTCAGGGGAGTCAAGGGAAAAAAAGCATAATCTGGGGATAATATGATGGCAGGAAATACAGAATTACTAATTTTAACTGAAAATGTGAATGGGATGAACTCTCCCATTAAACGAAGGCGGATAGCAGACTGGATCAAAAGTCAGAACCCTACAATATGTTGTTTACAGGAAACACACTTAAAGCAGAGAGATACATACAGAGTAAAGGTAAAAGGTTGGAGCAGAATATATTATGCTTCAGGTAAAGCCAAAAAAGCAGGCTTTGCCCTCCTTGTCTCAGATCAAGCAAAAGCAGAAATTGATCTAATTAAAAGAGATAAGAAAGGAAACTATATCCTGCTAAAAGGTAGCATAGACAATGAAGCCATATCAATACTAAACATATATGCACCAAGTGGTATAGCATCTAACTTCCTAAAGGAAATGTTAAGAGAGTTGCAAGAAGAAATAGACAGCAAAACTATAATAGTGGGAGATCTCAACCGTGCACTCTCAGAATTAGACAAATCAAACCACAAAACAAATAAAGAAATTAAAAAGGTAAATAGAACATTAGAAAAACTAGAGATGATAGACCTTTGGAGAAAACTGAATGGTGATAGAAAGGAGTATACTTTCTTCTCAGCAGTTCATGGAGCCTATACAAAAATTGACCATATATTAGAACATAAAGATCTCAAAATTAAATTCAGGAAGGCAAAAATAGTAAATGCCTACTTCTCAGATCACAATGCAATAAAAACTACATTCAATAAGAAGTTAGGGGTAAATAGAACAAAAAGTAATTGGGAACTGAACAATATCATCTTAAAGAATGACTGGGTGAAACAGCAAATTATAGAAACAATTTTACCCAAGATAATGACAACAATGAGACATCATACCAAAATTTGTGGGTTGCAGCTAAAGTGGTAATTAAAGGAAATTGTATATTTCTAGAGGCTTATTTGAACAAAATAGAGAAAGAGAAGTTTAATGAATTGGGCCTACAACTTAAAAAGCTAGAAAAAAACCAATTAAAAACCCCCAACCAAAAACTAAACTTGAAATATTAAAATTAAAAGGAGAAATCAATAATATTGAACGTAAAAAAAAAAAAAAAAACTATTGAATCAGTAAATAAAACCAAGAGTTGATTTTATGAAAAAGCCAATAAAATAGATCAACCTTTGGTAAATCTGATCAGAAAAACAAAAGAGGAAAATCAAATTGTTAATCTTACAAATGAAAGGGGATCTTTCTACAGATGAAGAGGAAATTAGAGAAATAATAAGGAGTTATTCTGCCCAACTTTTTGCCAATAAATTAGATAACTTAAGTGAAATGGATGACTACCTCCAAAAATATAGGCTTCCTAGATTAACAGAGGAAGAGATAAATTGCATAAATAGTCCCATTTCAGAAAAAGAAATAGAACAAGCTATTAATCAACTTCCCAGGAAAAAATCCCCAGGACCAGATGGATTTAAATGTGAATTATACCAAACATTTAAAGAACAATTAGCCCCAATGTTACATAAACTATTTGAAAAAATAGGGAATGAAGGAATCCTACCAAACTCCTTTTATGACACAGACATAGTACTGATTGAAAACTGAGAAAGAAAACTATAGACCAATTTCCTTAATGAATATTGATGCTAAAATCTTAAATAAAATATTAGCCAAAAGACTTCAGAAAATCACCCCCAGGATAATATACTATGATCAAGTAGGAGTTATACCAGGAATGCAGGGCTGGTTTAATATTAGGAAAACTATGAGTATAATTGACCAAATTAATAATCAAATTAATAGAAAACATATGATCATCTCCATAGATGCAGAAAAATAATTTGATAAAATACAACATCCATTCCTACTAAAAACACTTGAGAGTATAGGAATAAATGGACTTTTCCTTAGAATAGTCAGGAGCATATATTTAAGACCATCAATAAGCATAATAGGTAATGGAAATAAACTGGAATCTTTCTCATTAAGATCAGGAGTGAAACAAGTTTGTGCACTATCACCATTACTATTCAATATTGTATTAGAAATGCTAGCCTCGGCAATAAGAGTTGAGAAAGAGATTAAAGGAATAAGAGTAGGTAATAAGGAAATCAAACTGTCACTCTTTGCAGATGATATGATGGCATACTTAGAAAACCCCAGATATTCTAATAAAAAGTTATTACAAATAATTCACAACTTTACCAAAGTTTGTGGGTACAAAATAAATCCACATAAACCCTCAGCATTTTTATACATCACCAATAAATTGCAACAGCAAGAGATAACAAAGAGAAATTCCATTCCAAACAAATGTCATGAGCATACAATATTTGGGAATCCATCTACCAAAGAAAAGTCAGGAATTTTATGAACAAAATTACAAGGCACTTGCCACAAAAATAAAGTCAGATTTAAATAATTGGAAAGACATCCAGTGCTCGTGGATAGGCCGAGCTAATAGAATAAAGATGACAATACTCCCCAAACTAATCTATGTATTTAGTGCTAGACCAATCAAACTCCCAAGAAACTATTTTAGTGACCTAGGAAAAATAACAACAAAGTTCATATAGAAGGATAAAAGGTCGAGAATTTCAAGGGAATTAATGAAAAAAAAATAAATGAAGGTGGTATACCCGATCTATAACTATATTATAAAGCAACAGTCACCAAAACCATTTGGTATTGACTAAGAAACAGACTACTTGATCAGTGGAATAGGTTAGGTTCACTGGGCAAGATAGTGATTAAAAATCGCAATCTAGTGTTTGACAAACTCTAAGATCCCAACTTTTGGGATAAGAATTTATTTTTTGACAAAAAGTGCTGGGAAAACTGGAAATTAGTATGGCAGAAACTAGGCATGGACCCGTTTTTAACACCAACTACTAAGATAAGATCAAAATGGGTCCAAGATTTAGGCATTAAAAAATGAGATTATAAATAAATTAGAGGAACAAAGGATAGTTTACCTCTCAGACTTGTGGAGGTGGAAGGAATTTGTGTCCAAAGGAAAACTAGAGATCATTATTGATCACAAAATAGAAAATGCTGATTACATCAAATTAAAAAGGTTTTGCACAAACAAAATTAATGCAAACAAGATTAGAAGGGAAGTAACAAATTGGGAAAACATTTTTACAGTTAAAGGTTCTGATAAAGCCCTCATCTCCAAAATATACAGAGAATTGACTTTAATTTATAAGAAATCAAGCCATTCTCCAAGTGATAAATGGTCAAGGGATATGAACAGACAATTTCAAATGATGAAATTAAAACTATTTTTACTCATATGAAAGGGTATTCCAAATCACTATTATTCAAAGAAATGCAAATTAAAACAACTCTGAGATACCACTACAAACCTGTCAGATTGGCTAAGATGACAGGAACAAATAATGATGAATGTTGGAGGGGCTGTGGGAAAACTGGGACACTGATGCATTGTTGGTGGAGTTGTCAAAGAACCCAAACATTCTGGAGAGCAATCTGCAATTATGCCGAAAAAGTTATCAAAATGTGCATACCCTTTGACCCAGCAGTGCTACTACTGGGCTTATATCCCAAGGAAATACTAAAGAAGGGAAAGGGACATGTATGTGCCAAAATATTTCTGGCAGCCCTTTTTGTAGTGGCTAAAATCTGGAAAATGAATGGATGTCCATCAATTGGAGAATGGTTGGGTAAATTATGAATGTTATGGAATATTATTATTCTGTAAGAAATGACCAATGAGGAATACAGAGAAGCTTGGAGAGACTTACATCAACTGATGCTGAGTGAAACGAGCAGAACTACGAGATCATTATACACTTCAACAATGATACTGTATGAGGCTGTATTCTGATGGGAGTGGATATCTTCAACATAGAGAAGAGCTAATCCAATTCCAATTGATCAATGATGGACAGAATCAGCTACATCCAGAAAAGGTACACTGGGAAATTAGTGTAAACTGTGAGCATTTTTTTTTTTGTTTTTCTTCCCAGATTATTTTTACCTTGCCAATCGAATTATTCCTTTGCAACAACAACAAAATTCGGTTCTGCACATATATATTGTACCTAGGATATACTATAAGCTATTTAATATGTATGGGAATGCCTGCCATCTAGGGGAGAGGGTGGAGAGAAGGAGGGGAAAAACTCGGAACAGAAGTGAGGACAAGGGATAATGTTGTAAAAAAAAATTACACATGCATATGTATTGTCAAAAAATGTTATAATTATAAAATTAACTAAAAAAAAGAAATGCATCTTTTGTCTTATTTGTGAAGATGAAATTTTCTTTGCAGAAAGCAATTCCTCTTGGGTATTAACATAGTATAGAGGAGTCCCTTGAGAGTGTTCATGCTGGCATTTTTACACCTTTGTAATAGGATAAAAAAGCTAACATAAGTTACTTGATTATATAATTATTTTCCCCTTAGTAGGCAAAATTATTGTAATAACAGAATTATTAGGGATCTAGATTCATGTGAAGGAGTGTCTTTGTCCTGTCTTCTTTCTTAAAGGCAGTATAAATTTTATTAACAAATAGTAAAATAATAATCTAAAATTTCAATGTCCAGAAATAGTTGTTATTTTAGAAAAATATCACTGCATATAAATGTTACTATATGGTATCAAAGCATGCCTAATAATAAAATCTTAGTATTGATGATCAATGTTAATCTAAATTATTTTTATCCCACTTCACAAATCTTATCTGTAGTCTCTCCCAAATTTATTTGAAAACTTTTTGTGACTCAAAAGTAAAGTGGCCAAGTTTTTATTTGAATGGTTCTAATAGTTGGAGATATTTTCTTATTTAGTAATTTACCTTTCTACAATTTATAGTCTGAGGTAATGATTCTGACTTAAAGAGTGAAGTAGAACAAATCAAGCTCTTGCCCCACATTTTAAGCCCCTAATTAGTTGATAACTATTATCTTTCTTTCTTATATGATCTTTCTTATAAACCAGATACTCCCATTTGCTTAGCAGTTCAATCTGTGATATGAATCATAAATTACCTCTATGGTCTCTTATTTCCTCTGAATTGCACGTTTCCATTATCCTATTTAAACATAATGATATACCAATATAGGCTAGAGACCTGTTATGTCTCAGTAAGGGTGCTGTCATTCTTTTACCCTTTTGGAAGGCACATCATATTAAAATTATGGCACAATAACAGATACATGTAGATTGTCTCAGGAGACATTCTATGAAAACATTTTGCCCCAGTATGTACATCAATTTTCTCTATTCAAATTGTATACACCTCGATTGAATCCAATTCAAAGGGAAATTGCAAAATGTATTATTAATCAGCAAAGACTTCATGAAAGAGGAAGGAGGAAAATCTTCCAAGAAAGAAGATAGGCAACTATCACCATTACTATTCAATATAGTACTAGAAACGCTAGCATCGGCAATAAGAGCCGAGTAAGAGATTCAAGGAATTAGAGTAGGAAATGAGGAAATTAAACTATCACTTTTTGCAGATGACATGATGGTATACTTAGACAACCCCAAAGACTCTGCTAAAAAGCTACTAGAAATAATTCAAAATTTCAGCAAAGTGGCAGGATACAAAATAAATCCACATAAATCCTCAGCATTTTTATATATCACTAACAAAATGCAACAGCAAGAGATACAAAGAGAAATTCCATTCCCAACAAATGTTGAGAGTATAAAGTATTTGGGAATCCATCTACCAAAGAAAAGTCAGGAATTATATGAGAAAAATTACAAAACACTTGCCACAAAAATAAAATCAGATTTAAATAATTGGAAAGACATTCAGTGCTCTTGGATAGGCCGAGCGAATATAATAAAGATGACAATACTCCCCAAACTAATCTATTTATTTAGTGCTATACCAATCAGACTCCCAAGAAACTATTTCAATGACCTAGAAAAAATAACAACAAAATTCATATGGAAGAATAAAAGGTCGAGAATTGCAAGGGAACTAATGAAAAAAAAAACTCAGAGGAAGGTGGTCTAAGTGTACCTGATCTAAAGCTATATTATATAGCAGCAGTCACCAAAACCATTTGGTATTGGCTAAGAAATAGACTGGTAGATCAGTGGAATAGATTAGATACAAAGGACAAAAAAGGATACATATATAGCAACCTAATCTTTGACAAACCCAAAGATACCAACATTAGGGATAAAAATTCATTATTTGGAAAAGACTGTTGGGAAAACTCGAAATTAGTATGGCAGAAATTAGATATGGATCCACACTTAACACCATATACCAAGATAAGATCAAAATGGGTCCATGATTTAGGCATAAAGAGGGAGATCATAAATAGATTAGAGGAACAGAGGATAATCTACCTCTCAGACTTGTGGAGGAGGAAGGAATTTATGACCAGAGGAGAACTAGAGATCATTATTGATCACAAAATAGAAGATTTTGATTACATCAAACTAAAAAGTTTCTGTACAAATAATACTAATGCAAACAAGATTAGAAGGGAAGTAACAAATTGGGAAAATATTTTTAAAAACAAAGGTTCTGACAAAGGTCTCATTTCCAAAATATATAGAGAACTGACCCTAATTTATAAGAAACCGAACCATTCTCCAATTGATAAATGGTCAAAGGATATGAACAGACAATTCTCAGAGGAAGAAATTGAAACTATATCCACTCACATGAAAGAGTGTTCCAAATCACTACTGATCAGAGAAATGCAAATTAAGACCACTCTGAGATACCACTACACACCTGTCAGATTGGCTAAGATGACAGGAACAAATAATGATGAATGTTGGAGGGGATGTGGGGAAACTGGGACACTAATACATTGCTGGTGGAGTTGCGAAAGAATCCAGCCATTCTGGAGAGCAATCTGGAATTATGCCCCAAAAGTTATCAAACTGTGCATACCCTTTGATTCAGCATTGCTGCTATTGGGCTTATATCCCAAAGAAATACTGAGGAGGGGAAAGGGACCTGTATGTGCCAAAATGTTTGTGGCAGCTCTTTTTGTTGTAGCTAGAAACTGGAAGATGAATGGATGTCCATCAGTTGGAGAATGGTTGGGTAAATTGTGGTATATGAAGGTTATGGAATATTATTGCTCTGTAAGAAATGACCAGCAGGAGGAATACAGAGAGGCCTGGAGAGACTTAAACCAACTGATGCTGAGTGAAATGAGCAGAACCAGAAGATCGCTGTACACTTCAACAACAATACTGTATGAGGATGTATTCTGATGGAAGTGGAAATCTTCAAGATAAAGAAGATCCAACTCACTTCCAGTTGATCAATGATGGACAGAGGTAGCTACACCCAGAGAAGAAACACTGGGAAGTGAATGTAAATTGTTAGCACTAATATTTGTCTGCCCAGGTTGCATGTACGTTCGGATTCTAATGTTTATTGTGCAACAAGAAAATGATATTTACACACATGTATTGTACCTAGACTATATTGTAACACATGTAAAATGTATGGGATTGCCTGTCATCGGGGGGAGGGAATAGAGGGAGGGGGGGGATAATTTGGAAAAATGAATACAAGGGATAATATTATAAAAAAATATATATATATATATATATATATATATATATATATATATATATATATATATATATATATATATATATAATAAAAAATTTAAAAAAAATTGTTCATGTATATGTTTTGAAAATAAAAAGCTTTAATTTAAAAAAAAAAGAAGATAGGCAGAATAAAGTATGGATGCTTACAAGTAATGTAAACACTGTACTATGACAGAGAACCTATAATAGGAACATAAATTATTTTTTGTAAAAGAGATAGTGTGGGAAGTCACTGTTATTTCTTATTCAGTATAATACTATTTTGAAATATTTTAAGAAAGCATTTTGAAAAGTATTATTTAATATATATTATCTAATATAATCATGATAATTATAAGGATAATACCCTGAGTTATAATTTTATCATTACTTACAAGTTTAGCCATTTCTGTAGAGAAAATTGTATACTCCTGGCTGCAACACTATGTTTACCAGAGTTACCTCTCTGTAAAGAAAAAAAAAGAGTAAACTTGCAAAATGTAAGCATGAGGTTGTTTTCCTTTTTGAAGAAAATGTTATGAAAATATTTTATTATCTGAAGAACACTTAATTTCTAATTATTTGGAAATAATAATTTATCATCAGAAAACATTCTGGAGTGTTTTCATCAGTGGGCTGTATGCCCCTGGAAGTGTCCTGGAAAGAGCTGCACGACTTCTACATGTATCCAAATTTCAAAACATAAAAGTCAGTATTCCATCAGGACAATGTGAAAGTAAGATTATATTATGTAGATAGTGGGTTTTCTGTTAAAAAAAAAAGAAAGAAAGAATAATGGTATCTAGGAGGTGAAGAAATAGGGGATGGGTCTTGGGAGCTGGAATAGAGTCTATGATCAGATGCATAATAGAGAAGAAATTGCATGAAGTCCGAGTACTACTCATAGAACCTATAAGTAATACCTGAACATGAAAAAAATATTATAGAAGGAGTATTGGAAAGAGAGAGAAGCATTCAGTGGACAAAGAGAACAGAAATAGCTATGTATAATGTAGAGTGACCAACTGACTCTGATTCTCACTCTGACAGCTCCTACACTGGAGCAGGCTCTTGACCCTCCCCCATCAACTTCAGGGAGGAGGAGGAGTGGGAAGAGCAGTGATACCACCAGCACCTCCCCCCCAGAAACCCCCTCCCCATGACTCCATTGCAAAAGACATACTTAAAGCCAAAGAGGAAAGGCAGAATACAGCTGATTTAAGAACAGAAACTTATCCTCTGATAACAGCTTAACTCTTCAGGAAGATATACTCCTTTCAATCTAGAAATTATCAAAGATCTGAAAAAGGCTTGCACAAATCTTTATGGGTCTACATCATCTTTTGTTAAGATGTTATCAGATAATTTGGTTCATGAAATTTTAATCCCTAGTGATTGGAAGTCTATAGCAAGGACATGTTTAGAACCTGGACAAAACTTGTCTGTCTTTCTGAGTATAGTGAACTCTGTAGGATACAAGCCTAAGAAATAGGCAAACTGGAGTTAATATACCTGTGTAGATCCTTATGCAAATGCTTCAGCACAGATAAATTACTCCATAGCATCATATGAGTAAATTGCTTCTGCTGCTATCAAACCTGGGGCACCTTCCCAGGAAGGCAAGATAGGGAGGAAGCCTTCATGAAAATAGAGCAAGGTCCAAATAAACCCTTTGCTGAGTTCATTGGACATCTGCAGACAGCTGTCATACAAACTGTTGGTGAAAATGCAGCAACAGAAATTTTGATAAGACAACTTGCTAAAGAAAATGCTAATGAAGTTTGTAGAAGAATTATATTAGGACTAGGGACTGGAAAGGATATGTTTAGAACCTGGTCAAAACTTGTTGTGGCTTTCTGAATTTAGTGAGCTCTATGGGATACAAGCCCAACAAAATAGTCAAAGTGGAGTTAATACTTCAATCACCTGTGACCTACTAACAGGTGTAGGTTCTTATGCAGAAGCTTCAGTACAGATTAATTACTCCAAAGCAGCATTTGAGCAAATTGCTGCTGCTGCTATCAAAGCATGGACTTCTCTCCCCAATAAAAGTAACAAAGGCAAGGCCTTCACAAAAATTGTACAAGGATCAAATGAACCCTTTGCTGATTTTGTGGGACGTTTGCAGACAGCTGTCATATGAACTAATGGTGAAAATACAGTAACAGACACTTTGGTAAGTCAACTTGTTAAAGAAAATGCCAATGAAGTGTGTAGAAGGATTATACTAGGAATACACAAGGATGCTCCTTTAGAGGAGATCATAAGACACAGTGCTACAGTTGGCACAAACACCTTTTATAGCCAGGCTATGATGCAGACTTCCCAAGATCCCAACATGGGAAGACAGGGTCCCTTTTGGCAAGGGACTTCCAAAGAGATCGTCAATGCTTTCAATGTGGTAAAGTAGGACATCTGAAAACTCAATGTTGACATAAAGACAGAGAAGACAGGGTGAGAGAACAAGACCCCAAACCCCATGTCCAAAATGCAACAAAAGCTTCCACTGGGCATCAGAATGTAGATTGATTCAGGGAAATGAGATGAAGGGCCAGCTCCCAGTCCCAAGGCAAAAAACACTTGGGGCATGCTGGCAGCCGATGCTACACCAAGAGTGTCTTTAAAATTTCAGTACTTAGACATGACCAAGACCAAGAAGCTATCTGATGGGAGAAAGGGATTACAAATGGAGAGAATAGAGTTGTACACAGCTGGCACTACTGAGATATCCCCTGGAGAGGTGAAATCTGTTCCTCCCCAGCCTATGGATCTCTTGCCTCCAGGCACAGTAAGCTTGACTCCCGAGAGTACTTAGTATCCATCCATACATTGATGTGGGAAACTGGGGAATGTGTAGATAATATCCCAGTCACTAATACAGGTAGACAATGTATGATTTATCAACCAGGAGAAGTAGTAGCATCAGGTTTACTGATACAGACTCCTAATAGGCAATCTGGAGATAGATGCCCAGATTTTAACTCTAAACAGCTCATTATTTATAAATGGCATACCATTAGAAGGGTTGGTAGACACAGGCGCAGATTGCATAGTCATTAGAGGTCCCAATTAGCCAAAAATTAATATGTCTGGTGTTGGAGGAACAATAGCAGCTGAAGTTAGTGCTACCCTTTGAGATGGATATTTGAAGATGAAACAGGAATTTTTCTTCTTTTAAATTTGAAAAATCCCCCATCAATTTGTGAAGAAGAGACATCTTACAACAGTTAGAATTAAAATGAGTACTTTGGGGTTTTTAGGCAGGGTTGCTGTTGAAGGCCTGCCAACACTTTCACCTGTTCTTATTCAATGGAAAACTACTACACCAGTGTGCTTAGAACAGTGCTCCTTAGCTAGCAATAAAATGCAGGCCTTATTAGATACAGTACAGGAACAACTTGAACAAGAACACTTATAACCTTCTCTAAGTCCTTGGAACTCCCCTGTATTTGTTGCAAGAAATAAATCTGAAAAATGGAAGATGTTGACTGATTTAAGAAAAGTAAATGTACATTAGAAACTATGAGAATTCTTCAGCCGGGCCTTCCATCTCCTACTCAATTGCCTAGAGAATGTCCTCTTTGGGTTAGAGACATTAAGGATTGTTTCTATTCTATGCCTCTAGATAAGGAGGATATGAAAAGATTTGTCTTTTCAGTGCCCAGTGTAAACTAAGCTGAGCCTTATAAAAGATGGGAATGGACAGTTTTGCCACAGGGAATGAAAAAGCTTTACTATGTGTCAAATGTATGAGGCTGCTGCTCTTATTATTATATTACATGGATGTTATATTGTGATGTGCACCTGAGGAGCAAATGTTAGAAGCATGTCTGCAAAAGACTATAAAAGACCAAGGAACTACAAATTGCATATAGCTCCAGAAAAAAATTCAAAGACATGCTACTTTTCAATATTTAGAATATGAAGTATACCCTAAGGTATTTACTTTCCTTAAGAACAGAGAAGCTAAACACCTTAAATGACTTTCAGAAATTGATAGAGACATCCAATGGATGTGTCCAGTGTTAGGCTTGACTACCTATCATTTGCAACAATTGTATGACATTTTAAGGGGAGACAGTGCTTTAAGCCCATCACACCAGCTTACAAAAGAAGCTCAAGAGGCTTTGAGAGAAGTTGAACTGGCTTTATTCAATGCACAATTATACCAATGCATACATTAATATATGCTGTGAAACCATCTCAGACTGGAAAATTTTACTGGCCACAGCTCCAAATTTTACACATATGTCTCCATTAACAATAACCTAGTTATTACATAATTGCCAGTGGATTTTTGAAGAAAAAATTTCTAAGGTTTGCCTTTTCAGTGCCCACTGTTAACTTAGCTAAGCTTTATAAAAGATATGAATGGACAGTTTTGCAACAGGGAATGAAAAATTGCCCTACTATGTGTCAAATGTATGTTGCTGCTGCTCTTACTGTCAAGCATTTCCAAAAGTAATGTTATTACATTACACGGATTGAGATAAGCACCTGAGGAGCAAATGTTAGAAGCATACCTACAAAAGACCATAAAAACACTAAGGAAGTACAAATTATATATATATATATAGCTCCAGAAAAAGTTTGAAGATACATACACACTCCTTTTCAATATTTAGGATATGAAGTATATCCTAAAGTGCTTACAGTACAAAAATTTTCCTTAAGAACAGAGAAGCTAAACACCTTAAATTACTTTCAGAAACTGATAGGTGATATCCAATGGATACATCCAGTGTTAGGCTTAATTACCTATCAATTACTATCAACACTTATATGACATTTTAAGAGAAGGTAGTGCTTTAAACCCACCATGCCACCATAAAAAAGAAGCTCAAGAGGCTTTGAGAGAACTTGAACTGGCCATCTAAATGTGGCTGAGCCACTCAAAAAACCTTGGAAATATCAGTTTTTGCTACAAAAGAAGCACCCACAGCAGTCCATCAAGGAGATAGTGATAGAGTAGGTGAACTTCCCGGCACAACCAGAACAAAGCCTTACTCCTGACCCAGTACTTGTAGCCAGAATTTTATTAAAGGCCATTAAGTGAGCAGTATAATTATCTGGGATAAGACCTGACAAGATATACACCTTTTATACTTACTGCAACAATTAATGTATGCTGTGAAACCATCCCAGAGTGCCAAATTTTATTGGCCACAGCTCCACATTTTACACACGGGTCTCCATTAAAGATAACCAGACTATTACATAACTGGAGATGGATTCTTGAAGAAAAGGTTTCTAAAATTCCTCTTAAAGGATCAACTATCTTTACAGATGCATCCAAACATAATATTTGTGCTGTATATTCTCGTGACAAGTATAAAGAGAATAGTCAGAACTCCTTTTCAGTCCACTCAGCAGAATGAATTTTATATATGCAATCATTCTAGCTCTTTCTTATTATGCAGGAGATATTAATATAATATCTGATTCAGTCTATTCAGTAGGTATAAAATGTGTAGCCTCTAATATATATCAGATCTAATATATATCAGGAACTTCAAGAGCAAGTGAGAAAGCATCCAGATAAGATTTATATCTTTCATGTCCACTCTCATAGTGGAATTCCAGGTCCTATTTTTGATGGTAATTGAAAGGCAGATTATGATGGTCAATACTCCTTTATTTCAAGAAACCCCAAAATTTAATTCTACACATAATCAGGCTGCTCAAGCATTACATTTGCAATTTGAGATAACGAAAGAAGCTAAGAGCATAGTAAAAGCCTGTACAGCTTGCCTTCCTTTCCAGGCTCCTACACCCCCTCCAGGGAAGAACCCTTGTGATTTGAGGCCAAATGAAATTTGGCAAATGGATGTGACCCATTATAAATCTTTTGGTCATCTGTCATTTATCCATGTTGTGGTAGATACCTTTTCATTTTCCATTTTATGGGAGAGTTCAACCCCACTCACATTCACAGTTATGATTACCAGCTCTGTATTTTCTTCCATTCTATTTTCTCCATTGCATATACTTTCATTTTCTCTTTCCACAATCTTTAGTAGTGTTTTTGACACACCTTACCCATTACCTTATCTTCTATCACCATTCTTCCTCTTCTTAGTAGTATTTTTTAACCCACCCTGACCAGACCTTATTTTTTATTACTTCCCTTCTCTTTTTTCCCTCAGTTTTTCAGCCCTACCTTTTTCTGTCCTCTTTCTCCTCCTACTTCTTTGTAGGGTTAGGTAGATTTCTATTCCCAATTGAATGATTAAGTTATTATCTCTTAGAGCCAAAATTTCTGAGATCAAGCTTCAGACACTTTTCACATCCCTTCTTTTTTCGCTCTAATGTAATAGGTATTTTGTACTCTTCATGCGATCTCATTTATCCCATTTTACCTCCCCTTTCCTCTTCTTTCAGTACAGAACATTGTTCACCCCTTAATGTCTTTATCTTTGATATCATCATATCAAGAGTCCATCCACAATCATACCCTCCATCCATGTGATTCCCCCTTTTTCTTCCCCAGTAACAAATAGTTGCCAAGAGTTACAGACATCATTTTTCCATCTAGAGATTTAAACAGTTTAACCTTGAAATAACATATATTTCCCCTGTTTACCTTTTTGATTTTCTTGAGTTCTGTGTTTAAGGTTAAATTTTCTGTTTAGTTCTATTTAGTTCAATAGAAATGACTGAAAATCTCTTAATCCATTGAAAATCCATCCTCTCCCTTGAAAGATGATGCTCAGTCTCTCTGGATAGTTAATTCTTCATTGTAACCCCAGATACTTTGCCTTCTCTGGTATGGTTTTCCAGGCTTTTTGATCCTTTAGTGTAGAAACTGCTGGATCCTGATTAATCCTGATTGTTGCTCTATGATATCTGGATTATTTTTTGCCTGGCAGTTTGAAGTACTTTTCTTGAAATTATAGTATTGGAGTTTTGTAAGTTAAGTGGGGTATTCCTTGTGGGGTCTCTTTTTGAAGCTGTTGATTGAATGATTCTTTCAATGAGCATTTTCCCCTCTGTTTCTTCAATATTAAGGCTGCTTTCCTTGAGGATTTCTTGAAGAATAATATCCAATGTCTTTTTTTTTTTTTATTGTCATGGCCTTCAAGTAGACTAATAAATTTTAAAGGTCTCTTTTAGGTCTATTTTCCAGGCTGGCTTTTTTTTAAATGATGCATTTCACATTTTCTTTAATTTGTCTTTAATTTTTTTGACTGATTCTTCAATAGCTTCCATTTGCCACATACTAGTTTTTAATGTATGATTTTCTTCAGTTAGCTTTTGTATCTCTTTTTCCATTTTGTTAGTTATACTTTATAAGGTGGTGTTTTCTCCAGTAGGTATTTGCATTTAATTATATTTTTAAGGAATTTCCTTCCTTTTCTAAGCTGTTGACTCTCTCATGCCTTCCTCTCATTTCTTTTCTCATTTTGTGGTCTATCTCTCTTATTTCCTTTGTACAGTCTTTCATGAGTACTTCCGAGAAGCCTCTTTGGGTTTAAGACCAATTCATATCAGTCTTTGAGATTTCTTCATCCTCACCCAAGTTGTTGCTTTGGTCTTGTCTATCACCATAGTAGCTTTCAATGGTCAAGGTTCTTTTCTGTTTCTTGCTCACTTTTTCCTTTTTTTTTTTTTTTTACTTTTATAATCAAGTTCTGCTCCTATGGTAAGGGATGCTGTCCCAAGCTTTCTGGACAGTGCTGAGGCTTGGCTTTGAGCACTGGTGAGTGTGTAAGGTGTAGCTCTTTTCAGAAAACACCCTGAATTTGCCTTCTGGTCTGGGACTGGAGGTTGCCTCACTGATATGCTCCTCTACTGAGCCAAGACCAAAGCTCTTATTTGCAAATTGGCTGTGATTAAGATCATCTCATCTGTTTTCTCAGAGTCTGTCTGAGCTGAGCTGAACCCTTTTTCATCCCATTAAGGTTGGCTTTTTATAAGTTTTTCCAATTTATCTCTAACTGGAACGTGGTTTCATTCCATCAGACTCTGGTCAGAGGCTTGGTTTCATGGGGTTTTTAAGGGAAATTGGGAAAGCTGGAACTGTTACTTGCTTCACTATGCCACCTCTGTGTAAGTACAAATTGAATATGAAAGGATAGTATCTTTTTAAAAAAATTATGAAGTTAAGGATTTTGAGAGGAATGTCCTGGGAGGAAGGAAAAGGGAGAAGTGGAATGGTGAAAATTATCTGTCATAAAAAAAGAGACAAGAGAAATCTTTTATATTGGAGGGGGAGAGGGAGAAAAAGAGGAGTGAGTAAGTGAACCTTACTGTCATCATAATTGGCTAAAAGGGTTAAAAACATACATACTCATGGGGTATAGAAATCTATCTTACCTTGCAGGAAAATAGGAGAAGAATGGGAAATGCGGGGAAGGTTGTACAAAAGAGGGCATATCAGGAGAAGCAGTGGTCAATATGAAAATACTTTTGAGGAGGGACAGGGTGAAAGGAAAGAATAAATTGGAGAAGAAGAGTTAGCAATAATAATTGTAAAAAGAATTTCCAAGCAAGTTTCTCTGATTAGCCCTCATTTCTCAAATATAGAGGGAACTGAGTCAAATTTATAAAAAGTAGGATCCATGCCCCTATAGGTAAATGATCAAAATATATGATCTGCACACAAATGCCATACATTTATGCATATCCTTTGACCTAACAATACCACTTATAGGAATGAATATCAAAAGAGATTTTAAAAAATGGGAAATGGGATATAAGTACACAATATATTCATAGCATCTCTCTTCTCAGGGAAAAAAAAAAGAAAACTGGGGGGATGCCTATCAATTAGGGAATGGCTTAAGAAACTGTGGTATATGTTATTGATGTGATATTGTTTTTTCTTTTTTTTTTTTTTTTTTTTTTTAAATTTTTTATTTTATTTTATAATTATAACATTTTTTGACAGTACATATATATGCATGGGTAATTTTTTACAACATTATCCCTTGCACTTACTTCTATTCAGATTTTTTCCCTTCCTCCCCCAACCCCCTCCCCCTGATGGCAAGCAGTCTTATATATGTTAAATATATTACAGTATAATTTAGATACAATATATGTGTGTAGAACCGAATTTTTTGTTGCACAGGAAGAATTGGATTCAGAAGGTAAAAATAACAGTTTACATTCATTTCCCAGTCCTTTTCTGGATGTAGCTGGTTCTGTCCATCATTAATCAATTGGAATTGGATTAGCTCTTCTCTATGTTGAAGAAATCCACTTCCATCAGCATACATCCTCGTACAGTATCATTGTTGAAGTGTATAATGATCTTCTGGTTCTGCTCGTTTCACTCAGCATCAGTTGATGTAAGTCTCTCCAAGCCTCTCTGTATTTCTCCTGTTGGTCATTTCTTATAGAACAATAATATTCCATAACATTCATATACCATAGTTTACCCAACCATTCTCCAATTGATGGACATCCATTCATCTTCCAGCTTCTAGCCACTATGAAAAGGGCTGCCACAAACATTTTGGCACATACAGGACCCTTTCCCTTCTCTAGTAGTTCCTTGGGGTATAAGCCCAGTAGTAGTATGGCTGGGTCAAAGGGTATGCACATTTTGATAACTTTTTGGGCATAATTCCAGATTGCTCTCCAGAATGGTTGGATTCTTTCACAACTCCACCAACAATGCATCAGTGTCCCAGTTTTCCCACAGCCCCTCCAACATTCATCGTTATTTGTTCCTGTCATTTTAGCCAATCTGACAGGTGTGTAATGATACCTCAGAGTTGTCTTAATTTGCATTTCTCTGATCAATAGTGATTTGGAACACTCTTTCATATGAGTGGAAATAGTTTTAATTTCATCATCTGAAAATTGTCTGTTCATATCCTTTGACCATTTATCAATTGGAGAATGGCTTGATTTCTTATAAATTAAAGTCAATTCTCTGTATATTTTGGAGATGAGGCCTTTATCAGAACCTTTAACTGTAAAAATTTTTTGATATTGTTTTTTCTATGGGAAAAGATGAACAGTATGCTCTCAGAGGAAAAAAAATCAGGAAAGTCCTTCATGAACTGAAGCAAAATGAAATGTACTGCATACAAAGTAACAGCAATGTTCTGTAATGACCAATTGTCCATTACTTTGCTCTTCTAGTAGTAAAATCATCCCCAGCTACACTGAAGGACTTATGATGAAAAATCCTATCCAGTCCCAGAGAAGAAACTGATTGTTTCTTAATACAAATTGAATCATTCTCTGTTTCTCTCTCTCTATCTCTCTTTTCTTTACTTTTTCTTGAGGACTTTTATCTATGATTTCTTAATTATGGGTGGGGATAAGGGAAAAAATCTAGAACTCAAAAATTTTAAAAACAAATGTAAAAAAAAGTATACTCAATATTATTGGGGAACTATTAAGTAAATAAAATAAAAATTATAAATATATATTATTTTTAACAAATTTGTTCATTTCTAATTTTTAAATCTGAAAAAAACAAACTCTCTCTCTATACACACACACACACACACACACACACACACACACACACACACACCACGAGTCTCCCTGTAAATGTAATGTGTGCACACTCACAACCACAGATCAACTGATCAAAACTGATAGATAGGTTAGATAGATGGATGGATAGATAGATAGATAGATAGATAGATAGATAGATAGATAGATAGATAGATAGAAAGAACAATAAAACAGCAGGAGAACAGAGTTCTCATTCTTTTTTTTTTTTCTTTCTTTTTTTTTTTGTCCGCCTTTTATAGACTCTGTGTAATCATTTATTCAAGCTTGGGAAATGAGTTTTAAATGTTTTCAAAATTTTGTAGTAGTCATACAGCTTTCTCTTCACACATACTAATGACAGAGAAAAAAGTCATAGGAGTTAATGGGACCATAGTACAAAGAAGCAGGTAAAGAATATGTTTCTAGATTTTCAGTAGATATTTTTATACATGCTGAACTCCAATATGAACCTTAGAAAACTGCAATTTCCTTATTCAGGCACTTAAACATTAGAAGAGAGAACATTTTTTCCTAACATTAACTCCTAACATTTTATTCTGCTACTTGGATCATTTGAAATCTAAATGACCTGGGCCTGTAACAATAAATTCATCTCACATTAATAAGATTTTTTTTCAAAACAACTAATCCATTACCATGGGAGGAATATGATGACATGATGATGAAAGTAAGAAGCAGAAAGTTTAGATGATTACAGGAAATAGTTCATGTACTTTTAACTACCAGGCATTACAAATATATGTCAAGAACAGCTGAGTTATGCAAACCTTTCCTTATAGAAGAAATGAAAACACAATGCACAAGAAAGTATTGCATTTTTAATATATCTTACTAGTGCCTAAAAATGTCCTTTTCCAATAAATAAATTAGCACTATTAGTCAGTTCACAACTGATCCTCCCTTTTCCTTATTTTATTACTTTATAAAGTAGTATATTCCTAGCTATATACATAAATTTGTTGTGACAAGCATTTAAAGAGGAAAAAATGAAATTCTATTCATCAATAACTACTATTATATTTTAACCATACAGACAGCAACAACTACACCCAGAGAAGGAACACTGGGAAGTGAATGTAAATTGTTAGCACTACTGTCTATCTATCCAGGTTACTTACGCCTTCGGAAACTAATACTTAATGTGCAACAAGAAAATTGGATTTACACACATATATGGTATCTAGGTTATATTGTAACACATGTAAAATGTATGGGATTGCCTGTCATCTAGGGGAGGGAGTAGAGGGAGAGAGGGGATAATTTGGAAAAATGATTACAAAGGATAATGTTATAAAAAAAATTACTCATGCATATAAACTGTCAAAAATATTTATAAATAATAATTTAAAAATAAAATAAATATTTTAACCATACATAAAAATTATAAACAGTATTTTAAAATCCCTAATCCAACTTAGATAATAATTATCTCAATAACTGCCTTACAGATTTTGGAGGGAATGTGGGAAAACTGGAACACTAATACATTATTGGTGGAATCGTGAACAGATCCAATCATTCTGTAGAGCAATTTGGAACTACGTTGAAAGGGTTATCAAGATGGCATGACGGTATACTTAGAGAACCCCAAAGACTCTGCTAAAAAGCTATTAGAAATAATTCAGAATTTTAGCAAAGTTGCAGGATACAAATAAATCCACATAACTCCTCAGCATTTTTATACATTACCAACACAATCCAACAGCAAGAGATACAAAGAGAAATTCCATTCAAAATAACTGTCAATAGTATAAAATATTTGGGAATATATCTACCAAAGGAAAGTCAGGAATTATATGAGCAAAATTACAAAACACTTGCCACAAAAATAAAGTCAGATTTAAATAATTGGAAAGACATTCAGTGCTTTTGGATAGGCCTAGCGAATATAATTAAGATGACAATACTCCCTAAACTAATCTATTTATTTAGTGCTATACCAATCAAACTCCCAAGAAACTATTTTAATGACCTAGAAAAAATAACAACAGAATCCATATGGAACAACAAAAGGTTGAGAATTTCAAGGGAAGTAATGAAAAAAAAATTAAGTGAAGGTGGTCTAGCTGTACCTGATCTAGAACTGTATTATAAAGCAACAGTCACCAAAACCATTTGATATTGGCTAAGAAATAGACTAGTTGATCAGTGGCATAGGTTAGGTTCACAGGGCAAGATAGCGAATAAAAATAGCTATCTAGTGTTTGATAAACGCAAAGATCTCAAATTTTGGGATAAGAATTCATTATTTGACAAAAACTGCTGGGAAAACTGGAAATTAGTATGGCAGAAACTAGGCATGGACCCGTTTTTAACACCAACTACTAAGATAAGATCAAAATGGGTCCAAGATTTAGGCATAAAGAACGAAATCATAAATAAATTGGAGGAACATGGGATGGTTTACCTCTCAGACTTGTGGAGGAGGAAGGAGTTTGTGTCCAAGGGAGAACTAGAGACTATTATTGATCACAAAATAGAAAAATTTGATTACACCAAATTAAAAAGTTTCTGCACAAACAAAACTAATGCAAACAAGATTAGAAGGGCAGTAACAAATTGGGAAAACATTTTTACAGTTAAAGGTTCTGATAAAGGCCTCATCTCCAAAATATACAGAGAATTGACTTTAATTTATAAGAAATCAAGCCATTCTCCAAGTGATAAATGGTCAAAGGATATGAACAATTTTCAGATGATGAAATTAAAACTATTTCCACTCATATGAAAGTGTTCCAAATCACTATTGATCAGAGAAATGCAAATTAAGATAACTCTGAGATATCATTACACACCTGTCAGATTGGCTAAGATGACAGAAACAAATAACAATGAATGTTGGAGGGGCTGTGGGAAAACTGGGACGCTGATGCATTGTTGGTGGAGTTGTGAAAGAATCCAACCATTCTGGAGAGCAATCTGGAATTATGCCCCAAAAGTTATCAAAATGTGCATACCCTTTCACCCAGCAGTGCCACTACTGGGCTTATATCCCAAGGAAATACTAAAGAAGGGAAAGAGACCTGTATGTGCCAAAATGTTTGTGGCAGCCCTTTTTATAGTGGCTAGAAACTGGAAAATGAATGGATGTCCATCAATTGGAGAATGGTTGGGTAAATTATGGTATATGAATGTTATAGAATATTATTGTTCTGTAAGAAATGACCATCTGGAGTTATACAGAGAGGCTTGGAGAGACGTATATCAACTGATGCTGAGTGAAACGAGTAGAACTAGGGGATCATTATACATTTCAACAATGATACTGTATGAGGATGTATTCCGATGGAAGTGGATATCTTCAACATAGAGAAGAGCTAATCCAGTTCCAATTGATCAATGATAGACAGAATCAGCTACACCCAGAAAAGGAACACTGGGAAATGAGTGTAAATTCTGAGCATTGTTTTGTTTTTGTTCTGTTTTGTTTTTTGTTTGTTTGTTTTGTTTTGTTTTGTTTTGTTTTGTTTTGTTTTGTTTTGTTTTGTTTTTCTTCCCAGATTATTTTTACCTTGCCAAACCAATTATTCCTTTGCAACAACAACAACAACAAAATTTGGTTCTTCACGTATATATTATACCTAGGATATACTATAAGATATTTAACATGTATGGGAATGCCTGCCATCTAGGGGAGGGGGTGGAGGGAAGGAGGGGAAAAACTTGGAACAGAAGGGAGTACAAGGGATAATGTTGTAAAAAAATTTACTATGCATATGTACTGTCAAAGAAAATGTTATAGTTATAGAAATTAATAAAAAAGTTATATATATATAAAAGAAAGGGTTATGAAGCTGTGCATAATGTTGATACAGAAATATTTCTACTGCGCTTATATTACAAAGAGATCTTGAAGGAGGGAAAGAGACCCACATGTGCAAAAAAGTTTGTGGCAGCCTCTTTTGTTAGTGGCAAGAAACTGCAAACTGAATGGATTCCCATCAGTTGGAGAATGGCTGAATAAGTTACGGTACATGAATGTTATGAAATATTGTTCTATAAGAAACAATCAGAAGGATAATTTCAGAGAGTCCTGGAGAGATTTATATGAACTGATGCTAAATAAGCAGAGCAAAGAGATCATTGTACACAGGAACAACAAAATTATACAATGATCAGTTCTGACGGATGTGGCTCCTCTCAATAATGAGATGATTCAGGTCAGCTCTTGTAATGAAGAGAGCCATCTATACTTAGAGAGAAGACTGTGAACTTAATGTGGATCACACAATAGTATTTTCACTCTTTTTGTTGTTGTTTGCTTGTATTTCATTTTCTTTTTACTTTTTTTCCCTTTTTGATCTGATTTTTCTGTGCAGCAAGATAATTGTATAAATATGTATCCCTATATTAGATTTACATACATATTTTAACAGATTTAATATATATTAGATTACTTGCCATTTAGGAGAGGAAATGGGGGAAGGGGGAGAAATTGGAACACAAGGTTTTGCAAGAATCAATGATGAAAAATTATCATTGTTTATGTTTTGAAAATAAATAGCTTCAATATATATATATATATACATATATATACATTAAAAGTTATCATTTAACTATTAATGACTATAATGTAGGTCTGTTCTTTCAACCAATTCTCAAACCTCTGTAGTACACTGACAAATTTGAGCTAAACAATTATTTTTATGAAGATAGAATTATCAAAGACTTTGTCAAAACTTAGGCAAATTTTGTCAATAATATTCCCTTTATCTACTAGTTTTTTTTTAACACTGCTAATAAAAAGAAAATGACATTAAAAATAATAATAATCTCATTGGTCATGGGATTTCAGTGAAATTTATCAAGGAAGAATAAGTTATTCTATAAGACAGAAAGGTAGTACAATTGAAGAATGTGGCTAATTAGTGACTGACATTGTTAATACACAGTCATTAATAACATTTCCTGTGCAAGTAATATTACTAGATGACAGGAAAAGACAAGAATGAATGTTGGAGGGAATGTGGGAACACTGGGACATTAATATAATGTTGGTGGAGTTGTGAACAGATCCAGCCATTCTGGAGAGCAATTTGGAACTATGTTCAATAAGTTATCAAACTGTGCATACCTTTTGACCCAGCAGTGTTTCTATTGGGCCTATATCCCAAAGAGATTTTATAGGAAAGGGAACTACATGTGCAAAAATTTTTGTGGCAGCCCTTTTTGTAGTGACAATAAACTGGGAATTGGGTGGATGCCCATCAGTTGGAGAATGGTTGACTATGTTATGGTATATGAATGCTATGGAATATTATTGTTCTAAAAGAAATGATCAAGAGAGAGAATGATTTTAGAAAGGCCTGGAGAGATTTACATGAACTGATGCTAAATGAAATGAGCAGAACTAGGAGATCATTGTACATGACAACATCAATGTTATACGATAATCAATTATGATGACTCTTTCCAAAAACTAGATGACTGATGCCAGTTCCAATGATCTTCTAATGAAGAGAGCCATCTACACCCAGAGAGAGGACTGTAGGAACTGAATGTGGATTACAACATACCATTTTCACTCTTTTTGTTGTGGTTCACTTGCATTTTGTTTTCCTGCACATTTACTTTATTTTTTTTTATCTGATTTCTCTTGTGCACCAAGACAATTGTATAAATGTATTTATACATATTGGATTTAACATGTTTAAAATATACTGAATTGCTTGTCATCTAGGGGAAGGGATGGGGGGGGAAAGAGGAGAAAATCTGAAACAGAAGGCTATGCAAGGGTCAACACTGTCAAATGATCTGTACATATATTTTGAAAATAAAAATATTTTTTAAAAAAGGAACATTATACACAGCAACAAAAGATTATGTGATAACCAACTGTGATGAATGTGACTCTTTTCCACAATGAGGTGATTCAGGCCATTTCCAATAGACTTGTGAGGAAGAGAGGCATTTACATCCAGAAAGACTCTGTGGACTGAATGTGGATCACAGCATAGTACTTTCATTATGTTTTTTTTCATTTTCTTTTATTCTTTCAGGGTTTTCCCTTTTTGATTTGATTTTTCTTGTGGAGCATGATAAATATGGACATATATATATGAAGTGTATATGTTCAACATATATTGAATTGCTTGTTGTCTAGGGAAGGAAGGTTGAAAAATCTGAAACACAAGGTTTTGCAAGGGTGAATGTTGACAAATATCTTTGCAAACATTTTGAAAATAAAGTTATTAATGTAAAGGATTCAAAAATAATGTCAAAGTCCCCACATTAAGTGCAATGGCTAGCTTCTTTCCCCTTGGCTGAAACTACAAAGATATTCAAGCTCCACAATTTTTTTTTCCTTTACCTACCACCCTTTCCCATGGTTCAGTTCTGAGTAAAGCCTAACTTTCAAATAGCAGGATCAAGCAATAAAATTTGTTAGCTATTAAAACACCTATCAATTCCCACTCACTTTTGCTTTACTACAATTTTCACAAAAAAGAGAAAATAAAAATGTTACCCCATACATTGGATTTTAGGACAAATTGCTTCTTCCCATGTAGAAAGCAATGATTAGCATAAGTGAATTATAGTGTATGTTTAAAAAAATAACTTTTAAGAATAACTAATAGGACTTTTAGGAATAACAAATACGATTTGTCAGAAGTTAATCTGCAAGGAGATCAAGAGGAAGTCTTGACAAATAATTCAGTTAGACAATTTATCTAATTAGCAGTTTCATATTTTTCATTAGCAAGCTGCAGTCAACCATTGTTTTGTTTATGAGTGTGACACAGAGAGAGAGAGAGAGAGAGAGAGAGAGAGAGAGAGAGAGAGAGAGAGAGAGAGAGAGAGAGAGAGAGAGAGAGAGGAGGGGAGGGGGGAAGAGGGAGGCAAGAAGGAAGGGAAAGGGGTGAATTCTTCCTTTTGATCCAGCCAGTTGCTTTTGGCATTATTGACTACTTCACTAAACCCTACAACCTACAGCTTTAGTGGCCTTCTAGGACCTCATGAACTTTTAAGACTTACAAGGTCACCTTTGGCTAATCCAAATATCTGTAACTAAGCCATGAGGTTTTAAATAATGATTTGCTTCAATAGATGAAATATTATCAAATTTAATTTACTTATTCTTTATATACACTGATCCTCTTCCTAATAAGTATATTTCAAATTCAAGTATTTCTAAAAGTATACAATTCATCAACTCTCCACAAATTATACAAATATAATATGTATATAATAATGGATATATGTATATATAATACTGTGTATAATATTATTTGCTCCATAAGACACATAAAAGCTAAATATATTCAAGCTATTAGATCAAGAAGCCCAAGTATTAGGCCTTTAGAACTTGTATTTGAATCTTAGGTGGTAGATAATGAAATGTATTACATAACATCTCATGCCATTTAGAGAGAGTATTGAAGTTTTACAGGATATCATTAGGCATGGCAGATATAATATAGAACATCTATCCCTTGCGGAGGTATTGACAAGTCATGTCACAAAAATACCCAACAACATACAGACTGAGACCAAAAACCGTACAGAATCAGCTTACATTTTGGTTATTTGGACAAAAGGAGGAAAAGAGGGAAAAAGAAGGTGAGGGGAAAGGAAAGAAGGGATAGGAGAAGGAAATGCAGGAGCAATCAAAAGAGGGAGGAGAAGTTAGAAGAAAAGAAAAAAGAAGAGGGGGGTAAACGGGAGGAATGGAGAAGAAACAGAAGGGAGGAGGAAAAGAGGGAAAAAGGGGGACAGAAAAGATAAGGAGGAAGGTCAAGATGAGGAGGGTAAACTAGCAGCAGTTGTAGCAGTGGGTCATCAGGATGCATATACATTTCTGTATTCTAAAGTTCAATGGTCCTGGAACTGAAATAAGAAATCATATGAGCTTGTGATGAATGAATGAGAAGCAGGAGAGGAGAAAAAACAAACCAAACCAAACAAACCAAACCAAACCAAACCAAACCAAACCAAACCAAACCAAACAAAGAAACAAACCAAACCAAACAAACCAACCAAAACAAACCAAACCAAACTACACCAAAACAAACCAAACTAGACCAAACCAACCAAACCAACCAAAACAAACCAAACCAAACCAAACCAAACAAACCAAACCAAACCAAACCAAACCAAACCAAACAAACAAAACCAAACCAAACCAAACAAACCAACCAAAACAAACCAAACCAAACTACACCAAACCAAACCAAACCAAACCAAACCAACCAAAACAAACCAAACCAAACCAAACCAAACCAAACAAACCAAACCAAACCAAACCAAACCAAACCAAACCAAAACAAACCAAAACAAAACAAACCAAACCAAACAAACAAACTAAACCAAACCAAACTAAACCAAAACCAAACAAACAAACCAAACCAAACCAAACAAACAAACCAAAACAAACAAACCAAACCAAAACAAACAAACCAAAACAAAACAAACAAACCAAAACAAAACAAAACAAACTAAACCAAACCAAACCAAACCAAACAAACAAATCAAACCAAAACAAAACAAAAAACAAAAACTTGGTGGGAGGCTGGTGAAGAACAAAGGCAGATGGGTAATAGCCTGTACTGTTTCAGTTGGCAGAATTTTCTTTACGGATTGGGGATTAAATCCAAAATAAATCAAAATGTTTCTAGTTTCTACTTTACATTAGAATATCTTCAGTTTACAAAAGAAGAAATGGAGTCTCGGAGAGGAAATACTTTTCCCACATCACAAAGGTAAGCAACAGAGCGGGTCCCGAGATGTGAACAAAAGTCCTGGAGCTCACCCAATCTCGTGATCTGGAGCTTTGGACCGCTGGCACTGAAAGTCAAACGGAGCCAGCACTTGCGCACTCATCAGTGTATGACTCCAGCATTCGCGGGAGCCAGGGACCCAACAAAAGCACGTGCAGTTCAGTTCCCCTCATGCTGTTGCCAGGGTTACAATCGGGCGGAATCGGTTATAACTGCTGGGGCCTCACAGATCTCTAAACCTCCGTCTGCGGGTTATAGACATTTTCCGCTTCAATTCCCCTTCCGAGTAGGCTGAAGGCCCAGGAGAGGACTGCCCCCGGGACGTCTCATGTCTGGTCTTGAAGCCGGCCTCCAGGATGAAGATTTTCAACTTGGACAAGAAAGGGCAGTTTACTTCTCCGGCCCTGCGGAGTTACTTAGAAGCCTCGGAGACCGACTCCAGGGCAGGATACCTGATCCAGGAAAAGAATCTCGGGAAGTTCCACAAAGCTGACTCGATGGGGACATGGCGAAAGAGCAGCAGCTGCTGCTGCTCGGAAAGCACAACGTGAATGATCTATAAAAAATGATGACGTAGGAAGAAAGTTTGGGGGAGGGGGCGGAGAAGGGAAGGTCCTCACAGGAGGAAGCTAAGGCACCCCCGTCTTTAAATCCTTGACCCCCAGGCCTGAGCTAACCCTTGGAAAATCATTCCCCTCAGCATCAGGATCAGGGTCAGACTTTGCCTCCTGGACATTAGATAGCAAGTCCTGAAAGCTGGCATCACTTCTCCCTCCTGCCTATTCATTTTTAATGAACGGGAAACTCCTTTCTACTTTTAGCTGGGGCCCAACTGACTGCTCAAATCAGTGGCAAGATGGGAGCAAACACTATTCTGTTTTGCTGAAAAACAGAACAGTCTAAAACGACTGTTTGAAGAGAATTTAATTGGCAAAGTCAGTGGAATGCTTTGTGTTTCCTTAAGTTCATTTTCACAAAAGAGGAAATTGAGGTAAACTGGCTTAAGTGACCTGCCCAGCCTCACACAACTGTAAGTATCTGTTTTTGTTTGGCTTTGTTTTGTTTTGGCTTTTTTGGCTGGCATTTGGAGTTAAGTGACTTGCCTAGGGTAACACAACAAGGAAGTGTTAAGGGTCTGAAGCCAAATTTGAACTTAAATCCTCCTAATTCCAGGGCAGGTGCTTTATCTTCTTCGCCTTCCAATTGCCCCTGAGACCAAGATTTTTAGTTGAGAAAGTTCAAAATGAATCATGGAAGGTTTGAGGAGGGATGAAATGGTTTTGAAGAGCTTCTGTGGTAAGTGGCAAAGTAAATGAGGGAGATATAAAAGAATAGTCTTGTATCAATGAGAGTCCAAATTTGTAGTGGTCCTAGTAAGCACAGTTGCATGCTTTTCTCTACCTTTATTTAGCAGCATGTGTATGTGGGCAAAGGCAACAAAGGGCATTGAATCACTATTCAAGGCTGTATAAAATGAGGAAGTTGAGGAAATGTAAAGTGAGGGGTTTTCAGGGAGTAAAAAGTAATGTTGAAAAACAAGTATAAACCAGATGCTTATAAGCTGAAGTGGTGTAATGGTGGAGAAACTGAGATAGAGATGAGAGAGTATTTAATAATTTATTTAGAAGGGAGAGATTTACTGGGGCCAAAGGAATCCATGATTTGGTCCCAGGGCTGAGTGCGACTATTGTCTCCAAGAATACAGCAAGTAATGTGAGTTCTCACTGACATATAGTGAGGTGGCTCAGACTCAGGGGGTAGACTGAGGCAGGACAGAGTTAGGCAGCTGGGAGCTGGAATGAGACTCTGACAGAGTGGGATGAGCCACCGGAGATGGGGATGACATAATGGGGGGAGGCACCCTGGAGATGGGGAGAGGCATCTTGATAAGATTGTATCTGATATTCGGATAGCTTGGGATGGGGAGAGGCATTCTGATATTCTAAAATATAAGATCTTTTATCCTTATCAAATATTCTGATTAAGAGGGAGGGGTGGTTTTAGGGGATTGAGCAGAACAACTATAAACTGAGGCAAAACAATTAGGAAAACTGAGTCAGGACAACAAAAGAGAACTGTGGCATAACATTCCACACTCTCTCTCTTCTGACTAGTCAAATCTTTGAATTACCTTCCTCTAGAAGGTCTTAGCACCATAACTTTGACCAAGCCTATGTAAAGCAAACAAACCAAAATAAAACTAGAAAAATGCAAGGACTTAATTACCTGAACAAGTCTCTCCCTGATAACCCCAGATCTATTAGCATAAAAATAGCATTCCTCATAACAGCCTCCCTGTTGCAGAAATAGCAGATCACCTGCAGTTGAGGAGCATGCCAGCCAGAGAATACACTTTGAGATAGACAGTTCACTGTGAGTTAAGTCTGTGATCATTTGTGCACTTAACTCAGCCTCTGCTTATATTTGGAATAACAGTGCTCAAGACAGTCCTGCTGCCCATCCTAAGAGGGGCACCCCAAGTCTGTGAGCGACCCCAAAAGGGGGAAAAGTGGGACTTGGAGTAGCTCTACTAGTCCCCTCTTGATAGAACAGGAGCTGCTACTAGGATCCAGATGTCTGAGTAAATTATGCAGTTAGACCAAGGAAGGCAACCCCAAACTATTAGCTTAGGCCTGAGGCCAAAATGTTAATTAAGGAACTGGGGTAACAGGAGTGGAGAAACAGATCAGAGAGATGGCCAGTCCCAAAACAGGTGTCTGATTTCTGGTTGTTTCTGAAAAATAATCCCCAAAACTGGGTCTACCAGGACAATTCCAGCAGAATAAGGGATTTCAAAGTTAAAATAAAACCAGCAAATCATAGTCCAGTAATTTTTAGCAAGGAGTAAAAATGAAAAGGACTGTTTAAATAATTTCTCAATCTGAACTAATGAGATAGGGGGCAGGGCAGAAGTACCTAAGAAAAATACATGTTTCCCCAATTTGCTAACCAGTTTCTGCCTCCCTTTTTTTCTCAAGGAAAGGAATTATCAAATAACCATTCCATATATAAATCCCAAGAGTGAATCAAAATTCCTATACATAACAAACTAGTACAGTAAGTTTTCTAAAAACCCCTTAAACATATAGCAATAGTTATACAGTTTTAACAAATCCATCCCCAACTTTAAACACACAGTAACAGATGACCCAATTAGGGTGCCTAAATTCCCCCATATCAGTCCATCAGGGGTAAAGGATGAAGCTTCTTTCAAAACTGCTTCAGGAAAATGATGTTATTCAGTGTTACTGATCAATCCAGCTGTGCTCATGTTTATGCTATATATGACAGAAGCTTAATTACTCTCGTGGAGAAAACAGGATGTGATTCTTCAGCCATGTCTTGTGTTCTTAAAACTGCCTCTTGAACTGTGTTTCAAGAGGAAATAAAAATACCCTATTGTTAGTTGATAAGGTTAAAATAACATTAAAGTTAAATACACTTAGTAATGTTTAAAAAAATGCTCCCATCAAGTGCATTTCTAAAGAATTGTCATTTGTGCAAGGGTCATCCTTACTGCCAGACTGGAAAATCATCCTTCCCAACAGATGCATTTTCCCTTTTTCTGCTCTTGGTTACTCCTCACATTCATTCTTTTCTCATTCCCACTCCCACCCTAAGAAATATGGTAATTTACTTGACTCTATGCTCCTCCCAAAGTCCCAGCCGGTTCCCTCCCTTTTGGCTCCAGGAGAATTCACAGAGGGGAGTGTTTTCACTCTGAACACGATTCTCTGGGCTCAGGGCCTGCTGCTGGAGTGGGGAGGGGGCTGGAGCTCAGGATTGTGCTTGGCTCCCTCTGTTTCCTACCTTTCCAGCTGCTGAAAGTTAGCCCTTGACCCCCTTTCCCTTTCTTCCCCAGTACCTGGGATGTTCCAGGCTGGGGAAATACGTCTGAGGTCTCTCAATGTCCCCTGCCATTATGCTTCTCCAAGAATTCACTTTACAGAGGAAAACTGGTGCCTCCATAACCTGGGAGATAATCTCCAAGTTGCCTACTTTGGAGTTATGTGGGGGTCTCTTTGCTGGGAGGGACTCTGCTTCCTGTTGCCGTCTCACTGTCCTACCTCCCCCAGCCAGAGTCTAGTGAAGAAAGGTCTCTGTCATCCACTCTTTGTTCGGAACCATAGTTTCAAAATTGACTTGTGAGTCCACAAGTGGAAAAAGAGCAGGGATGATTCTTTTATAAAGCAGAGACTCCACTCCCAGCTTTCTTGTCAATGTCTGTAATGAATGCGGTATCTGGATCTGGTGCAGAAGGGAAAGTTCATACTCAGTGGAATCGGTACTGAGTCCTGCAGTTTATTCCCAGATCTTTTGTGCAACCTTGTTGTCATTATACCTTCTTTGGTATACAACATCTCCAAGAAATACTGTGGATCTTATAGATTCATGAAACTTTTCTTCCCTCTGGAGAATGTGACAGCTGATTTTTATCATGTTGTAGGATGCAAAAGTGGCTATTACTATAGTTGGTACAGATTAGGTCCAAATTAAAAAGGTCTCCAAGAGAGGTGGCCTAAGGTGTATGTTGAGCGGTATGGTTGGCCAGTGCTTCGTGAAGCTTGCCATGTTGTTTCACTGACAGTACCCATTTGCTGTACAGGTGAAGTTTCCTTGAATAAGAATTAGCGATTCAAATGATAGACCTATAGAGCTGGCGTGGGTATGTGTGGACACTTTGAGTGCTAAAAAAAATGTCTTGCATAGATATCATGGAAAGAAACCATCTGGTTTTTAAAAAAGAGATGCCCTGGAGCCTCACTTTAACCAGAACTCATTTGGCAGAAAAATGGGTATAGACCCAAGGGTTTCTTGCATTCCTTATCCAAGGCAGATTTGTGAGTGGAGTTATCAGAAGCACTGTGTTATATACCATGGTCTCACCTCAACTATGGTCCCACAATAGGGACCCAAAGATAGTAATACAGGGAGGCTGTAGTATTATGAATGGTTTTCAGTTATCTAATCAGATATTCATTAGCTAATCAAAATAAGATTCATATGCAAGCAAAAAAATTATTCATGCATACACATTTGTTCATGAGGTTGGGGCTCTTTTTTGGTGGAATAATTTGAGGAAAATGTGACACCATGTACAATGAATGATTATCTCATACAGCATATTAATTAAAAAAGGTTTAAGTGTATATAGGAATTCCTAATTTTGTGCAATAAACTATTTTTGGTAAAGGAAAAAAAAAACCTGCTTCAGGATGGGCCCTGGCAGGAGATTGTCAGTCCATGCAGAGGATACATGTAGTATGGCTTGGAATGCTGGCAATCAAAGCTGATCTCGGTTCCAGAAACAAATCAATACCTGTAATTTGACCGAAATCTGGAACAAAAAACACAAATCTAACAAATAAAGGCTAGAAAAGACTGATACAAAATGTGAAGAGACCAGTATGATTTGGTCAGCAGCTTAATAGGTTTTCTTCACAGGACAGGCAAATGGCTGTCAACTATACACCTCATAAATAAATAGCAGTTAGGTCTCACTGTGCTCACTGTCCTCTCATTATTTAGAAACCTTTAAAAAAACCTGAATATCCACAGATATAAATATTCAATAATGGATAAGATGACCAGGTTAAATGTAAATACTCATTTGCCAAGTATTTAGGATATAATGAATTCATATAACCAGGTGGAAAACAGCAAGGTATGACATATAGCCAGGTTGGAAATAGCAAGGTATGACATAATTGAATTGAATTAACAGTTTCTTATTGACCATTACTCTGATTTTAGAAATTAGTTACAGGAAGAGAATGCAGGGATATAACTATAACCAAAAGCAGTTAAAACTTAACTCTCAGCAAAACAGGATAAAATAGCTTTAATTTATTAAAGTTAATTGTCCCACTAACTGTTACAGGGTGGAGCTTTAAAACTCCCAAATAACATTAACTATAAGCCCAAGGAATTTTACTTCCAATAACAAATCCCATTAACTAAAGTTTCAGAGAAATCCTAAACAGGGATTTACCATAACCTTATATTTATAACAGTAAGAATTTGTCTCAATAAGTTCACTTTTTTCATTTCTAAGGTGTTTCCACAAGTGAACATTATACATACAGATCAGTTTGCTTTTAAAAATACCCAATACATAGATAAATATCCCAAATTGCATATTGTCCATAACCGAAACTTTTTCAAAAGGACAAAAAAAATGTTTTCAGAGGCTCTTTAAATGACCTCAGGATGACCCCATACAATCAATTAAAACTTAGAATATGCTATACAGTTCTAATACCACATAAAAGAATCCAAGAGATTCTTAAAACTATTAAACTTTTACAAGTACCATAACCTCATATTGATAACAGTAATAAATTTGTTTCAGTAAGTTCACAAGTTATCTTTCATATTTAACAGAAACATTTTCAACAGGACAGGGAAAATCTATTATTTTCAAAAGCCCTTTAAAGGATGGGAATAACATCAGGATACAATTAATTAAACTTATTCAGAATACCCAATTCCACATAAAAGAATCTGAAAGATTCTTTAAAATATCTTTTACATTTTTAGAAATAGGCCTACCAAACTATAGATAAAAGTGGGCCTATCTCTTGAAATCATTTGCCAAAGCCAAGCCTCTGCAGAAAGCTGATAGAACACATTTAATGGAGAAGAAAGGGGGGATCCCACATGGTTGCCCTTTCCCCCACCCACCTTTAAAAAGGCAGGGGAGAGGGAAGGCAAAGTAAACTTCACCTCAGACTAACTAGAGTACCCATAACTGAAGTAGCAGAGATAAGTGGGGGTAAGTTTAATCTTTTCTTTTTCTTTTAATCTTTTTTATCTTATTTTATCATTATCAGTTTTTTTTGACAGTACATATGCATGTCATTTTTTTCACAATATTATCCCTTGCACTCACTTCTGTTCCGATTTTTTCCTTCCTTCCCTCCACCCCTTCCCCTAGATGGCAGGCAGTTTTATATATGTTAGATATGTTATAGTATATCCTAGACACAATACATATGTGCAGAACCGAATTTCTTGTTGCACAGGAAAAATTGGATTCAGAAGGTAAAAATAACCTGGGAAGAAAAACAAAAATGTAAACAATTTACACTCATTTCCCAGTGTCTCTTCTCTGGGTGTAGTTGATTCTGTTCCTCATTGATCAATTGGAACTGAATTAGATCTCTTTGTCAAGAATCTCTACTTCCATCAGAATACATCCTCATACAGTATTGTTGTTGAAGTGTATAATGATCTCCTGGTTCTGCTCATTTCACTCAGCATCAGTTCATGTAAGTCTCTCCCATGCTCTCTGTATTCATTATGTTGGTCATTTCTTACAGAACAGTAATATTCCATAACATTCATATACCACAATTTATTCAGCCATTCTCCAATTGATAGACATCTACTTAGTTTCCAGTTTCTGGCCAATACAAAGAGGGCTGCCACAAACATTCTTACACATGCATGTCCTTTTCCCTTCTTTAAAATCTCTTTGGGATATAAGCCCAGTAGTAATATTACTGTATCAAAGAGTATGCACCGTTTAATAACTTTTTCAGCATAATTCCAAATTGCTCTCCAGAATGGCTGGATGTATTCACAATTCCACCAATAATGTATCAATGTCCCAGTTTTCCCACATCCCCTCCAACATTCTAGCCAATCTGACAGGTGTGTAGTGGTATCTTAGAGTTGTCTTAATTTGCATTTCTCGGATTAACAATGACTTGGACCATCTTTTCATGTAGCTAGAAATAGTTTCAATTTCTTCACCTGAGAATTGTCTGTTCATATCTTTTGATTTCTTATAAATTAGAGTCAATTCTTTCTATATTTTGGAAATGAGGTCTTTATCAGAACCTTTGATGATAAAAATGTTTTCCCAGTTTATTCCTTCCCTTCTAATCTTGACTGCATTAGTTTTGTTCCTCCAAAAACTTTTCAATTTGATATAATCAACCTTTTCTATTTTGTGATCTTTGATCATAAATTCCTTCCTTTTCCACATGTCTGAGAAGTAAACCATCCCATGATCCTCTAATGTATTTATAGTCTCATTCTTTATGCCTAGGTCATGAACCCATTTCAACCTTATCTTGGTGTATGGTGGTAAGTGTGTGCTATTTTCTGCCATACTAATTTCCAATTTTCCCAGCAATTTTTGTCAAATAGTGATTTCTTATCCCAAAAGCTGGGGTCTTTGTGTTTGGCAAATGCTACATTATTAAAGTTGTTGGCTGTTTCATCCTTTGAACCTAACCTATTCAACTGATCAACTATTCTTTGCCAATACCAAATATTTTTAGTAACCATTGCTTTATAATATAATTTTAGATTTGGTACAAGTAGATAGGCCAACTTCATTTATTTTTTTTTTTTCATTAATTCCTTTGAAATTTTTGACCTTTTGTTTTTCCATATAAACTTTCTTGTTATATTTTCTATTTCATGAAACAGTTTTTTTTTCCAGTCTGATTGGTAATAGTGCTAAATAAATAGATTAGGTAATATTATCATCTTTCTTGTATTTGCTCGCCCTATCCAAGGGCATTTAATATTTTTTTCCAATTCTTAGATCTGACGTTATTTGTCTGGGAAGTGTTTTGTAGTTTTGCTCATATAGTTTCTGATTTTCCCTTAGCAGATAGATTCCTAAATATTTTATACTATCAGTAGTTTCTTTAAATGGAATTTCTCTTTGTAACCCTAACTGTTGAATTTTGTTAGTGATATATAAGAATGCTAATGATTTATGTGGGTTTATTTTGTATCCTGCAACTTTGCGAAAGGTGTGGATTATTTCTAATAGCCTTTTAGTAGAATCTCTGGGGTTCTCTAAGTGTACCATCATTCGTCAGCAAAGACTGATAATTTTGGTTTCCTCATTACCTACTCTTATTCCTTTAATCTCTTTCCCAGCTGTTATTGCCAAAGCTGGCATTTCTAATACAATATTGAATAGTAATGGTGATAGTGGACAACCTTGTTTCACTCCTGATCTTATTGGGATGGTTCCAGTTTATCCCCATTACATTTGATGCTTATTGATCATTTTCAATAGATGCTACTGATTAATTTAAGGGAAAAAAAACATTTATTCCTATACTCTTAAGTGTTTTTATTGGGAATGGATGTTGGATTTTATCAAATGCTTTTTCTGCATCTATTGAGATGATCATATGGTTTTTGTTAATTTGGTCATTGATGTAGCCAATTATACTAATAGTTTTTCTAATATTGAACTATATTCCTGGTATAATTCCTACTTGATCATGATGTATTATATTGGGGATGATTTTCTGTAGTCTTTTTGCTAATATTTTATTTAAGATTTTACCATCAATATTCATTAGGGGGATTGGTCTATAATTTTCTTTCTGTTTTCAACCTACCTGGTTTAAGTATCAGAACCATGTCTGTGTCATAAAAGGAATTTAGTAGGACTCCTTCAATCCCTATTTTTTCAAATAGTTTATATAACATTGGAGTTAATTTTTCTTTAAATAGTTAGTAGAATTCTTATATAACTCCATCTGGTCTTGGGGATTTTTTCTTAGGGAGTTGATTAATAGCTTGTTCTATTTCTTTTTATGAAGTAGGACTATTTAAGCAATTTACTTCCTCCCCAATGTGCTCAAAAAGTTATGAATCCAGTAATCTTTGATCCAGTAATGTTACTACTGGGCTTATATCCCAAAGAGCTTTTAAAGAAAGGAAAGAGACTTGTATGTGCAAGAATGTTTGTAACAGTCTGTCAAGTCCAGGCTACCTCCTCTGAAAGGCTCAGAATCAGTCCTAGTAAGGATAAGCAAAAGTCTTTGTCCCATGTTGTGGGCAACAAAATGTAAAGTTCTGATGTCTGTAGATTATAATCCTTCTCTGGGAGGAGGTTTCTTTTTTTTATAATCTTTTCCTCTGTGAGCAGGTTTCTTGCGAGGCTTCTGGAGCCTTCCCCTCCAAAAGTGTGGGATTGCTGGACTTGTGAATGCACGGGACATCTTTTCTTTGACTCAATCCAGACTGTTGTTCAGACTCAATGTTGCCTCTTTTTAATCCTCCCAGAGAATGGGCTTGTGGGAACTGCAGGGACTTGTGGCAACTACTTCAACCAATGAACTTGCTTCTTTAAAGCATTCCTTTCAAAAGTGAAAACTCCCTTAAAGGTTTGAACTAAAGGTGTGAATTCTGAGCTAGAGAATTGTTAAGAACCAACTTAGCACTTAGTAAGAACCTAACATCTCCCCCTTTCTTTTGATTTGGAACATAGGGTGGTCATGAACTTGAAACATAAATTCATCAATATGGGAGGTTTTACACATAATTACATAAATTACATAAACACATAGTAACATAACACATGCTAGAAGTGATGTAACAAATAGCGTGATCAAATAATCATAAATTGAGAATTTATACATTTCCATAAGTCCATTGTCCATTAGTTCATGTGCCAGAAATCCAAAAATTCCTGCAAGTTTTTAAAGTTCTTTAACAGTCTTCTTATCAGCCATGCTCTTTCAGTGTCAGATGTTTCTTAGCTTTTCTCCTTTGTTTTGAGGTCTTTCTCTTTTTCTATCTCTCTCTGATAGACAAGACGAATAAGACTCATGGGCACCCATCTGATTCCTTCTCCATCGGAAGAAATACAGGCAAACCCTCTCCCCCAAGCAGTGCTCAAAAGTGAATTGTGTGTCAACTCCTGTTTCCAAATTGTGTCTGACTTGGATCTTACATAATTCATGAAACTCTGCAAGCCACAATAAGTTTTGTCCAGGTTCTAGACATGTTCTTGCTATGGATTCCCAATCATTCTGGGTTAGGACTTCATAAGACAAACCATCTAATAACATTTGAATATAAGCTGATGTAGACCCATAACGGGTACAACCTTTTTTCAAATCTTTAATTTTATTCAAATCTAAAGGCCAGAAACTGGAAACTGAGTGAATGCCCATCCTTTGGAGAATGGCTGAATAAATTGTGGTATATAAATATTATAGAATAGTATTGTTTTATAAGAAATAACTAACAGGATGATTTCAGAACAGCCTGGAGAGACTTACATGAACTGAGGCTTAGTGAAATGAGCAGGAACAAGAGACCATTATATACTTCAAGAACAATACTATATGATAATCAATTCTGATGGATGCAGTCATCTTAAACAATGAGATGAACCAAATCAGTTCCAATAACACAGTAATGGAATTGAACCAGCTACACCCGGTGAAAGAGCTTCTGGAGATGACTATGAACAACTAAATAGAATTCCCAATCCTTTATTTTTGTTTGCCTTTACAAGCTAATTATACACTATTTCAAAGTCCGATTCTTTTTATACAGCAAAATAACTGTTTGGATATGTATACATATATTGTATTTAATTTATACTTTAACATATTGGTCAACCTGCCGTCTTGGGTAGGGAGTGGGGAAAAGGAGGGGAAACATTGGAACAAAAAGTTTGGCAATTGTCAATGCTGTAAAATTACTCATGCATATATCTGGCAAATAAAAAGGTAATTTAGAGAGGAGGAGGAACATTTTTTTTATGTTTTTATGTTTGTTTTTTATGTTCCTCTTCCCTCTAAAATTCCCTCAGATATGATAGGTTTCTTTGCCTCTTTGTGGGATGTAGTACACTATCCACTTTACATTTCTACTTCCCTTTTTTATGTTATATCAGTAAAATCTAATTATACATGTGGTCTTTTTGTATATCCACCACAGAAGAACAGTTTTCATGAGTTCCTTTTATGTTTTTATGCTTCTCTTGTGTCCGATGTTTGGAGATCAAATTTTTTTGCTTAGGTCTGTTTTTTTTTTTTTTTTTTTCTTAGAAACAAATGGAATTCATCTGTTTCATTAAATTCCATGTTCTTTTCCATGGGAGAAAAATCTCAGCTTAGCTGGGTAGTTTATTATTCTTGGCTACATTCCAAGTTCTTTTGCCTTTTGGAATATCAGGCAGCCAGATCTTGAGTGACACTTATTGTAGCACCTCGGTATTTGAATTGTTTTTTTTTCCTGGCTGCTTATAATATTTTTCCTTAGTTTGATAGTTCTGAAATGTGGCCACAATATTCCTTGGAGTTTTTATTTTAGGGTCTTTTTCAGAAGTGTTCAATGAAGAACCCCACTGTTCGGATTAGCGACTGCCCTGGGTCTAGAGGCTGAGCAGTGAAAGTGTCACTGCCCCAAACCAAAGCCTGCTTTGGGGCTGTGGGTATTAGCAGTTGCCTAGCAAATAGTCCTGCACCAGCAATGGAAGTAGCTCTGCCCAAGGAAGCACAGTCATGATGCAGAAGTTCTATTGCCTCAGGCTGAGCCCCCCCACGGTGCAGATTAGAGAGTGCCCCGGACTACGCCCCTCTTCCGTGCAGATTTGTGACTGCCCCATGCTGCAGAATGAAGCTGCAAAGCTGTGCTGTGGTGTGTGCTAAGTCACTTCCAGATTTTGGTGGGTATAGGCAGGTCTTGTTAGGTTCTGGTGTTTTTAGAGTATCTTCTATCTTGGGCTTTAATTTCTCTTTTGCTTTACTGCTTTGCAATCAAGGTAGAGCAGGCAGCCTGTAGCAGAGTTGTCTCTATAACTTTTCTAGCCACAGAAGCTACCTCCGTCCCTGGTCCACTTTGGACAGTAGCCTCTCCTATCTCCCTGTTTGTGATGATCTGTTCTAGCCACTCAGGACAAATCTGTTCTGGCGATCTTCCAGA
Organism: Sminthopsis crassicaudata; assembly: GCF_048593235.1. NCBI lineage: Eukaryota > Metazoa > Chordata > Mammalia > Dasyuromorphia > Dasyuridae > Sminthopsis > Sminthopsis crassicaudata. The sequence goes on from NC_133621.1 coordinate 266,958,401, forward strand.
TTACCTTTGGATGGTAAATTGTTGTACTTCTAATCTTCATAAATTTTACCAGTCAAGCACTATTTTTGAGGCTGGATTTAATAATTGATCATGAAGGCATGAGAGGAAGAGCTTAGAAAGTTGCATGTGCCTTCTCTGCCATCTTGGCTCCGCCCTCCCCTACCCCCCAATGAAGTCTTGGAAACAGAAAATATACTAGTTTGCAGCTCATCAACTTTTTTCTTCTTGTGATTTTATGTATATATACAAGATACATTATTGTGTGACCACATGCCTAAGGAAATGAGATAGGAATATGTCATACTAAACAAATCAGTCTCTGGATCTTCTGATTTACCAAATGGTCCTTCTTAATGCATGTACTATATTTCCAAACATTACATCTGTGAGGACTATGTTGAAAAAGGTGAAACAAATGTGTTCTTTCTCAATCTACCTACATGAAATTCCAAGATTAATTATGCTATGTCAGTTCCTTCCGTTTATGATATCTGCTGGAGAGATCATGCTTTGTCATTGTGAAGCACTCTGCTAATAAAATGGTTATTATAAACAAATCACTGGCAGATATGTAATATTTTAAGAAGGTTCCTTCTGGAACTTCCGGTCAAGGTGTTGGAGAGGACACACATGTATTTAATCTCTGTCTTTGCTCTCAGAATTTATTTCATGACAACCCTTGGAATTAGTGCTTGATTGGAAAAAAAAAGCCACAAATAATTACCAAGAGAAAACATCCTTGAAATTCACCAAAAAAGATCTGTTTTTGCTTGGGGGTGGGGAAGGCTAGATAGGCACAGACTGAGGGCAGGCAGCAAAAGTGTGGCAGGCAGCTCACACTGAACAGACTGGAGGGGGGAGGGATGTGATCGCTGCCTTTTCTGTGGCAAGACCTTTACCACACTGTGGATATTTGGTCTTGGCAGCAAGCCAGGATCAGCAGAGAAGCTATAAACACAGGAGGTAAAGAGTATAATCCAGAAAAGCTAGGGTCTCTGGGGACCTGGCCACCCTCCCCACTCCCCACCCCCAGATTGTTTCAGCAGATTCTTAGAGCCTCAGAGTCTCAGAGACCAGATGCAGCACAGCCATTGCCCTGTTGGTTTAAAAAACCTGTATTCTCCTCAATTGCAATCCATTTCTGCTATCTGATTGCATTGTGGCTGACTGATCAGGTAATCCCTTTCTTCCATGTGATTACTTTTCTGTTGGTTGATCACATCAGAGTCCTGATCTTCTAAAGACTGAGGTATCACCTCAGCTGCCATCATGCCCCACCTGTCTTTTGATTGAGGTCCTTCTCTCATTTATTTCCCTGGGTCAATCCACATTCTGAGGCCCAGTGGGAGTTCTTGTGGCATTTTTGACATGGAGTTTTAGGTCTTCTCTCAGCCAGTTTTCTCACTCTGTCTCTATAGCTACATTGAGCTCTTAGATGTCCAACTTTTCCCCATTGAAAACATCGATGGGTTTGTCTAGAAGTCCTTTGTCAAGAGGGACCCTGTCTTTCCATGTTCATCATTGTCTGAGTATAATAAGCATTGGTGCTCACTGTAGTACAGCATCTTATGATCTCCTCTAAAGGAGGATCTTTGTGTAGTCCACATGTAATTCTCTTGTAAACCTCATTGGCATTTTCCATAGGCAAATGTCTAGTCATTATTTTCATAGTTGCATCCTCTCCAATAGTTCTTGTGACAGCAGTTTGCAGATGTCCCACAAAATCCGCAAAAGTTTCATTGGGACTTTGCTCTATTTTTTTGAAGGCTTCCCTTCTATTTTTTTTTGTCTGGGGAGGGAACCCTAAGCTTTTGTTTCAGCCATGGCGATCTGCTCATAAACTGGTAATTAATATGTTTTGAATTTCTCCATACTGGCCTTCACCAGCTAGATGGTCAAAAGTGAATTGTGTATTAACTCCTGTTTCCCTATTATGTCTGACTTGAATCCTGCATAATTCATGATACTCCAAAAGCCACAACAAGTTTTGTCCAGGTTCTAAACATGTCCTTGCTATGGGTTTCCAATCATTTGGGGTTAGGATTTCATAAGCCAAACTATCTAGTAACATCTTAACATAAGATGATGTAGCCCCATAAAGAGTGCAACCTTTTTTCAAATCCTTAATTTTATCCAAATCAAAGGAGTATATCTTCTCCTTTTTTGACCTGAAGAGTCAAGCTCTTCAATCACAGGGTATGCATCTATAAAATCACTTACATTTTGTACTTTTCTCTTAGCCTTAACCAATGCTTTTTCTAATCTTGCCATAGGCTGCTTCACAGGCCATTCTGTTTGTATCACTGCCTCTTCCCCTCCTCCTCCTTCCTCCACCCATGAAGGGTTAATTGAGGTAGGAGGAGATGGGAAATGCTCCTGTTGCTCAGAATTGTACTTAACTCCATTGTTACCTGATTCATCCTTTTCACCTAGTTTAGTTGGGCCCTCCCCCTCCTGCTTTTTTTTTCTTCCTTTTCTTTAGTTTAACACTTTTAAAAGCCACTTAGATTAAACTGTACATACAAAAAGTGTATCTTTGGAAATTAAATTTAGTTTGGAATTGTAGTGTTCACCTAGTTCCTCTCGTACTAATTCCCACTCGTCAAGATCCCATTCTTTTCCCATAGAAAAACAAGGACATATGACCTGCACAGTTTTTAAAAGTTCAGTGATCTCCAACATTATAATCCAAAATTATAAAATTATAATTATTATAATATATATAAATAATTGAAATTGGCTTTTCATAACCTTGACAATGCTCTCTAAACATTTTCCTTGAACAGAAACAGAAGTCTGTTTTATAAAAATTTGCCCCATTTCACTGAAATTCTACTTTAGCTCCTTTACACAGTTTCCTTGTTACTCACTCTTATTTCTGGGCCAGAGAGATTTTTCCACCGAAATCTGACTTGAAGGCTTTTCCACTGGAATCAGGATCATGTCTGTCCCACATTCGGGCACCAAAGTGTAATGTTCCCTTTTCTCTAAATTGTAGATCGTTTTCTTGGGGCAGATTTCTTGGGGAGCTTCTGGAGGCAGCCTTGGCTTCAGTTCAGTTCAATAATCCCAAAATGCAGGCAGGAGTTAAAGTCCTTTACTGTCTCTTTCCAAATCTTATCTCCAGATCCTTCATTTTCTCCTTCAAGCCTTGTCTCCTTCACTTGGGGCTTAGCTAGCTTTCTATAGGCCTTCCTCTCTCTTTGGTTCCCGATGAGCTCTTGTCAGAATGTCACCAGCCAGCACGAATGTCTAAGTGGGAATGAAATCTTGACTCCTTTTCCCTGAATCCTGGCTCATTATATCCTCCCAGAGAATGGGATTGTAGGTACTCCCTGGGCTTGTGAGAGCTCCTTAAAAGTATGCTCTCTTTAAAGTGTGAAAGGTGTGAACTCTGAACTAGAGAATTGTTAAATGCCATGCTAAAAGAGATAATTATATCCATTCCAGTGACTTAGCACCTTGTAAGAATCCTAACACACAAGGAGTTAGTGTGTGAGAAGGCTGGTGAGAAGAATCACATGATACAAAGAAGATTAATATTGGGAACATTTCTTCCTATTTTTGTCCAAAACATGATGGAGAATCAAATAAATGAAGGAGCCAAATACCAGATGAGAGTGATTTCTAATGTGACAAATTCACATGAGACATTTACCCCATCCCCAAAGGATGTCATTAAAGTGAAAGAGCACATGGGTTAAATTAAATATGATTAAACAGGGTGCTTTCAGGGACATGGATTTTTAAAGTCTGAGAGAATAGGGAAGGAAAGGCTCCTACAGGAAATTGACATCTTTTTGTATAAGATTATGCTTGTTAATAGGAACTGGATGGACTTGTTTCAGCATTTACATTATTCCTGATAATGGAGACAGGATGAGCTCTTTTATGATAGTATAAGAAAAGAAGAGCAGGAGAAGGATCTGAATTAAAGGAGAAGAAAATGACTTGTGAAGATAAATTGGAAACCTAAATTCTGATGAATTTTGAAAAAAAGGTCAAAAGTTTGAACGTTAATAGGAAAGAAATTCAGGAACCCTTAAAAAACTGATGTTACATGATTGAGCTGAAGGAGAAAGACTATCCATCAAAAAGAGGAAAATAACATGAGTCCAAGGAGAAAGATTTGAAGAGAAGCAGTAGGACATGGTTCAAGTTTCCCCATTGTCACATAATTGATTTGTGACCTCCAAGAAGTCAACAAATTCTTGAATGTCTGTCAAGCAACTCTGTGACATGTACTACTTGCCTATCTTGCATTATTTCCTCTCTGGAAGTTCTCTGTAACAGACAATCACAATTTATATACTTCATCCTACTTTAATTATGGCTCCCACCTTCCCTTTTCACCCCATGTGAATGTATAAATCTGGAGCTGAAACTCCTGAAAGTAGATGACCACAGCAACTGTACAAAATGCTGATAAGAAAAATTAAAAAAAAGATAAAAGTTTAATTAAAAAAAAACTTTTCAAGATGCAAAAATAAGTGCTTATTACCAATGATAGATAAGATTTATTACTTTTATATTCTGTATTTTATGTGATTTACTAAAACCATGGAAAAGGATATGGTGCCATGAGATAATATATAGAAAGTGTTGTAAAAAGTTTAAAGTGCTAAATGTTAAGCATTGTTGTTATTTTTAACTTTGTCATTTTACAGTAATTTTACATTTTACATTAAGTTTATTATTCTACAATATTTTTGTATCTTATAGAAAAAAGTACAGATGAGTGCAGATGCTCTGGAGGAACTCAATCATCTGACACAGGTACTTAGGATTATGATGTGGCTTCCTCAAACTATAAGAATATTATATTATGTTGATTTAATGTAAGAATATTTTTTTAAAAAATTTTTTCTAACACAATGCCAGCATTAAACAGAACCCAAAGATGTGTTTATATCAAAGAATTTATCACTTAAGTTCTATTCCATTGACCCATAGTAGAAGAGAAGTGATTTTGGGTTCTTGGAGGCCTTGATAATTGAGTCTAATCTCCGGCAAATTTCACCAAGCTTATGTTTGATTCAGGCTGATGATTTTCAGTCATAGAATTTCTCAAGGATGATATACTATTTGTTTCAATGCATTAAAAAGTACCTATTATAGACCCTAAAAAAAGAACACCAAGGAATATTGTGGCTAAGCTGCAGAATTACCACACAAAGGAGAAAATCCTGCAAGACAAAAACAATTTAAATACCAAGGTGCCACAATAAGGGTCACTCAAGATCTGGCTGCCTCCACATTAAAAGATAGAAGGGCCTGGAACCTGATATTCCGTAAGGCAAAAGATCAAGGACTGCAACCAAGAATGAACTACCCAGCTAAGTTTAGCATCTTTTTCCATGGAAGAAGATGGTCATTCAGTGAAATAGAGGAATTCTATATGTTTCTAAGAAAAAAACCAGACTCAAACAAAAAATTTGATCTACATCCACAAGACTGAAGAGAAACAGAAAAAGGTACACAGAACCCTTGAGAACTGTAACTCTGTTGTAGGTATATAAAAAGTAGTCAAGGATAATTTGATTTTACTGATATAAAAGAAAAAAAGGGGGGGTGTAGTAAAGGGAAGGAGGTTGTTTCAGAAAAAGGGGAAGGGATGATAAAAAGAGGGAAACTACATCCCAGGAAGAGGCATAGAAAATACACCTTATCTGAGGGAACTTAGTGAGGGGGAGAATCATTGTGTGAATCTTACTCTCATCAGGAGAGGTTCAAAGAGTAAATAATTAACATATTTGTTTTTCAGAGAATTTTCTCTCACCTCATTAAAAGGGGGGATAGGAAAAGGTAAAAGACAAAGGAGAATAAGTGAAGGGACTTGGAGGGAGGGGGGAGGGATACTAAAAAAAATGGGAGGGTTGCACGTCACAAGGGGGGTCTGTAAATTAAATATCGGGGAGGGGGATCAGGGGGGTCAAGGGAAAAAGCATAATCTGGGGATAATATGATGGCAGGAAATACAGAATTAGTAATTTTAACTGTAAATGTAAATGGGATGAACGATCCCATCAAATGGAGACGGATAGCAGATTGGATCAAAAATCAGAACCCTACACTATGTTGTCTAAAAGGAAACACACTTAAAGCAGGGAGATACATACAGAGTAAAGGTAAAAGGTTGGAACAGAGCCTATTATGCTTCAGGTAAAGCGAAAAAAGCAGGGGTAGCTATCCTTATCTCAGATCAAGCAAAAGCAGAAGTAGATCTCGTTAAAAAAGATAAGGAAGGAAACTATATCCTGCTGAAAGGTAGCATAAATAATGAAGCCATATCAATACTAAACATATATGCACCAAGTGGTATAGCATCTAACTTTCTAAAGGAAAAGTTAAGAGAGTTGCAAGAAGAAATAGACAGTAAAACTATAATAGTGGGAGATCTCAACCTTGCACTCTCAGATTTAGACAAATCAAACCACAAAACAAACAAGAAAGAAATTGAAAAAGTAAATAGAACATTAGAAAAACTAGGTATGATAGACCTTTGGAGAAAACTGAATGGCAATAGAAAGGAATATACTTTCTTCTCAGCAGTTCATGGATCCTATACAAAAATAGACCATATATTAGGACACAAAGATCTCAAAATTAAATGTAGGAAGGCAGAAATAGTAAATGCCTTCTTCTCAGACCACAATGCAATAAAAGCTACATTCAGTAAAAAGTTAGGGGTAAATAGACCAAAAAGTAATTGGAAACTGAATAATCTCATCTTAAAGAATGACTGGGTGAAAGAGCAAATTATAGAAACAATTAACAATTTCACCCAAGATAATCACAATGATGAGACATCATACCAAAATCTTTGGGATGCAGCTAAAGCAGTAATAAGGGGAAATTTTATATCTTTAGAGGCTTATTTGAAGAAAATAGAGAAAGAGAAGATTAACGAATTGGGCTTACAACTTAAAAGGCTAGAAAAGACCAAATTATAAACCCCCAACCAAAAATTAAATTTGAAATACAAAAATTAAAAGGAGAAATCAATAATATTGAAAGTAAAAAAAAACTATTGAATTAATGAATAAAACCAAGAGTTGGTTTTATGAAAAAGCCAATAAAATATATAAACCTTTGGTAAATTTGATCAAAAAAAAAAGAAAGAGGAAAATCGAATTGATAGTCTTACAAATGAAAAGGGGGATCTTTCCACCAATGAAGAGGAAATTAGAGAAATAATGAGTTACTTTGCCCAACTTCATTGCAATAAATTTGATAACTTAAGTGAAATGGATGACTTCCTCCAAAAATATAGGCTCCCTAGATTAATAGAGGAGGAGATAAATTGCTTAAATAGTCCCATTTCAGAAAAAGAAATAGAACAAGCTATTAATCAACTCCCCAGGAAAAAATCCCCAGGGCCAGATGGATTCACATGTGAATTCTACCAAACATTTAAAGAACAACTAACTCCAATGCTATATAAACTATTTGAAAAAATAGGGGATGAAGGAGTCCTACCAAACTCCTTTTATGACCCAGACATGGTACTGATACCTAAACCATTTAGATCGAAAACTGAGAAAGAAAATTATAGACCAATCTCCTTAATGAATATTGATGCTAAAATCTTAAATAAGATATTAGCAAAAAGACTACAGAAAATCATCTCCAGGATAATACACTATGATCAAGTAGGATTTATTCCAGGAATGCAGGGCTGGTTTAATATTAGGAAAATTATTAATATAATTGACCATATTAATAATCAAATTAATAAGAACCATATGATCATCTCAATAGATGCAGAAAAAGCATTTGACAAAATCCAACATCCATTCCTACTAAAAACTCTTGAGAGTATAGGAATAAATGGACTATTCCTTAGAATAATCAGGAGCATATGTTTAGGACCTTCAGTAAGCATAATATGCAATAGAAATAAACTGCAACCTTTCCCAGTAAGATCAGGAGTGAAACAAAGTTGCCCACTATCACCATTACTATTCAATATAGTACTAGAAACGCTATCCTCAGCAATAAGAGCCGAGAAAGAGATTCAAGGAATTAGAGTAGGAAATGAGGAAATCAAACTATCACTTTTTGCAGATGACATGATGGTATACTTAGAGAACCCCAAAGACTCTCTAAAAAGCTACTAGAAATAATTCAAAATTTCAGCAATGTGGCAGGATACAAAATAAATCCACATAAATCCTCGGCATTTTTATATATCACTAACAAAATGCAACAGCAAGAGATACAAAGAGAAATTCCATTCAAAATAACGGTCGATAGTATAAAATATTTGGGAATATATCTACCAAAGGAAAGTCAGGAATTATATGAGCAAAATTACAAAACACTTGCCACAAAAATAAAATCAGATTTAAATAATTGGAAAGACATTCAGTGCTCTTGGATAGGCCGAGTGAATATAATAAAGATGACAATACTCCCCAAACTAATCTATTTATTTAGTGCTATACCAATCAGACTCCCAAGAAACTATTTCAATGGCCTAGAAAAAATAACAACAAAATTCATATGGAAGAATAAAAGGTTGAGAATTGCAAGGGAACTAATGAAAAAAAAAAAAAAAACTCAGAGGAAGGTGGTCTAAGTGTACCTGATCTAAAGCTATATTATATAGCAGCAGTCACCAAAACCATTTGGTATTGGCTAAGAAATAGACTGGTAGATCAGTGGAACAGATTAGATACAAAGGACAAAAAAGGGTACATCTATAGCAATCCAATCTTTGACAAACCCAAAGATACCAACATTAGGGATAAAAATTCATTATTCGGAAAAAACTGTTGGGAAAACTGGAAATTAATATGGCAGAAATTAGATATGGATCCACACTTAACACCATATACCAAGATAAGATCAAAATGGGTCCATGATTTAGGCATAAAGAATGAGATCATAAATAGATTAGAGGAACAGGGAATAGTCTACCTCTCAGACCTGTGGAGGAGGAAGGAATTTATGACCAGAGGAGAATTAGAGATCATTATTGATCACAAAATAGAAGATTTTGATTACATCAAACTAAAAAGTTTCTGTACAAACAATACTAATGCAAACAAGATTAGAAGGGAAGTAACAAATTGGGAAAATATTTTTAAAAACAAAGGTTCTGACAAAGGTCTCATTTCCAAAATATATAGAGAACTGACCCTAATTTATAAGAAACCGAACCATTCTCCAATTGATAAATGGTCAAAGGATATGAACAGACAATTCTCAGAGGAAGAAATTGAAACTATATCCACTCACATGAAAGAGTGTTACAAATCACTACTGATCAGAGAAATGCAAATTGAGACAACTCTGAGATACCACTACACACCTGTCAGATTGGCTAAGATGACAGGAACAAATAACGATGAATGTTGGAGGGGATGTGGGGAAACTGGGACACTAATACATTGCTGGTGGAATTGCGAAAGAATCCAGCCATTCTGGAGAGCAATCTGGAATTATGCCCAAAAAGTTATCAAACTGTGCATACCCTTTGACCCAGCAGCGCTACTACTGGGCTTATATCCCAAAGAAATACTAAAGAGCGGAAAGAGACATATATGTGCCAAAATGTTTGTGGCAGCTCTTTTTGTTGTAGCTAGAAACTGGAAGATGAATGGATGTCCATCTTTTGGAGAATGGTTGGGTAAATTATGGTATATTAAGGTTATGGAATATTATTGCTCTGTAAGAAATGACCAGCAGGAGGAATACAGAGAGGCCTGGAGAGACTTCCATCAACTGATGCTGAGTGAAATGAGCAGAACCAGAAGATCACTATACACTTCAACAACAATACTTTATGAGGATGTATTCTGATGGAAGTGGAAATCTTCAACATAAAGAAAAGCCAACTCACTTCCAGTTGATCAATGATGGACAGAGGTAGCTACACCCAGAGAAGAAACACTGGGAAGTGAATGTAAATTGATAGCACTAATATCTGTCTGCCCAGGTTGCATGTACCTTCGGAATCTAATGTTTATTGTGCAACAAGAAAATGATATTCACACACATGTATTGTATCTAGACTATATTGTAACACATGTAAAATGTATGGGATTGCATGTCATCGGGGGGAGGGAATAGAGGGAGGGGGGGATAATTTGGAAAAATTGAATACAAGGGATAATATTATATATATATATATATATATATATAATAAAAATTTATTAATTTAAAAAAAAGTACCTATTATAAACCAAATAAACAAATTTTAGATGAAACATAATCCTGAGCCACAATGGCAGAGTGAAGCTGGAAATCTGGTCCAGAAGCCACATGAAACCAAGTCTCTGAACAGAGTCTAATCAAATGAAACTACTCTCCAGTCAGGATAGATTAGAAAAACTAAAGAAAGGTCAGTTTCACTGGAGTGAAAAGGATGTTCAGTCCAGCTTAGACAGAGTCTGGAAAACACAGTGAGGGAGTATTAATTTCAACAGATCAGCAACTGAGACACTCAGTCCTGGTTAAGGATACCAGTGGAGTAACCCTCAGTCCCAGCTAAGAAGAGAAATTATGGGAAATCATGCTTTTCTTAAAGAGAGAAAGAAAAGCTACCTCCTGCAAATACAGAGTGTTCTTGTGCTCAAACCCAGGAAGCTTGAAACAGTGCCTCCTTTAGGAGAAGAGCTCAACCATATAAGTTTAAAAAAAACAGAGAGAGAGAGAGAGAGAGAGAGAGAGAGAGAGAGAGAGAGAGAGAGAGAGAGAGAGAGAGAGAGAGAGAGAGAGGAGAGAGGAGAGAGGAGAGAGGAGAGAGGAGAGAGGAGAGAGAGAAGAGAGAGAGAGAGAGAAAGAGAAAGAGAGTGTGGAAATGCAAAAAAAGGAAAGAAAATAAACAAGAAACATAAAAGAATCTTGACCATAGAAAGCTACTATGATGATAGGGAAGAGCAAAGCAACAACTGAAACAAGGGACAAAATAGCCATAGAGGAAATGAAAAGAATGGTATGAATTGGGCTCAAGGCCAAAGAGACTTCTTCTTCTTGCTCATCAAAAAGATAGAGAGGCAAAATAAAGAATGATAAAGAATGAGAGATACAAAGGGAGTTCAACAGTTTGTAAAAGGGAATTCCTTTAAAAATATAATTGTCCAAAGGAAAAAAAGAAAAGAAAAAAGAAAAAAGAAAAAAAATACTGGAAAGTAGAACTAACCAAACGGGAAAAAAAGGGATGCAAAAGGTGAAGAAAATCACAAAGTAAAAATTAGAATGGGGCAAATGGAAGGTAACGATTTCAGGAATCAATCAAACTAAAAGGAATGAAAAAATGAAAGAAAATGTAAAATATCTGCAAAGAGACTAGAAGGCCATGATTGAAAAGAGCATTCATGGACAGCATTATCAAAGAAAACTGTCCTGATATTCTAGAAATGGGGAGAATAGTTATTAAAGAATCCATCAATATGGAAAGAGATCCCACAAGGAACACCCCAAGGATGCCAGAAGTATAATCCCAAGGAAAAATACTGCAAGATGCCAGACAAATGTAATTCAAGTAGGAAAGAGCTACAATCAGGATCATCCAGGATTTAGCAGTATATACAGTAAAAGATCTGAGGCCCGAAATACCATATTCCAGAAGACAAAGAACCTGGGGCTACAAGGAAGAATTAATTACTCAGTGAGTCTGAGTATTATCTTTGAGGGTAGGTGAAAGTTCTTCAAAGAATAGACTTCCTAGTGAAATAATTTTTATTGAAAAAAGCAGAATTAACAGTATTTAAAATTCAAACATAGGACTCAAAAGAAACCTAGAAAGGTAAACAGGGAAAAATACATTTAAATTTTATCCCTACATAGGAAAGTGATATTTGTAACTCTTGAGTGCTACATATATTATTGAAGCAGAGGTGAGGGAACAGAAGGTGTACTTTTGAATGGACTCTGATGTGATGATATTAAAAGAAAGAATACATTAAGGGGTAGGAAAAGGATTACTGGGAGAAGAGGACTAGGTAAAATGTGACAAATTAGATTACATGAAGATGCACAAAAGACCTATAAACATTCAAAGGAAACAGGGGGGGGGGTTAGCATATTCTAAGAGTGTATTTAATCAGTTTTGGTTCAAAGAGGGAATAACTTAGTCATTGAGTTGAATATAGAAATCGATATTACCCCTAAAGAAATAGGAGGAGAAAGGCGAAAGGGAAAAGAGGGACTTGATAGAAGGGAGGGCAGGTAGGGGGTGGGGTGGATTCATAAAACACTAGTACATATGGAAAAAGAGAACAAAAGTATATACAAGGAAAAATAGGATGGAGGAAATACTGAGCTGATAATCATAACTCTAACTGTGAATGGGATGAACTCTGCCATAAAATGTAAGTGAATAGCTGAGTAGATTAAAAAACAGAATCCTACAATGTGTTGTTTACAAGAAACACATTTGACACAGAGCTACAGAGTAAAATGGAGCAAAATTTATTATGCTTCAACTGGAGTAATAAAACTGGAGTAATCATCCTGATTTCAGATAAAGCAAAAATAAATAGGAATTTATTTAAAAGAGATGAAGAAGGAAAGTACATCTTGTTAAACGATACCATAAACAATGAAGTAGGAATAATTTTAAATCTATATGCATAAAATTCTAGAACATTCAATTTCTTAGAGAAGATATTAAGCCAGTTACAAAAATAAACTAAAAAACGATTCTACTGGGGGACCTTAACCTTCCCCTCACTGAATCAGACAAAGCTAATCACAAAATAAAACAAATCAGGGAAGTTAATGAGGGAAGAATCTTAGAAAACCTAGATATGATAGACCTCTGGAGAAAACTGAATAGGGACATAAAGGAATAGATCTTTTTCTTGGCAATATATAGCACCTACACAAAAATTGACCATGGGGGGAAAAAAAGCTCACAATCAAATGCAGAAAGGCAGAAATGATACATGCTTCCTTTTCAGACCATGAGGCAATAAAAATTATATTCAATAAAAGGTCAGGAAAAGATAGACTAAAATCCAATTGGAAAGTAAATAATCTAATTCTAAATAGTGTGTCAAACAACAATTCACAGACAGAATCCATAATTTATTCCAAGAGAATGACAATGAGAAAATGTACCAAAACCTATGGGATGCAGCCAAAGCAGTTCTTAGGGGAAATGTTATATATATACCTACATTATAACACACACATATATGCATATATATGTATGTATATGTATATGTGTGTATGTATATATGTATGTATATATACATATATATATGTGTATATATATATATATACACACATATATGTGTGTGTGTGTATATACACACAGTTAACATGAATAAAATAGAGAAAGGGATCAATGGATTGGGCATGTAACTAAAAAAAAAGCTAGCAAAAGAACAAATTAAAAACGTCCCTTTAAATACCAAATTAGAAATTCTGAAATTCAAAAGAAGGAATAATAAAATTTAAAGAAAACTATTGAATTAATGAAACTAAGTTGGTTTTAAGAAAACAAATGAACAAAATGGGTGAACCTTTGGTGAATTTGATTAGAAAAAAGGAAAGAAGAAAATCAAATTATCAGCATCAAAAATGAAAAGAATAAACTTACCACCAATGAAAAAGATATTAAAGGAATAATTAGGAACTATTTTACCCAAATGTATGCCAGCAACTCTGGATATCTTAACAGAAATAGATGAATATTACAACAACAGTATACATTGCTCAATTTAACAGTAGAGAAATTAAGTAACTTAAATAGTCCTATTTTAGATAAAGAAATTGAACAAGGCATCAATGATCTCCCTAAAAAAAAAATTAAAAAAACTTCCACAGTTAGATGGATTCCCAAGTAAATTCTACCAAATATTTAAAGAACAATTAATTCCAATACTGTGTAAACTTTTTGGGAAAAAAGGCTAAGAAGTTCTGTCAAATTCCTTCAGTGACACAAATATGGAAATAATAAGCTAAACTAGGATGAGTCAAAACAGAAAATTACACATTGATCTCCCTAGTGAATATAATATCTTAAATAAAATATTAGCAAAGAGATTATAGCAAAACTTCATCAGTGTGGGGAGCAAGTATGAAGTAAGGAAATGGTGAAGAACTTACAGCAATGTTAAATTCCTTTTCTGTATTCTATCTTCTCTAGGTCTCTGTGACCTGCATAGGTATGTTCAATGTTTAGGCTACTAATTGCTTAGATTTTTTAATGACATTTATGTCTGTCCAGGCTATCAATGTTTATTTAGGCTGCTAATTGTTTAGTTTTTGAGATATATGATGACATTCAATTAACTGGTGGGGAAGGAGGGGGGCACCTATCTCTTGATGTTCCCCAAACCCATGATGTAATCCTTTTGCAATTAATCCTATGAAAACTGTATATATTCCCTTAGTCCTTTAGCCCTTCTACCGTGAGCTTGCTTTCTTTCCCTCCTCATGGTGGAATTGCTCATTCTCATGAGAATTTGTTAAATAAACAACTTTTCTGCTTTTTACTTTGAGAGGTCTCTGAAAAGTCATTTTTGGATAGGATTTTCTATCCGTCACAGTTTGGGGGCTCAGTCCGGGATGAGTCTTTGGGGGAGATGGCTGCACATCCCAAACGGAGATAGGCGTGCCCATGGATAGTTTTTTTCCCGTGTTCTCTGGCTCTGAGTGTGTAGCCTCCCTCCCTCTCTGACAAAAGACCGGAGGCGGAGATACTCAGTGAAAAGCAGAATTGAAGATAAAAAGGAGAAATAGAGTCCTGAGGAGCCGGTGGTGGTCTAAGCAAACACGTGTTTCTCCAGGTGAGCTTAGAAATCTGGGGGTCTATTGGCTGGGTCAAGGGAGACCCGAGGGATTAGCCCTCCTCAAAATTGCTTTGTTCGGACTGTTTCTCTGACCCCAAGGGAAGGATTTCCTAAGATGATTCTCTCTGGAGTGACCACTGCAGCAAGACAATTGGTCTTTGCTGACAATTTGGTTTGAGACCAAGTTGGGAAAATGGGATAGAAGCAGTCAAAAGAATTTGTCAGGACGGTAGCTAGGTATTAAAAGAATTGTAAAAGATGAAAATAAGAGCTCTACTTGTGTCTGTGTATGTATGTTTGTGCTTTGTATTGTTTTTATCCCGTGTTAAAAGTTAGCAAGTTCATAAGAGATAAAGTGTTCAGCCTCTGTCTTGCAGGCTTAGAGAAATAAAATAGCAGGCTGAATTGCTGGGAGTTGGGATTCAGTCAGAGTAGTAATTCTTTCAGAGTGGCTCAGAATGCATTGGTCTTAAATCATGCAATATCTAGGCATTCTCTGGGAAGGCAGAGAGATGCACTAAATGGGCTTGGAAGTTTAGAGAAACTCCGTTTGGATTCTGGGAGGGAAGAATGTTCAAGGTGAAACATTCTCTCCAGGGGCAGGGGTCCTGGGAAAAGCCCCTAGTCTGTTTGGCTGATTTAAAAGCCCTGTTAAGTTGTAAGAATAATGTTAAGAAGTTTGGAAATTGATTATTTGAAAATTTGTTCATGATTTTAAATCTTTTTAATCTGATGTACTAATTTGTAAGTAAATGGAACTTGGCTATTTTAAACTGGTGGGAGAGTTTTCTCTGAAAAGCAGATTTTCAAAGTCCGCTAAAGAGGAGTAATGGCAATACAATCTTATCTGCTTAATACTACCTGGGAAGCTTCCTACTAGTGGCCTTGAAGCAGAAGAAGGCAGAAGAAAAAAAAAGAAAGAAAAGAAAAACTATTTGGTTTGCTTCTGAAACATTGGGTAATTTGTTATCATTATGGGTTATGAATCTTGAAGTTTAAATTTAAAAAAAGGTGATTAAAGAAAAGGGACAAAAGAGATTGATTTACAAAAGTAATTAATAGTTTAAATGAAGCATCTAGTCAGAAGAGTTATTAGTTTGGAAGTGTTTAAAGTATGTCGAAGAAGGTTTAAGTAAATAAGCATTGGGAGGAGAGAGACAGAGATGGGACAGGAGAAAGAAGGTGATTTAAGAAGATTGATTAGTGGGAGCAAATGATTTCAAGAAGAAATCAGTGGGGAAAAGAAGGAACTTGTTGGAAAGTTAGTCCTGGAGAGATGACTGTGAGACGGGATGTATTTTTGCAGGAGGAGAACAGCAGTGGAAAGCTGCAGCCATTTTTGGCTGAAGAAAGCAAACTGATCTGGTTACTCATACAACATGTTAATTGAGTGAATATTTGTTTGTAAAATACATAATGGCTTTGTGTTTAATGAATACGATCAAAAATGTGATATATAATCTGAAAGGGCTATTTAAAAAAAGAGTTTAATTGATGTTTTTAAAAACTTTTCAGATTCTTTTCTGTGAAAATAGAGTTTTAATTCACTATATTGATGTCAATTATTTAGAGGGACTCCAAGGATAGTAGTTTTTGCCTTTGTCCTTTTGAAAATGTTTTTGTTATGGACAATATGTAGTTTATGATTTTTCTGTGTATTTGGTATTTAAAAAAAGCAAAATGATTGATATAATATTCAATTTATGGAACATCCACTTGAGTATGTAAGAATTGTGTGATCATTCTGGAATTAATTTCTTATTGTTAAAAGTCTTACAATATGTAGATGATCTTCTTGTGGCAGGGAAGAAAAAGAGTGGCCTTGTCCAAGTTACTATCAGTTTGTTAAGTTATTTAAGAGCACAGGATCTGAGAATTTCTTAAGAAACATTGTAATTTGTGAAATGTGAGGTAAAATATTTAGGTCATTGTATGAATGAAGGGAAAAAAGAAATTAGATCCTAAAATTACTTGAGGGAAAGAATGGAAACAGTAAAGGAAAGGGATTGGCACACAGGGCATTGGTCACTGAAATTTTGACTAATCTTATGTTGCCTAAGAATATTGCAGTGATTCATGTGCAGGGGCACCAAGGAGGACATTCATTTGAGCTAAGGAGAAACTGCTTTGCAGATGAGGAGGCAAAACGGTCTGGAGAAGAGGAATCTGTAAGTACAGAGGAGATGATGGTGCTAATTCTGGCATTTCTGCCTCCAATGCTTCCACCTTCCTTTATCGCAGAAGGGAAGCAGGAAACCCAAAGCCTTGGCGCTCAGGAGGATAAAGAGGGCACTGGCTCCTCCCTGAGGGCAGAGAGGTACCGATCACAGCAGGTATGAGACATGTACTCCGAACATTTACATCAGGGCAGTCATTGGGGTTTCCAAGGCCTGTGTGATATAGTGCTAAGTTTGTGGCACTGGTTTGTACATAATAGCAGGCAATTGGTCAGTGGGTGTCCTGTTTGTCAGAGTATGAATAGGGCGGCCCAATGACAAGTCCAAAAAGGAGGAAGGCCCCCTAGTATCAGGCCTTTCCAAAAGCATACAGGTGGACTTTACCAAGCTGCCATCAGTGGGGTGTCTCAGATATCTGCTGGTCGTAGTGGACCATCTGACCTCATGGGTGGAGGCCTTTCCCCTTACATGGGCAACTGCCTCAGCAGTTTGTAAAACTACTCCTTGAGCATATCATTCCGGGGTATAGGATGGTGGAGCAGGTAGATTCAGACCAAGGCACACATTTCATGGCTAAGATCCTCCAATCTGTGGCCCAATCATGGGACTTATATACCCCATGGCATCTTCCCTCATCAGGTAAAGTGGAAAGGATGGATAAGGAAATTAAACAGCAACTGACTAAATTGGAGTTAGAGACACAATTGCCCTGGACCAGGTACCTTCCCCTTGCCTTATTAAGAATTAGAACAAAACCCCGAAGGGATGTGGGATTATCACCTTATGAGTTATTGTATGGTCACCCTTATCTAAAAGGGATTCAAAATTCCTCCTTGGATGCAATGTTTGAGACCAAGGATTTGTTTTTAGGAAAATATGTCATGTCTTTATTGCAACATCTAAAAACTTTACACCTAAAAGGGCTTATTGTTCAGACTCCTCCCTTAGGATTCACAGTGCATAAGTTCCAGCTTGGAGACCAGGGTCCTGGTTCAGACATGGAAGGAGGACAAGCTGACCCTGAGCTGGAAAGGACCGTTCCAGATCCTGTTGACTTCAGATACAGCAACACGCACCAAAAAGATAGGTTGGGCACATCACATTCGAGTCAAAGGTCCCATGGATTTGCTAAAGAAGTGAGCAGTAGAGACTGATCCAGGAACATTAAAAGTGCAGCTGAGCAAAGACTGATTAATTGTGCATGTAAAATCTTTTTGACTTGTCTCATTTGGGGAACTGTCTTGGAACTTTTCTTGTTTGTACTAGATATTACAATTTATTGAACTGTATTGTTAGGAATTAGGGGTATTATATACTAGTAAGGAGAATTGGGTATGAACCAAACCCAAAGGGTTGGAGACTGTGCCTTGTATATGCATATATGCTTTTATGTGGGTACACCCTTTGTACTGGGACCTCGAGAGCTGTGTAGTAAAAGCATCACTGGACCCTGACTAGTACAGTTTAGGGAGATATTGCCTACATCAGACTGGTACAGGGCCATGGATGGGAGAAAGTAAGTGTACATGGACATTTACTTGCAGGTCAGAGAAGGGAGCTATCATAGACTACAGTAGGTATGTGAATAGATGGAATCAAACTAGTATAACTTGTTATGATGGATCAGTAATTCGCTGTATCCAAAGTTCTAATAGCTGGTGGTCTTGATTTGATGGTAGCTGGTGAAAACAACTTTTATGGTATGGACTAATTGCTATCACTGGTATTATATTGTTACCATTATGTTTACCCTGTATGATTACACTAATAACCAAAATAGTCCACCGATCTCTTTCAAAATTATTGCATCCAGAGGATGCTGTTAAAATGATGATTCTCCAGAAAAGAGGCTGGAGAGTGTTGGAAGGGGATAAATCTGATAGTGAACTTGATAAACAATGTATGAGCTTGTTAACTGACTTTGAGCAATGTGTAAGTTCTTAATAGAGCATGTGATAAAAATCACTTACATATTAGGAGTGGGGAGCTGTGGGGAGCAAGTATGAAGTAAGGATATTGTGAAGAACTTACAGCAATGTTAAATTCAATGTTTAGGCTACTAATTGCTTAGATTTTTTTATGACATTTATGTCTGTCCAGGCTATCGATGTTTATTTAGGCTACTAATTGTTTAGTTTTTGAGATATATGATGACATTCAATTAACTGGTGGGGAAGGAGGGGGGCACCTATCTCTTAATGTTCCCCAAACCCATGATGTAATCCTTTTGCAATTAATCCTATAAAAACTGTATATGTTCCCTTAGTCCTTTAGCCTTTCTACCTTGAGCTTGCTTTCTTTCCCTACTCACGGTGGAATTGCTCATTCTCATGAGAATTTGTTAAATAACTTCTGCTTTTTACTTTGAGAGGTCTCTGAGAAGTCATTTTTGGATAGGATTTTCAATCCTCACAGCAGGATAATACATTATGAGTAAGTGGGATTTATACCAGGAATGCAGGCCTGATTCAATATCAGGAAAACTATAGCTATATTCCATCATATCAATAACAAAAGCAACAGAAATCATATGATAATTTCAGTAGATACATTAAAAGCTTTTGACAAAATACAGTACCTATTCCTACTAAAAACAGAGAATCGGGATAAAGGGAATTTTTTTGAAAATATAAGCATTATCTATCTAAAACCAACAGACAGCATCATTTGCAATGGAGAGAACCTGGACACATTCCCAATAAGATCAGTGGGGAAACAAGAATGCCTCTTATCACCATTATGATTCAGTATTGCACTAGAAATATTGGCTTTAGCAGTAAGAAAAGAAAAATGAAAGGAATTAGAATAGGCAATAAGGAGACTACAAATCCTTGCAGATGACATGATATACTAGAATACTAGAAAATTATCCAAAAACTTCCTTGAAATAACAGTTTTACAAAGTTGCAGTGTATAAAATAAACCTGCACAAACCATCAGCATTTCTATATATTACTGACTAATTACAGCATCAAGAGATAAATTTCATTTAAAGTAATTGTAGACAAAATAATTGGGAGGGTTATAGGTAATGTCTAAGAGGTCAGTTAATTTGGTAATTTTGAGATTCCTAGTAACTTTGGAGGAGCAGTTACATTGAATAAGAAA
Organism: Sminthopsis crassicaudata; assembly: GCF_048593235.1. Taxonomy (NCBI): domain Eukaryota; kingdom Metazoa; phylum Chordata; class Mammalia; order Dasyuromorphia; family Dasyuridae; genus Sminthopsis; species Sminthopsis crassicaudata. Next base: position 266,978,436 of record NC_133621.1, read on the forward strand.
TAAATTGAATAATTTGAAGTCAGGTTAGAGGGGCTTAACCTGAGATTGAGAAGAGAAGAAGCAGAGCTGATGAGCATAGATGGCTTTTTCCATAACTTGAGAAAGGGCTTTAAAAAGGTGACAGCTTTAGAAGTAATCTGATCAATGAGGGCTTTTAAAAGATGGGGTAACATAGCGATGTTTGCAAAAAGGGAATATAGATTTGGAAATAGTGGAAATGATACATGATAGAGGATGAAATCTTTTGAAGAAGAAAAGTAGATCAAGTAGATCATTGTAAAGTGATAGCTCTTGTTAAGGAGATGGACTTGCCTTTTGACCCAAAATAGAAAAGGAGAGAGTGGAAGATATCTGAGTTATGTGAGATAAAAATAGGAGAAAAGGAAACTTTTAGTGAATAACCTGTTTTTTTTTTTTTTGTTTTTTTTGTTTTTTTCAGCGAAAAAAAAAAAAACTCTGCTGTTCATCAGCAGAGAGGGTAAGTTCAGGGGATGCAATAGAACACTTGGGGAGAAAAAACAAAGTTCATTATGACTGGATATGAGAATGAATAAACAAGGTAAGATTAGATTGATTGCTTTGCCATTGGCCCTAAGGATTCTTTATCCTTCAGGACAGTCTTTCAAAATCTGTGATCTCATTAGAGATTTAGTAACAATTTCTAAAATCTCTGTGATCCTGGGTCTTAGCATCTTTGTGCTCCATTATTTGCTCCATTATTTTCTGGAGCTAAGATTTTCAGTACCTTAAGAATCACTTGGGATATATCAAATACATAATTACATTCAAAGTAGACACTTTGTTTACCAACTTCTAACCAAATGTGTTGGGGTCCTCAGCTAGTGCAGAACTGCTGACACCAGTGGTCTGAGCACTTACCCACAGTTATTGTCGCCTCTACAAACTTTGGATGTTTCCGGATATTACAGAGTAGACAGACACCATTTATGCATTTAGAGAAGCTTTATTGAGTGGTTACATTATCTTACCTCTCCTTCCTCTCCTCTCTTTCCCTCTGCTGTCCTGTTCTTATACCCCTTTCATCTGCCCTTGCCAACGTGCCCCAGCAACAAGTATGTGTATAGCTTATTGTATCCAGGAGCCCAACTCCTGAGACGGTGGGAGCTATCTCGATTTGGTATGTGATCAATGCCTGTCCTGATGTGTCTACAGGGTATATCCCGGATGTGTAGTCAGCCAAGCAGAACATACACCTGAGGCCTCAACATCCATTCCCAAGAGAGTGCTGACCAAAAGCCACAGATCACAGACCACAGACCACAAGGGCCAGATTTGAACAAGACTTGTTTTTGCACAGAATTTTTGCTTACACAAATGAGGAATTGTGTGCAAGGTACACAATGAAAGGTCACAAAATTAATGCAGACTCTTGTTATTCTGTTCTCTAGCACTCTTGTGGCTATGTTCCCTAGCACGCAGGTGTTACTATTACTCCTCTTTCTCTTAGGATACTTAGTGAATCTACTTCCTGATCTTAAGTAGGCTGATTTTATAGACTTGTAACACTAGTTATCCTGATGTCCACTGCTTGCAAACAAAATGTCTTTCATTTTAGCCCTCCCCTAGAGTTTTCTATTACTCTTAAGAAGATTTGTAAGAAGATCGGAGCCAAGATGGCAGAGAATATACACGTGAATTTCTAAGCTCCCTACTACACTCAATACCAATTAGCTAACTCAGCCTCCAAAATAATGCTGGATAAAAAAATCACAAAGATTAAAAGCACAACTTACCAGCCGAAGAGAATCTGGAGTTTTGTCAGAAAAGGTTGGTCCAGAGGAGAGGAAAAAAAAAAAAAAAGGACCAGCACAGAGAGTGTTAGACTAAAGGCTAGCACATTGTGCCAAACGGGCTGGGAAAACTTATGGGGTTAGAATAGATACTGAGACAGAAGTCTCTAGCCTAGGCTAATAGCTCTACTGTGCTTGTAAAATAGCAGATCAGAAGAGAAATGAAAGCAACTTAAAAAAACAAACAAACAAACAAAAAAAGGCCCAAACCCCATACCAGAAGTGACCAACACTGATCTGGCAAAGCTGTGCGCCATATGCTTCTCCTTGAGGCAGTTGAGAACTTGCACAGCGGGGCAGCCTCTAATCTACACAGTTCGGGGCTCAGCCTGAGGGAGCAGAACTATCACAGCAGTGAAACTCCTGCAGCAATGACACTGCTTCCCCAGCAGAAACTTCCGGTCTGTGTTGCTGGTCAGCTGCTAATATCCACAGACCCTTCCCAGGCTTTGGCCTGGGGTTGTGACTATTTCACTATTCAGTTTCTAGCCTCAGGGCAGCCGCTAGGCCATACAGCAGGGCTCTTCACTGGGCACTCCTCAAAGCACAGCCATGTTAACCACCTCAGAGTCATTTCCAGAGGGGGAGGGCAGGGGGAAAATCTCCCCCAGAGCTCTCTCTTAGCCTGGGCACAAAATTGCTGTAATCCATGCTATTTCTGTTCTACAAGGAAGCTAGTAAATTTCCTACCCAAAGGGAAGACCCCACAGAGTTTTAACAATGAGTAAGAAATTGAAGAGAATCATTGACACCTTCTATACAGAGTAAGAGCGGGTATCCAACCCCAAGAAAGCTAACAGCAGACAGTCTCCAGATAATACCCTAAAGGGGAACAATACCTGCCCCCCATCACTTAACTCTCTCCTAGAAGAGACTATTAAAACATTAAGAGAATTAGGAGACTGGGGAAAGGAAAGAAAAGCTATGATAGAGAGCAACAATATCCTGAAATTTGAGTTGGAAAAGATAAAGAAATCACAGGAAGTGCATGGGAATAAAATTTGTGAATTGGAAAAGGTTAAAAAATCACGGGAAAGTAGGATTTCTGAATTGGAAAAGATAAAAATTTGTAGGATTTGTGAATTGGAAAAAGAAAATAACTCACTAAAAAAAATAGTTAAAGAGAAAAAAAATTCCACAAAGCAAAATAATTCATTTCAAAACTCAATTCGACATCTAAGAGTTGGTTTTAAGAAAAAGCCAATAAAATAGATAAAACTTTGGTAAATCTGATCAGAAAAAGGAAAGAGGAAAATCAAATTGTTCATCATAAAAATGAAAAGGAGGATCTTTCCACAAATGAAGAGGGAATTTGAAAAATAATGAGTTACTTTGCCCAACTTTATGCCAATAAATTTGATAACTGAAGTGAAATGGATGACTACTCCAAAATACAGGCTTGCTAGATTAACAGAGGAGGAAATAAATTGCTTAAATAGTCCCATTTCAGAAAAAGAAATAGAACAAGCTATTAATCAACTCCCCAGTTAAAAATCCCCAGGACCAGATGGATTTACATGTGAATTCTACTAAACATTTAAAGAACAATTAGCCCCAATGGTATATAAACTATTTGAAAAAATAGGGGATGAAGGAGTCCTACCAAACTCCCTTTATGACACAGAAATAATACTGATACCTAAACAAGGTAGGTTGAAAACAGAGAAAGAAAACTATAGACCAATCTCCCTTTATTCTTTTTTTATAGTTATAAATTTTTTGACAGTATATATGAATGAGTAATATTTTTTTTATAACATTATCCCTTGTACTCATTTTTCCAAATTATCGCCTCCCTCCTTCTACTCCCTCCCCTAGATGACAGGAAATCCCATACATTTTACATGTGTTACAGTATAACCTAGATACAATATATGTGTGTAAATCCAATTTTCTTATTGCGTGTTAAGTATTAGATTCCGAAGGTATAAGTAACCTAGGTAGATAGACAGTAGTGCTAACAATTTACATTCACTTCCCAGTGTTCCTTCTCTAGCTGTAGTTGTTTCTGTCCATCATTGATCAACTGGAAGTGAGTTGGATCTTCTTTATGTTGAAGATATCAAATTACATCAGAATACATCTTCATACAGCATTGAAGTGTACAGCGATCTTCGGGTTCTATTCATTTCACTCAGCATCATTCATGTAAGTCTGTCCAAACCTCTCTGTATTCATCCTGCTGGTCATTTCTTACAGAGCAATAATATTCTATAACATTCATATACCATAATTTACCCAACCATTCTCCAACTGACGGACATCCATTCATTTATCAGTTTCTAGCCACTATGAAAGGAGCTGCCACAAACATTTTGGCACATAAAGGTGCCTTTCCCCTCTTTAGTATTTCTTTGGGATATAAGCCCAATAGCAGCACTGCTGGGTCAAAGGGTATGCGCATTTTGATAAATTTTTGGGCATAATTCCAAATTGCTCTCCAGAATGGTTAGATTCTTTCAAAACTCCACCAACAATGTATTAGTGTCCCAGTTTTCCCACATCCCCTCCAATATTCATCATTATTTGTTCCTGTCATCTTAGCCAATCTGACAGGAGTGTAGTGGTATCTCAGAGTTGTCTTAATTTGCATTTCTCTGATCAGTAGTGATTTGGAACACTCTTCCATATGAGTGGATATAATTTCAATTTCTTCATCTGAGAGTTGTCTGTTCATATCCTTTGACCATTAATCAATTGGATAATGGTTTGATTTCTTATAAATTAGGGTCAGTTCTCTATATATTTTGGAAATGAGACCTTTATCAGAACCTTTAACTGTAAAAATAGTTTCCCAATTTGTTACTTCCCTTCTAACCTTGTTTGCATTAGTATTGTTTGTACAGAAACTTTTTAGGTTTTTTGTGATCTCTTTTGTGATCAATAATGATCTCTAGTTCTCCTCTGGTCATAAATTCCTTCCTCCTCCACAGGTCTGAGAGGTAGACTATCCTCTATTCCTCTAATCTATTTATTATCTCACTCTTTATGCCTAAATCATGGACCCATTTTGATCTTATCTTGGTATATGGTGTTAAGTGTGGATCCATATCTAATTTCTGCCATACTAATTTCCAGTTTGCCCAAGTTTTTTTTTTTTTTTTTCAAATAAGGAATTTTTATCCCTAATGTTGGTATCTTTGGGTTTGTCAAGGACTAGATTGCTATAGATGTACCCTTTTTTGTCCTTTGTATCTAATCTGTTCCACTGATCGACTGGTCTATTTTTTAGCCAATACCAAATGGTTTTGGTGACTGCTGTTATATAATATACCTTTAGATCAGGTACACCTAGACCACCTTCATCTGACTTTTTTCATTAGTTCCCTTGCAATTCTCGACCTTTTATTCTTCCATATGAATTTTGTTGTTATTTTTTCTAGGTCATTAAAATAGTTTCTTGGGAGTCTGGTTGGTATAGCATCAAATAAATAGATTAGTTTGGGGAGTATTGTCATCTTTATTATATTTGATCGGCCTATCCAAGAGCATTGAATGTCTTTCCAATTATTTAAATCTGACTTTATTTTTGTGGCAAGTGTTTCGTAATTTTGCTCATATAATTCCTGACTTTTCTTTGGTAGATATATTCCCAAATATTTTATACTCTTAACATTTATTTGGAATGGAATTCCTCTTTGTATCTCTTGCTGTTGCATTTTGTTGGTGATATATAATATTGCTGAGGATTTATGTGGATTTATTTTGTATCCTGCCACTTTGGTAAAATTCTGAATTATTTCTAATAGCTTTTTAGCAGAGTCTTTGGGGTTCTCTAAGTATACCATCATGTCATCTGCAAAGAGTGATAGTTTGATTTCCTCATTTCCTACTCTAATTCCTTGAATCTCTTTCTCGGCTCTTATTGCCGAGGCTAGCATTTCTAGTACTATATTGAATAGTAATGGTGATAGTGGGCAACCTTGTTTCAATCCTGATCTTACTGGGAAAGGTTCCAGTTTAACTCCATTGCATATTATGCTTACAGATGGTCGTAAATATATGTTCCCGATTATTCTAAGGAATAGTCCATTTATTCCTATACTCTCAAGCATTTTTAGTAGGAATGGATGTTGGATTTTGTCAAATGCTTTTTCTGCATCCACTGAAATGATCATGTTGTTTTTATTAATTTGATTATTAATATGGTCAATTATACTAATAGTTTTCCTAATATTAAGCCAGCCCTGCATTCCTGGTATAATTCCTACTTGATCATAGTGTATTATCCTGGGGATGATTTTCTGAATTCTTTTTGCTAATATCTTATTTAAGATTTTAGCATCAATATTCATTAAGGAAATTAGTCTATAGTTTTCTTTCTCAGTTTTCAATTTACCTGGTTTAGGTATCAGTACCATGTCTGTGTCATAAAAGGAGTTTGGTAGGACTCCTTCATCCCCTATTTTTTCAAATAGTTTATATAACATTGGGGCTAATTGCTCTTTAAATGTTTGGTAGAAATCACATGCAAATCCATCTGGTCCTGGGGATTTTTAACTGGGGAGTTGATTAATAGCTTGTTCTATTTCTTTTTCTGAAATGGGACTATTTAAGTAATTTATCTCCTCCTCCGTTAATCTAGGAAGCCTATATTTTTAGAGGAAGTCATCCATTTCACTTAAGTTATCAAATTTATTGGCATAAAGTTAGGCAAAGTAATTCCTTATTATTTCTCTAATTTCCTCTTCATTGGTGGAAAGATCCCCCTTTTCATTTGTAAGACTAACAATTTGATTTTCCTCTTTCCTTTTTCTGATTAGATTTACCAAAGGTTTATTTATTTTATTGGCTTTTTCATAAAACCAACTCTTGGTTTTATTTATTAATTCAATAATTTTTTTTACTTTCAATATTATTGATTTCTCCTTTTAATTTTTGTATTTCAATTTTGATTTTTGTTTGAGGGTTTTAATTTGGTCTTTCTCCAGTTTTTTAAGTTGCAGGCCCAATTCATTAATCTTCTCTTTCTCTATTTTGTTCAAATAAGCCTCTAGATATATAAAATTTCCCTGAATTACCACTTTAGCTGCATCCCACAAATTTTGGTATGATGTCTCATCGTTGTCATTATCTTGGGTAAAATTATTAATTGTTTCTATAATTTGCTGTTTCACCCAGTCATTCTTTAAGATGAGATTGTTCATTTTCCAATTACTTTTTGTTCTATTTACCCCTAACTTTTTGCTGAATGTAGTTTTTATTGCATTGTGATCTGAGAAGAAGGCATTTACTCTTTCTGCCTTCCTGTATTTAATTTTGAGATCTTTATGTCCTAACATATGGTCAATTTTTGTATAGGTTCCATGAATTGCTGAGAAGAAAGTATATTCCTTTCTATCACCATTCAGTTTTCTCCAAAGGTCTATCATATCTAGTTTTTCTCATGTTCTATTCACTTTTTTAATTTCTTTCTTATTTGTTTTGTGGTTTGATTTGTCTAAATCTTAGAGTGCCAGTTTGAGATCTCCCACTATTATAGTTTTACTGGCTATTTCTTCTTGCAACTCTCTTAACTTTTCCTTTAGAAAGTTAGATGCTATACTACTTGGTGCATATATGTTTAGTATTGGTATGTCTTCATTGTTTATGCTACCTTTTAGCAGGATATAGTTTCCTTCCTTATCTCTTTTAATTAGATTAACTTCTGCTTTTGCTTGCTGAGATAAGGAGGGCAAAGCCTGCTTTTTTGGCTTTACCTGAAGCATAATAGATTCTGCTCCAACCTTTTACCTTTACTCTGTATGTATCTCTCTGGGTAAAATATGAATGTTGAATGTTAAATGTTATAGAATATTATTCCTCTGTAAGAAATGGCCAGCAGGATGAATACAGAGAGGTTTGGACAGACTTACATGAATGATGCTGAGTGAAATGAGCAGAATCAGAAGATCACTATACACTTCAACAACAATACTGTATGAAGATGTATTCTGTTGGAAGTGGATATCTTCAAGATAAAGTAGATCCAACTCACTTCCAGTTGATCAATGATGGACAGAAACTGCTACACCCAGAGAAGGAACAGTGGGAATTGAATGTAAAACGTTTGCACTATTTTATTTCTACACAGGTTACTTATACCTTCAGAATCCAATTCTTACTGAGCAACAAGAAATTTGGTTTTGCACACATATATTGTATTAAGGATATATTGTAACACATTTAACAAGTATGGGATAGCCCGTCATCTAGGGAAGGGAGTAGAGGGAGGGAGGGGAAAATTTAGAAAAGTGTATAGAAGGAATAATCGTGTAAAAAATATTAATTACCCATGCCTATGTACTGTAAAAAATAAATTATAGTTATAAAATGAATAAAAGAAGATTTGTAGGGGGTTTCCAGATTCTTTGAAAATTGCTTTGATCCCCACAGATGGTATTCCCTCCATTGTATAGACAAGTTTCCTGTACTTCATTTGATTTGGTTATAATTATTTGGATCAATTTTTACAAAGAAATATTTACTTCAAAATTATAACAAAAAATATACACATTTACTCCAGAACATGTGGGTAGACTCGTCTTTCTTTTATACCCCCTCAGACCATTGCAAAGGGAAGAAGATTAGGTTCATCATTTACATAATTTCTTACAAGGCACAATTCCAAGTCCAAATATAAACTCCACATTTGATTTGAGCACGAGGCATGTGGTTTTTTGGACTTTTCTGACTTTTCTGTTGGGCTAGCTGGCTGGCTTTAATATCCCATATTTCTTATGGTTTAAAATCCTAACTCCTTTGGGGATTCGATCACTTCTGCCATGAAAACAGATAAGGCCAAATAAAACAGAGGAGAAACACTCTAGCCATTTGTCAGAGCCACAGGGTAAAAAGAGAGAAAGAGGGTGTCCCATCTCAGCTTATAGTGCCCACATATGGGTGAACTGTGTGCAGTCTTCACTCTTTGTGAGTATTTTTTTTTCCAAAGGGGCATCCTCTTCCAGTTTTGCAGCCAAACATGGAGATGCAATGCCCCCAAAATTCACCTATCATCTTACACTATTGAATTTCTAATACCATGTTTGGAAGCCTACCATACTCCAATCTCTATTATTATTATCAGTATTTCTAGGCCTTATGAATTGTTTTTATACCTAATGATGGTAACAGTTGAAATTCTAGGAAGATGACTTGCCCTAATTGTTCTATCCCCAATCTATGGGAGGTGCTGTGCAGTCCTAGGCAAGGTTATTGGATTGTGCCACACAGTCTTGACTTGGGACAATACTTTCTAAGCTCTTATCTGCCTCAGGTAGTCTTGTAAGCAGATTGTAGTTGTTTTTTTAGCTCTGGAGTTTTAGTCAATTGCCTGTCATTCCTTTCTTCCTGCTTCCCAGGAAGTCCACTTATGTTTCCTGTGACAAAAATTTTTGATGAATTGTCTTTACAAAGTGTCTGGGACTATGCTATAAGCTGGCAAGCTATGTTGTTCCTGAACAATTTGTTATGAAGCAGATATTTTTTTCAAAATAAATCTCTGAATTTTAAAGGACAAGTTAATAGGTAGGCTTGGTTCATATCCCAAACGTTACAAAGTATGGCATAAAACCTGTGTTTTTTCTTCTTGACTTGTATGCATGTATTATATTTGCTACGTATTTATGCCACTGACATTTTTATGCAGGCCTCTGTATTCAACACATCCAAAAAAAGTAATTTTATTGGACTTAACAATTGTAAGGTATTAAGTCAGATTATGAGAGAGAGAATGATTAAGTTATTGAGAATGCAGACATGGGAAGACCTGATTCAAATCTTCCTTTAGTTTCTAAAAAAACTCAAATCCTTTGGTTATTTCACTATTTGGAAGTGGTTCCAAAGAGGTTTATATATTAATTTTTTAATAACTTTTTGTTTTAGGTATACTTCCTGTGAGCAAAATCTTGATGAGTAGTATTTTTAATCCATTTGATAACTTCTTTATCTTTAAACTAGATTTCAATCATTTATATTCCATATAATAATTGTTACATTCAACAACTTATTTGAATTATTCCTTTTTTGAAAGAATATAGTCTTTATTAAACTAATATTATTCCTCTCTCATCTTTACTGCTCACTTTCACTCTTTTGCACACACACACACACACACACACACACACACACACACACACACAATACTATTAAATACAATTCCTATACCTTAGACTATTCAAATATATTTAACTCTTCTGCCCTTCCAGGCCTTTGAGACAGCACTCTAGGATTTCCTGTGATCCTCACTCTTCACTCTTTGCCTTGTTTTTTCTTACTCATTTTTCATCACTGAGTCTCACAATCATTTTATTTCTCTGCTTCCTTCCCTAGTTCCTTTGTATCATCCAAACTAATATTTTCAGGATTTTATCTCAAACAAACCTGAATTCAATAGGAAATTTAACATATAAGAGCCAAAATGAAAAATTAATATTTTTCTTACAATACACATATATGTATATGCATTTCTCTCTGTGTGTATGTGTGTGTGTGTGTGTGTGTGTGTGTGTGTGTGTGTGTGTGTGTGTGTGTGTTTGTGCCCTTGCAGTAATCCTTTTTTGGCAAATACCAACAAGAAGGGGATAGCATTTTAAAAATCCATGAAGAAATAAAGACACAAGGAATATGATAAAGTTAGGTACATACACAAGTGTGTTTAATTAAATGGCACTGGTATTAAATGAAAACAAAATTACATTCAATAAGCTATCATAAGTCAATAAATATGTATAAAGAAAAGAAAATGATTTGAAGATACTAAATTATGGAACCATTGAAAAAAATATCAAATTGGTTTTCCCAAGTCCATTCTTCCTCATTTTTTAATTGTGTAAACTACAGGAGTTTTGTTCCCATCAGCTTTGTATCATTGGAATAAACAATGATTATGCCCCCACCCAAAAAAAAGAAAAAAAGAAAAGAAAAGAAAAGAAAGCATTAATATGGAGGATACTTTAAATACAATCAAATTTTTGACTAACGTGTTACAAGTTACAAAGTCAAAAAGAACATTAAGAAATGTTTACTACATACCTTTTCACTTTTAAATTATCATGAAGTAAAATGACTAATACTTGTGGATTAAAAAAAAAACTTTAAACCATAGCCTTTAAACTTTAACAAAAAACAAAAATTTAAAGCATTATGAATAGAAAAATCATCTTTTTAAAAAATAAATCACAAAAATAAATAAGCATCAAATTTCACTAAATTGAGTATTTCACATTATTTCTTTAATATAAAGAGAAAGAAAAAAATCAAAATGACAAACCCTTGAAAAGCAGGCTTCCCTATAATTTTCTGAAGACTGTTTTTCCAATAAAATATATTGAATTTCTTCTAAGAACCACCATAGAAGTATCAAGAAATTTGTTATTCATTGGCTCCAGAAAGGGATTTGTAGGAAATCTAATTGAAATTTTACTGTTTCAGTTTTTCATTCATTAGTCTGCAATAGGTACTCTCTCATTAGTTCTGTGAACATTTCAAAGCACATAAATGGCTAACAATTTTTGTTATTGGTTGGTGATTTTTTTTTTTGTTAATACTATCATAACTATGATTTGTCCCTGAATAGTTTCTTCACTCTTAAAACAATAAAAGTATATGATATACATTTTTTTTACATAATTATTTCCATTAAGGTCTTTTCCTAACAAAAACACCCCACAAAAGATACTTGCAAATCCTAGATTTCTATAGTAATCTAATTTTAAAGACACCACTAAAAACACTTTTCTATAAATTTGTGTGAAATTACTAGGTTTTGAGGGTATCAGGTAGCATCCAAATCACTCAGGGTTTAAAAAAAAACAAGTCCTCAGGCTCTCAAATGGATACAGTCCATAAAACCACCAATATCACCAAGATGTTCTCTCACTATTGGGACAAGAGTAGTTACAATGTCTCATATATTGCTATGATCCTGTTAATACATTTCCCAAAATACTATAAAATTTTTATTCTTGTCATTTGGTGAAATCATAATGTTTTTCTAATTTACAATTTTCTAACTTCTTCCTGGAAGAGCTGCCTCAAATAGTGAAAAGAAATAATAAGGCATATAAATGAAACACAATTAAAAATTAATAATTTCATTGGATCATTTTCATTGGATTGAGGACTAAAAAGGCATCTTAAAAGCCCCATAATCAAACATCCTGATTTTAAACATATATAAACAAAGGCACCAGGAGATTCAGTGATTTGTCCAAGGTCATACAATTGCAAGCATCAGAGAAAAGATTTGAATCCAGGTCCTCTGACTGTACTTAGTTGACATTTTATACATACATATATATATATATATATATATATATATATATATATATATATATATATATATATATATACATGTATATATACATGTATATATATGCACATATATACATGTATATATATGTATATGTATATGTATATATTACTTCACAATTAAACCACATTTCCCATTAAGGTCATAAATGTGATTATTAAAGCTCTGTTATATTCCAAATGGAAATCTTCAAAAGCAATCTAAATTTATATACTTTTTTCTTCCAGTCTGTGTTTAGGTGTACCTGTATTTTTGAGAAAATTATTTTTTGTATCTCTTTAGTTCTGCCTTAAGCTCTTGATATATAAGATTTTTCTTTCACAGAATTCAGTTCTTGAATCTAAACCAAATGGGAAACCAAGAACAAAGTTAATAAAAATCCTTGACTCTATCCTGAAAATTATAAAACTTTTGTTGCCATATTCGGTTAGCCTTCATTTTAATTTCAGTCATTGATTCAAAGAGCAATTCTAAATTCCTAAAAATAGATTCTCACTTTGAAAGGAGTCATGAACAAGATCAGTTGAATTACATCTGAACTGGAAAAAAAAGCTCCATTTCTATTGGATTCACTAGTTCTTGTCCTTAAACTTGGTCTCCTTAGATAAAAACATAAAATATACTTTTGGAAAAAAATACCTCCAAAAGCTTTCAAAATGTTTTCTTCCAATTAAAATTTTGGTTGAAAAACAAACAAAAGTTAAAACAACTCCCTCTATTTTTAATATTATACCAATTATTAAAAAAAAACTTGATACTATATATGGTTATTTTTGCTTATGATTTCAAAGGTGTAAAATAGGCACCTGGAGTGATAAATAGAATTAGATTTGGGAGAGAAAAGAGTTGTAAAATTTATTATATGAAAATAAAAATTTGTTTCATTACATGGAATAATCATGACTAGATATTTATCATAGTTTCCAAGGTTATGCTATTTATTACATTAATTAACAAAGGGAAAGATTAGTTTCTTATTAGCAATCACAATTAAGCAGGAGGAAGGAACCAATAAAGGAAAGATGGCTATGAGGTAGAGAGTACCTCACTTGTGGTTTAGTTCAGGAAAGGATTCAGGTTCACACCATCTCAGGGGAAAAGGGAAAATAAAGGCAGGAACAAGGTGATACTGATGTATGGAGAATGCCTTGAACATAGTAGCAAAGACAATCTAGGAGAGATTGTGCTCCTATTGCTATCTTAAATTAGAGTAATCTGAGCACATTGTTGTTGCCTTAACTATGGTTATAAAACTACATGGGAAACAAAGTATCCAGGATGTGTAATTTAACATTTCCTGACAAGGGAAGAGAATAATCTATTTTCAGAATTCACATCAGTAGGCAATATATACTATTCTTTTTTTTAATAATGATATCAAGCTTATGGAGACTAGAAGGTAGAGGGGGAAAATTCTAAGAAAAAAAGATTCTGGATTTACACAAGAGGGAAAAATCATTAAGCTATATTTACATGGAAATATTTTAAAAATATAAAAATGATAAATTAACCTTTAAGAATGGATTGACTTTTTAATTCTTCAGTCTCTTCCTTCCTTCCCTTGATCTTTAATATGTGGTCATATTGTTCTACTTGACTGTATTTAGGTATTTCTAAATGATGCTTAAAATCTGGTCTGACATATTTCTGTTTCAAGTTTTTCATACCTTCTTCTTGAAAACTTCATTCATGGCTATTTCTTGAAGATATTGCATCCAGTTTTTGCTTAAGCCCTTCAGCATATTTCTATAAAGTATCAGTTTAGCAAAGTATAGAAGTAAAAATCTTTCAAGTTAAATACTAACTTAAAATTAAGATTAAATTGTTTTTAATTGTAAGTTTCAAGAAAACACATCATTATCCTTATCTTACAGCTATAAAATTTTTCCTAAAATGATTATTGAAGCACATTAAGACATTTAAAACAAAGGTAAGATTGAAAGAAGAAAGCACAAAAATTACATTACTAGCTTTTATAAAGCTTGAATAATCCACATTTACCACTTTATTCTTTCTTTCTTATACATCTTTTCTGTCCAGTTCTTACTACAGTGAGTAGATACCAAGCAAATTCACTGAATATCAACAAATCCTTCTTAAATTATGTTAGGCCTAAAGCAACAATAGATCTTAAAAGGAATTTGCAAAGAAATGTGATTCCTTTTTATCATTCTAAGAAGATTCTAAGGTAATAGCCTTGACTGAAAAAACAAATAAATTTAGATTAATTACAATGTCACCAAGGTGATATGTGCAATTGCAGAACCAGAGAAAATAATGTGTTTCTCATCTACAAAATTCTGGTAATCGTACCCAGGGAATATACTACATGAAAGTGCCCTTCTCATGCTCCCCATGAGGCTCAACAAACCAATAAGCTTAGCAGGATAGCTACCTGTTTTCCTTCAACCCCAGGGATTGGAGGACTGACTGAAATATGTGACACATAAACATTGACATTATTGAGTTCTAAAGCGCCCAAATTCAATACATGTTAAGATGTCAATTCTATTTGATAAATATTGATGAAAACTGCAGGACAGCAAATTAATGACAGTAAAATAAAACGTTTCTAGTCACTTGTCATTGTTTAAAGAAATGATGAGGTGAGAGTAGCCACTCCTACTTTTAAATACAAAATCTAAGATACATATGAAAATTCATAAAGACATTCTCTTTGCCAAAACATACCTGCAATGAGTGAACTAGCTTTCTGGAGGATCTCTGGATAGGCCGTGTTCTTAGGTGGAGAAGAGAAGTGATGAAGACAGGAGAGATACCATGAAAATGGTCAAGGATGGAGTCTTGAGTCTATTTCAAGTCCTCTCAGGCCTTAAATACCTTAGTACAATTACATCACTGCAACACACTGGGCATGTGCCAAATATAGAACCATTACCTCACCATATCACACTTAAGTATATGCTAACTAGACTAATTATATCAATACATCACATAAATATATTGAACCAGAGATCCATTATCTCATCAGTCACACTGAGTAAACACCCTCCTGTGAGTATCCTTGCTTCAAGTAAACCTTTCCCAGAGTTTCCCGCTATCTGTGGTCCTCTACACATACCTTTATTAATGAGAAGAATTTACAGACAGAATGAAGATGTAAAATAGGTACCAGAAGGGGTAAAAAGAAATAGATTCAGGAGAGCAGTAGAGTTAGCAAAGAAAGGTATTTGGAAGGAACCATTACAGAAATATGCCAGAAGCTATCAGTAGGACATTGACATTGAATGGCAGGCTAAATCCATAGAGGAGTTTAGCAGTCTAACCAGAGTCAGGAGAAAGACATCATTAAAAGGAAGATGTGATGGGGGAGTGAGAGCATACCTCACAGCTGGCTTAGTCCTAAAAAGGACTTAGCAAAAATTATAATTGTGAGGACCACGGAATGTAAAGGGATCCCTGGAAAAGGTACATGGCCCTTTTGCCCTTGGAGAACTTTGCCAATCACATCTGACTCAGCTTCTCCATCCCTTTTACAAATGGCAGGACTTCTGAGAAGTTGGGGGACATGACTAACCTTGATGATTACTAGTCCCAAGGATCTTTGGAGGAAGGCATGATTGATTACAGACTGCTAATGTGGAGGACATCTGCCAGACATTCTATTATCTCACCTACTATCTGAATACTTTTGTGTATGATGTTTTGAATATTGTTCAAATATAGATGTACTAATAATCTAACCGAATACTTAGGCATTTGTAACTGATTAGGAAAATTTAGGTATATTAACCCTGGTGTAATTCTGAATAGATTAAACTCTGCTGAGTCCCACTTTTTCACTCCTTGTCTTTGAATCAGGACACAGGGCTGGCACCAGTAGTTCTCCTATGAGCGGATCTGGACAATAAGCATACCTTTTAGAGAGTAAATATAAATTTGGTGTTTCTTAGGAGAGGAAGAGAAATGGCACAGAAGAGTTGGGAAGATAAAAAGTTATATATTGAAATATTGAGCCTATCTTAAAGATATTCTGGGAAAACATAATTCCCATCAGGGTTTTACCAAACTGGGAGACTTCCATCGTAGGTACTAAGTAAGGCAGTCTGGGCCCATCAAAGTTGTCTTAACTGGTAAAAAGAGCATTTTAACATTTCCTGACAAGGAGTTTCAGAATTCACATGTATAGTACTACTACTAGTTAACAACATAGCACAAATTTGCAAGTGTTTTCTCATTTAAGCATTTATATTTTTCAAAAGGTCTTTAAGTCTTTCCCCTAACTTTAGTGATGTAAGCTATCAGAATGTTTCAGTAATGTCAAATTCTAGTATCTTTTAAAAAAACAACAGTATTCACTTATTTGTTATTCTTTCAGCATGAGGAAAATCTTTCCTTCCCATTTGGGGAATACTGTACTGGAATTATTTAACCCATTTACTGGTGGAATGAAATGAAAATCTAAGTATATCAGTCCTTCCCTCTCTTATCCTTTGAAATTATGCCAATGATTTCATTATGGTCAAAGTGCAAGTCTTGAATAAAGTGCCAACATGAACACCAATAGTTTTTGGAACATTTCATCCAATTTATTTTTCATCTCTGGAAGTCTTAGGATCAAAGTATGAGTCACTTTAAAGGAGGTAAGTTCTGCTTGAAGCCCAAAACACTTTTGATATTTACATTCCTAGTGATGAGTACAATGTATTTATTCATCTCAAAATAAGTTATACTTAAGTAAGTTATTATTATTTAGTATTTATTAGTGTTTATTAAATATTTATTATTTATTATTATTTAGTAGATCATTCCTCTTTTCCATTGGAAAAAGTAGATTTGCATCATGTTCTATTAAATACATTTTGATAATTTATCATTTTGATTTGCTCTACAACTAGTCATAGCACTAAATTATAAAAATGCTTTAACTCTAACTTTTGTATATAATTTTCCTTCTCCTTAACATATTGCAATTTCTGCTTATTTTTTTCTTGACATTTTGGCAGCTACAAAAATTCTAAACAAAATGTTTCAAATTTTTCATCTTAAAAAATTAAATCACAATATTTTCCTTAACTCTGAATTAGTGAGGCGTGTACATGCATATTAAAATTTCACAAAATATGTACTAATCCATCAAGTAGTAGCCCATTGCATAGACAAAGTTAGGAATAATTATACTCTAAATGTGACTATATTCAATCCACTTTTATTATTTTAGATAGGCATATACACCCAACATTACATAAGTAAAATGCACTAAAATGTAGTACAAGACACTTCATTAGTGTAGATCAAATCATCTAGAATAGAAACCCTAAAGAGTTGTCTGAAGTAAATAGCTTTAAGAAAGTTTCTTGGGGTCTTCTAGCAAGTAAATTATAAAGAATGATTGAACTTAATTTTCTTAATTCCAAAACAACACACTATACCAGAGATATCTTGCGTAAAATGCTTGTTGATTATAAAGCTACATAATAAAACTTCCCTCTAAAGTACAAATACATGTTTCAAAGAAAAGTAATCTTTGGAAAAGTAACTTTGCGATGTAGATTTTTGACGAATTATATTTATGCAATTATCTAAAATATATGTTATTAAATTTATCTAATTGGCAATTGCGTCTTCAACAGAGGTGCTAACTTAGAAATTTTGCAATGGGTATTTTTTTCATGTTGGGAAGAAGAGGACTACATTAAGTACTAGCTGATCTAACCTAATGGGTACAAATGGTAGATGGTAGAGGTCTTGTTCTGTCAGTTTAAATGACAGTCACAATTATCAGAAAACATAGGTGAAAAAAAGTATTATTGTGAAAACTTTTCATTAATGAGAAATTAGTGATATTTTTGCATACATACTTTATTTTTAGTTTGAAATTCTTTCTCCTATAGTTTTTGGGTCATTTACAAAACTGTTTGATAAGGTGACAGAACCTCTTGTAAAGTCATGGATTGTTCTTTTTGCGAATCTGCAAGTTCTTGTTGAAGCTTTCCTATTGTATCCTGATAGAAATATGTGTGTAAAAATTTTACTACTAATTTCATATATCAGAATTGGCTTATATGAAATAAATATATTTTCATAGTTAATTGATATAAATGATTTCATATATAGCTTACTAGCATGACATGAACATATTTATGATTATCATGAATTTAGAACCGGAAAAAGTCTTAGGAACTGTTTAATGCAACTACCTCACTTTGCAGTTGAAGAAAGTAAGACTCAAAGAAAATAAGTTAAATCATAAAAGAAGTCATCGAGAAAAGGATTGGAACTTAGTTCTTAGGGCCAAAGTTAATGCAAAGTTCTTTTCCCTATACTACACCTCTTCCATTAAAACATTAATTTCAGTTTGATTTCCTCATCCCATCTTCAGAATTATAATAGCAAGAAAGCCATTTAAGAGATAAAGCTTTTTATGTACAATTCACATAGAAAATGGGGGAATAGTGGAGGATAGAATATATAGTTTCTTATATCTGATAGAAACATGAGGGTTTTTAACCTTCTATTTTTCAGAAAAAAGTGCTTTGCATCATTTGCCCTTATATGAATAAGGATATATAAGAAAACGATGAATTTTATTTCCTCTCATAGTTTCCCCTGGAGCATGATAATATGCACTGGTAGGCTTGTCAGGCCTCGTAAAATTACTTGAAGGGATTGATCTGAATTTTTGAGAGAAAAAAAAAAAAGGGGGGTGTGTGTGTGTGAATAGAGGGGTTGCTGTCCTTGTTAAGTCTTCAGAGTAGATCCTTATTATGAAAGGGGATTAAATTATACTACTGGTTACAGTGTTCCAATTAATGGACAGAAAATAAGGAAAATTATAGAAAATATGGTAGCTCTTCCAGTTATGGATATATAGTATGGGGCAAGGTCACTAAAAAAGGGAAATAATTTCATTTCATTCTCTGAGTAGGAAGACCACCATCTACACAAATATAATCATATATGTGCATATGTATTAATATTCTTATATAAAATTCTGGGTATGTTCACTAAAATGTAAAGAAAGTTATTGCATTTTTGATTAATAGTAAGTTAGTTAAAAAGTAAAAAAAAAGCATTTAAAATTTTATCTAAGATAACATTAACTTGTAAAAATCAACTAAAGTCTAGTAATCTTTCAAAAGGATTAAACAAGTTAAAAGGCAATGTAACATTGTCTAAAGACAATTGGCAAAATTTACCAAATTACTACAAAAACAGTAAATTCCACTAAGAAACTAATAGATTCACACACCTGATCATAAAGACTAAATATAAAAATCTAATTTTTTCACCTGAAATTGCTACATATTGCAATAGTTGGTCTTCTTCCGCTCACTGTAAAAGTGAAAAGCAACACAGAAAATGAGACCTGCTATTAGACAGTAAAAAAAAAAAATAAACTAACAAATTTCATTAAATAAAAGACACTGATGCCAGAAACTGCAATTCTGTACATTATGTAAGTATTAGTAGTAAGAACCGAAAAAAAATACTGGCATAAATAGTATGTAGTAAGGAATCAAAAGCACATTTAAAAAAAAAAATGGCCTTACTACCACACAACCAAAACTCATTCTTAATGCATAATCACCATCTCTTTGAAGAGAATTATTGTCCTAAAATTTAAATAAAAGTAGTTAATAACCTTTATGATTTCATTAAAATATGATCAATTGTTTAATATTTCCAAAATCAGTTTACATTTGATTGAATTAAAACTAGTCAGATTGATAAACATGTTTCAGTAGTTATGAAAAGGGTAACTATAATGTCCTACATCATCTCAGTTTGGATGAGTAATTTGAATTGTTATATTATGCCTAGCATATTGTTTCAGGATTTATCTTGTTTCAGCATTTCTAATGATTTATTCCACTAAAGCATTTCATGTAATACTAGGCAAATTATTAGAACTACACATTGAACAATATTTATTTACAAATTCTTAACTCCATCTACATTCATTAACCAAAATACTATGCATTTAAATTTTCATGGGCTACCTACACAATATTTTTAATCAAAATGGGTCATCTTGTCTAAAAAAACGTATAATGGGTTGATTTTCTTCATGAATGCTTCCTCATTCTTTTTTGAATGTCAGAATTTTTACATTGAAAGTAACTAATAACAGAAACCTGCTGAAAATTCAAATTCCTAATTTATTTTGATCAAAATAGCTTTAAATTGCATTTCAAAATGTTAAATATTTATCAGACAGTATTGTTTATAGACATCTTTCTTTTTGCCTTCTCATTCTCAAATTTATGTAGTTGCTCTCTTAAATCAATACTTATCTTTTATCAATCGACTTTATATTTACAATCTTTTTTATTTCCCCCAGCATAAAGGATAATGGAACTGTCCTTAAAATGTATCTTGACACCATTCAATATCACTCCTTTGAAGATGGGCTTTGTTTTGGGCATCTTTAAATGGTTTCCCTCTGCATTTGGGTTAATCCTTCTTGCATGGACTCTTTTATGAGAAATGATCCATTTAATTTTTATCTTTTCTATATGATTTTCATTTTTGAGTTCATTTAATTCATTGTTGGGTTGCTTTAAATTCTCTCTGTGTTTTTCCTGTGGTAATGTTAAGGGAATCAAGTAGTTGGTAGATCTCATCTTCAGCTTTAGAAAGCTGAATTCACAGGATGTCAATCTTATCTATTGGTTGGTCCTTTCAAAGAAGCCATTTCATTCGTGCTGAAGGTTTAGTTTTGATGTCTGATGATCCTGATCAAGTGGAGCAGAACTTGCACAAGAAGGGTAATACATTTCTGTCTGTAGTTTTTCTCTGACTTGTTTTTATTTTCCAATCTATAGTTTAGTATTGCACTTGGAAAAAAATAATTGCAAATAATTATTTTATATAGTCTTGAAAAATTATTAAAAAGTAGTCAAGAGGAAATTTTGCAGGGAACTTTGTGAAAGATACTTTCATTTTAATTTTAAGAAATCTTTTTTATTTAATATTTTTCCTATTGTACTGCATTTTTAAATACATTTTTATTTTCACAATACATGCAAAGATAGTGTAACACTTATCCATGCAAAACCTTGTTTTTGACATTTTTTTCTCCCTTCTCTTCCCCCACCCATTCCCCTAGACAGTAATCCAATCTATTTTAAGTACTTTGATGTTAAATTTGTACAATTGTTCTGTACATATTTCCATAGATATCATGCTTTGTAAGAAAAAAGAGAAAGACATACAAGCAAACAACAATAACAAAAAAAAAAAAGTAATAATATGTTGAGATTTACATTCATTCCCCACAGTGCTCTTTTGGGATGCAGATGGCTCTCTCCATCACAAGAAAACTGGAATTAGTCTGAATAACTTCATGTTGTTGAAAAGAGCCAAATCCATCAAGATTCTTTGATATCAGTATTTCAAGTCCAATACTAGTCAAAGCATCTGCTTACAGTCTGCTTTTACCAGTATTTTAAAGTTTGAAGATGCAGACTGCATGCTAAATGGAGGTGTCTGAGGAATCAAGAATCCTGCCTATACTATTCATACTGAAAAAGACAATTCTCTGGAGTGGTAATCAGAATTTGAAATGAAAACTAAGGTGACTAAGTTTCATTAGAGATGTGTTATATTGTTTCTATTTTTCACTTATTATATTCAATATTTCACAACCCTCCATGATTGAGGTATTGAGGCAATGTTTTCATAAATTTCAATGATGAATGAGAAAATAAAATAATTATAATTAGTAAATACTCCTTTAATACTGTTGCATTAGAACCATATGGAATGATTGATTTCTCCCTATCCTTTATATTTTCAGTAGGACATTCTCAAATACTTCCATAGGAAAGTCAAGAGAGATTATGCATGATGTGTACAAATTATTATTGTATATTATAGAGCTCCCCAATAAGTTAGCCATTATTCGTTAATCTTCTCTTTCTCAATTTTCTTCAAATAAGCCTCTAAAGATATAAAATTTCCCCTTATTACTGCTTTAGCTGCATCCCAAAGATTTTGATATGATGTCTCATCATTATCATTATCTTGGGTGAAATTGTTAATTGTTTCTATAATTTGCTCTTTCACCCAGTCATTCTTTAAGATGAGATTATTCAGTTTCCAATTACTTTTTGGTCTATTTACCCCTAACTTTTTACTGAATGTAGCTTTTATTGCATTGTGATCTGAGAAGAAGGCATTTATTATTTCTGCCTTCCTACATTTAATTTTGAGATCTTTATGTCCTAATATATGGTCAATTTTTGTATAGGATCCATGAACTGCTGAGAAGAAAGTATATTCCTTCCTATTGCCATTCAGTTTTCTCCAAAGGTCTATCATACCTAGTTTTTCTAATGTTCTATTTACTTTTTTAATTTCTTTCTTGTTTGTTTTGTGGTTTGATTTGTCTAAATCTGAGAGTGCAAGGTTGAGATCTCCCACTATCATAGTTTTACTGTCTATTTCTTCTTGTAGTTCTCTTAACTTTTCCTTTAGAAAGTTAGATGCTATACCACTTGGTGCATATATGTTTAGTATTGATATGGCTTCATTATTTATGCTACCTTTCAGCAGGATATAGTTTCCTTCCTTATCTTTTTTAACGAGATCTACTTCTGCTTTTGCTTGATCTGAGATAAGGATAGCTACCCCTGCTTTTTTGGCTTTACCTGAAGCATAATAGGCTCTGTTCCAACCTTTTACCTTTACTCTGTATGTATCTCCCTGCTTTAAGTGTGTTTCCTGTAGACAACATATTGTAGGGTTCTGCTTTTTGATCCAATCTGCTATCCGTCTCCGTTTGATGGGATCGTTCATCCCATTTATATTTACAGTTAAAATTACTAATTCTGTGTTTCCTGCCATCGTATTATCCCCAGATTATGCTTTTTTCCCTTGACCCCCCTGATCCCCCTCCCCGATATTTAATTTACAGACCCCCCTTGTGACGCGCAACCCTCCCTCTTTTTTTTTAGGATCCCTCCCCCCTCCCTCCAAGTCCCTTCACTTATTCTCCTTTTCCTTTCCCCTTTTCCTCTCCCCCCTTTTAATGAGGTGAGAGAAAATTCTCTGAAAAACAAATATGTTAATTATTTACTCTTTGAGCCTCTTCTGATGAGAGTAAGATTCACACAATGATTCTCCCCCTCACTAAGTTCCCTCAGATAAGGAAATGAGTAATAAGGGAAGGGTACAAGACAGGGGAAAGGATTCAAAGTGGGGAGGAAGTGATCCTAAAGAGGGAGATCTGTGTGATGCAAGTGGGGCTGATAAGTTTAATACTGGGAAAGGGCATAAGGGTGGGGGGCAAGAAAAATAAAAGTATACGTATACTCTGGGGATAATAAGATAGCAGGAAATACAGAATTAGTCATTTTAGCCATAAATGTGAATGGGATGAACTCTCCATTAAGCAGAGGTGGATTGCAGACTGGATCAAAAATCAAAACCCTAAAATATGTTGTTTACAGGAAACACATTTAAAGCAAGAAGATTTATACAGAGTAAAGATAAAAGGCTGGAGCAGAATCTATTATGCTTCAGGTTAAGTAAAAAAAAAAAGCAGCAGTAGCCATCCTTATATCAAGTAAAAGCAAAAATTGATCTAATTAAAAGAGATAAGGAAGGGAAGTATATCTTGCTAAAGGATAACATAGACAATGAAGCCATATCAATACTAAATATATATGCACCAAGTGGTATAGCATCTAACTCCCTAAAGGAGAAGTTAAGAGAGTTGGAAGAAGAAATAGATAGCAAAACTATAATAGTGGGAGAACTCAACCTTCCACTCTCAGAATCAGATAAGTCAAACCACAAAACAAAGAAAGAGGTAAATAGAATATTAGAAAAATTCGGTATGATAGATGTTTGGAGAAAACTAAACAGTGACAGAAAGGAGTATACTTTCTTCTCAGCAATTCATGGAACCTATAAAAAATTGACTATATATTAGGACATAAAGACCTCAAAATTAAATGCAGGAAGGCAGAAATAATAAATGCTTTCTTTTCAGATCACAAAGCAATAAAAACCACATTCAACAAAAAGTTAGGTGTAAATAGACCAAAATGTAAATGAATACTAAATGATCTCATCTTAAAGAATGATTGGGCGAAACAGCAAACTATAGACACAATTAATAATTTCGCTCAAGATGATGACAACAATGAGATAATCATGCAAAAAAAAATTGTGGAATGCACCCAAGTGGTAATAAAAGGAAATTTTATAACTTTAGAGGATTACTTGAATAAAATAGAGAAAGAGAATATCAATGAATTGGGCTTGCAATTTAAAAAGCTAGAAAAAGACCAAATTTAAAAACCCACAATTAAATACCAAATTTGAAATTCTAAAATTAAAAGGAAAAATTGATAATATTGAAAGTAAAAAAATAAATAAAAAACTATTGAACTAATAAATAAAATGAAGAGTTGGTTTTATGAAAAATCCAATGAAATAGATAAACCATTGATAAATCTGATTAGAAAAAGGAAAGAGAAAAATCAAATTGTTATTCTTAAAAATGAAAAAGAACTTTCCACTAATGTAGAGAAACTTGGAGTAATAATGAGTTACTTTGCCCAACTTTATGCCAATAAATTTGATAACCTAAGTGAAATGGATGACTACTTCCAAAAATATAGGCTTCCCAGATTAACAGAGGAGGAAGTAATTGCTTAAATAGCCCCATTTCAGAAAAAGAAATAGAATAAGCTATTAATCAACTCCCTAAGAAAAAATTCCCAGGACCAGATGGATTTACTTGTGAATTCTACCAAACATTTAAAGAAAAATTAGCCTCAGTGCTATATAAACTATTTGAAAAAAATTAGGGAATGAAGGAGTCCTACCAAATTCCATTTATGACACAGACATGGTACTGATGCCTAAAAAAGGTAGGTTGAAAACAGAGAATGAAAATTATAGACAAATCTCCCTAATGAATATTGAAGCTAAAATCTTGAATAAGATATCAGTAAAAAGAGTACAGAAAATCATCCCCAGAATAATACACCATGATCAAGTAGGATTTATACCAGGCATACAGTGCTGGTTGAATATTAGAAAAAGTATTAATTGACCATATTAATAACCACATTAACAAAAACTATATGATCATCTCAATAGATGCAGAAAAAGCATTCGATAAAATCCAACATCCATTCCTATTAAAAAACACTTAAGAGTATAGGAAGAAATGGACTTTTATTTAAAATAATCAGTAGTATCTGTTGAAAACCATCAGTAAGCATCATATTTAATGGAGATAAACTGGAACCATTCTCAATAAGATCAGGATGGAAACAAGGTTGTGCACTATCACCATTACTATTCAATATTGTATTAGAAATGCTAGCTTTGGTAATGAGTCTAGAAAGAGATTAAAGCAATTAGAATAGGTAATGAGGAAACCAAATTACTCTTTGCAGATGATATGATGGTATACTTAGAGAACCCTAGATTCTAGTAGAATATCTAAAGGTATTAGAAATAATCCACACCTTTATCAAAGTTGCAGGATACAAAATAAACCATCATCAGCATTCTTATATATCACTAACAAAATCCAATACTTTAGAATAACAAATTCCATTTAAAGTAACTATCGAAAGTATTAAATATTTAGAAATCTTATCTGCCAAGGGAAAATCAGAAACTATATGAGCAAAACTACAAAACATATTCCAAACAAACAATGTCGGATCTAACCAATTGGAAAAATATTTAAATTTTAAATTTAAATAATTAACAATTAAATGCCTTTGGATAGGGCAAGCAAATATAATGAAGATGACATTACTACCTAGACTAATCCATTTATTTAGCACTATCCCAATCAGACTCCCAAAAAACTATTTTAATGACCTAGAAAAAAATTAAGTCCATATGGAAAAACAAAAGTTCATGAACTTCAATGCAATTATATCAAAAATAAATCAGATGAAGGTGTCCAAGCTACATGTACGAGATCTAAAATTATATTTTAAAGCAGTGGTTACCAAAACCATTTGGTGTTGGTTAAGAAATAGACTACTTGATCAGCAAAATAGGTTAGGTTCAAAGGACAAGACAATGTCCTTTGAAACTAACCTATTTTGCTGATCAAGTAGTCAATTTCTTATAATAGTATTTGACAGACTCAAAGACCTCAGCTTTTGGGATAAGAACTCACTGTTTGACAAAAATTATTGGGAAAATTGGAAATTAGTATGGCAGAAACTAGGCATTGACCCACACTTAACACCATACACCAAGATAAGGTCAAAATGGTTTCATGACCTAGGAATAAAGAATGAGACTATAAATAAATTAAAAGATCATTGGATAGTTTACCTCTCAGACCTGTGGAAGAGGAAGGAATTTATGACCAAAGAAGAACTAGAGATCATTATTGATCACAAAATAGAAAATTTTAATTATATCAAATTGAAAAAAATTTGTACAAACAAAACTAATGCAGATAAGATTCAAAGGGAAGCAATAAACTGGGAAAACATTTTTGCAGTCAAAGTTTCTAATAAAGGCCTCATTTCAAAAGTATATAGGGAATTTACTCTTAATTTATAAGAAATCAAACCATTCTCCAATTGATAAATGGACAATTCTCAGATGAGGAAATTGAAATTATTTCTACTCATATGAAAAGATGCTCCAAGTCATTATTAATCAGAAAAATGCAAATTAAGACAACTCTGAGATACCACTACACACCTGTCAGATTGGTTAGAATGATAGGGAAAGATAATACACAATGTTGGAGGGGATGTGGGAAAACTGGGACACTGACACATTGTTGGTATTTGTGAACACATCCAGCCACTCTGGAGAGCAATTTGGAACTATGCTCAAAAAGTTATCAAACTGTACATACCCTTTGATTTGGCAATGTTATTACTGAGCTTTGGGATACCAAAGAGATTTTAAAGAAGAGAAAGGGACCTGTATGAGCAAGAATGTTTGTGGCAGCCCTCTTTGTAGAGGCCAGAAACTGGAAATTAAGTGGATGCCCATGAATTGGAGAATGAGTGAATAAATTGTGGTATATGAATATTATGGAAATGACCAATAGGATGATTTCAGAGAGGCCTGGAGAGACTTAAATGAACTGATGCTGAGTGAAATGAGCAGGACCAGGAGATCATTATATATTTCAACAACAATACTATATGATGATCAATTCTGATGTAGATGGCCCTCTTCAACAATGAGATGAACCAAATCAGTTCCAATAGAGCAGTAATGAATTGAACCAGCTACACCCAATGAAAGAACTCTGGGAAATGACTATGAACCATTACATAGAATTCCCAGTCCCTCTATTTTTGTCTGCCTGCATTTTTTATTTCCTTCACAGGCTAATTGTACACTATTTCAAAGTCCAATTCTTTTTATAAAGCAAAATAACTGCTTGGACATGTATGCACACATTGTATTTAACTTATACTTTAACATATTTAACATATATTGGTCAAGATGCCATCTGGGGGAAGGGGTGGGGTGAAGGAGAGGAAAAGTTGGAACAAAAGGTTTTGCAATTGTCAATTCTGAAAAATTACCTTGCATATATCTTGTAAATAGATAAATTCTATAATAATTTAAAAAAAAATGAATAACCAAAACATTTGTGACATATGGAAGGAGCTCTAGTGTCTCTCTAGGGCTGAGTATATATCACTGTGGAAATCTTTCCTCCACAAGGGTATTAATGTAAATCATGAGCAGCCGATGAGATCACCAAGAAAAACAGTATCATTTCCAAGGGTGTAAGCTCTATAACAGCTCAGGCCATGTCACATTCTTCTCTTATCTGCCCTAAACTTTCACAAAGTATTTTGTGTATAGCAGGGAACTAGGACATTTACTGAGGATTTGGAAGAAAGCTGATATTTACGGCATATCAGCAACAGAAACTACCTTTCTGACCTTATTATACATTATTCACCTCCTTGCAGTCTACAATCTAATCAAGTTGTCCTACTTTTGCTTCTACACAGGACAACAGAGAAATCTATTTCCTAAAGCCACCTCCTAGTGTTGGTTGTCTTCTCAGCCTGGACTGCACTGCTGCTTTCCTAACCTCCCCTCCATTAGAATTTCTTGTTTCTTTGAAATTCTGCTTCAGTATCTTATGAAGTTGCTGCTACTGTTTTCCCCTGAAAACCATGCCTCATTTAGTGCTCAACATTTCCATGACATTATTGTATTTACTTTTGTATTTACATCCTGTATTCTCATTCAGAATATAAACTTCCTGATAACACTCTTTTAGAGCTTCAGTACCCAACAACAATGATAATCTCATACAAGGCACTTGATAAATATGTCAATTAAAGACTATCTGTGCTTCAAAAATAAGATGAAATAAGAATGGGCACTAATTAGAAATTATTTCTGCCTTCATAGAGTTCTCAATCACATTCTGCTTTTTGATTCTTTAACTGGTTTTCCTCCTTTCTGAGAATTTGTCCAGTAGTCCAATAACTATCTTTACCAAATGCTTAAATTCTCTTTTGAATCATGTTCATTGTGAATGTTTAAATTGTACTGATAGTTTATATGTCAGAAATACTTTATTTTCCCAAAGGTAAAGAAACACATTAGGAGTTTAAATCTGTGCAGCAGTAGCAGTATATTTAGAATTCAGATCCTTTGGCTCTGATAAAATAGACTCTAAGATTATACCAAAAGGTCATTTTCTCAATAGATTTTAAAAAACCTATTTTGGGTTAGTGTAGACCACTAAAGAGAATCTCTATGTTACACATTACTTTATTTTAAAAAAAGCTATTAAATACCACTATTTGAAACCTTAGAAGTCCTTTTAATATAAGAAAAATAAGTGAAAAGTAAACATGTATACTGTGAATGGGAACAATAAGATTAATATGTTATATATTTAATTTATAATTTATATCTATAAATTACAAATATGGTAAATTACTTTAAAAGTATAAATGTGTTTAACCTCAAATAGTTACATGGAAATAATGCTTGTCTTTTAGAGATTTATACTATAAATTATTCATACACAGCAATATCCTTCCTCATTTAATCATTAGCCAGATTTCTGGTACCTTAAACCAAAAGATAACAGAAATGCCACAACAAAGTAAGAAAACAACAACAACAACAACAACAACAACAACAACAAAAACAAAAAACAAAAAACAAAAACATCTGTGCATTAGGAAAATAACTGTTACAAAACCCAGGTACATTATTCTGCAGAAGGAACAATAGCTAAATTTAGACCTAACTCAGAACTAGAAAAGTATACCTGATCAAGTTACAAATTTAACAGATTTGGTTATTGGGTTTTCCTTGGCAACTTTCAATTCTCTATATGTTTCAATATTCAACAGAATTGAAGCAGCAAGGATGTAGGGAGAACAGGGTTGTTAAAGGAACTGATTATATTTGGTAGTGAATATGACAGTAAAGAATATCTAAGATGCAAGATTTAAAGCAAAAGAAGCCACAAGCAGGCACAGAGAAATTAGACGACTCTTTGAGAATCACAGTTAGTGGGTAGATAAGGCAGAATTTGCACTTAAGTATTTATGGCATCATGTCTAGTTCACTATCATATATGCCATGCTGATTGATAGAAGAATTATAAAAAGTAGGCAGAAATTTGGTGAGATTGTTAATATTTTTGGTCACTTAGAGAAAGATTCTACTATTTTACTTATTCTTTCCATGAAAGAGATCGCTTTAATCACCTAATCATGTCAGTCTCTTCAGTGCTTTTCTATTATAAACAAAGTAAAATTCATACACCTTATGCTTGAATTCAATATGTATAATACACATTAAGTAATGTAGAACATTTAGGTTTACAATATAATTTCCCCAAAATTATCCTGTGAAGTAAGTCTTTTACAGATTAAGAAAATGAACTCAAGATTAAGTGATTTGGTTATACATACAAAGCTAGTCCTCCTACAATTTTAATAACTTATCTTTTAATATTTACTTATTTTTGCTATATTATGTCCAGTAAAACTTGATTTTTCACCGTCATTTTCCTGCCTCTTTGCTCACAATTTCCATCTTTGACATTTTCATTCCAGTCCTCTTGGACTTCCGTGACCTAATGAATTCATGTCCATCCTTTAAAACACAGCATAAATGCTACCTTCATAAATTTTTTTAAAATCTTGATAATTTATTTTCTTTTCCATTTTATACCTCACATAGCAATATGACTTAAATAATACAATCCCAAGTAAATATAAACTGTTAAACAATAAATACTTAAAATTGTTAATACTGTTAAATAAATAAATATTAAACTGTTAAGTATCTATTTTTTCCTATTATCTGTGTTAAGTTATCTGTGTAGGCTCTATCTCCCTAGCAGAGAACAAGGACTCTCTGAGAACAAGGACTTTCTCTAATCTAAAGTTTGTGTATTTGGCACACAATAGGTATGTAATTCTTTTTTCATTGAAACAAGTAGTAACTCATCTTTGAGAACTTCTGTAGCTGAAAAATCATCACCCTGAAGCCAAAATCATCCTTTTTAGCTTGGTAAAGCCTGTCAGATATTAGACACCAATGCCAGAGCCTCCAAGAGAACACAAAGTCACCTCTATTATACTATGGGTCAATGGAATAGAACTTGTGTTGTTTTCTTGCATATTAATACAGATTCCATTTCTGTTTAACACTGGTATTCCATTAGAAAATTTAAAACTATTCCTACCCTTAGTATAATTTGAGGAAGGTAAATTACAATCCTCTCTGTGTGTCTCAGGTGACTGAGTGAGGCCATCAAGAGTATCTACTGCTATCTTTCCTTTGTCCTACAAAATACATAAAAGTAAAGTAGTAAGTTTATGTAAAATTATCATAAAATAACAATGGCTAATATTTATGTAGCATGTTACGTTTTCATAGCAGTTATCTGTCATACATTATCTCACAACCTGCTCACAAAAATTTTGTGAGAAAAGCACTACTCATAATTATTTTGCAAATGAGTAAACAAGCTATAAAAGAGGTTAGGTGATTTGTCTAGATCATTTGGACAGTTAGCCAAGAGCCCAGGAACAGATTCAAATTCAGGTGGTCTTGACTATTCACTAAGCCACATCCCTACCTAGAAGGTGATTTAGCAACTTTATGAAAATTAACACATCTCTTACAGACATATTAGAGGCTTAGGCCTGGGCCCCTGCAGTGCCTTCCAGTTCTCAATCTGCGCTATAACAGTAGGAGACTGGAGACTTGAACCTTAAATCTTCTCACTCTAAGACTGGGATTATTACTAATGCTTGGACATATATGGTAAAAACTACTTTTCATAGAGCAATGCCAATCCTACTGTGTCCTGTCATGGCAATGAGTAAATTTCAGTGTAATTGGGCATGCAACTAAAAAAGGCACAACATTTAAAAGTCCCAATTAAATACCAAATTAGATATTCTGGAATGCAAAGAGCTTAATTGAAATTAAGAAAACTATTGTAAGAGCTGGTTTTATGGAAAAAAATAATAAAATGAATAAAACATTTGGTTAAATTGATCAGAAAAATAGTGATAGGGTTTTTTTTTTTTAATCACAAATGAAAAGGGTGAACAGACCAAAAATAAAGGAGCTATTTTGCTCACCTTTATGCCAGAAAACCTGACAATTTAACTGACATGGATGAATATTTACAAAAACTATAAATTTTCCAGATTAATAGAAGAGGAAATTAATTATTATTATAGTCTCCTTTTAGAAAAAAAGAAATTGAACAAGCTATCAATGAACTCCCTAAGAAAAAAAAAATCTTCAGGTTCATATGGATTTACAGATGAATTCTACCAAACATTTAAAGAAAAATTTTAATACTAAATAAACTGTTTGGAAAAAACAGGCAAAGAAGGATTCCTGCTAAATTCCTTCTATGATACAAATATGGAACTGATAATCTAAATCAGGAAGAGCCAAAACAGAGAGAGACAATTGCAGACCAATCTCCCTAATGAATAAAACATTTTAAATAAATTAATGAGTTTACAGCAACATATCAGCAGGATAACCATTAGGACCAAGTGGGATTTATAGCAGGAATGCAGGGATGGTTCAGTATCAGGAAAACTATTGCCATAATCAACAAAACTATTGCCATAATCAAAAATATCAATAACAAAACTAAGAGAAATCATATGATAATCTCAACAGATGCCAACAAATCTTCTGATAAAGGACAACACCTATTTCTATTAAAAACATGAGAGCGTGGAATAAATTTTTTCTTAAAATAATATGCAGTATCTAAAACCCACAGGATGTTTCATTTGTAATGGAGTGAAGCTGGACATATTCCCAATAAGATCAGGGACAAAATAAGGATGCCTATTATCATCACTTTTATTTGGCATTGTACTAAAAATATTGACTTTAACTAAGAAAAGAAAAATAAATGAAAGGATAATTCCTATAAGCAATGAGGGGATAAAACTATCACTCTTTGAAGATGAAATGATCATATATTTAGAGAATATTAGAAAATTGCCTAATACCTACTTGAAAAGTTAATAGTTTAGCAAAGTTGCAGGATATAAAATGAACCCATACAAATCATTATTTCTAAATATCACTGACAAAGTCCAGTAGCAATAAATAGAAATTTGATTTAAAATAACTGTAGACCAAATAAAATATTTGGGTGTCTTTCTGTCAAGACAAACCCAGGAACTATATGAACACAATTACATAACACTTCATACACAAATGAAGTAAAGTCTAAACAATTGGGAAAATATCAATTGTTCATAGTTAGGCCAAGCTATTATGAGAAAAATGAAAATTCTACCTAAAATTGATCTTTCTGTTAAGTGTTATACCAATAAAACTGCCAAATTTATTCTGTAGAGCTAGAATTTTTTTTTAAAAATCACCTAAACAAAAGGGGAAGAATATCAAGTGAATTAATGAAAAAAAGACAAAGAATGGTGGCTTAGAAGTGAAAATGGGTACATGATTTGGGCATAAAGATCGATACCATAGACACATTAGAAGCTCAAGGGATAGTTTGCCTATGAAATCTTTGAAGAAAGGAGGAATTTAAAAGTAGAGAACTAGAGAACCTTATGAAATGCAAAATAGACCATTTTGATTACATTACATTATATTGTTTCAGCACAAACAAAACCAACAGAAACAAGATTAAAAGAAAATTACAAAGTTGGGGAAATCTCACAGCCAGTGTTTCTGATAAAAGACTTATTTCTAAATGATATAAAGAACTGTGTCAAATTTATAAGAATAGAAGTCATTCTTCAATTTATGAATGGTCAAAGGATATGAAGAGATGATGAAATTAAAGCCATCTCTTGGAGAGACAGGAACTGATGCTAAGTGAAATGAGCAAAACAAGGAGATCATTATACATTTCAACGATACGAGGATCAGTTCTGATGGAAGTGGCTATCTTTGGCAATGAGATGATCCAGATCAGTTCCAGTTGATCAGCAATGAACAGAACCAGCTACACCCAGCGAAAAAACACAGGTTATTTTTACCTTCTTTCTAAATCCGATTTTTCTTGTGCAACAAAATAACTGTATAAATATGTATACATATGTATACATTGAATTTAACATATACTTTAACATCTTTAACTAATGTATAGGATTACCTGCCATTTAGGGGAGGGGGTAGAAAGGAGGGAAAAAGTTGGAACAGAAGTTTTTGCAAGGGTCACTGTTGAAAAATTACCCATGCATATGTTTTGTCAATAAAAAGCTACAATAATAATAAAAAAAATAAAAAAGCTTTAATTAAAAAAACAAAATGTAAAAAAAAGAAATTAAATTCATCTAAATTCATATTAAAATGCTCTAAATGATTATTGATTAGAGAAATGCACATTAAAACAACTCTGAAATGCCATCTCAAACCTCTCAGATTGACTTGAGATGACAGGAAAAGATAATGATATATGTTGGAGGGTTTGTGGAAAAACTGTTGGTGGTGGAATGTTGAAATGATCCAATCATTCTGGAGAGCGATCTGGAACTAAAGGACTATTAAACTTGCATATATTTTACCCAACAGTGCCATTATTGGGTCTGTATCCTAAGAAAATCATAAAAGAAGGAAAATGACCCGCATTTATATTTTTTAAAAGTTTGTGATATATCTTTTTGTAATAGCAAAGAAATGAAAGATGAGTATCTACCCACTAGTTGGGGAATGGCTGAACAAATTGTGGCATATGAAGATAATGGAATATTATTGTTGCGTAAAAAATGAGGAATAAGGTGATTTTCGAAAGGCCTGAAAAAATTTACATGAACTGATGCTGAGCCAAACCAGAAGAACCAGAAATAAGTTTTATAAAGTAACAGCAAGAATTCACAATTATCAACTATGAAAGACTTGGTTCTTCTCAGAGGTTCAGTGATCCAAAGCAATTCCAATAGTCTCTGGACAGAAAATGCCATCTGCATCCAGTTTTAGCAAAAAGCTAAAACAGACCTAATAAAGGGGAAAAAAGTCTTGATAAGATGTTCTATAGCACCAAAAAATCTCATAAAGAAATGCAAAAAGGTAGAAATAGTAAATACATCCTCTTCTGATAAAATCAATAAAAATTAAATTCAGTAAAGGTCCAGGGAAAGATAGACTAAAAATAATTACAAATTAACTAATCCTAAAGAATGAATGAATGAAACAAAAATTTCATTCAAGAGAATGACAATGAGACAATTACATAATATTGTGAGATAGTCAAATAGTTCTTAGGGGAAATTTTATATTTATAAATGCTTGCATGAATAAAATTGAGAAAGAGAATCATGGAAGTAGAAGAGCTGAGAAAAGAATAATTTAAAAAAAATCAAATACCAAATTAGAAGTACTGAAAATCAAAGAAGAGATGAATAAAATTGAAAGGAATAAAACAATTGAACTAATTATTAAACTAGTTAATAAAATTAATAATTGGTTTTATGAAAAAGTCAACCAAATACATAAATTTTGGTTAATTTAATTAGAAAAAGAAAAAAAAATTACTACCATGAAAAATGAAAAGTTTTAACTTACTATTGAAGAAGAAATTAAAGCACTAATTAGGATCTATTTTGTCTAATAAATCTGACAAATTGAAATGGTTGAATATTAACAAAAATATTAAGTGCCCACATTAACAAAAGAAGCAGCATTAAATATTCCTGTTTTTAAAAGAGGTATTGAACAAGCCATCAGTTAATTCCCTAAGGAAAAAAAAATTCCCGAGGCCCAGATGCATTTACAAATCAATTACACCAATCATTCATAAAACAACTCCAACTTCCTTTTATACAAAAATATGGTGCTGATACCTAAACCAAGACACAAGACAAGCCAAAACAAATATATATGTATATATATATATGTGTATATATATACATATATATACATATATATATGTATATATATAATATATGTGTATATATAATATGTATATATATAATATATATGTATATATAGATATTATATATATATAATCTATATATACATATAATTTGTCACCAAAATGTAACCAAAAACATTACAACAATTTATTAACAGGACAATACACTGTGACCAAATATGAATTATGCCTAGACTGCAGAGCTGGTTTAATATAAAGAAAATTATTGCCATAATTGACCATATCAGTAAGAAAGGTAACAGAAATCATATAATTTCAATAGATGCAGAAAAAAACTTTTGACAAAATACAGCATCCATTAATATTAAAATCACTTCAGGCTATATGAATAAATGGAATTTTTTCTTAAAATTATAAGCATCTTCTTTCTTAAACTATTAGCAAGTATTGTTTCTAATGTAAAAAGGTGCATGCATTCCCGATTGCATCAGTGATGAAACAAAGATCCCATTTATTACATTCAATTTTGTACTAGAAATGTAGCCTCTAGCAATAAGAAAACAGAACTAGAAGGAATTAGAATAGGCAATGAAGAAAGAAACTCATCACTTTTTGCACTTGAAATGATGGTCTACTTAGATAATCCACCAAAAATGACTTGAAATAACTTTAGCAAAGTTGTAGGATACAAAATAAGCTGAAATAAATCATCAATATTTCTACATGTTGGCAAAAATGCTGAGTAACAAGAGATAGATAAATTCCATTTAAAATGACTTTAGAGAAAATAAATTTCCTGGGTGTCTATAAGAACACAATTTCCAAACACTTTTCACACAAAGAAAGTTGCTCTTTGTTAGGCCAAGTTAACATAATAAAAATGACAATTATGTCTAAATTAATTCACTTTATGGCCATACAAATCAAACTGCCTAAAAATTATTTTATAAGGCATGACAAAATGAATCTGGAAACAGAAAATTCAAGGATATTAAGAGAATTAATGGGAAAAAATTCAAAGGATGGTAGTCTACCAATACCAAACCTAAAACTCTATTATAAAAGGAGCAGTCATCAAAAGTATTTGATACTGCTTGAGAAATAGACTGGTAGAGCAATAGAATAGGTTGGGTATACAAGACACAATAGTCTATGGCTATAGGAAGGTGCTATTTTCTTAAACGGGAAAACTCAATCTTCTTTGCCACTTATGAAGGTATGATTTCCCTCATTTCCGTGTTTTTGTAGTACAATCACCTTTCCACCTCTATTTTTATAACAGTAAAATCAAATTATACAACACTATGTCTATCCATAACAGAAATACAGTTCTCAAGAGTTCTTGTCTTTTTACCTTTTTATGTTTCTCTTGAGTTCTATATTTGGAAGTCAGATTTGCTGTTCAGCTCTGGTCTTTTCATGAGAAATAAATGGAATTCAACTGTTTTATTTAATGTTCATCTTCTTCCCTGAAAGAAAATGCTCAGTTTGGTAGGGTAATTTATTCTTGGCTGCATTCCAAGTTACTTTCCCCTTCAGAATATGATATTCCAAGTCCTTCACTCTTTTAAGGTGGAAGCTGCTAGATCCTAAGTAATCCTTATTGTGGCTCCTTGGCATTTGAATTGTTTCTTTCTGGCTGCTTGTAATATATTTTCCCTTGGTCTGATTGTTCTGAAATTTAGCTACAGTATTCCTTGGAATTTTAATTTTGGAGTCTCAGGAGGTATTTGGTGAATTCTTTCAATGGTTACTTTACCTTTTGATAACTATGACATCTGGGCAATTCTCTTTGATGATTTCCTGAAAAAGTGTCTAGGCTCTTTTTTTTAAATCATGGTTTTCCAGAAGCCCAATAATCCTTAGACCTATTTTCCAGATCAATCGTTTTCCCAAGGTTTTTTACATTTTTTTTGTTTTTGTTTTACTTGACTGATTCTTGATAGTCCATTCAGTCATTCATTTCCATTTGCTCAGTTCTGAATTTATTTTTAATGAATTATTTTCTTCGTTTACTTTTCCCCCCTACTTTTTGTATTTTTTCAATTGAATTTTTAAATGAGTTGTTTTGTTTATGGGATTTTTTTTTCCATTTCACAAATTCTGTTTTTCTGGGAGTTTGTCTATTTTATTAAATCTATTTTTTTAATGAATTATAAGCTTTTTCCAAATCCTCTTGCCAAGTTTTCATTTCCCTTCCTATTTTGCTTCCAGCTCTTTTTAAAGATACTTTTTCTTTTCCTTTAGGAGAGGCTTGTGTGATGGCGACCAATTTATGTCAGGCTTCATCTGGAGATGATCTGCTTTTAGTCTTCTCAAGATTTGAAATCTGTTCTTCTCTTTCACTGTCTATAGCGAGAGTTCTCTGCTTTTTAAACTCATTTTTAAAAATAATGTTTGTTTTTAGGGCAGGTGAGGTTTTCCAAGCTTTCTCTACAAGCAGCAACAGCTGCAGCTGCACTGAGACTGTGCTGACTCACTCCCAGTGCTGGGTGGGCATGGCCAGGTCCCATGAGATTCTGGAGTTTTAAGATTTACTATTTACCTTTTTGTGTTTGTGTTGGATGTTTTCTAACTTTTCTGCTGATCTACTAGCTTGCAACCAGGGCAGAGTGGCTAACACTGCTGTAGATCCCTTCCTGTAGATTTTCTGCAGCACAGAGTCTGCACCACCCCCATCTGTGCTCTCTGCCCTGGTGTCTGTGTTCCACCTGCTTGCAATTGGCCCACTTACCTCTGTGTGGGATTGAAACTGACCTTTTCTGGTTATCTTTGAAATTATCTTCTGCTGGTAATTTGTTGCACTCCCAATATTTGTGGATTCTGCTATCCAGAACTAATTCAGAAGCTGGATTTGTGAATTAGTCTGAGGGTTGTGAGAGAAGGTCAGAAAGAAATGTGTGTCCTCTCTGTCATCTTAGCTCCACCCCTGTAAGACTCTAGCTTCTGGAATAAGAACTTACTCTTTGTCCAAATTGCTGAAAAAAAACTGGAATATAGTATGCCAAAAACTCAACATCGCACTTCTTGATCCTATGTTGATCAAAATGGGTGCATGAATTAAGCATAAGGCTTGATAGTTAAAAGCAAATCAGGAGAGCAAGAGATAATTTACCATTAATTCATTTGGAAAAGGGAAATTTCATGACCAAATAAGATGCAAAGAACATTATAAAATGTAAAGTAGATAATTTTTGACATTAAATTAAAAAACTTATTAATAGAAGCTGTGCAGCCAAGGTTATAAGAGAAGTAGAAAGCTGGGAAATAATTTTTACATCCAGTTTTTCTGTTCAAGGCCTCATTTATAAAATATATAGAGAATTGACTCAAATCATAAGTATGCAAGCTATTCACCTATTGAACAATAGTCAAAATATATGCGCAGACAATTGGTATATGAAGAATTTAAATCCAAATATAGACTTATGGAAAATGTTCTAAATATCTATTGATTGGAGAAATGCAAATTAAAACCATCCTGAGGTACCATCTTATTCCTATCTGATTGGCTAAGATTACAGAAAAATATGATGATAAAGATTAGAAGGGATATGGGTAAATAGGTACACTAATGCATTGATGGTGGAGTTGTGATTTGATATTACCATTCTGGAGAGCAATTTGGAACTATGTCCAAAAGACATTCAAATTGTGCATAATCTTTGATTGAACAGAGCCATTACTGGGTTTGTGTCTCAAAAAAAAAAATCACAAAGGAATACAAATTACCTAGATGCTTAAGATGTTTATAATAGCTCTTTTTGTGGTAATAAAGTATTGGGGGAAAAAAAGAGTAGATATCTAGCTTAATAACTTTTGCTATATAGAAGTGATTGCATATTATTGTTCTTTAAAAAATGCTGCCCAGGCTTGTTTATTAAAAATCTGGAAAGATTTACATGAACTAATGCTGAGTAAATCAAAGAAAACCAGAAAATCACTGCACATAGCAATAAAATTATTCCATGATTAACTATAATAGACTTGGTTCTTCTCAGGAATTCACAGATCCAAGGTAATCTCAGTATAGTTTGGATAGAAAATGGCATCCACATCTAAAGAAAGAACTATAGAGACTAAATGTGGACTAACATATACTATTTTCACCTTGTTTCTGTCTTCTGTTTTTTTCTCATGATTTTCTCGTTTTTTTCTGGTTTTTTTTTTCTCCCAACAAAATGCACATAGAAATTTATGTAAAATGAATGCATATGTTGTTTGCTTGCATTTTGATTACTTTCCTAGTATTTTTTTCCTTTTTGTTCTGATTTTTCTTGTTCAACAAGATAACTGTATAAATATATTGAATTTAACTTATATTTTAACATATTAACATGTTTTAGAATACATGCTATCTAGGGGAGGGCATGGGTGGAAGGAGGGGATGATTTGGTACAGAAGGCTTTGCAAGGCTCCCTGTTGAAAAATTACTCATGAATATGTTTTATAAATAAAAAAGTCTTAATTTAAAAAATTAAAAAGAAATATTTTTTTTCCTGTAGGCACTGCTTTGGCAGCAGTTCATAAAAATAATAAAATAAAATGAATGCATGTGCATAATCATAAGAACATAAAATGCTCAATAAACATTAAAGTATCATATTTGTTTTTAAAAAGAAAAATATATGACATAAATTTCCATGGAGAAAAAAAAAAAAACAAGTTATAGCCATATAGAAAATGTCCTGTGTCATTAGTAATTAGATAAATGAAAAACTGGAATATGTCTGATGTCATAGCTTATAACTACTAAATGGGAAAAGATAAAAAAGAAAAAAATTCTGGAGGAGAAAATGTAGAATTACTTATATTAATGTATTGTTGGCTGAATTGTGAGCTAGTATAGAAATTATGCAGAGCAATTTCAGACTTATGCCCCAAAGTATACTTTGTGTATGTATATACTTAAATCATGAATACCTTTCACTTAGTGACACATTAAGCCTATATGTGAAAGAGATGGAAAATGAGAAAAAGGACCCACGAATATAAAAATGAAAATAAGAAACGCTTTTTTTTGGCGGGGGGGGGGGCCCCGCGGGGGAAACAGGAGGTCAAAGATATCAATGTATTCATCAATTGGATGACAGCTGAACAATGATATATAAATAAAGCATAATCATAATCTGCTTTGATGAAAGTTGCGTTGTACATTGGGAGGGAGGGAAATAAGGAAAACAAGTGATAGATGAATCAATCTGGTGAGGAGATAATTTGCCTAATAATTTGGGTGTCTCTGTTGTCAAGTGGTATCTGGTATGGGACTTTCCAAAGGATGTGGTTCAACTCAATTTTCCCCATTGCTATAAATCCTTAGATTGGGATCTTGCAAGTCAGCATGGTTTAATAACATTTAAGTCCACCATACAACCCTGCTTTAAAAGAATCACAGTTTTAATTTAATTTGCATCATTGCACCCTATGTAATCATTTGCATAAATAACTACTCTGAATGTTTGATCAATTTCTTTGGCTACTGAGAAGCCATTGATCATTCTTCATTGGCAATATTAGTTTTGATAACAAATTGAACATGCTTAAGATTAAAATCATGGGCTTCAGTTTTCCTTTATTGCAAATTTTTATCACCACAAAAAAAAAAATAGATACATTTATGGGCAGGGACAATGTGGGGATGAGTTTGGTTTGAGTATTCATGTTTAATACCTTGGTTTTGTTTCTGCTTTTGTTTTT
The DNA here is from genome assembly GCF_048593235.1 of Sminthopsis crassicaudata. Lineage (NCBI taxonomy): Eukaryota > Metazoa > Chordata > Mammalia > Dasyuromorphia > Dasyuridae > Sminthopsis > Sminthopsis crassicaudata. The sequence goes on from NC_133621.1 coordinate 267,019,540, forward strand.
CTTTCAAAAGGGGAAAGTCCTGGGAGGGAAAGAAAATTAATGCTTGTTAACAGAAAAACAAAATAAAATGAAGATTAAAAAAACAAAACAAAACATTTTGCTGTTGTATAAATTGCTTTCCTGGTTCTGTTCACTTTATCTTGTACCAATTGATAAGTCTTCAGATTTTTTGTTCCTTTCTAGACTTGCTATTATCACTTCTTTCTTTGTATTAATTTTTTCCCCAGATTTTATTTCTAAGACATTCTTCTCCTTGAAAATTAACTTTAAAGTGGCCAAAACAGAGAAGAATACAACTTTTTCTTGAAGCCCATTCACCCTTTTGCTCTCAGTGGATAAAGCACTGGACAATAGCTTTACAAAATCAAAGCAAGAGAGTCATTCTGTTAAACATCTCCAGACTACAAACCATTCTCTGTCTGGAGAGATGGCAATAGGAACAAGAATTCAAATCCATGAGAAATATTAATAGTGGTACTGAGTATAAAACTAGTTTCCCTACACTTGTTACTATTCTGCCTAAGAGAAAATGAACTTTGCTAATTTCTCCTGGCTCCACAGAAGCCCAATCAGTCAATGATACTCTCTATTCACTCAGCATAAGGTCTAGCACAGCAGGCAGTAAAGGTGTTGGTTGAAAAATCTGTTGGGATTTCCCATTTCTTATGAGATCATAATATCTTTTTGCTTTTTACCTGGAGAGTCTCTGATTTTGATTTGGGTAGGGCCACTTCCTTCATAGTTTCCATCTCTCCTCCTCTCCCCATGAAAACGATTCCCTCAGCAATAGCTCACAACTGCTACTGTAATTACAACCATTTTGGTATAAACATTTGTTTCTATTTTGTTGCAGATAATTGTGCACTCAGTATAGTCTGTGAAACTGAGATGCAACCAAGTATGGATCGATTCTCTAATTCATAGTTGCTCCATCAGCCAGCACCACATCATCCATATGTGGAAACATTGTTCCAGCAAATAGAGAAGCTTTGAATGCTGTGGATAAATTCTCTTATCTTGCCATTGATTATGGAATTGGAACATTCTTTGCCAGAGCTAGCTCACTGTTTGAGAGGCTCTGAGGGAAAGCTTGGCAGATAAGACATATTAGACTGACAATCAAACCGAAGGGCTACAGAGCTGTTGTGCTTGCCTTGTTGCTGTATGTCTGTGAAAGTTGAACAGTATATCAGCACCATGCCAAAAAATGGAATTACTTCCATTAGAATAGTCTTAAGAAGAATTTGAGGCTCCTATCAAATAGCATAAAATATTAGACACTGAGGGCCTTTCTTGAACTAACCTGCCAATCATCCAAACTACTAGAGAGAGTACAACTCTTTTGAGCTGACCACATTGTTTTGAATGCCTTATGGACACTTGCCAAAATATTTTTTATTGGGGAACAGGATAAGCACTCACAAGGTGGCCAGAAAAAGCAATACAGAGATACTCTCAAGACCTTTAGAATTAATTGCACGTCATGGGAGACACTGCATAGTACCACTTAGCATGGTGTACTCACATCAGAAAAATGTGCTCTATGAGCAAAACAGGATTGAATTAGCCCCAGAGAAGCCACCTCAAATGTTCATGAGGATTATTTGTGTCTGGCCTGTGGCACAGGATTCCAAGGTTGTATTGGTCTCATCAGCCACAGTTGGATATGCTAAGCTGACGTGAAGACAGTAATGTCATTTTAGTCTTCTTTGAAAATAAAGGATGATATCCATTACTTCTGGCACCTTACAATATTCTTAAGGTTAGTGCTAGAGGAAATACCCAAAAAAGTCAAAGGAAATCTAGAGGACCTACCAGAAATCTAGCTAATGAAGTCTGCACTCGACGGTATATAGAAAGCCTCCCACAACTTCACAAGAATCCTCTAAGGAACATCTTCTCTAATAATTATCATCATCATCATCATCATCATCATGACTAACATAGTGCTACATGCCAGATTCTGCGCTAAGCACTTTGTGAATATTAGCTCATTTGATCCTCACAGCAATGCTGGGAGGTAGTTGCTATTATTCTCCACATTTTACAGTTGAGGAAACTGAGGCAAACTGAAGGTAAGCGTCTTGTCTGTTGTCATATACATAGTAAACAATTATGATCTTTTTGAAAATAAAGGATAATATCCATTACTTCTGGCACCTTACAATATTCTTAAGGTTAGTGCTAGAGGAAATACCCAAAAAAGTCAAAGGAAATCTAGAGGACCTACCAGAAATCTAGCTAATGAAGTCTGCACTCGACGGGATATAGAAAGCCTCCCACAACTTCACAAGAATCCTCTAAGGAACATCTTCTCTAATAATTATCATCATCATCATCATCATCATCATCATCATCATCATGACTAACATAGTGCTACATGCCAGGTTCTGTGCTAAGCACTTTGTGAATATTAGCTCATTTGATCCTCACAGCAATGCTGGGAGGTAGTTGCTATTATTCTCCACATTTTACAGATGAGGAAACTGAGGCAAACTGAAGGTAAGCGTCTTGTCTATTGTCATATACATAGTAAACAATTATGATCTTTCTCACTCCCTGTCTTGGACTCAATCCACTGAGCCCTACAAATGCAAAGGTTCCAAAATTGTGCTAACATCCCCACATCAATTGAAATGGTTAGCTACATGCCCCTTGGCAAAAGCCACAAAGAATCTGAACCTTCACTATTTTTTTTCCCTTTCACCTGCCTTCACCCTTTTCCCAAGATTCAATTTTGGGAAAAGTCTGACATTGAAATAGCAGGAAAAAGCAATAAAATTGGAAGCCTTTAGAACATGCATTGGCTTCTCCCTCTCCCTTCTCCTCACTGTTACCCTGCTTCAAAGGGAAAATAGCTAGTGTTTACACAAGTGTTACTTTGGAGAATCTAAATTTTCCTCCATGGAAAGAAATTAAAACTGCTATTCCATGCCTTAGATAATAGGATAATTTATTTTCTTCCCCCCTAGAAAACAAGGATGAGCATAAGGGAACTCGAGTGTGCATTAAAAGAACAATTTAAATAGGACTTGTAAATTCATTTGTAAGCCAAGTTGTAAATTATAACTATCTTTCAGGAGGCTTAAAGTAAGTCTTCACACATAACTCAGTTCAACATTGTTCAAATTAATGAGTTCACCTTTTTCATTAACAAGGTTCAAGCAAACGCTGTGTATGTGTGTGTGTGTGTGTGTGTGTGTGTGTGTGTATTTCCAATGCAGATCTTTTTTTCCAGTGTCTCCTTTTTCTTAAATGCTAATTCTTCTTTTTCTTCCAGCCTGCTGCTACCACCACAACTGTCCACTCCAGTAAACACTAGAGCCACAGATCTAGTGGCCTTCCAGAGTCTCATGACCTTCTGAAATTTACAAGATCACCTGGGCTCATCCATTTTGAGGTTTGGACTCAGTCCCACCTAATGACTTTGGAAAAGATAAATCTTTCACAATTCCCTTACTCTACTTTCCCATGAATCTTTTGAGGAGTCCTTATGATTGGACAACACAAAGGAAAAAGAACATTTAAGGAGGGGGACAGAGGATTCTTCAGCCAGTACTATTGGTATACAGATAACTCTTAAATAGTACAAATAATGACTTCTCTGAAGTTGGTCCGCATTTTTACACTATTTGAAGTTATATGTAGGTCAAATATGGCCATTGGTTCTAGCCATATTCAACCATGTAGTCTAGCAAATCCAATTGATGCATGTGAACAATTCATAAGCTTCAGTATTTGAAAAAATTGGAATCAAACTAAGCTCTGCCTCCAGAAACAATGGGAAGACTTAACAAAAATAGATTCAATCAGATGGAGACATAATCTATATTTTCTCAAAAACAACTGGAGAAAAGGGCATATAATACAAATGTGTCCCATAAGTAGGAAAACCAGGGAGAAACTTCAAAAGAATGGCTTTAATAAATCTGCCATCTATACAACAGAGTTCAAATCTAGTCCTTTTCATTTATTAGCTGTGTTCCCTAGCCAGGAATGATAATACTTAAAGTATTTTAAGTACAACTGTTTGTTGTAAATTTGCAGCAAAAACAGAGATAAAAGTATATAAACCACAAAGATATTAGGTATTTGGGAGCTATTCATATCACCAATAATTGTAAGAGGAATGATTTGTCCATTTTTTATCTAGTTTATTTTCATCTGTATTCATTAAAAGTTCATGAAAATGTGTTTCAACTGCCACAGATTTCATACTGGGTTTCAGCCAAATACCTATAGGTCATTAAATTTTAATGATTTGTCTCTGTATTTGAGTATTGACAAACTAGATTTACTTGTTTATTCTTCATATACACATTGGCCTTCTTTCCAAGAAGTACATGCTTTTTCAAATAAATATATCAATGATGACCAATTTGCTGTCCACAATATATGCACAGTATAATACATATATGATGATGGAGTTATTACTTGCTCAGTGGGGCTTTGAATTAGCCAAACCATTGTCCAAATCTCTTCAAAATATATTGTGGTGCTAAATGTTAGAGAATGTTATAGAAGTTCTACAGGATATCATCAGGTAAGGAACAAACAATGGAGAGAATGTATCTCTTGATTAGATCTTGCGATGTCACAAGTATAACCAACATGTTGACCACCAGATTTACAAACTGGATCACAGACAATCCCTACTGAAACCAAAAGACCTACAAGGTGAACTGACATTTGGATTTGTTGGAAAAGCAAGGGAAAATTATTAGAGTATTAGGGGAAGGGGAAGGGGAACTAGGAGAAGGAAAAGAAGAAAAGAGAAAAAAAAGGAAAATGAAAAAGGGGTAAGGGAAAGAAAAAGGGGACAAGAGAATACTGATGAGGAGGGAGGAAGGGAGGGGGAAACAAAGAAGACCAAGGAGAACCAAAATTGGCAACAGGAACAGTTGGGGGAGCGTGTTGGGAGTGAGGGTCATTGGAGTGGATATACATTGTTTCTGTATTCTTAGGTTCAGTGAATTTGGAGCTGAAAGAAATCAATGTGAGTTGGTGATGCAAAGAATACATTTCACATCATGAATGGAATAGAGAAAGGTAGCAGGGAAAAGCAGGATCGGGAAAGTTGCAGAAATGTCCTTACAGATTGGAGGTTGAACCCAAGTCAGTAGAAAGTAGCAACAAAATACTGATACCTTCTACTCCACAATAATGTGACTTAAAAACAAAGCAGACTTTGATGATCTCTCCTAGTGGAAGCGTGCAACACTGGGATATAAAGTAATACAGAGAATCAAAGTATCCCCGTAGAATATTTGAAAATAGCCATGTTTTCTTACTCTTTTCTATCATATCCGTATCTCTTGTCTCTGAATTCATCAGTGAACCTCCTAGAAAGTAACACCTTTAAAAACCCAATCTGGATCTCATCTAGCATTAGGATTTCATTTTAAAATATAAACCGAAACTCCAAGAGGAAGTGCTTTGCCCATGATTACGAAAGTAAGCAACAGAGCAGCTCCCGAGATTCGACCGCGAGACCTAAAGCTCATCCACCCTCGCGATCTCGATCTCGACTCTCCAAGGTGAGAGCTAACGGATCCGCACTCACGCACTCACCAGTGCTGTGTTTTGATCCTGTATCGCATCCGCGTGAGCTGCGGACCTGATAAAAGCACGCGCAGTTCAGTTCCCCTCCTGCCATTGCCAGAGTTGCAGTCGGCTCTAGGGCTGAATTGTTTCTTGCTGTTGCGGGCTCACAGGTTTCTAAACCTCTGGCTTGGGTTATTGACATTTCCCCTTTTAGTTCTTTAATCCCCCCTTTATTTTTACCTTTTAATTCCCCCTTTATTTTTCCCCTTTAATTCCCACTTTATTTTTCCCTTTAATTTCTTATTTTTCCCTTTAATTCGCCCTTTATTTTTCCCTTTAACTCACCCTTTATTTTTCCCTTTAATTCCTCCTTTATTTTTCCCTTTAATTCTCTCTTTATTTTTCCCTTTAATTCCTCCTTTATTTTTCCCTTTAATTCTCCCTTTATTTTTCCCTTTAATTCTCCCTTTATTTTTTCCCTTTAATTCTCCCTTTATTTTTCCCTTTAATTCCCCCTTTATTTTTTCTCTTTAATTTCTGCTTTATCTTTCCCTTTAACTCACCCTTCAATTTCTCCTTTAATTCCTCCTCGTATCAGGCTGAGGGGCCGGGAGGGAGAACTCCCTCCCGGCCCTGAAGCCTGCTTCCAAAATGAAGCTTTTTCATTTCGGCAAGAAAAAGCAGTTTCCACCTGGTCCCTCCATCAAGCTGCCGATGTTCTTTGGGTTCCAAAAATCCCTCTACATCCCAGGATACATGATCCAGAGCAAGGACCTCCGGAAGATTCACAAAGCTGCCTTGGCAGGCAAAGTGGCAAAAGTGCAGTATCGGCTGCTGTTAGGAAAAAACAGTGTAAACGATCAGGATAAAAAGAAGCGGTAAGAGCAAAGCTTGGGAGAGGGGGAGAGAAGCGAAAGCCCCCACCGACGGAACCTCAGACATCCTACCCCCATCCCTCCCCCTGAATGTTTGTCCCCTGCCCCAATTAACCTCCTCGAAATCAAAACACCTGAGTACCTGAGACAGGGTTAAAGTCAGGCTTTGACTCCTAGAGATTGGATAACGAGTCACAAAAACTGGTGATGCCTCCTCCCTCCTGCCTGTCCATTTTCAGTGAACTGGAAACTCCTTCCTTTGGCTTTTAACCCGGGTACAACTGGCATATTCTTAAATCAGTACAACGTGAGAGCTAATACTCTGCTGAAATATTGACATGCTTTAAAAGGACTGTGTCACAGTATCCATGAGGATATTTGAGGGATTTTCTTGGTAAAGTTACTGGAATGTTTTACCATTTCCTTCTAAAGCTCATTTTGACAGATAAGGAAATTGCGGCAACCAGAGTTCAGTAACCTGCTTAGGATCACACAACTGTAAGTATCTGACATCAAATTTGAACTCGGGTAGATGTCTTCCTGATTCAAAACCCAGAACACATTATTGTGCCACTTAGCTGCCCCAATTTGGACAAGATATGTGAAGAGTAAAAATTTAAAGGCAGAAAACTGCTTTTAAGATCTACTCTATATATCAGGCACAGGGTTAACAGCAACAGATACAAAGGATTGGGGAACAGGGATTGTTCCTACATTGTAGGAGCTCAGTCAGGTAAGGGATTTAATGAGCAAGGCAGCCTGAGAAACAGAGGAACCAGGAGAGACTAGTGTTACAAAACCTAGAGAGAAGGGAATAGCAAGAGAAAGGATGTAGTTTTAAAGGAGGGTCAAAAAGAAGGAGAATGGAGAAAAGACAATTGGATTTGGCAACTAAGAGATCCATTAGAAGAAAGAACATGAGTATCAACAGAAAATGACAGGAGAGGAATTGGAGATACCTCTTGTAGAGATTCCTCTCATGGCGTTTAGCTACAAAAGATAGAGGCGTGGTATGATAGTGGGGATGGATTGATCAAGTAAAGTTTCTTTGGTGATTGGGGGAGAAGACATGGGTAAGTTTGGAGGCAAGCAGGGAAATAGCCAGAATGTAGTGAAAGATTGAAGATAAGTGAGTAGACGCATGATAGGTAAGATAGAATGCTATCTCTTGTATTTGTAGAAACATTTTCATTGGCAAGGAAAAGGGCTGCTACTTCATGTGAGGTGAAGGGAAAATATTGGTAGGAGGTATTTATAGATGAAATAGATGAGAAGGGTAAAAGAGATTTCAGGGAATGGCCTCAAATTTTGCTCAGTAAATATGAGCCAAGATTTTTAGCTCAAAAAGTGCAGAAGAGTGTACCATGGGAGGTTTGAGAAGAATTGAAAAAATTTCAAAAGACCTGCCATGGTATGTGGCATAATGAATTGTTTAGGGAAGTATAATATCAAAGGATTGCCTTGGATCAGTGAGAGCTCAATTGAGGTCACGTAACATAAATTTATAGTGGCCCTAGTAAGCACAGTTGCATGATTTTCTCCAGCCTTATTTGAAGACATACACAGGAAGCCTGAGGCTTAGAAGGACAGTGTTGGCAATATGATACATGAGCAATAGATTTAAAGGAAGGCAATGGAGAGTTGAACAGCCATAAGGGAAGTCAGTGGAGGGTTGAACAGCCATATTGCATTGTTCTCCAAAGAGTCAAGATGAAGAAAGGAGAAGAATGTAGCTAGTTCGGGAGTGATGGCCTTGGATTAGAAATCATGGTCTGGATGAAAAACAGAATTTAATTTTGCAAAGCAAAGGAATAGACAGAATGACAACAGATTGTGATCAGATGAGAGAAACGGGATTTGAAAGCATGGCAGTGCTGAATTTGTAGATGGTCGGCTGGGATAGGTGAAGTAGATCATATGAAATGAAGTTGAGTGAAGTGAGTATGTCTAAGGAGTATGTCTAACCTGTATGTTGTTGAAGATAACACATGGGTGCAAATCACTATGTATAAACTAGATACATACAAGCAGAAATGGGAGTATTCTCACAGAGGGACAGCATTAATTTTAAAGGAGATAACTAAAGCCTCCTGATAGAAGGCAAGACTTTTGCTGAAATCAGGAGGTGGAAGTGTGGAACATTCCAGTCATGGGGACAGCAAGTAAAGTTACTTAGTGTCAGAAGATGGAGTGCTATGAGTGGGGAAAGGACAGTGGACAAAAATTTATTAAATGTTTACTACGTAACTTACACTTTGCTAAGATTTTGGAATACACACAATTGTCAAAGACAAACCCTGCTGTCAGAGCACTCACGTTTCAATAAAGCAGATAACATGAAAACATAAAAGTACAAACATGATTCTCCATACAGGATAAACTAGGAATGATCAATGACATCAGTTTTAAGGGGGGTTGGGAAAAGCTTCTTTTAGAAGTTAGTATTTTAGCCAGGCTAGGGCAAGAGATGAAGGCAAGAGAAGAGAATTTCATGGTAAAAATGACTGGAGTCAGGAAGTGGGTGTGTTTTGTGCTACAGTGGACAGTATCTGCTCACTCCATGCTTACTCTCTCAACCAAACTACCGGTTACAATGGGCCAATTGGCTGCATGCTGTATAGAGCAGAAGAGACTCTAGTTGTCATAGAAAATAGAACTCAACCTAGAACTTGCTCAAAGTTTTTATATCTATGACATATATTCAAAGGCTTGTCATGTCTTCACTTTATTTTTCTTTAAATAATTTCCACAAGTATTCCCCCTACAACCCAACAATCCTAATTTCTTGAAAATATGGGGTATTGTATTTAATATAAACACATATAATATATATTTGTTAAAATACAAAAATAAACATAAATGCAAATGATTGGAAGTAACTCTTGCTTTAAAATATTTTTTTTTCTAAAACTAAAGAAAAATGAAAATCCTATACCTAAGCAGTATGTCAGTTCAAAGAAAATGTTAGTCCCTTTTTCAAGGTTGAGATACTTTTAAATATGATCAGAGAACTCTTGGTTATTGAGTCTAAACAGAATGTCACTATTTAATTATCCACCACCAGTTTTAAGTTAGAGTATACTTGATGTAGAGACATACTCAAAAAGGTGAATATGGAATTTGTAAGTGAATATGGAACTTGTGAATTCATTGAAAATGGTCTCAGATTCTTCCCGTCTCCCCTCTACTTTTATGGATATATTCTCCCCTAAAATGCACAGAAACCAAGTTGCCCTCCCATCCTGGTTTCACTCAGCATGATGGTTTACTTTCTTTTTCACCCTCTTTTCTTGTATTTTGAGAATTTTATGCCGCTTTGCTTCCTTCCTTTCACTACTCATAACTCAGTTTCCTGCTTAAGTAATTTCACAAATATTTCACAAATATAGACAAACACCTTTTAAAAAATTCCTTTTTCCTTTCTGCCAGTTCCTTCCCAGAAATATCATTCTTTTATCTTGTCTTCTTTCCTGAATAAAAAAAGCCTATGTTTATATCATAGCTGATAAACAAGGAGTATGCCTGGATTAAGAAAGAATTAGTAGCGTGAACTGAATGAACAAATTTCAGTTTCTATAAAGTTCCCTTCATAATCTCAATAATCAAAGGCTTCATTTCATCTCCTCTTTTTCTAATTGAATTTTTAAAAACATTAGCAGTTAACTTTTGTAAGAGACATAAAAGTCTTATGGGTTGTTTTTCTGTTTTGTTTACTAATTTAATCACTAATTTGTATTCTTACTAATGACCCAGAAAGACCTGAATTATATTGAACCTTATGTACTTTCTTGTTGTTGGACCCTGAGCAAAATTATTTCTCAGTTTCTTCAATTTCCTCAAGTATGAGGATGATAAGGCCTACTTCCCAAAGCTCAAATGAGGTAATATTGGTAAAATGCGGAGCACAGTCTCTGAGTCATAGTAGACACATAAGAGATGCTAGCTTTCCTCTTTATTAAGGTACATCCAAGAAGGGGGAGGAAAAATTCTCTTCCCCTCTAACTCAGACACTGGAAGAAGGCCAGAAGGAAAAGGCAAAAGGAGAGTTCTGAAAAAAACAAGAAAAAAACAAAATATACCTATATGAATATTTATATGAATATTCATTACATCAGTAATACATGAATTTATTGTTATGAATATTTCCTCCACCAATACATAACACAACCTCTTTACAACTTGGTGTAGATATTAGCTAGGAGCAGGTGGTTTTCAATGGATAGAATGCTGGGCTTGGGGTCAGACTCATCTTTGTGGAGTTCAAATCTGGTGTCAGATACTAGCTGTGTGGCTCTGGGCAAATCTCTCAGTCTTGTTTGTCTCAGTTTCATCATCTGTCAAATGAGCTGGAGAATGAAATGGCAAACTACTCCAGTATCTTTACCAAGAAAACTCAACATGAGGAGACAAAAGTGGAACAGGATTAAAATGACTAGACAGAGACTGACATGTATTTAACAAATACACCATCAATGAAAACATTCATCCTCCTTTGAGCAACCTGGTAATACCTTTATGACCTTAGTTCGATTGGGCCATGGACAGCAGACATACCAGACCCTTACTTCAAATCCTATCCTCCATGGCCGAACTGCTAAAATGTTTACCCTGCTGGAATAGCCTATGGCCACCTAGAGCTGCATTTCAGTGCGTGTTTGTAGACAGTGCACACACATGCACATGTGCTTGTACAAAGATACAATATGTAAATGTATAAGGGATTTTTATGAGGCAGCTGCTTCATTAAATATTTTGTAATTGTGGACAAATATCTTTGTGATAAAAGTTATTAGACTTAACCACCAGGCACAGTGAAGCTCACCTATAATCCCAGTTACAGGGAGGCCAAGGCTGGCAGATCTCTGGAATTCATGAGTTCTGGGTTGCAGTGGGCCATGCCTATAGGATCTCTGCTCTATTTGATATTAGAATGGTTAATTGCAAAGTACAATGGGCCAGCAAGTTACCTCAGGAGAGGTGAAGCAACCCAGATCAGAACCTGAGCAAAGTTCCCTTGATAATCTGTAGTGAAATCTACATCGATCTGCTAGATATATTTCTCCTGCTCTAGCAATTTTGTGTATCACATCCAGCAATGAGAGTTAACCCACATTTTGTATTTATTTATATGAGATAAGTGGCCATTTATTTTGGAAATGATTTACAGTTTAGGCATAAAAATAATAATGCATGGTATATTAAAAATTATCCTAACAATATTGCAATATTTATTGCTGCAGTATAATATCAAAGAATCACATTGCTCTTTCATTTCTGTAGAACATGTCTTCATTTGGCCTGTGTTACTGGACATTTAGATGTTGTGTCCCTATTAGTAGAAAGAAAATGTGAACTGGATTTGTTGGATCAAGATCGTCGAACACCCTTAATGAAGGTATGCATTAGTTAACCATGCTGTTCAATGAAATGAATTTGGATTTCTGTTTTTGATTAAGAAAATGAACTATTAGTACATAGCTCATTTAAATATCACCAATGTTGCTTGAATATACTAAATTTTATCTTACAGTATTATTTCTTTGTATACTATTGACAGGCAATCCAATGTCAGCAGGAGGAGTGTGCAACTATCTTGCTTGAACATGGTGCAGACCCTAATATTGGAGACAACAACAACAATGCTCTTCATTATGTTGCGTATTTTCAGAACATAGACATCGCAGCAAAACTGCTTCGCTATAAAGCTGATATTGAAGCAAAAAACAAGGTGGAAACTAACAATCTTGTAAAATAAAGTAGATTATCATCTAAAAAATCATAGTATCCAATGTACACATTTTATAATTCATTTATTTATGGAAGTATTTCTTTAATGAAAATAATTTAAAATCATTCTGTCATAATTCTGAAGTTCATTAGTCTTCAGAATTTCTAATGTAGGATGGAGGGGTGAGGAAGTCAGGGAGCACATATTACACTGGAGAGATTTCATTCACAGTGGAACTCCTAAGAAGGAAATTCCCTCTACTGATTTAGACCATGGATTGCTTTATGATTTAATCTTTAGAATATGGATTTTTCAACTGGGATCCATTAACTTTGAAAATGCTACAATAAGTTTATAGTTATTTCAATGTAATTGGTTTTGTTGTTTTGTATCTATTTTGGACATTTAAAAACATGATTCTGAAAAGTGGTTCATGACAAAGAAAAAATTAAGAAACCCAGTGTTAGGGAGAGTCCTGGAGGTACTACATGGTCTCCCACTCAGTACATGTGTCAGCTGCAGGCCCTAAATCTAGGTCTTACTAACTTTGATGCCAGCTAGCTGTTCCATCAAATCTGTCTCTCCAGAATCTTCTTCGCATGGTCTATTAGGTCTGCTTCTCAGAATGCATTAGTTCTAGCAGATATTACCTGTATTGTTTTCTACATATAGACCTTTACAATGTGACTTTGTCATGAGGAAATGCCATAAGGCTTTTAGGAAAAACCTTTTGAAGTTTGTTCCTACTAGATATAGCTACACAGACAGAGTTTTTACAGGAAAAATTCTTAAGTACATGCTTTCTTTATCCTAATGACTACACATTTTCTTTTTTAGAACTGCTGAATGATTCCTGATTTGCTAAGACCTAATTCTTAGTCATTGTCACTTGAAAGAGAAAAAAAAAACAATAAATATATTAGGAGGGTTGATAAGAAAGGGAAAATGCTAGGTGAATGACTTTGTTTCAGGTTTAGCCCTCTCAAAACAAGACTGGTTTTTAATTTTTTAAATTTCTTGTTGTTGAGTCTGTTGTACACCTCAGGAGAATGGGTAAAAACAAGTAGTTTTCAACGTTAATCTCAGCCAGCATATAACTTTACCTTAGTAGAGTTCCGATGAAATAAGTTTGGCTCCATTTGGACAATAATTGCTTATGAAATGAAAAAAGAGAGAAGATACTCATGAAATAATATGAAAGATTCTCTTAGAAAATTTGAATTTCTGTTTTGTGATTTGATATCTACTTTTACTCTATCATTTTACATATAAGGAAACTTACAGCCCAGACAGATGAAATAATTTGCTTTATGGTCACATAGGGATTAACTAACAGAAGCAAGATTAATGCTCTAGTCTTCTCACTGGAGTGTTCCATTGTACCATATTTTCTGAACATGTCATTAGCAAATTCACAAAATATTTGCAAAATGTCATAAATTGAGCTGAAATAAATATAGAATGCTTACTTAATATAACGATATCTTTATTCTAACTTTGCAGGAAGGCCTTACACCACTTTTTTTTGCAGTTAGAGCAAATAAGTGTGATATGGCAGATTTTCTGTTAAAGAATGGAGCAAATGTGAATGCCTTGGATATCTTTCAGAGGTATGATAATTAAAGCTTAAAAGACATGAAACCCCAATGTTTTTTGAGGAATAAAAACAACTTAAATAATGGAACACTTAGTGAACAACAATAATTGAAATTGAATATCATTGCAAAGCATTGAAAAATGTCAACATCAGGTATGAAAAGAAAATATCCTTATATTTATGAATGCAAGAAGGAAAAACAAGTTTATTTGGGCATACTAACCATTGTTTACTATTTGCAGTTTTCTTTATTGATTTTAAATCAGCTACGATTATTCCATAGAACTTTTGAACTCTCATAATTCAGCTGATTCTCTTTATGAAATAATCTTAAAATCATTTGCATGGGGATTATAGCATGGAGCATCATCTATGAAAAGGGAAAAAAATCCCTATTTATGACTCTGCAAGAGAAAAAACAGTTCAGTTCATGTGGGCATACTAACTATTATTTATTGGTGATTATTATTTGCAGTTTTCTTTATTGAGTTTAAATTAGTTAAGATTATTCCATAGAAGTTTTGAACTCTCATAATTCAGTTGATTCTCTTTATGAAGTAAGTTTAATGTCACCCATGAGGATTATACCTTGTATTTTCCTGCTGCTTCTTGTTTCAATTTTCTCTTAAGAATATGCACATTGTTAAATGCAAATAAATAAATAGAATGATATGATGACATATTTTGATGGACCCTTTATCTTATACATTGTGAATACTCATGCCACAGATTCAAATTTTAATCCTTCCATCCAATCTCATCCTACAGGACTTTTGTCATTAAGAACCTAGGAAACTCCCTGAATTCTTCCCTTCGTTCTTTTAATATTTGAGGACCAGTGCAAGCTTTTGTTTTCAATTCAAGATTAGGCCACCTCTTTTTCTATTCTTGTATGTTTGTGACATCACTTACTACATCAGACTCATAAAAATCACCTACTTGTACTCTCCATACATATGTCCATGGATTTTGGGGATTATCTAAATTTTGATTCTTCTGAAATCATGTGTTTCTGTTAAGTATTTTGTAAAATTTACTGTGGCCAAATATCATTCCTGAAAGAATACTGATGTTTATAAAATGAGCTTTTGTGGCAGTGTGAGCATTAGAGAAATGCTGTATGGTTTCTCAAATGAGATCCTACTGGATTTTGTTTTCCCAATAATTTTGAAACCAGTTCATTGTTGTTTTTCAATGCCCATGCAGACTTTTTGCGTGTATATGTCTATATGTATAAACACATGTACAAAGATATAGGTAAAACAACTAAATTAAATGGGGCTGCCCATTAAACTACATGGAATCTGGAAAATTCTTACTTTTCATGTAGTTTTTCAATATGGATTCTATGTCACCATATATGTGGGTCTTTTCCACATCAAAAAGCTTGCTGCAATTAGGAAAATGTCATCCCCAAATAGGAGCATTTGGAAATATTTCTGGCATATACAATCTATTCTTTTTGGACTTTGTGCAAAGCATCCTACATAGCAGTGGCAAAAGCCAAAATATCCCTTTAGTGGAATGTGTTATCAAATCTTGTGTTCTTTTAACATTGCATGAAAGAAAATTTTTGGATATCACCAAAAAAATCCAAAACAAAACCCAATGACAGACCAATCCCAATCACAAAACTGATGTTATCCTAATAAATAAAAATGATTGGTTACTATTGTTGGAATGATTTCAGAATTAGTTGATTATGGTCATTCAGATCATAGACTGGCCGGAATTAAAAGTACAAATACAAATGAGAAGAAAGCATAAAGAAGAAATAGAGAAATGTAATCTGCTGTAATTAAAAATGCTATCAACTCTTCCCAATGAGAAAATCAAGCAAATACTAAACCATTGTTCCAATAAAAGAGGCAAAATAGCCCAGAAATTGCATCAGTTGGGAAATGACATCTCTCCCAACAAGAGAGCCATTATATTAACTCGAGCTTAGAATACAACACAATTTGTTAAAAAAAAATGAGGAGGAATATAGATGAAGATGTGTTGCTTCACAAAGAAATGAAAAACCATTAAAGAGAGAATTTGTTTCACATTTCTCTAATTGCTGGGCATTCCTTCAATGTTCAATATTTGGTGAACACAAAAAGGACTACTATAAATATTTTTGTTATGGAGGTCCTTTTCCCTTTTTTATAATCTCATGAGAATACAGACCTAATATATCTGTTCTTCGAGGTTTACTTGCCTGTTGCAGATAGTTCAAATCACTCTCCAGCCTAGTTGGATCAGTTCACAACTCCACCAACAATGCACTAGTGTCCCAATTTTCTTACATATTCTTCAACTTATAACTTTTTCCTTTCTTATAGTATTAGTTAATATAATGGTTGTGAGATACTTCAGACTTGTTTGACTTCTTTCTAAACTTTTAGAGAAATTGGGTTTCTTCATCTGAAAAATTCTTGCTCATTTATTAACTGGGGAGTGGTTTGTATTCTTATAAATTTGACATAGTCCTTTATATATTTGGGAAATGAGGCCTATATCATAAATACTTGTTACATAAGTTATTTCCCAGCTTTCATTCTAATTTTGGTTGTATAAAAATTTTTGTTTTTATAAAAGCGTTTGCTTATGATATCATGCTTCTTGTTTAAGTCATGCTTTGACCTTATCTTAGTATACAATGTGAAATGTTGGTCTATACCTAGTTTGGGTCCTATTGTTTTCTAGTTTTTGCAGCAATTTTTGTCAAATAGTGAGTAATTCTTAACCCAAGGGGTAGGGTCTTTGGGTTTATCAAACACTAGGTTGCTATGATCATTGACTATTCTCTGTTCCACTTTTCCGCTACTCTTTTATGGACAGTACCAGAAAATTTTGATGATTGCTGCTTGATAATGTAGTTTGAGATCTGGTATTGCTAGACTATCTTCTTTTATATTTTCTTTTCATTAATGCCCTTGATATTCTTGATGTTTTCTTCAAGGAAGTGAATTTTGTTTTTGTTTTATGATTTTCTAGCTCTATCTAATGATTTTTGATAGTTTGTTCCATGACACTGAGTAAATAAATTAATGTAGGTAAAATGATCATTTTTTATATTATTGTTTATATCTTATTTTTGTCAAAAGAATTTTATAATTGTATTCAGACAGTTCCTGGGTTTGTTTTGGCAGTAGACTCCCAAGAATTTTATTTTGTTTATACCTATTTTGCATGGAGTTTTTCTTCCTGCCTCTTGATTATGGGCCCTGTTGGTCATATAAAGAAATGGAAATGATTTATGTGGGTTGGACTACAACTTTACTAAAGTTGTTAATTATTATAGTTCAATATTTAGTTGATTTAGGATACTTTCAGTATACCATTATATATCATCTGAAAGAGTGATCATTTTGTTTCTCATTGCCTATTTTAATTTATTCTATTTCTTTTTCTACTTTTGTTACTATAGCTAACATTTTTAGTATTATGTCAAAAAATAATCATGACAATTGACATCCTTGCTTCACTCCTGATTTTACTGGGAAGTCTTCTAGATTATCTCCATTACATATAATGCTTGCTGATATTGTTAGATAAATACTGCTTATCATTTTAAGGAATATAAAATGTTGCTTTTCTTTTTACTCTCTAGTGCTTGTTATAGGAATAGGTGCTGTATTTTATCAAAAGCTTTTTAAAGCATCTTTTGAGATAATCATATGGTTTCTATTGCTTTTGTTATTGATATAGACAACTCTATTGACAGTTTACCTGATATTAATCCAGTCTTGCATTTCTGGTCTAAAGTCGATCTGGCCATAGTTTATAATCCTTGTGATACATTGCTGCAAAATCATTGCTGTTGAGTAAGAATTTTTTTCCATTGATATTCCTTTGGGAAATTAGTCTATAATTTCCTTTCTCTGTCTAGGTCTTTCTGATTTAGGTATGGTGTCAAATTGGTGCCAGAAAAGGAATAGTAGAACTCTTTCTTTGCCTATTTTCCCAAAAAATTTATATAGTATTAGAATTAAGTTTTCTTTGAATGTTGATTAGAATTCCCAAGTGAACCCATTTGGCACAGGGACTTTTTTTTTCCTTAATGACTTTCTCAATTACTTTTTTTTAAGATATAGTTATTTAAGCAAGCATCCCATTTTCCCGATCTATTATTAATCTAGGTAATTGATATTTTCCTAAATATTCATTGATTTTTCCTTATATGGTGAGATTTATTGGCATAGAATTGGACAATTTTAACCTAATGATTGTTTTTATTTCTTCATTGGTGATAATTTCATTCATTTTCTTTTGACAGTGGACACATGGTTTTCACCATTTTTTAAAAACACATTAACCAATGGCTTATTTCATTGATTTTTTCATTAAAACAGCTAGTAGATTTATTTACTAGTCTAATACTTTTCTTAATTTTTTTGTTTACTTTAAATATTTTGAATCTCATATTTGGTTGTGAGGAATTCTAATTTGGTACTCAGTTGAGGATTTTAAAAATTTATTCTCTTATTAGGTTTTTTTTTTTGTTTTGTTTTGTTTTGTTTTGTATTTGTTTTGAGTTTCATACCCAGTTCATTGATCTATTCTTTTTCTATTTCACTGAAATAAGAATTTAGAGAAGCAGATTTTACCCTAACTACTATTTTGGCTGCATCTCATACATTTTGGTATGTTATCTCATTATTGTCATTCTCTTTTATGTCCTACAACTTTGCTAAAGTTGTTAATTCATTCTAGTATTTTAGTTGTTTCTCTAAATATTCCATATCACTGCAAAGAGGGATAGTTTTGTTTTCTCATTACCTACTTTAAATTCTTCAATTTCTTTTTTTTTTCTTTTGCTGATAAAGCTAACATTTCTAGTACAATATTAAATAGCAGTGGTTATAAGGGGCAACCTTGTTTTAACCCTAATTTTATTGGGAATGTTTCTATCTTATCTCCATTGAATATAATGCTTGATGATGGCTTTAGATAGGTGATATTTATCATTTTATGAAAAACTCAATTTATTCCTATGCTCTCTTGTTGCTGTTGTTGTTTGTAATAGGAATGGGTGTTTTATTTTGTCTATTGAGATAATCATATGATTTCTGTTAGTTTGCTTATTAATATAGTCAATCAATGCTGATAAATTTTCTGATATTAAGACATCTTTGTATTCCTGGTATAAATATCATTTGGTCATTTTGTATTATTCTTGTGATAAATTCCTATAATCTCTTCTAAAATTTTATTTGTTTCTTATTATTTCCCAGTTAAATTTAAAATGTATTTTAACATTTGTTTTTAAAAGTTTTGAGTTCCATATTCTTTCTCTTGTGCCTGTCCACAGCTCCGATTAAGAAACCACAAGTGAAGTTATGCAAAACATTTCCATAGAAGTCACATTGAGAAAGAAAACATAGATGTCCCATCATAAAAAAAAAAAAAGAAGAAGAAGAAAGCTTGAAGTATAGGTAGGGACAGAGGGAAGGAGAGAGAGAAAGGAAGTAATAGAGGGAAGGAGAGAGACAAGACAGGGAAGGATGGAGGCATGAAGAAGGCGAAGAGGAAGGGAAGGAGGCAGAGAGATGGAGAGGAAGAAGGAGAAAAAGATTGAAAAGGAGAGGGAAGAGAAAGTATGGTTCATTCTGTATTCAGACACAGTTTCTTAAATCAGTCCTTCAGAATAGTCATAAAATATTTTATTGCTTAGAGTAGCAAAGTCATTCAAAGTTGGTCATCTCAAACCATTGCTATTAATTAGTACACAGTATATGTCACTTTGCTTGAATTCATGGATGACTTTCCAGTATTTTTTTTCTGAGCTTAACATTTAACAAAGAATAATATCCCATGGCAATCATATGCCATATTATTCAGCCATTTCCCAATTGGTGGGCTTCTCCTCGATTTCCATTTTTTTTTTTTTTTTTGCCCTGAGAAGAGAACTTTTACAAATATTTTTGTACTTATAGTTGTGTTTACTTTAAAAAATCTCTTTTCATATTTAAAGTTAGTAGTGGTATTATTAGGTCAAAGGATATACCTGAATTTCTAGCTCTTTGGGCATAGATCATATCTTCTGATCATTTATCATTTGGGCCATAACTCATTATTTTTTAAAAAAAAATTACTCAGTTTCCTCTATGTTTGAGAAATAAGGCGTTATCAGTGAAACTTGCTCCAAAATTCTGTTTATAATTACCATTGTAATCATATTCCCCCTTGTTCTATTCTCTCTCCTTTCACACTAACACTCCACAAAAAAATGTTTTATTATTGACCAAACCCTACCCCAATATGCTCTCTTCATTTATCACTCCTTCTTCTTCCAATATTCCATTACTGTCCTATTTTCCTTTAAAAGAAGATATTTCTATACCTGTATATTGTACATTATTTTCTTTTTGAACCAGTTCTAATGAGAATGAGGTTCATTTACTTCCCCTCTCCTCTCCTTTTCCACACTAGTATAGAACCTTTTTATTGCCTCTCTTTTTATGGCAGATAATTACACCATTCCACTGTTCTCTTTCCTTTTCTCCTAGTGCATTCATCTATCACCTCATAATTTCATCATTTTTATTTTGTCTGTCTTATTTTATTATTATGTTTACCAACTATGTTCAAAAAGGTTTTTTACATTTGTTTTTACAATTTTTTAGTTCTAGATACTTTCCCCTTATTTCCTCCCACAATTAAGAAACCACTTGTGAAGCTAGGCAAACCATTTCCATAAAAGTCAAGTTCTAGAAAAATAAACATAGATGTCCAAATCTAATGAAAGGAAAAACACTCAAGAAAAATTAAATAAAAAAAAAACAGAGAAATAGAGAATGTTTTAATCTGAGTTCAGACACAATCAGTTCCTTCTGTGGGTAAGGATGGGTACTTTCTTCATAAGTCCTTCAGAGTAGTTGTGGATGATTATACTATGGAGAATAGCAAAGCCATTTACATCTGGTCATTGCAAAACACTGCTATTACTTTGTATCCAATCCATTTCACTTTGCTTGTGTTTGTGGAGGATTTTCTGAGTTTTGTTTTGTTGTTTTCTTTTTTTCTGAAAACATTCTACTCAACATTTCCCAAAGAACGATAATATTCCAAAGTAAACACACACTTCAGTTTATTGATCCATTATCCAATTGATAGGCATCTCCTAATTTCCCAAGCTTTTTTGCCCTGAGAGTTGCTGTGAATATATTTTATATGTAAAGGACATTTTTCCTTTCTTTTTTTTCCTAAACTTTTTTGGTATTCATGCCAAGTAGTGGTAGTGTTAGGTCGAAGGATATGCATGAAATTGTAGCTCTTCAGTTGCAGATCATATATTTTGATCATTTATCAATTGGTGAATGATTTAACTTTTATAAATTTAATTCATTTCTCTTCATGTTTGAGAAATGATGACTTATCAGAGAAACTTGCTTTGAAATTCTTTTTGCAATTACTATTGCTAACTATAATTCCCCCTCCTCCCTCCCAATTTATTCTCTCCCTCCTTTCACCCTCTCTCTCCTCAAAAGAGTTTTGGTTCTGGGACCTCCCCCAATATGCCTTTTTCTTTTCACTTCACCCCCATTTCCCTCCTATTTCCCTGCAGAATAAGATATGTTTCTACATATCTTATTGACTATATATTATTCAATACATATTATTATTATTAAAAGAGTTAAGATTCACATTCTCATAGTCTCGTCCCCTTCTTCCCATTTGTAATGTGCAGGCTAGCTTTCTGGAGGTCCTCCAGAAGGGTCTTGGTCTCAGCAGGATAGACACCACTAGAATGGTCAAGAATAGAGACTAGATTTCTTTATTCTAGCCCAGTCTTGACCTTAGTGCAAAAGGCAAGAAAGCCATCAGTAGGCTGGTCAAAGACTGTCTGTCTTTCAGTCCTCCTTAGCCCTTATATGCCTTATTGTAATTAGATCATTACAGGATACTAATTGTGTGTCAACTTAGAGAATCATTACATCACCATACTATGTATATATGTGAACTGGAGAACCATCATCTCATCTTTTCCTCTGAGTTGACAGCTTATTTCAAGTATACTTCTCCAGAGTTCCAGTCCTCTACAACCTTCACTATAAGTTTTTTTTTTTCCTTGACTCTTTTTTTTTGATAGATAATTTTCACAATTCTACTTCTTTTCCCTTTTACCCAGTAGATCCCTCTCACCACTAAATTTCTTTCTTTTTTTTTTTTTTCCTTTCTTTACTTTTTTTTTTTTTTTTTTTTTTTTGCTGTTGAGGCAATTGGAATTAAGTGTTGACTTGCCCAGGGTCACACAGCCAGGAAGTGTTAAGTGTCTGAGACCAGATTTGAATTCAGGTCCTCCTGACTTCAGGGCTGGTGCTCTATGCACAGTGCCACCTAGCCCCAACTTCATTATTATTATTATTATTTTTTGAGGCAATCTGGATTAAGTGACTTGCCCAGGGTGGTTAGGTTCTTACTAAGTGCTAATGAGATAATGAGATATTAGGTTCTTAGTAGGTGCTAAATCGGTATTTAACAATTCTCTAGTTCTGGCCTTTGGGGGGAGTTTTACCCCTTTGAACTCCTGGGGAGGAGCTTGCATGCTTAGGAGGAGCAAGTTCATTGGTTGAAGTATTTTTCCCAGAAGCCCTTGCATTATCCCATGCCCATTCTCTTGGAGGATAAAAGAAGGCATCACTCAAGAGATTGAGAGTCTTGTCTGGGCTAGATCTGGGGTGGCTCTCTGGAGGAAAGAAGAGTCTCTACTCTAGGTCAGAGTTGGCAGCTGAGAGATTGAGTTGAGACAGCAGATCTCCTCCCCAGATAGCAATCAGCAGTCTCTGGAGACAACAGAACATTACACAGGGTCACACAGCTAGGAAGTGTTAAGTGTCTGAGACCACATTTGAAATCAGGTTCTCCTGACTTCAGGGCTGATGCTCTATCCACTGTGCCACCTGGCTGCCCCAATTTCATTATTTTTTTTAAATTTTATCCCTTTGTATTCAACTTAAACTTGTGTCCTTTGTTTACATATACTCCTCTTACCTTCTTAATAATGAGAACGTTCTAGGAATGTAAGCAGATAGGCCTTATGATATCATTTTCCTTGTTACCTCCTTATGTTTATTTTTTCTCATTTTAAAAAATTAATTTTATAATTAAAACATTTTTAGACAGTACATATGCATAGGTAACTTTTTACAACATTATCCCTTGTACTCCCTTCTGTTCCAAATTTTTCTCCTCCTTCCCTCCACCCCCTCCCCTAGATGGCAGGCATTCCCATCCATATTTAATATGTTATAGTATATCCTAGGTAAAAAATATATATGTGCAGAACCAATTTTTGTTGTTGTTGTTGTTGTTGCAAAGGAAGAATTGGATTGGGAAGGTAAAAATAACGGAGAGAAAAACAAAAAATGCTAACAGTTTACACTCATTTCCCAGTGTTCCTTTCCTGGGTGTAGCTGATTCTGTCCATCATTGATCAATTGGAATGATATTATCTCTTGTCTATGTTGAAGATATCCACTTCCATTAGAATACATCCTCATACAGTATCCTTGTTGAACTGTGTAATGATCTCCTAGTTCTGCTCATTTTGCACAGCATCAGTTGATGTAATTCTCTTCAAGCCTCTCTATATTGATCCTGTTGGTCATTTCTTACAGAACAATAATAGTCTATAACATTCATATACCATAATTTACCCCACTATTCTCCAATTGATAGGCATCCATTCATTTCCCCATTTCTAGCTACTACAAAAAGGGCTGCCACAAACATTTTGGCACATAAAGGTTCCATTCCCCTCCTCAGTATTTCTTTGGGATATAAGCCCAATAGCAGCAATGCTGGATCAAAGGGTCTGCACAGTTTGATAACTTTTTGGGCATAATTCCAGATTGTACTCCAGAATGGTTGGATTCTTTCACAACTCCACCAACAATGCATCAGTGACCCAGTTTTCCCACATCCCCTTCAACACTCATCATTATTTATTCCTGTCATCTTAGCCAATCGGACAGGTGTGTAGTGGTATCTGAGAGTTGTCTTAATTTGCATTTCTCTGATCAATAGTGATTTGGAACACTTTCATATGAGTGGGAATAGTTTCAATTTCATCATCTGAAAATTGTCTGTTCATATCCTTTGACCATTTATCAATTGGAGAATGGCTTGATTTCTTATAAATTAAGAGTCAATTCTCTGTATATTTTGGAGATGAGGCCTTTATCAGTACTTTAACTGTAAAAATGTTTTCCCAATATGTTACTTTGCTTCTAATCTTGTTTGCATAAGCTTTTGTTTGTACAAAAGCTTTTTAATTTGATGTAATCAAAATTTTCTATTTTGTGATCAATAATGATCACTAGTTCTCCTTTGCTCACAAATTCCTTCCTCCTCCACGAGTCTGAGAGGTAAACTATCCTATGTTCCTCTAATTTATTTATGATCTCATTCTTTATGCCTAAATCATGGACCCATTTTGATCTTATCTTAGTATGTGGCCTTTAAATGTGGGTTCATGACTTGTTTCTGCCATACTAATTTCCAGTTTTCCCAACAGTTTTTGTCAAATAATGAATTCTTGTCCCAAAAGTTGGGATCTTTGGGTTTGTCAAACACGAGATTGCTATTTTTATTCACTATCTTGCCCCGTGAACCTAACCTAATTCACTGATCAACTAGTTTATTTCTTAGCCAATACCAAATGATTTTGGTGGGTGCTGCTTTATAATATTAGTTTTAGATCAGGTACAACTAGGCCATCATCATTTGATTTTTTTTTTTCATTACTTCCCTTGAAGTTCTCGACCTTTTGTTCTTCCATATGAATTTTGTTGTTATTTTTTCTAGGTGATTAAAATAGTTTCTTGGGAGTCTGATTAGTATAGCACTAAATAAATAGATTAGTGTAGGGAGTATTGTCATCTTGATTATATTCGCTTGGTCTATCCAAGAGCACTTAATGTCTTTCCAATTATTTAAATCTGATTTTATTTTTGTGGCAAGTGTTTTGTAATTTTGCTCATATAATTCCTGACTTTCCTTTGGTAGATATATTCCCAAATATTTTATACTATCGACCGTTATTTTGAATGGAATTTCTCTTTGTATCTATTGTTGTTGGATTGCATTGGTAATGTATAAAAATGCTGAGGAGTTATGTGGATTTATTTTGTATCCTGCAATTTTGCTAAAGTTCTGAATTATTTCTAATAGATTTTTAGCAGAATCTTTGGGGTTCTCTAAGTATACCATCATGTCATCTGTAAAGAGTGATAGTTTGATTTCCTCAATACCTACTCTAAATCCTTGAAGGTCTTTCTCGGCTCTTATTGCTGAAGCTAGAGTTTCTAGTTCTATATTGAATAGTAATGGTGATAGTGGGCAACCTTGTTTCACTCCTGATCTTACTGGGAAAGGTTCCAGCTTATCGCCATTACATATAATGTTTACTGACGGTTTTAAATATATGTTCCTTACTAGTTTAAGGAATGGTCCATTTATTCCTAAACTCTCCAGTATTTTTAGGAGGAATGGATGTTGGATTTTATCAAATGCTTTTTCTGCATCTATTGAGATGATCATATTTTTGTTATTTTGGTTATTGATATGGTCAATTATGCTAATAATTTTCCTAATATTGAACCAACCTTATATTCCTGGTATAAATCCCACTTGGTCATAGTGTATTATCCTGGGGACGATTTTCTGTAGTCTTTTTGCTAATATTTTATTTAAGATTTTATCATCAATATTCATTAGGGAGATTGGCCTATAATTTTCTTTCTCTGTTTTCAGCCTACTTGGTTCAGGTATCATTACCTTGTCTGTGTCATAAAAGGAATTTGGTAGGACTCCTTCAATCCTTATTTTTTCAAATAGTTTATATAGCATTGGAGTTCGTTGTTCTTTAATTGCTTGGTAGAATTCACATGTAAATCCATGTGGTCCTGGGAACTTTTACTTAGGGAGTTGGTTAATAGCTTGTTCTGTTTCTTTTTCTGAAATGGGACTATTTAGACTATTTACTTCTTCCTCTCTTAATCTGGGCAAGCTATATTTGTGAAGGTATTCTTCCATTTCATTTATGTTATCGAATTTATTGGCATAAAGTTGAGCAAAGTAGCTCCTACCTATTGTTCTAATTTCCTCTTCATTAGTGGTGAGTTCTCCCTTTTCATTTTTTTTAAATTTTATTTATTTATAGTTTTTTGACAGTATATATGCATAAGTATTTTTTTAAACATTATCCCTTGTATTCATTTTTCCAAATTATCCCCTCCCTCTGTCTACTCCCTCCCCTTGATGACAGGCAGTCTCAAATATTTTACATATGTTACAGTATAACCTAGATACAACATATGTGTGTAAATACCATTTTCTTGTTGCATATTAAGTATTAGATTCTGAAGGTATAAGTAACCTGGGTAGATAGACAGTAGTGCTAACAGTTTACATTCAATTCCCAGTGTTCCTTCTCTGGGTGTAGTTGTTTCTGTCCATCATTGATCAACTGGAAGTGAGTTGGATCTTCTTTATGTTGAAGATATCCACTTCCATCAGAATACATCTTCATACAACATACAGCGATCTTCGGGTTCTATTCATTTCACTCAGCATCATTCATGTAAGTCTCTCCAAGCCTCTCTGTATTCCTCCTGCTGGTCATTTTTTTTACAGAGCAATAATATTCCATAACCTTCATATACTATAATTTACCCAACCATTCTCCAATTGATGGACATCCATTTATCTTCCAGTTTCTAGCCACTATGAAAGGAGCTGCCACAAACATTTTGGCACATAAAGGTTCCTTTCCCTTCCTCAGTATTTCTTTGGGATATAAGCCCAATAGCAGCAATGCTGGATGAAAGGGTATGCAAAGTTTGATAATTTTTTGGGCATAATTCCAGATTGTACTCCAGAATGGTTGGATTCTTTCATAACTCCACCAACAATGCATCAGTGTCCCAGTTTTCCCACATCCCCTCCAACATTCATCATTATTTGTTCCTGTCATCTTAGCCAATCGGACAGGTGTGTAGTGGTAACTGAGAGTTGTCTTAATTTGCATTTTTCTGATCAGTAGTGATTTGGAACCCTCTTTCATATGAGTGGATATAATTTCAATTTCATCATCTGAGAATTGTCTGTTCATATCTTTGACCATTTATCAATTGGAGAATGGCATTATTTCTTATAAATTAGAGTCAGTTCTCTATATATATTGGAAATGAGACCTTTATCAGAACCTTTAACTTTAAAAATATTTTCCCAATTTGTTACTTCCCTTCTAATCGTGTTTGCATTAGTATTGTTTGTACAGAAACTTTTTAGTTTGATGTAAACAAAATCTTCAATTTTGTGATCAATAATGATCTCTAGTTCTCCTCTGGTCATCAATTCCTTCCTCCTCCACAAGTCTGAGAGGTAGACTATCCTCTGTTCCTCTAATCTATGTATGATCTCATTATTTATGTCTAAGTCATGGACCCATTTTGATATTATCTTGGTATTTGGTGTTAAGTGTGGATCCATATCTAATTTCTGCCATACTAATTTCCAGTTTTCCCAACAGTTTTTTCCAAATAATGAATTTTTATCCCTAATGTTGGTATCTTTGGGTTTGTCAAAGACTAGATTGCTATAGATGTACCCTTTTTTGTCCTTTGTATCTAATCTGTTCCACTGATCTACCGGTCTATTTCTTAGCCAATACCAAATGGTTTTGGTAACTGCTGTTATATAATGTAGCTTTAGATCACTTACACTTTGACCACCTTCATCTGACTTTTTTTTCATTACTTCAATTGCAATTCTCGACTTTTTATTCTCCCATATGAATTTTGTTGTTATTTTTTCTAGGTCATTAAAATAGTTTCTTGGGAGTCTGATTGGTATAGCACTAAATAAATAGATTAGTTTGGGGAGTATTGTCATCTTCCTATCCAAGAGCACTGAATATCTTTCCAATTATTTAAATATGACTTTATTTTTGTGGCAAGTGTTTCGTAATTTTGCTCATATAATTCCTGACTTTTCTTTGGTAGATATATTCCCAAATATTTTATACTCTTAACATTTGTTTGGAATGGAATTCCTCTTTGTATCTCTTGCTGTTGCATTTTGTTGGTGATATATAAAAATGCTGAGGATTTATGTGGATTTATTTTGTATCCTCCCACTTTGCTGAAATTTTGAATTATTTCTAGTAGCTTTTTAGCAGAGTCTTTGGGGTTCTCTAAGTATACCATCATGTCATCTGCAAAGAGTGATAGTTTGATTTCCTCATTTCCTACTCTAATTCCTTGAATCTCTTTCTCGGCTCTTATTGCCGAGGCTAGCATTTCTAGTATTATATTGAATAGTAATGGTGATAGTGGGCAACCTTGTTTCACTCCTGATCTTACTGGGAATGGTTCCAGTTTGACTCCATTGCATATTGTGTTTACTGACGGTCTTAAATATATGCTCCTGATTATTCTAAGGAATAGTCCATTTATTCCTATACTCTCAAGCATTTTTAGTAGGAATGGATGTTGGATTTTATCAAATGATTTTTCTGCATCTATTGAGATGATCATGTGGTTTTTATTAATTTGATTATTAATATGGTAAATTATACTAATAGTTTTCCTAATATTAAGCCAGCCCTGCATTCCTCTTATAAATCCTACTTGATCATAGTGTATTATCCTGGGGATGATTTTCTGAAGTCTTTTTGCTAATATCTTCTTTAAGATTTTAGCATCAATGTATATTGGTCTGTAGTTTTCTTTCTCAGTTTTCGATCGATCTGGTTTAGGTATCAGTACCATGTCTGTGTCATAAAAGGAGTTTGGTAGGACTCCTTCATCCCCTATTTTTTCAAATAGTTTATAAATCATTGGGGCTAATTGTTCTTTAAATGTTTGGTAGAACTCACATGTAAATCCATCTGGTCTGGGGATTTTTTCCTGGGGAGTTGATTAATAGCTTGTTCTATTTCTTTTTTCTGAAATGGGACTATTTAAGCAATTTACCTCCTCCTCTGTTAATCTAGGAAGCATATATTTTAGGAGGAAGTCATCCTTTTCACTTAAGTTATCAAATTTATTGGCATAAAGTTGGGCAAAGTAATTCCTTATTATTTCTCTAATTTCCTCTTCATTGGTGGAAAGATCCCCCTTTTCATTTGTAAGACTAACAGTTTGATTTTCCTCTTTCCTTTTTCTGATCAGATTTACCAAAGTTTTATCTATTTTATTGGCTTTTTCATAAAACCAACTCTTGGTTTTATTTATTAAGTCAATAGTTTGTTTGTTTTTTTTTTTTTTTACTTTCAATATTATTGATTTCTCCTTTTAATTTTTGTATTTCAAGTTTGATTTTTGGTTGGGGGGGTTTAATTTGGTCTTTTTCTAGGTTTTTAAGTTTCAGGCCCAATTTGTTAATCTTCTCTTTCAAATCTTTCTCTTTCTCTTTCAAATAAGCCTCTAAAGATATAAAATTCCCCCTTATTACCGCTTTAGCTGCATCCCACAGATTTTGGTATGATGTCTCATCATTGTCATTATCTTATGTGAAATTATTAATTGTTTCTATAATTTGCTGTTTTACCCAGTCATTCTATAAGATGAAATTATTCAATTTCCAATTACTTTTTGGTCTTTTTACCCCTAACTTCTTACTGAATGTAGCTTTTATTGCATTGTAATCTGAGAAGAAGGCATTTATTATTTCTGCCTTCCTACATTTAATTTTGAGATCTTTATGTCCGAATATATGGTCAATTTTTGTATAGGATCCATGAACTGCTGAGAAGAAAGTATATTCCTTTCTATCGCCATTCAGTTTTCTCCAAAGGTCTATCATACCTAGTTTTTCTAATGTTCTATTTACTTTTTAAATATCTTTCTTATTTGTTTTGTGGTTTGATTTGTCTACATCTGTGAGTGATTTGTCTAAATCTGGGAGTGCGAGGTTTAGATGTCCCATTATTATAGTTTTACTGTCCATTTATTCTTGCAATTCTCTTAACTTTTCCTTTAGAAATTTAGATGCTATACCACTTTGTGCATATATGTTTAGTATTGATATGGCTTCAATGTTTAAGCTACCTTTTAGCAGGATATAGTTTCCATCCTTATCGCTTTTAATTAGATCAATTTCTGCTTTTGCTTGATCTGAGATAAGGATGGCTACCCCTGCTTTTTTGGCTTTACCTGAAGCATAATAGATTCTGCTCCAACTTTTTACCTTTACTCTGCATGTATCTGCCTACTTTAAGTGTGTTTCCTGTAAACAACATATTGTAGGGTTCTGACTTTTGATCCAGTCTGCTATCCATCTCAGTTTGATGGGAGCGTTCATCCCATTCACATTTATAGTTAAAATGACTAATTCTGTATTTCCTGCCATCATATTATCTCCAGATTATGCTTTTTCCCTTGACCCCCCTGAACCCCTTCCCTTATATTTAATTTGTAGACCCCACTTGTGCCACGCAGCCCTCCCTTTTTTTTTGTATCCCTTCCCCTCCTTCCAAGTCCTTTCCCTTATTCCCCTTTTCCTTTTCCCTTTTCCTCTCCCCCCTTTTAATGAGGTGAGAGAGAATTCTCTGAAAAACAAATATGTCAATTATTTACTCTTTGAGACTCTTCTGATGAGAGTAATATTCATGCAATGTTCCTCCCCCTCTCTAAATTCCCTCAGATATGGTATATTTTCTATGCCTCTTCCTGGGATGTAGTTTCCTACTTTTTATCACTCCTTCCCCTTTTTCTTATACTACCCCCTTCCCGTTACTACTCCCCCCTTTTTTTAACATCAGTAAAATCAAATTATCTATGTGGACTTTCTATATATCCACAACAGAGATACAGTTCTCAAGGGTTCTGTGTACCTTTTCCTGTTTCTCTTCAGTCTTGTGGATGTAGATCAAATTTTTTGTTTGTCTGTTTTTTTTTCTTAGAAACATATGGAATTCCTCTATTTGCTTGAATGACCATCTTCTTCCATGGAAGAAAATGCTAAACTTAGCTGGGTAGTTTATTCTTGGTTGCAATCCTTGATCTTTTGACTTTCTGAATATCAGGTTCCAGGCCCTTCGATCTTTTAATGTGGAGGCAGCCAGATCTTGAGTGACCCTTATTGTGGCCCCTTGATATATGAATTGATTTTTTCTAGATGCTTGCAATAGTCTTTCCTTTGTGTGCTAATTCTGCGGCTTAGCCACAATATTCTGTGGAATTTTTTTTTAAGGGTCTTTTTCAGAAGGTGTTTGATGAATTCTTTCCATGCCTATTTTCCCTTCTGTTTCTATTATCTCTGGACAGTTCTCTTTGATGCTTTCTTGTAAAATAGAATCTAGGCTCTCTTTTTGGTCATAGTTTTTGGGAAGTCCAATGATCCTCAGATTATCTCTCCTAGATGTATTTTCCATTTCTATAGATTTTCCCAGTAAGTATTTGATGTTATTCTCCAGCTTTTAATTTTTTTTGTTTTGTTTTGTTTTGTTTGACTGATTCTTGGGTTCTCAATGAATCATTCATGTCTATTTGTTCCATCCTGATTTTTAAGGAGTTATTTTCTTCATTCACAGTTTTTAGTTCTTTTCGTAGATGCCAAATTTAGTTTTTAAATGAATTATTTTGCTCTATTGAATTTTTTTTTCCATTTCCATAATTTTTTTATAGAATTATTTTCTTTTTCCAATTCAGAAATCCTATTTTCTTGAGACTTTTTTATCTTTTCCAATTCAGAAATCCTTTCTTGAGAATTTTTTATCTTTTCCAATTCAGAAATCCTACCTTCCTGTGATTTTTTAACCTTTTCTAATTCACAAATTTTGTTTCCCTGAATCTCCTGTGAATCCTTTATTTTTTCCAACTCAAATTTCAGAACGTTGTTATTCTTTATCATAACTTCTCTTTCCTTTCCCCATTTTTCTTCAAACTCTCTTAAAATTTTAATTTTCTCTTTTAGGAGAGAGTTATGTGATGGGGGCAGGTATCATTCCCCTTTAGGCTGTTATCTGCAGACTCTCTTCTCTTAACTTCCTTGGGGTTGGATACCCACTCTTTCTCTGTGTAGAAGGAATCAATACTTCTTTTTTGCTTTTTACTCATATCTAAAAAATCTTTTGGGGTCTGTCCTTTGGGTAAGAATTTATTTATTTATTTCTTTACCAGCTTCCTCCCAGACTGGATGGATGCCAGGCTCCTGAGAGCTCTGGGACAGAGTTTCCCTCCCCCTCCCTGGAAGCGCCTCAGGAGATTAGTACTGCTGTTTCTGCACTATGAGGGTTTCCCAGTGAAGGACCCCCTGCTGTGTGTCCCAGAGACTTCCCTGAGGTTTAAGACTGAACAGTAAAGGTGACACAAAGCCCAGCCAATGCGTCCCCTGGGGTGTGGATGTCAGCAGCTGATGTGAAAAAGCCCCTGCGCTCAAACTGGAAGTTGTCTGCCCAGAAACTCCAGTACCTATTTCAAAGGTTCCTCTTCTCTGGGACTTCAGTGGCTGACTTCCACAGCCTCCAGGTGAGCCAGGCACTATGTGAATTAGATGTTGCCTTGTGGTTTGTCCCTGCTTTTAAAGCTCTTAACTACTCCCAGGTGAAGCCCCGGACAGCCCAAGCCAAGTTAGCCACACCTGCAGTGCTGAGATCTGTTGAGTCACTTCTGGATTGGGGTGGTTCTAGTATCTGGCTTTATATTTTAAAGTGCCTTGATTTCTCTTCTGAGCTGCTGTTTTATAAGCAGAGAAGAGCTAACAGGCTGTGCCAGATTCTTCTAACTCAGTGGCTTCTCTGATCCCTGAGTTCTCCTGAGCCCAAATCGGTGCAGTGAGCTAGTACCTCACCCTGTCTGTGCTGGCCTTTTTTCTTCCTCCCCTGGGAACTGACCTTTTCTATTGAAACTCCAGATTCTCTTCAGCTGGTAAGTCGTGCTTCCAGTCCTTGTGGTTTCTATCAGTCCAGCGTTATTTTTGAGGCTGATTTAACTAACTGGTATTGAGGGAAAAAGGGAGGTCACAAAATCACGTGTATCTTCTCTGGCATCTTGGCTCTGCTTCCCCTCCCTTTTCATTTTTAAGACTTACAATTTGCTTTTCCTCTTTCCTTTTTTAAATCATATTCACTAAGTGTTTGTCTATTTTGTTGGTTTTTTTCATAGAAACAACTCTTATATTAATTAATTCAATAGTGTTTTTTTTTGTTTTTTGTTTTTTTTTTTTTTTTTTTTTTTACTTTCAATTTCATTAATCTCACTTTCTATTTTTAGAATTTCAAGTTTCGTGTTTGTCTGGGGTTTTTAAATTTGTTCCTTTTCTAGCATTTTTAGTTGTAAACTCAATTCATTGACCTTCTATTTTTCTATTTTATGCAAGTAGGCCTCTAGAGATATAAAACTTCACCTTTTTACTGCTTTGGCTGTATCCCACACATTTTGTTATGATGTCTCATTATTGTCATTTTCTTGGGTGAAGTTATTAATTATGTCTATGATCTGCTGTTTTACCCAATCGGTCTTTAGTATAAGATTATTAGTTTCCAATTATTTTTTGGTCTATTTTCCCCTGGCTTTTTATTAAATGTAATTTTAATTGCATTGTGGTCTGAAGAGGATGCATTTACTATTTCTTACTCATTTGATTTTGAGGTTTTTATGTCCTAGTATATGATCAATTTTTATATAGGTTCCATGAACTGCTGAGAAGAAAGTGTACTCCTTTCTGTCTCCATTTAGCTTTTGCCAAAGATCTATCATATCAAACTTTTCTAGTATTCTATTTACCTCTTTGACTTCTTTCTTATTCATTTTGTTGTTTGATTTATCTAATTCTGAGAGTGCAAGGTTGAAATCTCCCACTATTATAGTTGTCTATTTCTCCTTGCAGCTCTCTTAATTTCTCTTTTAAGAATTTAGATGTTGCACCATTTGGTGAGCATATGTTTAATACTGATACTGCTTCATTATCTATACTACTCTTTAGCAGGATATAATGCCCTTCCTTATCTCTTTTAATTAGATCAATTTTTGTTTTTGCTTGCTCTGAGATGAGGATGGCTACCCTTGCTTTATTGGCTTCACCTGAAGCCTAATAGTAGTTACAGACTGCGGGAGTCAGCAGCGAGGCACTAGATGGACAGTGATGGCTGTGCTGCATCTGGGCTCTGAGGCTCTAAGAAGGCGCTGAGTCACTCTGGGTGGGGTTTGGGGGTGGCCGGGTTTAGAGAAGCTAGGTTTATGGGGGTTTTATTCTTTACCTCCGGTGTTTACAACTTCTCTGCTGCTCCTGGCTTGCTGCCAAGATGGAACATTCACACTGGGGTAAAAGTCTTTTTCTCAGAAACGGGAGAGATCGTACCCATCCTCCCTCTGGTCTGAGCTGTGTGAGCTGCCTGGCTGGCTCTCACTGCTTGCCCTCAGTCTGCACCTAGCTTGTTTGTCCCTTCCCCAGAGCAATCACAGACCTTTTCTGGCGAATTTCAAGGATGTCTTCTGTTGGTGATTACTTGTGAGTTTCTTTTCCAGTCAATAATTAATTCTTAGGCTTGTCATGAAGTAAGTTCTGAGAGAAAACGCAGAGCTCAAGCAGCTGTCTGCCTCTGTGCTGCCTTCTTGGCCGGAAGTCCTCACCTCCTTATGTTTGCAAAAAGCCTGTATTTGAAAATCAAATTTTCTATTCAGCTCTGGTCTTTTCATTACAAATGTTTGATAATCCTCTATTTCATTGTATGATGACCTTTTCCCCTGAAGGATTATACTCACTTTTGCTGGATTGGTGATTTGTGGTTGCAATCCTACCCAGCTCCATTGCTCTCTAGAATAACATTCCAAACACTCTAGCCTTTTAATGTAGAAGCTGCTAAATCTTGGATTATCCTGACTGTGGCTACACTCTAACCGAATTGTTTCTTCCTGCAGGTTTGCAATATTTTCTCCTTGATTTGAGAGTTGCAGAATTTTACTTTAATATTCCTATGAGTTTTCATTTTGGGATCTCTTCCAAGAAGTGATTGGCTGCTAAATCTTGTATTAACCTGACTATGGCTTCAGTATAATTGAATTGTTTAATTCTGACTGGTTATAATATTTTCTCTTTGATCTGATAACTTTAGAAATTAGTTTAATTCTAGAAATTAGCTACAATATTCCTTTCAGTTTTTATATTGGGGGTCTCTTTCAGGAAGTGACCCATCGATTCTTTCAATGAGTCATTTTACCCTCTGGTTCTAGGATATAAGAGCAGTTTTCCTCAATGATTTTTTTGAAAGGTTATCCAGACTCTTTTTTTTTTATCATGTCTTTCAGGTAGTCCAATAATTTTTAGATTGACTTTGCTGGAACTTTTTTCAAATGAGGCATTTTAATTTTTCTTCTATTTTTCTTTATTTTATTCTTTTTATTTTTGCTTTTATTTGACTGATTCCTGATATCTCAATGAGTCATTCACTTCTGTTTGACCAATTCTAATTTTTATTGACTTATTTTCTTCAGTTAGCATTCCTTTTATATTTGACCAGTTGTACTTTGAAAAGGGATTTTTGTCCAGTGGATTTTTTTCCCATTTCAACAGTTTTTTGGTTTGTTTGTTTTTAAGAATTATTTTCGTTTTCCATTTTGCCAATTTTATTTTTTAAGAAATTGTTTTATTCCATATATTTTTCCATTTTTCCAATTTCATTTTTTAAGGATTTGTTTTCTTCAGTCATTTTCTGTGCTTTCTTTTCCAGCCTGTTGCCTTTTCCCAACTTTTCTCTTACATAGCTTTTCTCCTGCATAGCTCTCACTTATTTTCCCTATTTTTCTTCCATTTTTCCTTTAAGATTCATTTCCAACTCTTGATAAAAAGCTTTTTGATATTGAGTTCTTGAGATCAGTTCACATACCCCTTTGAGCTTTACCTGAAGGCATGTTGCCTCTCCTGGTTATGTATTCTGATTTTCCCTATTTCTATAGTAGCTTTCTATGGTCAGACATCTTGTTACTTTTTGCTCCTTTTTAAAAGTACAGAACAGAGAGGATTGTCCCAGTCTTCTTTTTTGCAAGGGAACAAGGGCCTCTCACTGATTCTGCTGGGGCCAGTGATACTGCAGATTTAAATATTGGGCTGAAAAAAAAATCATTGGGCTGAGTGAGCCTGGCTAAGTCCCATTTGTCATTTCTTTGTTTGTCTGTTTATTTATTTATTTATTGTAGTTGTGTTGAAGGTTTCACATATGGTTTGCTGATAAACTGGCCTTTTGAACAAGAAAAGAGTAGCCAACACTGGGTCATTTACCCCCTGCCCAATTGAGCCAGATCTTTGCTGAAGACCTTCCAAGATATCTTAAATTGGAAAATTATTACACTCTGAATGTTTGTGGGTTCTGTTGCTCCAGATTCCATTCAGAAGCTTGATCTAGCATTGATTCGGAGGATTTGTTCTTTGACCCACTTATAATTTAGGATTTGATTATTTAGTTTTCAATAAATTTTTAATCTCTGTTTCTACTGCCCTTTGTTGAATTTAATCTTACTGCATTGGGATCTGAAAAGACTACGTTTAATAATCTTGAATGACTCTGGGAGTCCAGCTAGAGGAATAAGCAGGAAATCATTGTAACTCTCCCATATTTGCCTCCGAAACCAATCTGGGTACAGTATAATCATCAAAAAGATGGGAAGAAGCAATCTGTGAGTCCAAGAAACTTGGCAGATCAGCAGGAAATATGTGAGAGAAAAAGAGAGGACAGTCCAAGGCAGCAAATAAGGCAGTAGCAAGCCCTAGCTCAGCAGCCATAGGTAGAACCTGAGCACCTGTATGGTGGTATGGGCAAATGGCAACACTAGGACCCCCCAAATACCTCAGTATGGTCAGGGGAACAGAGAGACTGTAGCTTTGAGAAGTGTTACAGTGTAGCCCCAGATAAACAGGCAGTCTCCAGAGGCCACTCCTCCTTTCAGGGCAGCCCCCAGGTAAAGTAGATCCCAGATCTTCAAGTGCCTAAACAACAGGCAGCTGCCAGTGACTGGATCACCACATCTTTTGGTGTATGGGACTGAGGATGCAGAAGCCCTTCAGGGACCTGAGTACACACCAGACACCACCACTTATAGCCTCAGCCAGTACCAAGTATGCTATGAGAATTGCAGCAGTGCCAAAAGATGAGCAAAAAAGATCACAAAAAGAATCTGAGCATAGAAAGTTATTGTGGGGAAAAGATCAAGATATAAACTCAGAAAAGGATAGCAAAGTCAAAACATGCATAGGCAAAACCCCAAAGAAAAGTTAATTTTTTTTTCCTGATTTTTTTCTTCTACTTTTCCTGAGTTCCCTTCTGAGCTCACCTAGGAGTCCTTTCTGTGCTTGAAACCACTTCCCCTTTTTCTGTAGGATGGGGTAGGGTGGCTGGATACTGTTGGAGGCTTTAGGGATCTGGGTACTGAGCCAGTGTCCTAGTGTTTGCATCTGCCATCTGCTGAGGCTGTTGAAGTGTTTCTGCATTTTTCCAGGGACCACTGGTGGCTGCCTGTTTGCTTAGGTACCTATAGGTTTGGGTCTACCTGCTTGCCCAGGGCTACATTGAAGCACATGGAGGTCTGGCTTCTGGAGGTTGCCAATTTGCCTGGGGCTATGCTGAAGCATGTGGCAGTTCTCATAGCTGTAATTTGCCTGTTACCCTGACTGTGCCAAAGTATATGGTGAACCCAGATGTTGGATCAGTGAGCTGGTACTCTAAAGATCTACTGCTGGTTTGCTGAGGTGGGGCTCACTCCTGGTTTGCTGGGATGCTTCCTGTTCTGGACTGCACTTCCCTTTGATTCAAGTGAGACCTTTCCTGCCAATCTTCCTTTATTCTTGGTCTCACAGACTGATGTTTCTACTGTTATAGGATTTGTATTGTATCATGTTTTGTGGAGGTGAATATGGGAGAGTTAAAAGTGATTTACTGTTTACTCTGCTATCTTGATTATCTTGACTGAATGTTAACTTGTTGAAAAATGTTATCATATATCTTTATAGATATATGATAACATTAACTACTGATAACCAGTTTATGATTCCATTATTTCAATATCTCAAATCATTCTTTAATTCCCACACAAATAGACTTCTTAATTCCCTTTGGTGCTCTATTAGGTGTGATATTAGAGAGTTAGAATCAGAGAATATAGGTTTAAAGAGAGTTAACATTTCTATGGGATAAAAAACTAAATGGTTCAAAATAAATATCTTTTTTAAAAAATATTTTATTTATTGGCAATGAAGCATTTAACCTTTAGACTAACAATAATTAAACCTTATTCCATATTATAAAGGAGAAAATCAATAAAACATGCCCTTTAAACTTCTAAAAATACAATTAATGCCTTTGCAAATTCAATACACAATTCTCTCTTCTTTAATTTTCCAAATCTGAAAATCATAGGAAAATGTTATTTACCATCTGATAGTTTTTTTAAATAGTTTTTTATTTATAAGATATATACATGGGTTATTTTACAACATGACAATTGCCAAACCTTTTGTTCTCATTTTTCCCCTCCTTCTGCCCCCGCTCAAGATGGCAGGTTGACCAATATATGTTAAATATATTAGAGTATAAATTAAACTCAATATATGTATACATGTCTAAACAGTTGTTTTGCTGTACAAAAAAAAAAATCGGACTTTGAAATAGAGTACAATTAGCCTGTGAAGGAAATCCAAAATGCAGGCAGACAAAAATAGAGGGATTGGGAATTCTATGTAGTGGTCATGTTCAGAGACTTTCAGAAAGTTTGTTAAGACACAAAATAGCTTGTGATGGTTTCACTTTACACAACCAATAGACATCTCTACAATGTGTTGGAACTTTGGAGATTATTTCTAATCATTTTCAAAGAGCCTCCACTTTACTTCTAAGGCCAATAAACCGCCTGAAAATCCTTAAGTGTTTCACACTAGAAATGTTGACATAGCTTTTTTTCTATTATGTACCCTTAAATTTGACAATCTCTACTAAAATTGAAAGGGGACCAAAAAAGCTCTTTTTTTCTAGTTTTCAGTGCTACTCATAATGTTGTGCTTGAACAATCAAAGTACTCCTATCACTATGTGTTTATGTTCCACATGTGTATTATTACTGAAGAATATGAAATCTTTCTATTGAAGCATATCCAAAAATGGTTAAATGGTATTATTGAATTTTTAAAGGCAAATTGTTTCTTTGTTATTTTAGAACAACCCTTATGCTTGCCCTCAGTTCGGAATTCACAGAAATGGTCAGTGTTCTTCTTCAACATAATGCTGATCTCACTATCAAAGATCAATTGGGACGGACAGCTGAGACATATGCTAGGATCTATAATTATCCTCAGTAAGAGCTAACATAATTCTAATTGTCTTTATATAACTGCATCTAAAAGAATTTTTCCTCCATAAAATTGAGAGTGAATCTGGCTTTCATAGTTGCATATTATAATAATTGTCTGGAAAATACCCTGGCGAACTCCAGTTCTTGAGAACTGCCGCATGCTTCAGCATAGCCCCAGGAAAACGGGCAGCCTCTAGCAGACAGACCTCTACCTGTTTCATATTTAAGGGTACTAAGAAGAAATTGATCAAATGGCAAATTTAAGTTATCAAAGTTCAGGAGGGAATAAGTAAGAGAAAGGATACAAGGTAGAGTCACAGTATCAGATTAGAATTTTCAGAGGTAATAATGAAAATAGCTGCCATTTTTGTAGTTTTTTAAGGATGTCCAATGTTTTATATACATCTTCACAAAAGTTATATCATTTAATAATAATGCACATTTATAGAAACTGTAGGGTTTTTTGTTTGTTTGTGTTTGTTTCTATTTTAATTTCTTGCTTACCTCTCTTAATTGTACGAGACCTAAAGTTAGTTTTAGGTAAAATCACGTTATGTCTTGGATGCCTTCACATGAGTGCTAACTAAAAAGGATCATAAATGGATCCTCAATTTGGAGTCAGGAGATCTGGGGAGAGATCATGCCTCTCACCCTCTGTGTGACCTTAGACAAGAGTAATCTTTATAGAATGGAGTTATTTAATTGATAAAATAGAGACATTAGATGTAATGACCTAATACTGATTAATTAATGACTATAATACTGATTCTGAAGATGTTTATTGCATCTAGTGTGAATGATTAATTTTGTTCTTCAGACTTTGTTAAAACAATAAAAATTTGGTGATCTGATTTGAAATATACATACACTTGTCATATATAATTTTATCTTGATTTCTATAGACTTATTATATTTTATCTTTTATTTTAGACATATTTATCACAAACAAATTGAACAATATATACTCCCTCCTCTCCAAGCCAGCAATTTAGAGAAGGCTTCCAATACCGGATTTGTTTTGGGTACCCCTTCCATGGATAAAAAAGGTAGAATTTATTGATCCAAATAAATAATATTAAAAATAATGTAGAACAATTTTAAAATTCATATGTTCTCTATTTTTTCTATTTCCATTTTATATTTTAAAAGCATAGCACTGATTTATTTTTGGTTACCTAATTATCTACCTACCCACCTACTACCCTGAAATGACAAAAACAGTGTTTGTGTTCTGTTTAAATCATATTGTCATTGCTCAAAAAATTTTGTAGAAATGCTCTAAAATTATGCTTTTCATATTAATTTCATGTTTTAATATTTAAGTTTTTGTTGTATTTTAGTTATATCAGAAGAAAATTCTTCAGAAGCCTCTATACAAAGGTAGGTTTTACAGCAAGTTAACATTTCTTTTAGTTAATCCTCATGATCCATCTTCAACAGGTTTTTCAATCCAAAGCAAAGCAGACTCTCATGTCCCCAAAAGGTGTATCTTCAATTTAACCAATTCCCATATTTTATCTTCATTATCTTTCAAAAAATGAGGTTTACTACACATCTAATAGGTAATATGTATATATGTTACGTGTATAAATATATAGTACTAAAAAATTTGCAAAACACACTAATAAACATACACATGTATGTATGTACACTATATATATATATATATATATATATATATATATATATATATATATATATATATATATATATATATATATATATATATACATGTGTGCATGCACACGTGCCTGCTTGTTTTTTTATTTTTTCCTTTAATTTCTTAAATATTTTCCCCAGTTACATTCAAAACTTTTTTATATTTGTTTTTAAGATTTTTTGAGTTCTAATTCTCTCCTTTACGCCCACACACAATTAAGTAACCACATGTAAAATTATGCAAAACTTTTCCATAAAAGTCAAGTTATGAAAGAAAGCATAGATCTTCCACCCTAATGAAAATAAAAACCCTCAATAAAAATTAAGAAAAAAATAAAGATATAGAGTAATAGAGAATGCCTTGATCCATATTCAGACACCATCAGTTCCTTCTCTCGTTATGGATGGGATTTTTCTTCATAAGTTCTTTAGAGTGCATGGGGAATATTCTACTTCTGAGAATAACAAAGTCATTTACATCTATTTATTCCAGAACAGAGCTATTTCTTTGTATGTAGTACATTTCACTTTCTTCATAGAAAACTTTTCAATTCTTTTTTTTTTCCTGAGAGTATCCTACTCATCATTTTTCAGAAAACATAATATTCTATCAGAGATTCTTGCTTGGAATTTGTTTTTTACAATTACTATTGCTAATTGTATTTTCACCCATTTATTCTCTCTCTCTTTTCATCCTCTTCCTTTTCAAAAGTGTTTTGCTACTGACCATTTCTCCCCTAAAATGCCCTCGTTTTTATCTCTCTCCTGCCTCTGCCCACATCTCATTCTGCTGCTGTTTTCTTGCAGGGTAAGATAGATTTTATACCCCTATTGAGTATGTATGTTACTTCTATTTGAGACAATCTGATTAGAGAAAGGTGCACTCACTCACCCTCTCCTTCCCCTCATGTACTTTATTATAAAAGTTTTTCCTCTTTTTTTTTAAATGGCAGATACTTTTCACCATTCCACTTTAGTCAGTACATTCCCCTTTCATCTCTTAAGTTCATTAATTTTTAAAAAGATATTATCCCTCCAGATTCAACTCATACCTGGGCCTTCTATTTAGATATACTCCTTTTAACTTCCATAAAAAAGAAAATGTTCTAATGAGTTACAAGTATTATTCCTCCCATGTAGGAATATAAACAGATGAACCTCAAGTCCTTTATGATTTCACTTTCCTGATTATCTCCTTATGCTTCTGCAGAGTTCTGTATTTGAAAATCACATTTTCCTTTCAGCTCTGGTCTTATCACAAAAGTGTGAAAATCTTGCTTGAATGGCTTCTTCCTCTGAAGGATTATACTCAGTTTTGCTGGGTAGGTGATTCTTGGTTGCTATCCTAGCTTTATTGGTCTCCAGCATATCATTATAAGCCCTCCAGTGCTTTTAAAGTAGAAGCTGCTAAAATGTGTGTTCTGAGTGTGGCTTCACTAATCTTGAATTGTTTCTTTCAGGATGCTTGCAATATTTATTTTCTCCTTGACCTGGGAGTTCTAGAATTTGGCTGTAATATTCATGGGAGTTTTATTTTGGAATCTTTTTTCAGGAGGTCATCAGTTGATTCTTTCAATTTTTATTTTACCTTCAGCTTCTAGAATATCAGGACAGTTTTCCTTGATAATTTCTTGAAATATGATTCCAGGATCTTTTTTTGATCATGACTTTCAGCTTAGACTAATACTTTACAAATCCTCTCTCCTGAATCTATTTTCCAGGTCAGTTGTTTGTCCAATAAGTTATTTCACTTTTTTTTGGTTTTGTTTCATGGCATCTTGATGCCTCATAAAGTCCATGTGCTTCCATTTGCTCAATTCTGTTTTTTTAAGGAATTGTTGTCTTCAGTGAGATTTTACCTCCTCCCTCTAGTTGACCAGTTTTGCT
Organism: Sminthopsis crassicaudata; assembly: GCF_048593235.1. Taxonomy (NCBI): domain Eukaryota; kingdom Metazoa; phylum Chordata; class Mammalia; order Dasyuromorphia; family Dasyuridae; genus Sminthopsis; species Sminthopsis crassicaudata. Next base: position 267,062,103 of record NC_133621.1, read on the forward strand.
TTTTAATGCATTCTTTTCCTCATTAGATTTTTGTATTTCCTTTTGCACTCTCTCAATTCTTGCCCTAATTTTTCCTCTATCTCTCTTCCTTGATTTTCAAAGTCCCTTTTGAGCTCTTCCATGGCCTGAATCCAATTGCTACTTTTCTTTGAGCTTTGGATGTAGGAGCTTTGACTTTATCATCTTCTGGTGTGTTTTGATCCTCCTTGTCACCATTATAACTTTCAGATGTCAGAAACTCTTATTTTCTGCTCATCTTCCTAATCTATTGCTAGGCTTTTGACAGTTTGTTAAAGTAGAGCTTTGTCTCCAGGATGGAGGATGCATCCTCCCATACTTCAACAATTTTGTGCAGCTGTTTTCAAAAATCTTGATAGGAATCTGACCCCAGGCACTCTTTTCAACCCTGGAGCTGTTAGTTGTGTCCCGCCCCAATGAAGCTCTAGTTGATCAATTGTGCTGACAGGGGCTGGACTCTGCTGGTCTAGGCTGTGCTGGGACTGAACACCAGACTCCCACCACTTTTGTGTGTGCTGATTTATCTATTGGATTGGCAACTGTATTAAGAATTTTGTTTGGGAACACTGAAGGATTAAGGTACTGGCTTGGGTTTACAAAATTAGTATGTGATGAAGAACTTGAATCCATTACATTTTTATCCCATATCTAATTCCTAGCCACAATATCCCAATATAGCTATTAAAAATAATTCTATTTGGATGAAGAATGAACCAGCTATGTTCTTTTATATGGCTGTACTATGTATTAATCACCTGAGATGCATTTCTCATAAGCTTTTTTAGGCACATCTGCAGTGCAAATAGGTATCATCTTATACTTGTGGTAATTTATCCAAGTGCTCAGGGAAAGGAGTTATCAACATGGGGAGGGAATGTCACTGGGACCAAGGTCCTAAGTCAAGACAATAAATGGAATTGGAAATTTCTCAGCAAGGAGAGAAGTAATAAAAAAGAAGAGGGGCCATTCTGGTGAATGGTTTCTGCTGGGACCCCTCATGGACAACAATAGTTGAACCTTTGGCAATTGTTCCCAATTAGAGACGTGGGGAATCTGGCATTGCATTTTGAGAAGTGGATAGTCTTTAAAAAATCTCTGAAATTCCTAGAAGCTGATGTGGCAAAGCATTAGTTGTTAGGGACCTCATTTTCCCACAGTATAGAATGTTATTTTTCAGTGACCCACAGATTCTATTCTCTTTGTTGATTCCAGTTACAAGATTTATATAGAAGTCTTAATAGAGAAGAAGTTTAAGGAGAAAAGCCTTTCTAGTTCTAGATGATCAAGTAGAATGGATTATTCCTAGAAGTTTTTGAAAAAAATAAATCAAAAAGAGAAAATACAAGAGGCAAAAAAGGGAGTGATTGTGTCAGAAGGTCAGTGGGAAGAATACTGTCATGCAGAAAAGCTGAATATTTGATACTTTTTTTTCTACTTGTATAAAAAAGAAATATCAGATATATGAAGTACCCAGGCATCAGTTGAAAGAGCAATTTGTAGTGTAATCAATTCACCAGAGAGATTTATCACAACCACAAAGGATGGCCTTTATAAATATGAGAAACTCATGGGTTAAATCATGTATGAATGAGCAAGATGCTTCCAGTGATTTAGCTTTTTAAAGTTAGAAGAAAGTGGGTGAGGGAAGTAGCATGTTGATCTAGAGAGTAAGGAGGCAATTAGGGAGAAGTTGGGAGAGGACAGAGAGGGACTTAGTAAAAACAAACTCTTATGTAGATTGTGTCTATTTGTAGTTGCAGGATCCTTAATGAGATGATTGAGTTAGTCTTAGATATGCTGATAAAACAGTCCCAGGAAACAGATCTTCTATGGTATGGGATTATGGTTGACAGACTTGTTGCATTATTTACATTATTCCTATGAATGGGGACAGAATGAATTCTTTTAGATCTAAATTTAAGGAGAAGGAAATGTAAATATAATTTTTTAGTCTTGAGAATTTAGAAAAAAAGATAAAATTGAAAGATAATAATAAAGAAATTCAGGAGACCTTGAAAAATTGAAGTGACTCGAGCTGAAGATTCTATCTAAAGGAAGTAAAGAAAGTGTGCCCAAGGAGAAGGATTTGAAAAGACAGAGGAGGACATAAGAGGATAACGTGAAGGCTATGAGGAGGGGTTGGAGATGGATTTCAGCTGAAAAGGAGGATGTTTTTAAAAAAAACAAAAACAAAATCAAATATGGAAAGTCAGTTGGCAAGGTTAAGGAGAAGAAAAAGGAAATTGGGGGTGTCTATAAAGGATTAGAATTATAAAAAGAAAACTGTCTTGATAGTAACAGATCCTAAGGAACTGAAAAGAGAAAGACCTTGGGTTTGCTGGGCAAGGGAGCGAATCTGGGAGTAAAGAAAAACTGGGTTCAATTTCCCTCAGCAAGTGTTCCCAGCAACTCTCTGACAAACAACAGTTGCCAATCTGCATTATTTCCTCTCTGGAAGTTCCCTGCATCAAGCCATCACAAGTCATATATACCCCAGTCTCTTGAATTCTGAACCCAACTCTCCTGCCCCTCCTCCCCAAATAAATTGATAAATGTAGAGTTGAAATTCCCTGAAAGCAGATTACCACAGCAAATGTACCAAATATTTCTAGCAAGGAAGATAGACTAATAATTTTATTGCATGTGCATATAAAGAACCAGGTAAATTTTTTACTGAATTGATTTTTCGGATTCAATGGTTCATAGAAATCTTCTGTAAGGAGATGTCTTCGATTAGGTCCTGAAGAAAATGGTGCACTTGGATTAGTGGTGGGTAGGAAATGGACATTCCAAACCAAAAAGCATATGTCTTAATTTATTATACAAATGGTTGATATTCTATCATAGATTACACCAGGTTCATCAATGATTATATTATACCTAGGAATGGTTGCCCTTATATTAAATACATTTCTGAGCCTGGAATGTATGAGCAATTCATGTATCTAAAGGGCAAAAAGGGAAAGCAGTAAGTAGAGTCCTGGCCTTGGAATTCACAAGACTCATCTTTATGAGTTCTAATCTGGATCAGATACTTATTAGTTTGTGACTCCAGGGCAAGGCAATTAATCCTGTTTGCCTCAGTTTCCTCATCTATGAAACAATGCTGGGAAAAGAAAGGACAAACCTCTTTGGTACCTTTGCCAATAAAATGCCAAATGGGGTCACAAAGAGTCAAGACACCACTGAAATTATTGAACAGCAACAGATACAACTCATATGTAGGGTTGAAACTTGGGGAGGGTAACTTTAAGAAAAAATAACTCGGTGAAAATGTTTGTCAGAAGCTAATAACAAAGGCACAGTAAACAGGGACCTATTACAAATAGATTGTAGGGTTTTGATTCTGTGATGTATAATGACCCTTTATGTTCATTTGTCAACTTTAGAGAAGTGTAAAAATAGGAAGAGATTATCCTGGAGGAAATATCCACTGATAGCCTCTACACTGATATCTTCTTGGCAAAAATGAGTCTTGGAATAGGAATGATTGAAATATTAAGTCATTCTTTGTAATGTGTCATTTGGTGGTAAAGCACCTTGTAACAAACACCTAAGAGGCCTTCCTTGTTGATTGTCTTCTGGGAATAAAACTACTAATTTTTGGTTTCTTTTTAAAAGACTCCCTGAAAAACCAGGAGCTGATGATTGCTGGCCAAGTGTGGATGACAAAATTAGTTCTGAAAAGGAGGTAAGATTTCTTTATTGAATTTTTTTCCTACTTTTAAATTTCAGTTTGGAGGGTGCTTTGATTTGTTAAAAACTATATAGTAAATATAATCTCTTTAGTGTTTAACACATTAAAGACCCAAATGAACTTTAATAGATTGAGATTTTACCTCAAATAAGGTAAAAGCAAATAAGTTTTAGTCTTGTGTCAAGCTTTCTTTTAATTTTTGTTTTGTTGGTGTATGTGTGTGCTTTCTGAAAAACGAGATGTGTAATGCCAGAGAACCTGAGGCAAGATAGAGATTGGAGAGTTTTTAATATTTTATTTGAAAATAAATTGTGCTGGGGGCATGTTTCTCCCAGGGCTGATGTCTCAAAGCAGTCAGCAGCTAATGTGTGTTTCCCATGAAGTATGTATATGTCCATGGCTCCCAGCTATCAGGGTACACTAAAGCAGGGGCAGAGTCAGAGCACTGAGAGCGTGAATGGACTAATCAATCTGGTTCTGACAGGGTCGGGGGAGCACCAGACATTCTAATAAATTGGGATCAAGAACAATGACAGAATGGGGGGAAGCACCAAACATTCTGATAAGTAGTTCTGATAAGTATTCCCTTGTACCTTTGTATTTATCTGTGCACTGAAAAGTGTATTAGATTTGGAACAGAGGACCAGGCTTCATGTACCATGACTGCCACTCTTAAATATATATGATAGTTTGTTTTTTTGTTTTGTTTTGTATTCTAAATGATACTTTAGATCCCTTCTAGTTCCCAGTCTATGAGCTATTCCATAATATTGCTTTTCTCCAAATGTTGGTTGTATAAATTGCTTCCATTTTTTTTCTTGTTAAATATGGCTAGAACAGCTATGAATATTTTTGTATACCTAGATCCTATTTTTCCTTCCTGTGTTCTCAGTATTAGAATTCCATAACAATGGAGTCAGAATATATGATCAATTTTATGACTCTATTATGTTGTTCTCTAAACCATCTTGACCAATGTGCAGTTCTATTAGTAGTATATTGGTGTTACATATTGGTAGTATGTATTTCCCATTATTTGTACTTTTCTTTTATTTTTCTGTGGCATTTTATTTTTAAAATACATTTTATTTGAAAAATCAAATTAAGAAAAAAAGAAAACAGAAAAGAAATAAAAAAAAAAACAAAATACAGCAAAACAAAAGAGAACATAGTCATGTACCCAGCAGATCATCGGGGAGGATTCAAAATCTAAAACATAAATTACTAGATCAAGAAAGTATATATATATATATATATATATATATATATATATATATATATATATATATATATTTGTAGAGGAAATTATATTCATGATGTCCATTTTTTCTTTACTTCCTTGTAAATTGTTCCTTGGTTCTCTACTGCATACCTAATTTACTTTTTTCTTTTTTTCCCTTTTTAATCTTCCTCCCCCATTACTCTCATGTAAACTACAATTAAGAAAAGATACATATGTATCTTGTATACATAGGTAGATATATACATACATACATACACACAGTCACATATCTTTCCTATCCCTGCTGACTCTTTAAATAAATTTTGCTGGCTAACTTGCCCAAGGGTCCTTCCCTTTTCTAATTCCTTAACCCTTTGTTTCCCTATGCACCTATCCCTCCCCATTATTTCTTTTGGATTAGATTTTGTAGGGATTATATCATATATATATATTGAATCCATTCTTCTTCTGCACTACTTTTGTATAACAGGATTACTATTTTTACCTTAACTCTGCAATCTTTCTTTTGAGCTCTTTTATTCTTGTGAATATTAAACATATAGTATGCCATTTGCCATAATAAAGAAAAATAATTTATTGATCATTTCAACAATTTGTCCAAGTTGAGTATTTTAATGGTGATCTTTGATATTGGCTATTTTTTTTTAATTCAGGTTTGGTTGATGGAAAGTCCTGAAAATCTACAATTTAATTAAATATCCATTTTTTTCTCATTCAAAAATTACAGATAATTTTGCTGTCCTTAGGTTGCTCAGGTCTTTTGATTTTGGGTAGATAGATATGATTCCAGGAGTTGTGTTTTTTTTTACTGTAACAACTGATAAATCTTGTGCAATTCTAACTATAGCATCAGCATACTTGAATTTTTTTTCATGTTTCTTGCAAAAATTTTTTTTCTTTATCTGATCTCAAGAGCTATCATTTTTTCTTAAGGTATGTTCAACATTCTGTTCTATTTTCTCATTCTTTATAATCTGTTTTGTTATATCTTGGTCTCTCATAGCTTAATTGGCTTGCCCAGTTCTTATTTTCAAAGAATTATTTTCATCTTTGAGACTCTGTACCTCTTTTCTGGTTGATAACTTTTTTATTCATAATCTTGTTTTTCTTGGATGGTTATTTATTTTTCATCATGTTTCTCATTTGATTTTTAAATTCTGTTTTGAGTTCTATAAATTCTGGGCAAGGAGCTATTTCATGTTATTCTTTGGGGTAAACTTTTGTGACTTAAGTGTCCACCTTTGAAGATGAATCCAGATCTTTCCTGTTTTTATTCTATGTTTCAGTGGCAGGGTTTCATCTTTGCCAGTTCAAAAAAAATTTTAAGAGGTATTAGTGTAAGCATCTCTAATCTTTGGGTGGAGGGATGGTGCCTCAAGCTTCCTTTGAGTTCTCCACTTTGATCAGGAATGCCAAACCAAGAGCTCCACCCTCCTGCAAGTGCCCACAGCTAGCAGCATATCTGTCCTACTGCTTCTGCACTTAGCTAGTGCTGGTTCCTTCTCACCTGGGTCAGCAGCAGAGCTGGGCCTGGCATTCCCATTCAGGCAAGTGTTATTCGGTCTTCCCAGACTCAACCTTAAGTTGACAGTCTTGAAGGTGAAAGTCTCTGTGATTTCTTCTGAGGCTTCAGCCACACCCAGGTAGCTGACATGTCTCCATTTGATGCTTTTGTAGAGTTAGCCCAGAGGTATTGGCACTTGAGACAGGTTAATTCCCAGGCTGAGGTCTTTTCAGATCTTTTTGGGTTGTATCAGGAGGATCCCTGTTCTGTCCCAAGCTTTCTAGATTTTCACTAGTCTCTGTTCACCCCAAGGCACAAGTTTGTTCTATTTATGGGAAAATCTAAAGAAAATAAAAATAAAATTTACCAACCTATCCTTCCAGAATCCTCCCTATTTGTAATGTTGAACCTTCTAGTTGAAATAATAAACTTGTGCTGATTTTTACACGTCTCTGACTGTTGGGAAATTGGAACATTTTTCAGGAAGTCAATGCTGTTTTTATTCAGTCATTTCATCATTTTGATGTATTATATTAGATTTATATATATATATATATATATATATATATATATATATATATATATATATATATATATATATATATATATATATCAGGTACAGCCAATCTTCAGTTTTTGTGTAACCTTCAAGCTCAAACTATTCATTGAACATATGGGAAAGAGGAGTGTTACCAAAGTTTGTAACTTCCACTGGAGATGGCTGATCATACCATTTCTCACCCAGTTTAGCTCCTAATCTTTGTACTAATTGTCTGACAGGTGGATCACTTCCTTAACATTTTGTTAAGTGTTTGACATGCACCTACAAAGTAAAAGACATTTGTTTTAAGTTGATTTAAAAAAAAATCAGGTGTCTATAATGCTTGATTTTTGACATTGATGTAAAAGCAATGAACAGCAAATAATAAAATATCCATCATTAACGGGCATCTTCACAGCTTTTTCTGGACCCAGAAAATTTTTAGAGTATGCACTTCTTTCAACTGCATACATTGAGGGCAAAAAAATTCAAACAATGCAATTGATGTAATGAAGGCATTCAGGATCCTGTGACTAAAGTTCTTATAGCCTGTATTTTTCAATTTAGTGGCCTCTTACTGTCAGAAACCTTTGATTTTTTCCTGCTGAATGTGTCAAGCAGAATGAGTTAACCCAATAGGCAGGCCTAGCAAAAGGGAGTCTGACATCAACATTTCCCTAGTTCTCTTTTAATTTTCAGGAAAGAAGTAACTCAGACTAATTTTTACTGTTCCAAAACATATAAACAATCTAAAACACAATACTAAAATAAAATTCCTTATCAGCAATGATTTATATTAAGAATAAATTTCTAAAATGTATTTTCAATTTTGTAATATATACAATGTTTGTGGATCAATCAAACAGAAGAGTTTATTTCTATATAACGATCAGATTAAATTTATCACAATAACAGGTCTCAAAGAAATGTGAACTATTAAATGTTAGTATTGATAGTCATTGTTCTCATCATTTTTTTTTGGCAGAAACAACCAAAATTGAACTTGAGTAAAATTTTGAATGCTACTCAGCAAATAAGAAATATCAGTAAGCTTCTTGAAAAATTTCCACTCATATTAGTATTGCTTGCCTTGAAATGATAGATTTCTTCATGTACTCTTTTATTTGTTTTTATGTAGGAGAAGAACAGACTAGCATCAACTATACAGAAGTTACACCTTTCCTTGGGAACAATGAATCGAGTGATGAAGAAGAGAAAACAGATTCTTTTCCTAAATCTTCATCCCAAGCCCAGGGCTGCTCTCATCCTGTCCATACCCCTCCTGCTTACTTTTCAAAATCTTCCCTTATGAAGTCTACTCTTCTGGACCTTCTTAATGTAATTATATTTGCTCTGGTTCTTAACATTCTTATCATGTGTGTTTGCCCTCTATCCTTTTATCCGATGCTCACAGCCACTTCATGGAAATGGGAAGGATTCTGGAAATGCAAATCCTCAAAAGTCACATCACAAGAAAATTCAGGGAATTTTATATATTGAAGATAAAACATTGATGAGTCCAGACAATACATGACAATACAATACAATACAACTCTCAGAAAGAAGAACAATGAGAAAGCAGGCAAGATGAATGGCAGTTAAAAGATTATAAAGAAAAAGTAGCAGAGGAAGAAAAAAGTGATGAAGAGGAAGAAAGAGAAAGGGATAAAAGATGGTTAGGATGCTATAAAACAAAGAAGAATCAAAATATGTAGATGCAAAGGATGAAGAAGAAAGTCAAGATGACAGTTTTGAAAACATGAAGGAAAAAGAGAGTTTGAGTAATCATCAGAATCTGTGTTTGTTGTGAAATATGATTAGAATGAAATTAAGAAGAGCAAACACTGAACATTTCTACAGAATTTCCTGTGCCAGTGATAATTGATATTTGAAGAAACTTCGATGCTATTTCCCTTAAAATAAAAATGCAGAATATTTTGTTTAAGAAACTCTTCACCTTTCTAATAAGTACACAATTTCGATGTAGATTGAACCTTAGAGATTATCTAGTTCATTTATTCCTTAATTATGTTTTAAAATTCAGTTGTTCTGTTTTGATAGATAAATTCAGACCATAGACTAAAGAAAAATTTTGGAGGACATTTTATATTTCATTGTCATTAATTGTAGGACGATTCAACAGATTCAGAGGAGGAAGTAAAGAAAAAGGATGTATTGGTTAACAACTTTACTGGTAAACAATCAGCTGGTGAAACTCCAAATATTCCCAAAGATCTACAGGCTCACATTACATCAGAGAAAGGTGCTGGGAGAAAAGGTATGTTACTATTTTGACAGGGCTCCTGATTTCATCAATTTAGGAAATCCACAAGGAATAAATTTCTAGTGATGCCTATTGGCTACTGATCTATAGCACAGAGTCTGAGGGTAGCCTGGAGACAAAGAAGTTCAGGATCTTTCTAATGGTCACACAACCAAAATATCAGCAATAGAAATTTGTTCGGATTCTTAAAGATGTTATGGGCCAGAACTTGAGACAAGATAATCTTAGGAAAGAGTACGATCTAGTGAAGACTCTTTGAGGAGCTGACAAGAGAAAAGGAAAGCTTTTGGAATTAATCTGGAATAGCAGCTACTGGTAGAAATGACTGAATTAGAAAATAAGGACAAAGACTCACTGAGAAAAGGAAGTTTCAAATTTTTTTAAGAAACCCAATTAGGGATTCGGTTTAAATTGATGCCGAAAGGGTTAGAGTTTAAGGTTAGTGTCTGAAGGGAACTTGCAAATACCTGATAAAGGTTACTCTTTTGCTCTCTAAACTTGAGTCCATTTTTTCATTGATTTTCTATGTGCAAGATAGACTGGAATAAACATTCCAAATCAGCTACAAGCTTATGGTACATCAGACAATTGTGCTGTAAGAAAAAGTGAATCATGGTTTTGACAGATCTCCTGATTTCATCAATTTAGGAAATCCATAAGAAATAAATTTTTAGTAATGTGCATTGACTACTGTTCAATAGCATAGAACAGTAGTATATATATATATATATATATATATATATATATATATATATATATAGAACAGCTGCCTAAGTTCAAACTGGTCCTCTATCCACTATACAATGTACTACTCAAGTTGTAGAATATTAGAATATTTTTGCTCTTTCTCTGTGTAGAAGGTGTCATTCCTTCTCTTCAGCTTGTACTCATTGTTAAAAATCTGTTGGGGTCTGCCTTTGGGGTAAGAAGTTTATTTATTTATTTACCAGCTTCCTCCCAGATGGGAGGTAGAATGCAATAACCCTGTGACTTGCCTAAGAGAGAGCTCTGGGAGACAGTTCCCCTCCCCCCCCCAGAAATGCCTCAGAGGTGATTAGCACTACTGCCTTGTGAGGATTGCCCAGTGAAGGACCCTGCAGTGTGGCCTACTGACTGTCCTGAGGTTTAAGGCTCCCTTGGGGTATGGATATCAGCAGCTAACATGAAAAGCCCCTGTGCTCAGACCGGAAGTGTCTGTCCGGAAACCGGGGTCCCTATTTCAAAGGTTCCACTTCTCTGGGAATTCCTCTGCCACTAGAATTCCACTGCCTCAGGCTGAGCCCAGCACTATGTGGATTAGAGGCTGCCTCAGGGTGTGTCCCAGCTTTTCAGGATCTTAACTACCCCAAGGAAAAGCCCCAGGCAGCAGAAGGCTGCTGCACAGCAGTGCCTAGATCTTTTAGGTCACTTCTGGATTGGGGTGGTTCTAGAATCTGGCTTTATGTTTTAAAGTGGCTCGATTTCTCTTCTGAACTGCTGTTTTATAAGCAGAGAAGAATTAACAGCCTGTGTCAGATTCCTCTATCTCAGTGGCTTCTCTGATTCCTGAGTTCTCCCCAGCCTGATCAGCACAGTATGCTAGGACCAAGTCCAACCCTGTCTGTGCTGGCCTTTTTTCTTCCTCCACTTGGAACCGACCTTTTCTGGTGAAATTCCTGATTCTCTTCAGCTGATAAGTTGTGCTTCTACTCCTTGTGGTTTTTATCAGTTCAGCGTTTTTTTTTTTTTTTATTCATTTTTCCAACTTATCCCCTCCTTCCCTCCACTCCCTCCCCCCCGATGGCAAGTAATCCCATACATTTTACATGTGTTACAATATAACCTAGATAAAATATATGTGTGTAAATATCATTTTCTTGTTGCACATTAATTATTAGCTTCTGAAGGTATAATTAACCTGGGTACATAGACAGTAGTGCTAACAATTTACATTCACTTCCCAGTGTTCCTTCTCTGGGTATAGTTATTTCTGTCCATCATTGATCAACTGGAAGTGAGTTGGCTCTTCTTTATGTTGAAGATTTCCACTTCCATCAAAATACATCCTCATACAGTATTGTTGTTGAAGTGTATAGTGATCTTCTGGTTCTGCTCATTTCACTCAGCAACAGTTGATTTAAGTCTCTCCAAGCCTCTCTGCATTCCTCCTGCTGGTCATTTCTTACAGAGCAATAATATTCCATAACCTTCATATACCACAATTTACCCAACCATTCTCCAATTGATGGACATCCATTCAACTTCCAGTTTCTAGCAACAACAAAAAGAGCTGCCACAATCATTTTGGCACATACAGGTCCCTTTCCACTCTTTAGTATTTCTTTGGGATATAATCCCAATAACAGCAATGCTGGGTCAAAGGGTATGCACAGTTTGACAACTTTTTGAGCATAGTTCCAAATTGCTCTCCAGAATGGCTGGATTCTTTCACAACTCCAAAAACAATGTATCAGTGTCCCAGTTTTCCCACATCCCCTCCAACATTCATCATTATTTGTTCCTGTCATCTTAGCCAATCTGACAGGTGTGTAGTGGTATCTCAGAGTTGTCTTAATTTGCATTTCTTTGATGAGTAGTGATTTGGAACACTCTTTCATATGAGTGGATATAGTTTCAATTTCTTCCTCTGAGAATTGTCTGTTCATATCCCTTGACCATTTATCAATTGGAGAATGGTTTGGTTTCCTATAAATCAGGGTCAGTTCTCTATATATTTTGGAAATGAGACCTTTGTCAGAACCTTTCCTTTTAAATTTATTTTCCCAATTTGTTACTTCCCTGTAACGAGCTGTCGTCTCTAGAAGCTGCCGGATTACTCTCTGGGAAGAGAACTGCTGTGTCTACTCAAATCTCTCAGACAGATTCTTCTTCCTGTAATGAACCGTTGTCTCCAGGCAGTTGCTGTTAACTCTTGTCCAAAGAAGTGACTTCCCTTCCTGCAGAGAGCCCCGTCAAGCCTGATGCAATTCAGAGTCTTCTTCTTGTCTCTGGGAGTCCTCTCTTTTATTCTCCCAGAGAATGGGCGTGGGATAATGCAAGGGCTTCTGGGAAGAACCACCCCAGCCAATGAGCTTGCCCCCTCTATCAAGTCAACCTGAGTTCTCACCTTGTAATTGTCCAGAAAATCTCAGTTCTCACTTAGTAATCCTAACATCTCCCCCTTTCTTTTGATTTAGAACATAGGACAGTCATGACCTTGAAACATAAATCCATCAATATGGGAAGTATTACAGATAATTACATAAATTACATAAGCACATAGTAACATAGTAACGTAACACATGCTAGAAGTATATAACATAATAATAAATTGAAAATTTATAAATGTCCATAAGTCCATTGTCCATTAGTCTCATCTTGTGTGAGGAAGTCCAATGATTACTGCTGGTTTTTAAAGTTCTTTAACAGTCTTCTTATTATCCATGCTCTTTCAGTGTCAGATGTTTCTTAGATCTTCTCCTTTATTTTGAGGCCTTTCTCTTTTTCTGTCTCTCTCTGATGGACAAGGCGAATATGACTCGTTGGCACCCATCTGATTCCTTCTCCTGCTGAAGAAATACAAGCAAACCCTCTCCCCCAGGCAGTTAACCTATCTGGTCCCTTCCATTCACCACTTTCTGGATCTCTCCACATCACCTGGCGATTATCTAAGGACAGTGGAGATGCTCTCACTGGACACTGCCCTTCTGGTGGGTTATAAAACCTGTCTGCTGGAGCCAGTGCATCTTTGTCAAAAATTAGAAAATTAATGGTATAGAGAACTAAATTTAGAAGTTCCCTAGGGCTACCTGTGGCTCCCCCTTTCTTTTGTTTTTGGAGGAGTGTCTTAATATCTCTGTTTCTTCTCTCTACTATTGCCTGCCCTTGAGGATTAAAGGGTATGCCCGTGGTATGTAAAATCTTATACTGTGCACAAAAGTGTGTAAAATGTTTGGACGTATATGCAGGTCCATTGTCTGTTTTTATTGCTTGTGGCACACCCATAATTGCAAAAGCCTGTATAAGGAATTCAGTGACCATTCGGGCTGTCTCTTTTGCTGCTGGCATTGCAAATGTGAATCCTGAAAAGGTGTCTACCACGACATGAATAAAAGATAGACGACCAAAAGATTTATAATGGGTCACATCCATTTGCCAGATTTCATTGGGTCTCAAACCACGAGGATTCTTCCCTGGAGGGAGTGTAGGAGCGTGGAAAGGAAGACAAGCTGTACAGCTTTTTACTATGCTCCTAGCTTCCTCTCTTGTGATTCCAAATTGTAAATGTAAAGCTCGAGCAGCCTGATGATATTTAGAATGAGATTCTTGTGCTTCCTGAAATAAAGGACTACTGGCTAACATGGTTAGAAGGCTATCTGCCTTTGAATTTCCATCAAAAATAGGACCTGGGAGTCCACTATGTGAGTGGACATGCAAAATATAAATCTTGCCTGGATGTTTTCTCACTTGCTCTTGAAGTTCCTTAAAGAGCTGATAAATATTGGAGGCTGCAAATTTTATTTGGGCTGTGGCAATTCTTTGTACTACACCTACTGAATAGGCTGAATCAGTAATTATATTTACGTCTCCTGGGTAATAAGTGAGAGCTAGCATGATAGCAAATAATTCATTCTGTTGAGTGGATTGAAAAGGAGTCCTGATTACTCTCTTTATGGTTAAATCATGAGAGTATATGGCACAAATATTTTCTTTGGAGGCATCTGTAAAGATTGTTGGTCCTTTAAGAGGAACCTTAGAAACCTTTTCTTCAAAATTCCATCGCCAATTATGTAGTAGCCGGGTAATCTTTAATGGAGATCCATGTGCAAAATTTGGAGCGGTGGCCAATAAAATTTGCCATTCTGGGATGTTCTCACAGCATACATTAATCTGTGCGTTAGTATAGAATGTGTATATTTTTTCAGGACTTATCCCAGATAATTGTGTTACTCTCTTAATAGCCTTTAATAAAATCCTAGCCACAAGCACTGGGTAAGGTGTAAGGCTTTGTTCTGGTTGTGCTGGGAGGTTCACCCACTCAATCACTCTGTCTCCTTGATGAAGGACTGCTGTGGGTGCCTCTTTTGTAGCAAAAACTGATATTTCCAAGGGTTTTTGAGTGACTCTTTCAACCACATTGGATAAAGCCAGTTCAACTTCTCTCAAAGCCTTTTGTGCTTCTTTTGTAAGCTGGCGTGGTGAATTTAAAGCACTGTCTCCCCTTAAAATGTCATAGAGAGGTTGTAGTTGATTGGTAGTTAAGCCTAACACTGGACGCATCCATTGGATATCTCCTATTAATTTTTGAAAGTCATTTAAGGTGTTCAACTTCTCTGTTCTTAAAGAAAGCTTTTGTACTGTGAGTGTCTTAGGATATACTTCATATCCTAAATATTGAAAAGGAGCATGTCTTTGAATTTTTTCTGTAGCTATATGCAGTTTGTAGTACTTTAATGTTTCCATGGTCCTTTGTAGACATGCCTCTAACATTTGTTCCTCAGGTGCACATCCCAAAATATCATCCATATAATGTAACAATATTACTTTTGGAAAGGCTTTTCTTACTGGAGCAAGAGCAGCTGCAACATACATTTGGCACATAGTAGGGCTGTTTTTCATTCCCTGTGGCAAAACTGTCCATTCATATCTTTTATAAGGCTCAGCCAAATTAACACTAGGCACTGAAAAAGCAAATCTTTTCATATCCTCCTTATCTAGAGGAATAGAATAGAAACAATCCTTAATGTCTATAACCCATAGAGGCCATTCTCTTGGCAACTGAGTAGGAGATGGAAGTCCAGGCTGAAGAGTTCCCATAGTTTCCATCTGTTCATTTACTCTTCTTAGATCAGTTATCATCCTCCATTTTCCAGATTTCTTTTTCACCACAAATACTGGGGAATTCCAAGGACTTAGAGAAGGCCGCAAGTGTCCTTGGTCAAGTTGTTCTTGCACTATGTCTAATAAGGCCTGAATTTTATCACTTCTTAAGGGCCACTGTTCTACCCACACTGGTGAATCAGTCTTCCACTGAATAGGAACTGGTGAAAGTGCAGGTAGGCCTTCAACAGCAGCCCTGCCTAAAAAGCCGAAGTGCTTATTTGTAATCCTATCTGCTGTAAAATGTCTCTTCCCCACAGATTGATGGGGATTTTTTCAACCACAAAAGGAGTAAAAGCTCCTGTTTCTCCTTCAAATACCCATCTCAAAGGCCTAGCACTAACTTCTGCTGCTATTGATCCTCCCACCCCAGACATATAGGTGTCTGCTTTAATCTTTGGCCAGTGACCGGGCCAATTGGCACCTCTAATAACTGTATGATCTGCACCCGTGTCTACCAATCCTTCAAATGGTATTCCGTTTATATAAATAGTAAGCATAGGTCGGTCAGCTGTCACAGCTGCTGTCCAATATATTCCTGGATTTTGTTCATTGGAGTCAAAATCTAGGCGACTATCACTAGGTTGCTTATTAGGGGTCCGTAACAATAAGCCTGATGCTACTACTTCTCCTGGTTGATAAATCACACGTTGTCTGCCTGTGCTAGTGACTGGGATATTAGATACACATTCTCCAGTCTCCCACATCAGTGTATGGATGGACACTGTTTTGTAGGCACTCTCAGAAGGTGAAATGGTCAAGCCTACTGTGCCTGGAGGCAAAGGATCCATAGGCTCAACAGGAACAGATTTCACTTCTCCAGGGAGTATCTCAGTAGTCTCTACTGCACACAACTCTATTTTTCCTAATTTCAATCCCTTTCTTCCATCTGATTGCCTTTTGGCTGATTGATCGTGTCTTAAAATTCTCTGGATGTAACCTCGGCTGCCATCATGCCCCACTTGGGGGGCTGAAGCTGGGCCCCACCTGTCATTTCCCTGTGTCAATCTACATTCGGAGGCCCAGTGGAGGCCCTTGTGACATTTTGGACATGGAGTTTTAGGTCTTCTCTCACCCTGTCTTCTCACTGTATCTCCATATCTACACTGAGCTCTTAGATGCCCAATTTTTCCACATTGAAAACATCGCCGAGTTTCTCTAGAAGGCCCTTGCCAGGAGGGACCCTGTCTTTCCACATTCATCATTGTCCGGGTGTAAAAAGCATTTGTTCCCACTGTAGCACAGCGTCTTATGATCTCCTCTAAAGGAGCATCTTTGTCTAATCCCCATATAATTCTTTTGCAAATCTCATTGGCATTTTCCTTAGCCAGATGTCTGGTCATTATTTCTGTAGCTGAATTTTCTCCAATAGTTCTTTTGACAGCAGTTTGCAAACGTCCCACAAAATCTGCAAAAGGTTCATTGGGACCTTGCTGTATTTTAGTGAAAGCCTCTCCACGATCTTTCTGTCCAGGGAGGACACCCCAAGCTTTTATTGCAGCCTTAGCAATTTGTTCATATATTGTCATGGTATAATTAATCTGTTCCGAATTCTCTCCATATTGACCTTCACCAGCTAAGTGCTCAAAAGTGAATTGTGTGTTAACTCCTATTTCCAAATTGCATCTGACTTGAATTTTACATAATTCATGAAATTCCGCAAGCCATAATAAATTTTCTCCAGGTTCCAGACATGTCCTTGCTATGGATTTCCAATCATTCGGGGTTAGGACTTCATAAGACAAACCATCTAGTAACATTTTGACATAAGCTGATGTAGCCCCATAAAGTGTACAACCTTTTTTCAAATCCTTAATTGTATTCAAATCTAAAGGTGCATATCTTCTCCTTTTTTTACCTACAGAGTCAGTATTTTCAATCACAGGATATGCATGTATAAAATCACTTATATCCTGTCCTTCTCTCTTAGCTTTAACCAATGCTTTTTCTAATCTTGTCATAGGCTTAGGCTTCTTCACAGGCAATTCTGTTTGTGTTTCTGCCTCTTCCCCTCTTTCTTCCTCCATCTCTGAAGGTGGGGTTGATGTGGGCCTGTCAATAATCTGTTCTCTAGGCAGGGTTGAAGCTTCTTCAAGAGAATCATACCATAATTCCTCATTTAAATCCTCTTGCTCTAGGGAAAGATCTTGATCTTTCCTTTTTTTCCTCACACTTCCTCCTCTGTTCATTTTTAGAACTTTTCCTTCTCCTACAACTTGCTTGATAGTTTAAGGCTAATTGAACTATGTTGTAGATATAAAATACTTCTGCAGAAATTGAACGAGGCCCATTTTTTGCTTGAAATTCTTTCATTTCATATCCCACTAGCTTCCATTTATCTACATCTATCTTTTCTTCCTCTAAGAACCAAGGGGATGTGCATCTTAATGCAGCCAAGAGTTTAGCAATCTGTACCCAGGTTACAAGTAAACTCTGCTCCTCAATTATCTTGATTATACTCTCTATAGTACCACTCCTGAATGGGGGTGGAGCTGAGGTTACTTCTGGGGCTGGGGATGAGTCGGCTGAGGTCCAGGGATTGAATTTAGCTAACATGTGCCCCATTTCAGCTATAAGAGATTCCTGGTTTAGCCCTTAACAAGTTAAGTTCCTTATTTATCTATTAGCACGCTCACTTAATCTTTAACAAAGTTTCCTCGTTACTCACGGTTCTGGGTCAGAGAGACTGAGATCTAGATCAGAAGCTTTTCCACTGGAATCAGGACCGTGTCTGTCCCTGTTCGGGCGCTAAATTGCGAAGGTCTGGTCTAGCTCCTCTTGTCAGGATAAGCAAATGTCCTTGCCCCACGTGTGGACGCCAATTGTAACGAGCTGTCGTCTCTAGAAGCTGCCGGATTACTCTCTGGGAAGAGAACTGCTGTGTCTACTCAAATCTCTCAGACAGATTCTTCTTCCTGTAATGAACCGTTGTCTCCAGGCAGTTGCTGTTAACTCTTGTCCAAAGAAGTGACTTCCCTTCCTGCAGAGAGCCCCGTCAAGCCTGATGCAATTCAGAGTCTTCTTCTTGTCTCTGGGAGTCCTCTCTTTTATTCTCCCAGAGAATGGGCGTGGGATAATGCAAGGGCTTCTGGGAAGAACCACCCCAGCCAATGAGCTTGCCCCCTCTATCAAGTCAACCTGAGTTCTCACCTTGTAATTGTCCAGAAAACCTCAGTTCTCACTTAGTAATCCTAACACTTCCCTTCTAATCTTGTTTGCATTAGTATTGTTTGTACAGAAACTTTTTAGTTTGATGTAATCAAAATCTTCTATTTTGTGATCAATAATGATCTCTAATTCTCCTTTGGTCATAAATTCCTTCCTCCTCCACAAGTCTGAGAGGTAGATTATCCTCTGTTCCTCTAATCTATTTATGATCTCATTCTTTATGCCTAAATCATGGACCCATTTTGATCTTATCTTGGTATATGGTGTTAAGTGTGGGTCCATATCTAATTTCTGCCATACTAATTTCCAGTTTTCCCAACAGTTTCTTCCGAATAATGAATTTTTGTCCCTAAGGTTGGTATCTTTGGGTTTGTCAAAGATTAGATTGCTGTAGATGTACCCTTTTTTGTCCTTTGTATCTAATCTGTTCCACTGATCTACCGTTCTATTTCTTAGCCAGTACCAAATGGTTTTGGTGACTGCTGCTATATAGTATAGCTTTAGATCAGGTACACTTAGACCACCTTCCTCTGACTTTTTTTTTCATTAGTTCCCTTGCAATTCTCGACCTTTTATTCTTCCATATGAATTTTGTAATTATTTTTTCTAGGTTATTAAAATAGTTTCTTGGGAGTCTGATCGGTATAGCACTAAATAAATAGATTAGTTTGGGGAGTATTGTCATCTTTATTATATTCGCTCGGCCTATCCAAGAGCACTGAATGTCTTTCCAATTATTTAAATCTGACTTTATTTTTGTGGCAAGTGTTTTTTAATTTTTCTCATATAATTCCTGACTATTCTTTGGTAGATGGATTCCCAAATACTTTATACTCTCAACATTTGTTTGGAATGGAATTTCTCTTTGTATCTCTTGCTGTTGCATTTTGTTGGTGATATATAAGAATGCTGAGGATTTATGTGGATTTATTTTGTATCTTGCCACTTTGCTAAAATTCTGAATTATTTCTAATAGCTTTTTAGCAGAGTCTTTGGGGTTCTCTAAGTATACCATCATGTCATCTGCAAAGAGTGATAGTTTGATTTCCTCATTTCCTACTCTAATTTCTTGAATCTTTCTCGGCTCTTATTGCCGAGGCTAGTGTTTCTAGTACTATATTGAATAGTAACGGTGATTTTGGGCAACCTTGTTTCACTCCTGATCTTACTTGGACAGGTTGCAGTTTATTTCTATTGCATATTATGTTTACTGACGGTCTTAAATATATGCTCCTGATTATTCTAAGGAATAATCCATTTATTCCTATACTCTCAAGAGTTTTTAGTAGGAATGGATGTTGGATTTTGTCAAATGCTTTTTCTGCATCTATTGAGATGATCATATGGTTCTTATTAAGTTGATTATTAATATGGTCAATTATACTCATAGTTTTCCTAATATTAAACCAGCCCTGCATTCCTGGTATGAATCCTACCTGATCATAGTGTATTATCCTGGGGATGATTTTCTGAAGTCTTTTTGCTAATATCTTATTTAAGATTTTAGCATCAATATTCATTAAGGAAATTGGTCTATAATTTTCTTTCTCAGTTTTCGATCGACCTGGTTTGGTATCAGTACCATGTCTGTGTCATAAAAGGAGTTTGGTAGGACTCCTTCATTCCCTATTTTTTCAAATAGTTTATATAGCATTGGGGCTAATTGTTCTTTAAATGTTTGGTAGAAATCACATGTAAATCCATCTGGTCCTGGGGATTTTTTCCTGGGGAGTTGATTAATAGCTTGTTCTATTTCTTTTTCTGAAATGGGACTATTTAAGCAATTTATTTCTTCCTATGTTAATCTAGGAAGCGTCAAAAGAGTTGATAAAGGTGTCCTTAAGAAGCCATGTAAATCCGTTGAACAAAATGTGGAAGTCAAACAAAGAAGAGTTGATAAAGGTGTCCTTAAGAAGCCATGTAAATCTGCTGAACAAAATGTGGAAGTCAAACAAAGAAAGAAAGGTAGAGGCTTAATATTCTGGATTTACTAAAAATAGATTATTTGCTTAATTTGTTACATGCCAATCCTCTTAGAATAAGTAAGCAACATAAATAGTAAAATCATGCAATAACAAAATTGATTGTCAGTGTTTAATCTTCTCAGTAGACCAGAATCTACAAGATGTTCTGATTTTCTCCTTTAATCAGTGTAGCAATTTCCACAAAAGCTGAAAGAGACTAGATTAGATTTGTATCTTTATTGTGCCTTAATGGTCTTTGTATTTAATTATTAATTCCTACCTCTTTTTTTTCAAAGTTTAAAATCTTGAGGTATGAATATTCCCATATAAAATCTATATATAAATGATTGTTTCCTTTTTTTCTGTCATTGTAACTTATTATCACTAGCATCCTTGACACATACAATTTTCTGAAACTTTTGTTAAGTTCATCTTTTCACTACTGAATCACTCTCCATTTTGTCATATTCAAACTGTTTCTAGGTTAACTAATTCTTAAAATGAATTTCAAATTAACTCCTGGAATGTGTCTTGTTTTATGTTTCCTTGATTTAATCAGAGTAGCTTCTAGACTTACTGGAAGAATTAGGTGTCATTTACTTTATTTCCATTTTTGCATGAGATAGTCCTGCCAGTGATTTTACAGTTACCATTTATATTTGTTTCTCTCAGTTTTGTTAAATATCATTTTGGTTCTGTCTTTTTGATTTTGTCCTCTTTCTGATTATGTCTTGAGGTTTTGTCTCTGAACTTATGTCAAAAAGTGCTATCATGAATTAACTTTAGAAATCCAGTTAATTATATTTCTTTTTTTGTGTATGTAAATCTATGACTTTTGAAGGATGCATATGGTCTGTGATCTTCATAACCCAAAGCAATTCTGCAATCTCAAAAAATGAACATTTCTTAGTCCCTAATGGGAAGGAAAGCTTTCTTGCTAATCCCTCCTTCACAGTTTCCAGTTGGTCATGTTGTCCATTCTCTAACTTATCTCATTTTTTTCTTCACCTTCCTGACTCCATTTTTTGTTCTCTCCTACTTACTCAGTTAAGTTCTTGTAAACTCAGTTAAGGTTAGTAAGGCCAGCCTCATGTCCTTTGGTTATTGAGAAAATCCATTGATTCTATTTGTTTTTTACTTCTAGCCTAACTAATAAATTGATCATACACACATAAATTTCTTCCAGTTTATATTTCAATGGCAACAATTTTTGCTAAAGTAAATATGTAAATCAATCTTTACAGCTTCCTATGCTTTGCTCATGGGAAACAGCATCTCACAAGAAACTTCAAATCCTGCAGTAGATTGAAATTGCAAAATAATCAGATCCATTCGTAATTAATAAGATTGAATTTTTTTATATTTTATGTCTTATCTCAATATAGATTGAAATAGACAAAATTATATCTGTCATAACTAGCATTACTGTTAATGGGGAGGGGGTGGGAGAATTTCATTCATAGAAGAAAAGTAATTCTAAATAAAATAAAATTTCAATTAAATATTACTTTAGATGTTAAAGGAGAATTGAAACTTAAAGGACTATCCAATGGAGGACAGGAAGATTTCAGTAATAGTGACCAGAAACAGGTATGGAAAAGTGATATTTTTGATATTTTATTTTAGTAAAAGTGCCTTTCATATTAATTTTTCTAGAAGCATATTTTCAAAAGTTAGTGTAATTTTAAATGTATTTATGTCTTATTGAAAAGATTTTCTTTGGAATTATAGGGACTAATATGAAAACTCCAATCCTAGCTATGTAATAACAGTGTGAAGGAACAGTCCCAAAATAGTGCATTTTGTACATTTCTTAAATGACAAAGAAGCTAATTTAAATGATTTGATTATTTCATTGTTTTTGCCTTATTCAACAAAATAATTGTGGTAACAGAATTATCATAGATCTGGATGCGTGTGAAAGAGCATCTTAGTCCTGATTTCTTTCTTATACACAAGCTAAAATTTATTGTCACTGATGGCAAGGAAAGAATCCAGAATGTCAATATCTAGAAATGTATGTCATTTTAGAAAACTATACTAAATTCTATTATTGCTCAAAAATGTTAATGCATGGCATTAAAATGCTATAATAATAATATCTTAGTATTAATAATCGAAGTTATTGTACTTTATCTTAGTCCTAAATAACCAATCCTGTCTATAGTATCCCCCAAAAGTAGTTGATCGCTTTCTGTGACTGAAAAATTACTACCCAAATAAAGCAGCCCACTGTATATTTGAACAGCTCTAATAGTGTGGGATGTTTTCTTCTATTGATCAATAATTTGCCTTTCTATATTGTGCAACAAGGGCTAATGGTTCTGACTTTAAGAATCGAGTTGAAGTAATCAAGACCTGCATTCTAATTGCTAATATTTTGGTGATTTTTATCCTGGAATCATTTAAATCATATTTTCGATAAACTAGACAGCCCCACTTGTTGAGCAGACCTTCCTGTGATATGGCATGGCTGACTTCTGAGATCTCTTGTACTTCCTCTGGACTACACTTTCCCTTATCCTATCTAAGCATAATAATGTGGAATTATGAAGACAGAATCAAGGCCTGTTATGTCTCATGAAGAATATTCTCTTACTTTTGCTGCAAAGATCACATTAGCCCTTTTGATAACCTCATCATTAAACTTATGGCCCATTAGCGAATAATTCTATGTCTTTCTCTGAGAATTTCTATGGAAAATTGTTTTACCCCAGTGTGTACATATGCAGCTGATGTTTAAAAGTCTTATTCCAGTATCTTAAATTTATCCCCTTTGAAATGTTTCTTCTTGTAATTGTAAAGATTTTGTTTTAATCTGTAAAGATCCATTGTAATATCAGTTCTGTGATTTATTTCATCTGTAGCCTTTACTAATCCCATGCCATTTACAATCAACTAATAAGTATTTGATCTATCACTTCATCCTGATTATCAATGTAAAATGTTGAACAGAGTAAATATTGAGGATGAAGCTATCTGTTGCTTTCCAGGGGGATGAGTATTCTTTAGATCTGCCCAATGAAAAAGGCTAAATGTTTCTTTATTACAATTCACATTTTTGTCCTAGTCAACAAAGATCTTGTGAGAAATGTTTTCAAATACTTGTTGAAATCCAGGCACGCTGGGTTTTAACATTCCTGGAACCTAGTCTTCTATTCTCTGCAGTGATGACAATTTTATTGAAGAGGAAACTTAGGAGGGTCTAGTATAACTTCTTTCAATGAACACATCAATTCTTCATTATCCCCCCTTACATCCTTTTATGGGAAATATGGGAAATATAACTGGGGCCAGTATTTCCCAGGAGTCAATACCATTCAGCTTTCCTAAGCCCACAGCAACTCCCTGGTAAACTGTAATTACTCAAAGATTTCAGGTGAGATTCTTCAGTTCAATGTGCTAATTAGCTGGAGGGGCTTATGGTGCTAATTCTAACGGCATAGCTTGATCTCAATCGAGATGGTCTCATGATACCTCATGCTCTAGTCTCCCTGTAATGTCTTCCTTAACAGAAATTAAAAGAGTCCTAAAGCCCATGTTTCAGATGCTTTCTGTAAGATAGAATCTGATCGCGAGTCTTTTTATCATGTTCACTTAGTTGGCACAACCTGCACAATCAAGGGACAAGAGAGGCTGGAAACACAAATCAGGTCATACAGCCTTACCTTCCCACAGCATCTTTCCACAACTAGTTTCCAGTTCACAACCTGGGCCTTCAGTCCTATTTCTTTCTGGCCGACACATTTTGATCATTTGGGTGAATATCTCTGCCCAAGAAACAAGAATGGAAATGACCATTCCAATGTGATATCTTAACAATCAAAAATTATATACCATATAACTTATCCTCATTAACTGATTATAGAACTTCAATCTGAATATTTCCCAAATAGTACCCTACTCATCAACAAGTCAGTGAATTGAATTGAGCCCTTACTTTGACATGAAAAGATTCTATTCTTTCCTCTGTCTTCATTAAAGAGAATAAAGAGAATTCTATCATGAAAAGAGCAATAAAGAACACAACTGCTTTAGAAGGCTTTATGGACCCTAATAATGAATGTCTGTAGTTAGAAGTTCACTGTCAACTTGTTAGGGTTATTGTGGATGAGATTCCTGTCCACATGTAATGCATTCATTTTCTTGATAGATCTGTATATTTAGAATATAGTGAAAATCAGGCAAATAAAGTGTTGCCATCTCATTTAAATCATGGCTTAAAATGTCCAATTTTGGGGAAATGATATTCAAGGTAATTTAAAGTAGGTTATTTTGGTATAAACAGCTAAGAGGCATAGTGGATAGAGTTGCAGGCCTGGAGTCATGAAGATTCATCTTCATGGGTTCAAATATGATTTCAAATAATTGTTAATTATATAACCGCGAAGAAGTTACTTAAACCTTTTTTTGCCCTAGTTTCCTTATGAGTAAAGTGAGCTGGAAGACAAAATGCAAAATATTCACGTCTCTTTGCCAGGAAAACCTCAAATAGAGTCATAAAAAGTCAGAGATAACTGAACAACCATAAAAAAATTAAATGATAGAATATGACTCTGTCATGTAAACAATTTTTAAAATATAATTTATTCCAAAATACCTATAGGTATGCATCATAATTGTGGTTTGTTCCATGTAATTATGGAACTATAATCCCAACTCATCTGAACATTTGAAAAATTGTACTGGATCAGGGAATCAGGTCTTCCTTAACTATTTTAAAGTCATCACTTCCTACTCTATTGGTACCCAATAATTCTGTTGATGTGCTTAAGATATATATCGGAATAATTTCTTATTTCTTTTTCTGAATTATATACAAAAATCATCGGCCTTCTCTTGCCCATTCCTATTCTCTGATTTGTATAGAGACTTTGGACTGGAACCAAACTCAGAAAGGGACAATCTATGCAGGTCTATTTTTTGAAAATACAGTTATTTTACTGTGCATACCCTTTGACCCAGCAGTACTACTACTGGGCTTATATCCCAAAGAAATACTAAAGAGCTGAAAGGGACATGTATGTGCCAAAATGTTTGTGGCAGCTCTTTTTGTTGTAGCTAGAAACTGGAAGATGAATGGAGGTCCATCAGTTGGAGAATGGTTGGGTAAATTGTGGTATATGAAGATTATGGAATATTATTGCTCTGTAAGAAATGACCAGCAGCAGGAATACAGAGAGGCTTCGAGAGACTTACATGAACTAATGCTGAGTGAAATGAGCAGAACCAGAAGATCACTATACACTTCAACAACAATATTGTATGAGGATGTATTCTGAAGGAAGTGGAAATCTTCAACATAAAGAAGATCCAACTTACTTCCAGTTATCAATGATGGACAGAAATAACTACACCCAGAGAAGGAATACTGGGAAGTGAATGTAAATTGTTAGCACTAATGTCTGTCTGCCCAGGTTACATGTACCTTCGGAATCTAATGCTTATTGTGCAACAAGAAAATGGAATTTATTGTATCTAGGTTATATTGTAACATATGTAAAAATGTATGGGATTGCCTGTCATCAGGGGGAGGGAGTAGAGGGAAGGGGGGATAATTTGGAAAAATAAATACAAGGGATAATATTATAAAATATATATAATAAAAAATTTTAAAAAAAAGAAAATACAGTTGTTTTAAATCACATTTATTTTTCTCTCCAACTTAAGTCGTAATTTAGAGTTGCTATTTTTACACTTATTTTGATCTTTGATTTAAAGAAATGTAAAAGTGAGCACTAGAGAAACATATAAAAGTAGTAAAGAATCTTATGAATTAAAAGAGTAATGAGTTTAATTTTTTGTCCCATCCCAACTTTATATTTTACTTGTTTTTTAGATTTGAAACATATCTGTATTATAATTTTGATCATGTAAAATTACCAATGAAAAATAAAATACCTTTTTTGGAAAAAAAAATTGTCCTTTTAGAGCAGGAAAAAAGATTGATATGAAATAGGAAATTTTCCTTTATTTTGATAGGAATTATAGTATGGCACAAACATAATAATTTACCTAATACCTTGGATATAATATCTTGGATAATATCTTGGATAAAATTTACTTTCCAATTTCATTTTTAGGGTAAATTTAAATATTTTTGAAATTTGAAACACAACGATTTGGGACTAACGATTAAGTTTAACTATGGTTTGTCTATTTTTAAATTGATCTTTGTCTTATTTCATTATCCAAGGATAAAGTTACTTTAGAAACAACCTGCATACCAGAAGAAACAGTACCTAAAAAACAAGTTCAGTCTCTTTGTGCTCCATTTTTGAAGAAGGAAATAAGGTCTGAAGGACCAGAATCCAATAGGAAATCTGATAGTGAAACGACTTCAAAAGAAAGTTGTCAAAAAACATGGATTGAGGAGGAAAAGGAATTCAAAAACAATAACTTAATTGATTTTGTGGAAAAGGTAAAACGTAAAGGCCCTCTAAGGGTAAAAGTTCTTCAGACATTTTCAGGGCAAACGGAACAAGATCGGCCATATGCTCTTTCATGCAATTTAGAGATGAATTTCCAAGAAAATATTCTTCAGTGCTCACAAAATAGCACCCTACAATGTAAGAATGACAATGAGCCAGAAATGGAACATACTTGCAAAGTAAATGAAGAGGATATTGCTTATGTTGCGAAAAATAGAAAAAGAGCCGGTTCCAAAATATCTATAAATAAAATGAAGGAAGATACATCATTTGATACAGAAATGGTTGTAAGTCTGCCAAGAAGTATCGGGAATTTGGGACCACATTCAGGAGGTTTCCTGCAATCAAGTGCTCCAGGAAGGCATTTTACTCACTCTGGTGATATAAAATTAATCATCCAGGAAAAAAGCCTGAAATGACTGCAAGAAAATGTAAGGAGAAAAACCAAACATAAAGAAACCTTATTCAAGAATAGTCATCACAATGACAGTAACTCTATAGATGAGCCAAGATGTTTGAAACACTCCCTTCCATATAGGGACAAAATGTCTAAAAACTACCTGGATGCAGAATTAAACCAACATACACAAAGATTGACAATTGAGTTGGAAATAATGCAAACAAAATCCCTGACTTTGGAGAAAGAAAAAATATCACCACAAAAACAGGTAGATTCACCTTCTGTCACTCTACATTCATCCTGTGAAACTGATTTTTCACTTCAAATGCTTGGTATTTGTACAACATGTATTGAAAACTGCATTAAGGAAAATATCCAGAAAGTCTTTTTTATACTTTTTATTTTGATTATCTAAATTGCTCCATCAATTTTCAAAGTATTTGCCATGTAAACAAGAAACTGTCTAAATCAGACATACAAATTGGAATATTAGACTAGGTAACCAAAAGAACAAGGACAAGCCTAAAGACAATTAGGATACAGACCTAAAAGGAACATAATGAACTCAGATTCTCTTTTTTGCAAATCCTTGTAATATTGGATATTTTAAAGACTTTTCCTTTCTATGGGCATTTTTTATTTTCTTAAAATACTGAAAACATAAGCTAAATTTGGGAAATTTCTAACAAAGGTACCTGATACAAATAATACTTTTATGGTAATCTGATACTTCATCTTTATTGATTTTACTAAAGTCATTACATTTTTGCATTTCAAAAGAAAATGAAACACAATTATGCTAATCATCTAAAATCAGTTTTCATAGGGCATTAATATACTATTTCTCTATTTATCCCACTAGTTATAAATTATAGGATTGAGTTTTAAACTTTGATCTTCTACTTTCAAGTTCAATGCTCCTCTTTTTGTATTTAGTTTTTCAAAATATATTTTTATTCACTATAGATATTTGCATAATTGGCTGGCTTTAGATGCTATTGTACTAGCACTGTTAATTCATTGAATTTTATTTTTGAGAAGGAGCATTGGCAGTCATTGAATCAAACACCATTGTCTTATCAATGAGGAAAGGTTAGGCTCAGGGATGTTAGATTGCCTGGCCAAGGTCTCTTGGCTTATCTATACCTTCACATGTCCGTCTTTTCATTATATTTTCACAATAATAGCTGAACATATAACACAGTGTATACAAACCCAAACACATTCAGTTAGAGTTAGATTTAAGTGCTTCTTGTAGTTATGTTAGCCTGGGCAAATCCATCGACCTTACCAGGCAACTGAGACTTGGAGCAGAGGGTGATCTGAATTTATGGAGGGAATTTCCTCACTTGTAGTTACTCATACTGATGAATTCATAGGTCCTGTCCAAAAATAATGAGAATAGTATTTGAATGACTCTCAAATTACAAAGCAATCTCATGTGATCTTCATTACTATTCCTATAAAAGGGTGTGGACAAATAATTGTGGACAAGGCAATAGAAGCTCAGGAAATATAAATGACTTTGCAAAATGGTCAATTGGATTACTTAATGTACAAATCTACAAAATGATAGCATTACACTAATATTATTTTTTCCTATTTTTTTTTCTTTTCTGAAAGATGGTGCTTCTGGAAATACACAGGGAATAGCATCAATTTTCCTTAATATAGCAGTCACAATATCTAAATCTCACTTTAATCGATTTCCTATGCTGTTAATCAAGTTTTTTTTTGTTTTTTTTATTGCTTTGTTTTATTGGTTTACTTTTTGAACTTGATAGTAAGAAATAAGAAATGAGAAATTGAGTGGGAAACAGCCATCATGGGTTTGGAAATAAACTTGATCTATATTTTCATTGTGAGAACATGAGAACATGGTGGAAAAGGGCAAGCATAAATCAGATATTGTATTTCAATCCTGTCTCCTTTTGAAAGGAGAGAGCTGAGAGATCTTGAAAGTAGAATGAGAAAACAAAATGAGATTGTAATTGAGCTGTCATTTTGAAATAGGAGTCCATGTTTCTACTTTCCAACAAAATTTATAAAACCATGACCATTATATATCCAAAATAAAAAGTGAAGATAATATAGAGGATTATATGTATTTCAAAATAAAATTGAAAAATTAAAGGTAATGTGGCATATTTGATAGGGAACTAGTTCAAGTCCCATCTCTGACATATGTAGACAATACTTGTCTTCTAGATTTTGATAACATTGGTAGGGGAAATTTTCTCTTCAGGTAGCTCCTTGTACTAGTACTTGTACGTAAGTAAGCATATAAGTATATATGTATAAAAGTGTGCATATTTACACATGCATACACGCGTGCACACACACATATATGCATTTACACACAAAGACACACAACAATAAAGTAAGAATGATACTAAGCTTTCCTTTTAGATGGAAGGGGAAAAGAAAATGGAAATATTGGAGAGAACAGATGGTGATAAGTTAAGTGAAAGAACAACAACTGGCAAAATTAATAAACAGTTTTCTATGGAGAGCTATCAAAATGGTAAAGATGAGGAAAATAAAATTCCTGGGGAAGAAAGACCAAAAATGAGCATCTCTTCTAAGGAAAATGTAACACCGGTGCACCATGTTTTAAAGGGGTAAGTTTGTCAACATATTTAACTGGAGAATTATTATTAAATATTATCATTTATGGTATATTCAGTTTGCTCTACAAATCTAGATTCAGATTCACTCTGCATCCACTTGTTTTTTGCCAAGAAAGAAATTAAGGTCACATGAATGCATATTATTCTATGGCTGTAAGTATATTTATACTATATTGTTATTATTATTATTATTGTTTTTGTTACATTAGTGTTTATTGAAAGAAGGTAGGTAGGCTTTGATGAGATCCAAAAAATAGCATAGAATGTAATATGCAGGTGGCAAGGAGCAAAGCAATTCAGTTTGGAAACTTTGAAGAGGTATAAATAATAAGTACCAATGAGACATGAAAATAATCTTACAGCTACTCCAAAAATTAAATGTGTTCTCTTACTCATTAGGAAGTTTCCCATCAGAAGAAATATTCAAGAATGAATTAATTTTTAAATGTTATCATGGGCCAAGCATTGGGGATACCAAGGCAGAGAACCTAGATTCTTAAGAAAGGGTTCACACTTTTAATTGCAGACATGCAAATCATTAAAAAGATCCAGTCACCCACCCACTACCATGTAAGATAAGCCTGAGGAGAGAAAAGGTATTGTCCTTTCAGGATGGCAGAATAAAAAAAGGGAATTGACAGAAATGTAAAGAGAAGTACTCACATAGTCCTTGTTGTATAAGTCCTTCTAGTGCTCATATGCCTTCTGGACAGGCTGAGGAAGAGCAAAAGGTAGATAACTTCTACCTGCTGCCCCATCTAGAAAAGTCTTAGGGGACCATAAGGTGATAGATGAGACACAGGAATATGGTAAAGAGGGTTCACAATTCATGTTGGGACTGTATTTACTAGACCACCTCTAAAATTCCAACTGATGAGAGTTGGAATGTGGAAGTGCTCTGGATTGACAGTTAGAAAGTAGAGAATGTTTTTTTAAAAGCCCAGATTTACTTGTATTAACTTGAAAACTAATTTAATAGATTTAAAAATAACTTTAACTAGCTCAATTAATTTCAAGACTAAAAATAAATAAATAAATAAATTAATTAATTAAATAAACATAAATTCAGGAAGACAACAATTTATAATTCTCTTTAAGAGTCACTGAAAAAGGCATCATTCCCTACCTCAATGGCAGTACTTACATATTGTGACTTCAGTTGCATGCAGACAGAAACATATTTACTGTTCTTTGATTAGTGGGACATAACCATATTAGACATATTAGTGAGAAACAGTAAAGCCATGGACAATTGAGAGAAAGTTTCCTTTTCTAAAAATTGTCATCTTTTACTTTTATATAAGCCTCTTTTCCCAAGATCTCACTCCTCAGCCATATACTGAAACATTCTTCATCCCTACCTCAGTATTGCATGCAGTGTTCCACATTGATAATGCTCCACTTGACATATAAATAGGAAGTGGCACCCTCTCATCTCAAACCTGGACATTATAATTTCACAGTATTCAGTTGTGGTTATTTTATTGTCCTTAATAATTATATTATCGCAGTTGTAATTTATATTGTTGTCCTGGTTGTCCTTACTTCATTTTGCATTAATTCATCTAAATATTCTCTTCCTCTTATGTAATTGTTATTTCTCACCATAGAAATGATGTTCTATTACATCAAGAAAGCCTAATTTTTTTTTTTTGCCATTCTTCAGTCAAGGATGCCTCAGCTACTTTATTTGCAGTTATCTGCTACTACAAAAAGTTGTTGCTGTGAATATTTTGGTTTTTAAAACTTTTCTTGACAGTGAGTAAAACTAACTCATTGGGGTATATGTTTAGCAGTTGGAGAGAGAAATAATGGTAAAGTACCAGAGAAATTAGTATTCTTTGGAGAAGTTTGCTGGAAAGGGAAGCAAAAGAGGGTAAGTTTCAAGTGAACATTCTATTTAAGTTCTGTGAAATTTGTGAATAAGATGCTGGAATAAATTGATGTCAAAAATGATTACAAAATGTGCTTTTCCACACTAAATTCCTTCTTTGATACCTTATCAGAGTGGGGAAAATGAAGTTACTAAAAGTTACATGTACAGAGGAATAGGTAAGTTTGTGAAGTCATTCGAGTTGAATCAAAGAATAATCTTCCTACCATTGTGATTGTTAGTTGCTCACTGTTTTAACTAGAATGCACAATCTCTCTATCTCTCTGTCTCTGTGTCTCTCTTTCACACACAAACACACACACACACACACACACACACATACATACACACACAGAGGAATGCATTAATTCTTTAGGCAGCCCATTCCTTTTTTAAATAAGTCTTAGTTGTTTGGAAGTTGGTTGCTTTTTGTGTTCTTTGTTTTTCATGTGTTGATCCCAAATTTGTTTATCTGTGCCTAGTCCTAGCTTTTAGAGGGTCAATTAAACATTATGTTTTATTGTACATTTGATCACAAATACTACTTCTCATCATGCCAGTTCTTCCTCTTCTCTTACTTATGGTAAACATCTGCAGCAAACATCATCAGTTGCCATTTTTTTCACCATCCTGATTTCTCCTCTGGAAATATTCTCAGTGCTAATTGTCTTTTCTAAAGTATATCACCCAGGAATGAATATCTTCCTCAAACAGGTTCTGATCAGGGCATAGTATATGGAAAGAATCACTTCCCTCCTCCTGGATTCTATGAATACTTAGAATTCCACCTACAATCACATTAAGACTTTCTTTTGGTATTGTTGGCACATATCAAGCCTGCTTTGATAACTCCCTGATATTTTGCACACAAATTGTGTAATCGCAAGGATCTGCTTTTATGCGGCTGAAGTTTTCTTAGCCCAAATATAGGCAGGAAATGGGAACCATTGTAGGTGAAGAAAAGGTTGGTTAAGAAGCACATATTCCTAGACTAGAGAAGCACATATCTGACTAGAATGGGCCTTGTATTTTGAGGAGTGTGAGAAACTTTGTTGGATTAAGACTGTACGCCTGAAGATGAAGAAGCTTCACAGGTACACAGTGCAATTTAATGCACTACTAAAGAAGGGGACCATTAAAAGTTTCTGTTCTAGGGAATGATAAGATCAGCATCTTAGTTAAGGAAACTTAGTCTGGAAGTAAAATGTCACATATTTTAAAATAGAAAAAAATATGTCTCCCACTGTTTTCTTAGAAGTTTTCAATAAAGAATTATTTAAAGATCAACTTATGGTTGGTTTTTGCTTCTTGTTTTTGTTTTTTTTTTTTTTTTTGTTTTTTCCCTGCAATTCTTCATCTGGTATCCTACTCCATAGTCGTGATGAGAGCACCTTAAATAAGACAAATAAATCCTTATGCATTAAGGTAAACTAGTACTGGACAAACTCATAGAAAAATATTAGCAATGTGTGCTTTTTCTCATTGTAGAAGACTGTTGTCCTGATGTCCTTTGTTCTGCCAGTTGAATGTTCTTTCTAAGTATTCTTTTGGTATGGGACATGCACTGAAGGAATGACAGGAAAGCTAATTATTCCTGGCAAAGCTAGAGGGCCCAGACTTCCCTTAAATATGCTCATGCTACATTACTTGCCACTGTTTGGTGGTTGAAATTCTCCTTTTCTCAGTTATTATGAACCTGCCCCAGTGATAATACACTTTAATTGACTCATTGTGGTGACAGGGCACAGCAGAATTGACATGGGTCTATGAAAAGTATATCTTCACCATACATACCCAAGCATTAGTAATAATCCCAGTCTTGTAGTGAGAAGATTAAGGCTCAAGTCTTCAGTCTCCTAATGTTCTAGCATGGATTGAGAACTGGAAGGCAGTGCAGGGGTCATGTAGTCCAGGCTCCTAAGCGGTTTAGTCTCAGTCATACCAGTGAAAAAGAGGAAGAGTTGGGGTTTGAACTCCAGATTCAATTCACTTTCCACTGCACCACAAGGCCAATGTTAGCGGTAGACTCTAGGACATATCACACACACATTTGTAAAATAGGGATTGTTGTAAGGAAATTTCTTGTGCTATAGAAACATGAACTGTCATTATTCATCCAATGAATATATTATGTTTCTTGTGCATGAGTATTCTGCTTTTATTGCTTTTATTACAATAGCCTTCCCTATCTGGACTTAACAGTAGATATAGGGACAATGATGGGGGATATGGCTGGGTATATACTCTATTCAACTTACATTATTGTTAATGCAACAGTTGATTAAAATCACTGGAAAGAGAGAGAAGCCATTTTCTTCATCTACACTTTAACCATAATTTACTTCTTTCGAACTTAGTTTTCTCCCTCTAATTTGTAGGACATATCTTGTTATTTTTTAAACATCTAGAAAGAGCCAGTCATTTTTTCACAGCATTTGTGTCTTTAAAGTTTATAATTTTATATAATCACATTTAAGCTTCATACTCGAGTATTAAAGAGAATTTGTGGATAGTGTTATCAGCAGGAGTACTTTCTCCAGAGGGGAATATCATGGTTTTCTGAGTAGTTTCCACATGCTTTATTCCACAAGGTGTCCACTAATATCCTGGTATAACTTGTTTAAAAAGCATTAGTTACATAAAATGTGAAGAGCCTTATGCTAGGCTCTGGGAAAAACAAAACGGTGAATGAGATTAATATCTGACCTCTATATTTCAATATAATAAAAAGAAGCCAAGGTACATATAATTTGAATGACCAACATATGATTATATTGATTACCATGCTTAATATTTTATAAAACTTAGAATAGAGTACAAGGTACTAGGCATAGTATTTTTGGAAGAATCATTTTATACTGACAGTCATAGTTTTCTGCTCATATTCTTGTCCTTTTAGAATCTTGATGACAAGCAGTTTGGGACAAACAATTGACTAAATAATTCATTAGTATTCTATTGCAAGTTAAGATTTTCTGACTCACCTTTATTTTGAGAGTATTCTCAACTAGTTATTAATTTTTAAATCAATTTAAATAAATTAATTTAATAAATTTAATAATAAATTTTAATAAAACATTCAGATGTTAATTCAGAATTTTTTTATTTCTTTTAAAAACTTTTTGACAGAAGGAACAATAGAGGTATAGAAATATGATGGAATAATATTATAATGACAACAATATGGTAAAGACAATTTTGAAATAATTAGGAACTCATCACTCTTGCCACCATAATGAGCCACCATAATTTCAGATGACAAATGATGAAACGTGCTACTCACCTAGATAGCTAAGGGATTCAAAGTATAGAAGGAGACAGATTTCTTTTTGGGGGGACACAGACAATGCAAAAATTTGTCGTTTTACTATGAATATTTGTAATGGATTATTTGTTATTCCCAGTTGTAAAGGGTTCCGATAGAAGGGTGAAAAAGTAGATTTTGAGCAATTAAAATATAAACATTTTTTAAAAAAAATTTACAAAGCACATCAAAAATACTTTTCAAGAGGCAAAAATAGGCATTTATTAAAAATTATGGCTATAAGATTAAATAGAAACATGAAAAATCATATGATTTTGAAATAAAAATGTATTGAAAATCAAATAATTACAATGACACACTTTTATTTATATTTATAGTAAAGTAAATTATTTGTCTTTTAGGCATGCCAAGAGAACATTCAATGAAAATAATAAGGTATTGTAAAAACTGCTAAAATAGATCTTAATTTAGAAAATGATACTATTTTCAATGAACAAATAGGATCCCTCTTCTGCATTTTGAAGCACAGGAATATTTAATCATAAAAAGGATATGTTTGGAAACAATCTTTAAGTGAACGTGTCCATTGTGAATGCCAGAAAACTAATTATATTTCTGGCTTTTCTTTCATTTCCCCCATAGATAAAATGAAGATTATTTGCTATCTGTAAGAGATATCTGGAAGGGTCCATAAGAGAGGCCAGGCAAGCACAGTTAGGATATAACCCAGGCCTATGGCCTGGAGATGCCCTGACATGAATGGCTATGGCTACATAGGGACTACCTTCCTGGGTGGCATGTCCCGCCTCTGCGGGAACCCTGAACACTCTAAAATTGCATCAGGAATGGGAAGTTTCTCCATCTCTGACTGGCTGTGCCTATGACCTCAGGGATCTGATATAGGCTCAATGGGGGAGGAACCCAACCCTTTTCAACTGGAGCTCTGCCAAGCAGAAGGAGCTAAGAGAGTGCAGGAAGTCTTAGAGTAGGATGTAAACCATGTGAGTAAAGTTCTTAAGCTTGCCTGAATAAACTCCCGGGTGCTCTGTTGTACCTCCACTGCATCCATGTGAGATAGCAGACAGAGGATTTCTGAAGGCTTCAGGAAGAGCTAAGCTTGATATTAATGTTTACCAGAGATTTCTCTGACAGCCTGGGAATTAGGAGAGACTAGCAATAGCAAATGCAATTATAGCATGTTGCAGATATCGTGACTAATTTGTGTAACTCCTCATGAGATTGCTAAATCAGCTTCTAGGTAGAGATGTGGCTTAGTGAATAATCAAGATCACCTGAATTTGAATCTGTTCCTGGGCTCTTCAGTAACTATATAATTATGGACAAATCACCTAACCTCTATTATAGCCTGTTTACTCATTTGTAAAATAATTATGTGTAGTGCTTTTCTCAAGAAATTTTTGTGAGGATAGCTGCTGTGAAAAGCTATAGACATATAGAAAAACTATAGAAATGTTAGCCATTGCTATCGTTTTCAAGTTTGTTTTACAATAATTTTACATAAACTTATTACCTTAACTTTATGTCTTCTATAGGATAAAGGAGAGATGTCTGCAGATACTCTTGATGACATCACTGAATCACTTGAAACAGATACAGTGAATTCTAATTTACCTCCCTCAATTTATACCAAGGGTAAGAATTGTTTTAAATTTTCTAATGGAATACCGGTGTTAAACAGAAACTAAGTCTGCACTTATATCCAAGAAGATAACACGAGTTCTATTCCACTGACCCATAGTAGAGTAGAGGTAACTTTGTGTTCTCTGGGAGGCTCTGGCATTGGCGTCTAATGTGTAATGTCTGGCAGAGTTTGCCAAGCTAAAAAGGATCATTTTGGCTTCAGGGTGATGATTTTTCAGCTACAGAAGTTCTCATAGAGGAGTTATTATGTGTTTCAGTGCCAAAAGAATTATGTACCTACTGTGTGCCAAATACACAAATTTTAGAAAAACAAAATCCTTGTCCTCAGAGAGTGTGCAATGTACTAGGCAGAAAGAGCTTACATAAATAACTCTAATGGGAAAAATAAACAAATAATATATACTAACAAGTAAATAAAAAGTATAGTCATAATTATATGTGAGGTATAAAGTGGGAAAGAATGTCAGCTAGCAAGAATAAAAACAACTTTCTGAAGGTTTTAAAAATGAATATGAATTCATTAGGTCGTGGGAGTCCAGGAGAACTGGAATGAAAATCTCAAACATGGAAACTGTGAGCAAGGAGAAACGAAAATAACACTGAAAATCCAGTTTTACAAGACAGTATATAGCAAAAAGAAGTAAATATGAAAAGATAGGTATTAGGAATGTAGGACGATTAGTTTTGTGTGTATAAACAAATCACTTAATATTGGAGCTTCATTTTCTTAATCTGTAAAAGACTAACTTCACAGGATAATTTCAGAGAAATTATTTTGAAACCTATATGTGCTATATTATTTAATGTTTATTATACATACTGAATGCCAGCATACAGTATATGAATTTTACCTTGTTGATAATAGAAAAGCATTGAAGAAATTGACATTAGGTGATTAAAGTGATCTCGTTCATGGAAACAATGGGTAAAATAGTAGAATCTTTCTCTACGTGACCAAAAGTCGTAAGAATGTTACAGATTTTCTGCCTAGTTTTTATAATTCTTCTATCAGCATGTCATACAGGATATTGCACTAGACATGTTATCATGAATATTTAAGTACAAATTCTGCCTTATCTACCTATTAACTGTGAATCGCACCAAGTTCTCTAGCTTGTCTGTGATGGTTTCTTCTTTTGCTTTAAATCTTGCATCTTATGGAAGTGGATATCTTCAACAGCGAAAATAGCTAATCCAATTCCAATTGATCAGTGATGGACAGAATCAGCTACACACAGAAAAGGAACACTGGGAAATGATTGTAAACTATTAGCATTTTTTTTTCTTTTTCTCCCCAGATTATTTTACCTTCCGAATCCAATTCTTCCTTTGCAACAATAACAACAAAATTCAGTTCTGAACATATATATATATGTATATATATGTTGTACCTAGGATATACTATAACATATTTAATATGTATTGGAATGCCTGCCATCTAGGGGAGGGGGTGGAGGGAAGGAGGGGAAAAATTTGGAACAGAAGGGAGTACAAGGGATAATGTTGTAAAAAATTACCTATGCATATGTACTGTAAAAAAGTTATAATTATAAAATTAATTTTTAAAATGACAAAAAATATTGCATATTAGATTTCCCCTACTGTCAATGTCAACTTCGGTACACATTACAAGCAGAGCCCAGAACAACATTGTTCTCCCCTACATCCTTGCTGTTTTAGTTCTGTTGAACAGTGAATCATATGAAGAATTGAATGTTGCCATGGAAAACCCAATAAACAAGTCTGTTAAATCTGGAACTTGATATGACCCATTTTTCTAATTCTGGATTTGGTCTAAATTTTTAAAAAATTTTCTTCTGGTATTTCAGTTAAATGTTGGTTAAAGTTACCAGAACTCTGGCTAAGGAATAAATGAGGGAAGGATTTTACTGTATATGAATGATTTATATTATAAACTTCTAAAGGACAAGCAGTGTTTACATGTAACTATTTGAGGTAAAACACATTTATGATATTTTAAAAGTAATTTAGCATATTTTAATTCATAATCATAAATTACAATTTAATTATATAATGTATTTTATTCATCTTATTGTTGCCATTCACAGTATACATCAGGAAGTTTAATTTTCCCACATATTTTCTTATATAAAGAGGAATCCTGAGGTTTCAAATAGTGTTTTTTTTAAATAAAATAATGTGTAACCTAAGAGATTCTGTTTAGCTGTCTACAATAACCCAAAGGAGGTTACTTTAAATTCAGTTTAAATTTATTGACAAAATGATATTTTGATATAATCTTAGGATACATATGTGGAGACTGTTTTATCAGTGCCAAAGAATCTGCATTCTAAATATTCTCCTACTGCCCCACAGATTTTAAAATCCTAATATGTTTCTTTACTTGTGTTTTTCTCTATACAGATTCAGATTACATTTGGGAAAAAAAGAAAGTACTTCCTATATATGAACCAGCAGTAGAATTTAAAAATTCAAAATGGACCCAAGTCAGAAGAAAAGTTAAGCTTTTAGAAAAGATGATTATTGGACTACGGGAAGAATTGTCAGAGAGAATGGAAACTAAATACCAGTTAAAGAATCGAAAAGCAGAATGTGATAGAAAACTCTATAGAAGCAGGTATGGATGGCATAAGTTTAAATCAAGGTTTGAAAGCATTACACTTACAATGAAACATTGTGACAGAAAATTTGAGGTTAAGAAATGAAAAATGAAAATTCTTTAAAATAATGTAATGAGCCCTACAATGAATCCCTTTAACTTAATGTGGTATAATCCATCTTCCTGTTTGGAATACTTTCCAATAGGTTTCCACCCTTATTTCATCATGTTATTTTTGAAGCACAGATTGCCCCTAATCAACATATATTTAACAAGTATCTTGTGTGCACCAAGCACTGTTGTGGGCACTGAGGCTCAAAGACAAAAATAAAGTGCCACGGGGAATTTTACAATCCATACAAGAATATAGGATGTAAATACAAATGTAAACACAATAAAGTCGCAGAAATCTGGAGCAGGAAGCAGGGCCTGGTTTTCAAAGGAAAGGAGTAGCAGCAACTTCATGTAGAAGAAGGTAGGGAAACAGAATTTCAAAAGAATTTCAAAAGAAACAAGAAATTCTAATGGAGGGGGAGGTTAGAAAAGCAACAGTGCACTCCAGGCTGAGAAGACACGCTTCACAAAGATGTGGCTTTGGGAAAGAAGAGTTTTGTGTTGTCCTGTGTAGAAGTAAAAGAAGGACACTTTGACTGGATTGTAGACTGCAAGAAGGGGAGTAATGTATAATAAAGTTAGGAAGGTAGTTTCTGTTTCTGATATGCTATAAATATCTGCATATTCAAATTCCTCTGCAAATGTCCTAGTGCCCTGTTATATGCAGAATACTTTGTGAAACTTTAGGGCAGATAAGAGAAAAATATGACCTGGCCTGAGCTGTCAAGGAGCTTACACCCTTGGAAATGGTACTGTTTCTCTTGGTTATCTCATCAGCTCCTCATGAGTTCCTTTAATACCCTTGTGGAGGAATGGTTTCCACAGTGATATATACTCAGTGGTAGTCTTTCTCTTGAGCCCCTTCCATACGTCAGTAAGGTTTTTTGGACATCTCAAATGGGATGTGCCATATGCATCTTGGCCTTAACAGAATTATCTTTTCTCCCTAAGCCCTCTTCTCTTCTGAATGTCTCTATAATCAGTGACAGCACCTCCCCCGATTCACCTAGGACTGCAACCTTAATAACAGCCTTATCTTCTCTTTTTGGTAATGACAAATTTTCTGCTTTTTGAGCATCTCTCATAACGTGCATTTCTGTCTAATAACAATCATCAGTACAATGCAGGCATTCTTTGCATCTTGCTTATATTATTGCACTTGCCTTTCTCTTTCTTTCTCTGAATAAAGACCTTCCACACACTAATCCATTCTTCAAAGAAGCCAAAGTGATTTTCCTCAAGCATAAATGTTACCATGTCATTACTCATTCTCTTCTAGGAGTATTGGCACCCTATCATCTCCAAGATCAAATAAAAATCCCTTTTCTTGCCTCTGAAAGGCCATTATAACTAGCCCTTTCCTGCTTTTCCAGATTTTTAAAAAATTATACCTTTTTAATGGGGAAATCAAACTATCACTTTTTGCAGATGATATGATGGTATACTTAGAAAACCCCAAAGACTGCTAAAAAGCTATTAGAAATAATTCATAACTTTAGCAAAGTTGCAGGATACAAAATAAATCCACATAAATCCTCAGCAGTTTTATACATTACCAACACAATCCAACAGCAAGAGATACAAAGAGAAATTACATTCCAAATAACGGTCCATAGTATAAAATATTTGGCAATATATCTACCAAAGGAAAGTCAGGAATTGTATGAGCAAAATTACAATACTCTTGTCACAAAAATAAAGTCAGATTTAAATAATTGGAAAGACATTAAGTGTTTTTGGATAGGCTGAGCAAATATAATTAAGTTGACAATACTCCCTAAACTAATAGTGCAATACCAATTAGACTCCCAAGAAACTATTTTAATGACCTAGAAAAAGTACCGACATAATTCATATGGAAGAACAAAAGGCCGGAAATTTCAAGGGAATTAATGAAAAAAAAATGAAGGTGGCCTAGCTGTACCTGATCTAGAACTATATTATAAAGCAGCAGTCACCAAAACCATTTGTTATTGGCTAAGAAATAACTAATAATAAGACTAGTTGATCAGTGGAATAGGTTAGGCTCACAGGACAAGATAGTGAATAAAAAGAGCTATCTAGTGTTTGACAAACCCAAAGATCCCAACTTTGGATAAGAATTCATTACTTGACAAAAACTGCTGGGAAAACTGGAAATTAGTATGACAGAAACTAGCCATGGACCCACACATAACACCACATACTAATATAAGATCAAAATGGATCCATGATTTAGGAACTAATGCAAACAAGATTAGAAGGGAAGTAACAAATTGGGAAAACATTTTTACAGTTAAAAGTTCTGATAAAGACCTCATCTCCAAAATATACGGAGAATTGACTCTAATTTATAAGAAATCCAGCCATTCTGCAATTGATAAATGGTCAAAGGATATGAACAGACAATTTTCAGATGATGAAAGTGAAACTATTTCCACTCATATGAAAGAGTGTTCCAAATCACTATTGATGAGAGAAATGCAAATTAAGACAACTCTGAGATACCACTACACACCTCTCAGATTGGCTAAGATGACAGGAATAAATAATAATTAACATTGGAAGGGAAGTGGGAAAACTGGGACACTGATGCATTGTTGGTGGAGTTGTGAAAGAATCCAACCATTCTGGAGAGCAATCTGGAATTATGCCCCCAAAGTTATCAAACTGTGCATACCCTTTGATCCAGCGGTGCTGCTACTGGGCTTATATCCCAAGGAAATACTAAAGAAGGGAAAGGGACATGTATGTGCCAAAATGTTTGTGGCAGCCCTTTTTGTAGTGGCTAGAAACTGGAAAATGAATGGATGCTCATCAATTGGAGAATGGTTGGGTAAATTATGGTATATGAATGTTATGGAATATTATTGCTCTGTAAGAAATGACCAGCAGGATCAATATAGAGAGGCTTGCAGAGACTTACATCAACTGATGCTGAGTGAAATGAGCAGAACTAGGAGATCATTATACACTTCAACAAGGATACTGTATGAGGATGTATTCTGATGGAAGTGGATATCTGTAACATAGAGAAGAACTAATCCAATTCCAATTGATCAATGATGGACAGAATCAGTTATAGCCAGAGAAGGAACACTGGGAAGTGAGTGTAAACTCTTTGCAGAATCCAATTCTTCCTTTGCAACAAAAATAACAACAATAAAATTCGATTCTGCACATATATATTGTACCTAGGATATACTATAACATACTTAATATGTATGGGAATGCCTGCCATCTAGGGGAAGGTGTGGAGGGATGTAGGGGAAAATTCGGAACAGAAGGGAGTACAAGGGATAATGTTGTAAAAAAAAATTACCTATGCATATGTACTGTCAAAAATGTTATAAATATAAAATTAATTTAAAAATTTAAAAAAATTATACCTTCTTATTTTCAAGATATATGCATTGGTAATTTTTCAACATTGACAATTGCAAAGCCTTTTGTTCCAACTTTTCCCCTCTTTCCCTCCACCCCTGAGTTTCCCTTGGCAGGTAGATTCCTAAGCAATTTGTACTATCCATAGTTACTTTAAATGGAATTTCTCTTATAAAACTCTAACTGTTGGATTTTGTTAGTGATATATAAGAATATATATATATATATATATATATATATATATGTATGTATCTATATGTGTATATATATATATATATATATATACATATATATATATATGTATGTATCTATATGTGTATATATACATACATATACATATATATATGTATCTATATGTGTGTATATATACATATATATACATATATATATATATATACATATATATACATATATATATATATATATATATATATATATATATATATATATATGAATGCTTATGACTTATGTGGGTTTATGTTGTATCCTGCAACTTTGCTAAAGGAATGGATTATTTCTAATAGCTTTTTAGTAGAAACTTTGGGGTTCTCTAGGTATACTGTCATATCATCAGTAAAGCATTAAAATTTGGTTTCCTCCTTACCTACTCTAATTCCTTTAATCTTTTTCTCAACTCTTATTGCCAAAGCTAGCATTTCTACTACAATACTGAATAGTAATGGCTATAGTGGGCAACCTTGTTTCACTCCTGATCTTAGTGGGAATGTTTCCAGTTTATCGCCATTACATATGATGCTTACTGATGATTTTAAATAGATGCTATTGATTATTTTAAAGAAAAGTCCTTTTATTCCTATATTCTCAAGTGTTTTTAGTAGGAATGGATGTTGGATTTTATCAAATTTTTTCTGCATCTATTGAAATGAT
This sequence comes from Sminthopsis crassicaudata, assembly GCF_048593235.1. Classification (NCBI taxonomy): domain Eukaryota; kingdom Metazoa; phylum Chordata; class Mammalia; order Dasyuromorphia; family Dasyuridae; genus Sminthopsis; species Sminthopsis crassicaudata. The sequence continues at coordinate 267,105,588 of NC_133621.1, forward strand.
CATATGGTTTCTGTCAATTTGGTTATTAATATGGCCAATTATACTGATAATTTTCCTAATAGTGAAACAGCCATGCATTCCTGGTATAAATCCTACTTGATTTGTATTATCCTGGGGATGATTTTCTATAGTCTTTTTGCTAATATCTTATTTAAGATTTTTGTATCAATATTCATTAGGGAGATTGGTCTATAATTTTCTTTCTTTCTTTTCAACCTACTTGGTTTGGGTGTCAGTACCATGTCTCTGTCATAAAAGGAATTTGGTAGGAATCCTTTATTCCCTATTTTTTCAAATATTTTATATAGCATTGAGGCTAATTGTTCTTTGAACGGTTGAGAGAATTCACATGAAAATCCATCTTGTCCTTGAGATTTTTTTAGGGAATTTATTAATAGCTCGTTCTATTTCTTTTTTTCTGAAATGGGAATATTTAAGGGATTTACTTTCTCATTTGTTAATATGGGAAGCTTATTTTTTTGGATGTAGTCATCCATTTCACTTAGGTTATCAATTTTATTGGCATAAAGTTGGGTAAATCTTATTATTTCTCTAATTTCCTCTTCATTGGTAGAAAGTTCTCCCTTTTCATTTTTTTTTTATTAATCTATTTTTTTAATTTTCAAAATTATTACTTTATTGCTTAGTTGGGGGGCAAAGCTGAATTTTTCTTTGAGGCTTTGGCTTACATATGTTGTGGTGTTCGTCTCTTGTCTTGAGTTGGTGTCTTGGGTGGCTCTGGCTCCATAACGGCTCTTTAGAATGAGTTTTTGTTTGTTTACTCGTTGCAAACTTACTTCCTGAATTGGGACTTTGTGCAAAGGCCATGCTCTACATAGTTCTTTCTCAGCTCCTAGATTATGGAAGAAAGGCGATCATTTTCAGCGGATGTATTAGTCACAAGAAATCTCATTTGTTTAATGTCATTCTACAGCTCTTCAATTCTCTCCATCAGCTTTGCCTCCTTGGAAGCAGTTTCTAGCAGTAAGCATTCTTCTCTGTTCTCTCCATCATATGTGACCCGCTTATGGTTGCTGTGACATTCTGCTAATGCCTGTTTCAATTGATGCAGTTCCAGCCTATGGGACTCTAGTTCTGTTTCCAAGTCCCCATATTTCTGTTTCAAGTCAGCATTTTCCTCGAGCACTGCCAGGCCATATGTTGCAGCCTGGACTTTCTCCTGGTTGTCTCCTGCAGCTCGCTGGATAACCGTTCCACTTCTGCTCTCAGAAGTGCCAAGACCCTTTCCTATTCCATAGGGGAGAAGCTGGGCCCGTGCCTCCTGAGGCCGGGGGCAACCCCTCTCTCAGCCCGCAGAGCCCGGTACGGTGGTTTGAAACTCCTCTAGCTTCTTAACGGTCCCCCCTCGGGCTACATGGAGGCTACAGATTTGCCTGCTCGCTTGTCCCGCCCCCTTCCCCCTTTTCATTTTTAAGAATAATAATTTGATTTTCCTCTTTCCTTTTTCTCATCAGATTTACCAAAGGTTTGTCTATTTCATTGTTTTTTTTTTTTTTAAAACCAACTCTTAGTTTTATTTATTAATTCAATAGTTTTTTTTTTTCACTTTGAGTATTAATTTTAGAATTTCCAGCTTATTTTTGATTGGAATTTTTTAATTTTGTCTTTTTCTAGCTTTTTAAGTTGCAGCCCAATTCATTGATCTTCTCTTTCTCTATTTTATTCAAGTACGCCTCTAAGGATATAAAAATTTCCCCTTATTACCACTCTGGCTGCATCCCACAAATTTTGTTATGATGTCTCATTGTTGTCATTATCTTGAGTGAAATTATTAATTTTGTCTATAATTTGCTGTTTCATCCAATCATTCTTTGAGATGAGATTACTTAATTTCCAATAATTTTTAGTCTATTTACCCCTAACTTTTTGTTGAATGTAGTTTTTATTGCATCATGATCTGAAAAAAAAAAAAAAAAAAAACATTTACTATTTCTGCCTTCCGGCATTTAATTTTGAGATCTTTATGTCCTAACATATGGTCAATTTTTGTATAGGTTCCATGAACTGTTAAGAAGCAAGTATACTCTTTTCTATCACCATTCAGTTTTCTTTAAAGATCTGTCATACCTAACTTTTATAATATCCTATTTACCTCTTTAATTTCTTTCTTATTTGTTTTGTGCTTTTATTTATCTAATTCTGAGAGTACAAGTTTGAGATCTCCCACTGTTATAGTTTTGCTGTCTGTTTCTTCTTGCAGCTCTCTTCACTTCTTCAAGACTGTAGATACTATACCACTTGGTGGATATATGTTTTTTATTGATATTGCTTCATTGTCTATGCTACCCTTTAGCAAGAAATAATTTCCTTCCTTAGCTCTTTTAATTAAATCAATTTTTGCTTTTGCTTGATCTGAGATAAGGATGGTTACCCCGCTTTTTTTTTTTACTTCAAATGAAACATAATAGATTCTGCTCCAGTCGTTTACTTTCTTACTTTCTCCCTTCTTTAAATGTGTTTCCTATAAGCAAGATATTTTAGGATTCTGACTTTTGATCCAGTCTGCTATCCACCTTTGCTTTATGGGAGTGTTCATCCTATTCACATTTACAGTTAAAATTACTAATTCTGTATTTCCTGCCATCTTATTATCCCCAGATTATGCTTTTCTTTTTCTTGCCCTCCTTTACCCCCTTTCCCAGTATAAAACTTATGGGCCCCATTTTCATCATGCAATTTAGGATCCCTCCCTTCTCCCTTTGAATCCCTTCCCCTTTCTTGTACCCTTCCCTTATTATGCTTTTCTTTTTCCCTTTTCCTCTCCCAGTTTTTAAAATGGTAAAAGAAGATTTACTCTAAAATAAATAGGTCAATTATTTTCTCTTTGAGCGAACTCTGATGAGAGTAAGACTCACACAATGTTCCTCCCCTCTCTAAATTCCCTCAGACCTGATAGGTTTCCTTTGCTTCTTCGTGGAATGCAGTTTCCCTCTTTTTATCTCCCCTTTTCCCTTTTTCTGACACAATCCCCTTTCCATTTAGAATTCCCTTTTTTATGTTATATCAGTAAATTCAAATTATATATGTAGTCTTTGTGTATATCCATGAGAGAAATACAGTTCTCAAGAGAGTTCCTTTTACCTTTTTCTGCTTTTCTTGAGTCATCTGGTTTTTCCTTAGAAACAAATGGAATTCATCTGTTTCAATAAATGTCCATTTTCTTCCATGGAAAAAATGCTCAGCTTAGTTGGGTCGTTTATTTTTGGCTTCATTCCAAGTTCTTTTGCCTCTTGGAATATCAGATTGCAGGTCCTAAGATCCTTTAATGTGGAGGCAGCCAGATATGAGTGATCCTGATTGTGGCACCTCAGTATCTGAATTGTTTTTTTTTCCTGGCTGCTTGTAATATATTTTCCTTAGTCTGATAGTTCTGAAATTTGGCCACAATATTCCTTGATGTTTTTATTTTAAGGTCTTTTCCAGAAGGTGCTCGATGAATTCTTTCAATGCCTAGTTTACCTTCTGATTCTATTACATCTGGGCAGTTCTCTTTGATGATTTCCTGTAAAATAGTATCTAGGCTATTTTTTCATCATAATTTTTGAGAAGGCCAATAATACTCAGATTATCTCTCCCAGATTTATTTTTCAGGTTTAATGTTTACCAAATAATTTTTCATTTTTTTTGGTTTTACTTGAATAATTCTTGATATCTCAATGAATTATTCATTTCTATTTGTTCAGTTATGATTTTTAATGAGTTATTTACTTCATTAGCTTTTTAAACTTCTTAATGTATGTGTCCAATCGAGATTGTAAATGAGTTGTTTTGCTCTATGGAAATTTTTTCCATTTCACTAATTTTATTTCTTTTTTTAGTGAGTTATTTTCTCTTTCCATTTCACAAATTCTACTTTCCTGAGAGTTCTTTACCATTTCTAATTCACAAATTCTGTTTCTTTGCAATTCTTGGGAGTTCTTTATTTTCCAATTCACATTTCAGGAAGTTGTTACTCTCTTACATAGCTACTTTTCCTTTCCCCATTTTTCTTCTATCTCTCTTTTAAGATCTTTAAATGTTTCTTCTAGGAGAGCCTTTTGTAATGGGACCAGGTTAGATGCCCCTTTGGCGTATTGTCTGGAGACTGTCTGGTATTAGTCTCCTCAGGATGGAAAACCTATTCTCTTTCTGTATAGAAGTTATCAATCATTCTTGTGATTTTTTTTACTCATTTTTTTAAAGCCTGTATGGTCTGCCTTCAGGGCAAAGAGGTTACCAGCTTCCTCTGCAGAGCAGGGATCGATATATAGACAGTAGCTGTCCTGCAAATGGGCTGCAAGGAGTGTCGAGGCATGGGAGTGCTCTGAAAAAAGTTCCCCACCAGAAGTGACTCAGGCCTAGGTATTTTGGGGCTGAGCAGGGGAAGTGCCCAGTGAAGAGCCCCATGGTATGGATTAGTGACTGCCCAGGGGCTAGAGGCTGAGCAGTGAAAGTGTCACGATCCCAAGCCAAAGCCCTGCTGTGGGGCTGTGGCTATTAGCAGTTGACCAGTGAATAGCCTCTCAGTGACTGGAAGTGTCTCTGCCCAGGGATGCACAGTCATGCTTCAGAAGTTCTATTGCCCCAGGCCACCGAACTTGCCACTTTGCAGATAAGAGGCTATCCCCGGGCTGCACCCCTCTGCCATACAAATTTGTGACTGCCCCAGCCTGTGCTGCAGAATGTAGCTTCCCAGTTGAGCTGTGGTAGGTGCTGAATCACTTCCAGTTTTGGGTGGGTATAGACAGATCTTGTTAGGTTCTGGCATTTTTTACAGTATCCTCTACCTTTGGCTTTAATGTCTCTATTGTTCTACTACTTTGTAATCAAGGCAGAGCAGTAAGCCTATGGCAGAGTCGTTTCTGTAAATTTTCTAACCACAGAGGCCACCCCCTCCAGTCTGCTCAATATGCCAACCTCTAGTTCTATCCCTGTTTGCGCTGGTCTGTTCCCACTGCTCAGAACAAACCTTTTCTGGTGTTCTTCCAAATTATCTTTGGCTGGCAAGTTGTTGTACTTCTACTCTTAGTGAATTTTACCAGTCAAGTGCTATTTTTGAGGCTCAATTGAATAATTGGTCGGGACGCTATGAGAGGAGCTTAGAAAGTTGCATGTGTCTTCGCCACCATCTTAGCTCCGCCCTTTTCCAGTTTTCTCACATTTTACTCCTCTTCCTAACTCTGAGATCCAGATCTACTGGCTCACCTGCTATTCTTTTTCTTCATTGTAAGACAACATTCCCCTATGGTACACAAACATTTGTTTGAATATTTATTTTTTAATACATATTGAGTTCCAAATTTTCTCTCTTTTTCCTCCTCCCCCCCCCCCCCCCCCGTAAAATATTAACCGATTTGATGTTGATTTTTTTAGATGTTGTCATGTAAAACATATTTTCATATTAGGCATGATGTGAGAGAAGAACAATTTAAATGGAAAAACAAAACAAACAAACAAAAAAAAAACATGAAACATCTAAAGTGAAAATCATATAATATGACCTTCAATCAGGCTTCATCAGTTCTTTCTCTTGATATGGATAGCATTTTTCATCATGAATCCTTTGAGATTATCTTAGATCATTGTATTGCTGAAAAGAGCTGAGTTATTGATAGATGATCATGACCCAATATTGATGTACAGGGTGGTAATTCTGATCACTTAACCTTTTATCATTTCATATAAGTCTTTCCAGGTTTTTCTGAAATTTCACTGCCTGTCAAATTTTTAGTGCCTTTAGTAATGATGTGCCTTCTTTTCTGATGTTACCTCTCAAATATTCAATATGTAACTTGCTTTCATGAATGTTATTGATATGTTTTGAGGACTTAGAATATAAGCACCTAGAAGGGAGGGATTAGTGTTTTTGACTTTTTTTTTGACTTTTGACTTTTATCCCCAGTGCTTGGTATATAGTAATGAATGCTTGTTTACTGAAAATAACTGACTTATTAAGAGTTCTATGCTATACAATAAAAGTTTATAAACAGCATGCATAATCTCCATTGACTTTCTTATGGGAGTATTTGAGAATTATTTCTTCCTCACAATATAAATGATCCTTTATATTTTCAGTAGGATAGTCATTCCATGTGATTCTAATCTAACACTTTTGAAGGTTAATCTCCTTATTTTTAATTATACTTAGTTTATTCTCTCATTCATCATTGAAATATGTGAAAACATTGTCTCAATACCTCCATCATGGAGGGTTGTGAAATACTGAAAGTAATTAGTTAACAATAGGAACACCTTAGCACGAGTCTAATCAAAGTAGGTCTTCTTAGTTTTCATTTCAAATTCTGATTACCACTCCAGACAATTGTCTTCATCAATATAAATAGTATAGGCAGGGTTCTTGACTTCTCAGTGGCTCAGACACCTCCATTTAGCATGCAGTCTACATCTTCAAACCTTAAAATAGTGGTACAAGCAGACTGTAAGCCGATGTTTTGACTAGTATTGGATTTGAAATACTGGTGGATATCTGAAAAATTACAAAAAGAATCTTGATGGATTTGTCTCTTTTCAACAAAAATGAAGTTTTTCAGATCAATTCCAGTAGAAACGTGAGAGAGAGAGAGAGAGAGAGAGAGCCATCTGCATGCAAAAGAACAGTGTAGAGACTGAATGTAGGTCTCAACATCATATTACCTGTATTTTTAGTTGTTGATGTTTGCTTGTTTTCTTTACTTCCCATTTTTCCCTGTTTGATCTGATTTTTCTTGTGCAGCATCATACATATGGAAATATGTACGGAATAATTGCACATGTTTAACATATATTGTATTACTTGCCATCTAGGGGAAGGGGTGGGGGCACAGAAGGGAGAAAAAATTTCAGAAACAAGATTTTGCATTATCTTTGCATGTATTTTGGAAACAAAAACGTATTTAAAAATGCAATACAATAGAACAATATTAAATAAAAAGGAATCCTGAAAATTAGAATGAAAGTTTCTCTCACAAAGTTCAATGCAAAATTTCCTTTTGATTATTTTAAAATTTTATCCATTTTAGTAATTTTTCAAGACTATATAACACAATTACTTACAATTATTTTTTTTCCAAATGCAATACTGAACTCTAGATTGGAAGGTGAAAAACAAAACAGAGAAAAACTACAGACACAAATGCATTACCCTTCTTGTGCAAGTTCTGCTGTGCTTGAAGAGGAAAGTCAGACATCAAAACTAAACCTTCAGCGAAAACGAGATAAATGGCTTCTTTTAAAGGACAGCCTAATAGATAAGATTGACATCCTGACAATTGAGCTTTCTAAACTCGAAAATGAGATCTACCAAGTAAATAATGACCATAGAATGAAGACATTACTTTTAGAACAAACTCAGAGACAATTAAAAGAGTTCAAAGATAAATTAAAGCAACTCAAAAACGAAAAATCTATACAACAGAAAAACTTGAATAAATTAATTTTCAAAGAAGAGTCCCTGCAAGAAAGATTAGCCCAAATGCAGAAGAAAATTCAGCTGCTTCAGAAACCTTTTGAAGATTCCCAAAACAAAGGGGTCTTCATATCAAAGGGTGTCCAGGTGCAGTTTAAGGATAGCCCCATGACTTTTTGTGCTGATACTGCAAAAAAAGATCCTGTGCTAGAAGAGAGAAATAAAGAGTCAGTTGATGAGAGATGTATTTCTTTAAGAGACAAACTAGGTAAACTTGAAAATGAGAACTCAAAAAACAAGGTAAGTCTTTAAATATTGTCTGACAAACATTTAATATTTTGAAATGAATTTCAAAGTTATTTTGATCAAGATAAATTAGGAATTTGATTTTCTGATATTAGTAACTTTCAATGTAAAATTTCTGATATGCAAAAAAGGACGATGAAAAAGCATTTATGATAAAAAAAAAAACAAGCCAATATCCATTTTTTAGATAAGATGACTAATTTTGATTAAAAAATATTGTGTGCGTTAGCCCATGAAATTTTAAATGCATTATAGCAGTTAGTGAGTGTAGATGGAGTTAAGCACTTTTAAGTAGATACTGATCAACTTGTAGTTCTAATAATTTGCCTAGCATTCCATGTAATGCTGCAATGGAATAAATCATTTGACTCACGGAAACAAGATAAATCCTGAAAAAATATTCTAGGCATAATGTAACAATTCAAATGAGGCATCTAAACTGAGATACTGTTGGACATTACCATTCATAACCATTGAAACATGTTTATCAATCTGAATAGTTTTAATTCAAACTAATATGAACTGATTTTTTAAATATTAAAAAGCTGATCATATTTTTAATAAAATCATAAAGATTACTAACTATGTTTCTTTAGAATTTAGGACAACAGTTCTCTTCAAAGAGACTGTGATTGTGCATTAAGAATTAATTTTGGTGTGTGGTAATAGAGCCATTTTTTAAAGTTTGCTTTTGATTCCCTACTACATATTTATTGTTTATGTCAGTATTTTTTCACTGTTTTTACTAATACTTCTTGCATGATTTCCAGAATTGCAGTTTATGGCATCAGTCAGTGCCTTTCATTTACTGAAAATTTAGCTTTTTTACTGTCTAATAGCAGGTCTCATTTTCTCTGATGCTTATCACGTTTGCAATAAGTGGAATACTACCAACTATAGCACTGTGCAGCAATTTCAGATGAAAAAAATTATATTTTATATTTAGTTTTTATGATCAGGTAGTTGGATATAGATTCATTTCATAGTGGAATTTAATGTTTTTGTACTGATTCAGTTATTTTTGTCAATTATCTTTAGACAATTTTACATTTGTATCTCTTCCTTATTTCCTTTTGAAATATTACTAGAATTTAGTTGACTTTTTACAAGATAATTAATCGTATCTAATGAGATAAAAATGTTAAATGCATTTTACTTTTTAGTTACACTTACTATTGTCACAAATGCAATAGTTTTCTTTATAATGAAACTACACAGGCTTTTTATAATGCATGAATATTAATACACACATATATATTCTTGTATTTTGTGTGTATATGTATATTTATATATGTTTGTATGTTGGTCTTCTACTAGGTTAGAGAATGAAATGAATTTATTTCCCTTTTTTTGTAATCTTGCACCATACTGTATATCTATAAGTGAAAGAGCTACCATATTTTCTCTAATTTTCCCCATTTTCTGTCCATTGACTGGAAGATTGGAATCAGGAGTATAATTTATAACCTTGTATAAAAAGGAACTGCTTTAAAGACTTAACAGGGGCAGCAGCCCCTCTGTCCCGTTCCTTCTTCCCCCCTCCCTTTTTTTTTTTTGTTTCTGCTTTCATCAAATCAGATCAATCCCTTCAAGTAATTTTGTCATGCCTGACAAGCCTAACAGTGATCAGATGATAATTCTCCAGGGGAAACTATGCGAGGAAAGAAAATTCATCTTCTTATCATAAATGTTCTTATTCATATAAGGGCACGTGCAAAGAACTTTTTTTTGAAAAAGAGAAAGGAAAAAACCTAATGTTTCTATCAGATATAAGAAATTATATAGTCTACCTCTACCATTCCCCCACCTTCCATGTGAATTGCATATGAAAAAGTTTATCTCCTACATGGCTTTGGAGGTGTTTTATTTCTGAAGACAGAATGAAAGTAATGGTTTATGATGAGCAAGAAAAGAGGATAGCATTTGGCCCATGCTTGAATGAAAGATGTGTGATATAGGGAAAATAATTTTTTGTTCTACGAACCAAGTTCCAATCCTTTTCTTGATGACTATTTTTATGACAGCTTACTTAACCTCTTTGGGTCTTAACTTTCCTCAAACTGCAAAATGAGGTGATTGCATTAAAAGTCCCTAAGACATTTACTAAAACCATGCTATGATAATCATAAATATATTCAGGCAAGTAAAAGCATATTAATTTCATAGAAGATAAAGGTGCTATATAAAATCAGTAATAGAAATTCTACATACATATTTCTATCAGGATACAATAAGAAAGCTACGAGAAAAAATGGCAGATTCCCAAAAAAACCAACTCACGACTTCACAAGAGATTCAGTCACAACAAAGAGATTTATTCTTGATGCAAAAACAACATAAAGTATGTATGCAACAAATCCATAATTTCTCATTGTTTAATGGAACATTTTCAGTATAATACTTTTTTTAACCAATAGTATAATACATTTTCTGATAATTGTGCCTGTCATTTAAACTAACAGAACGAGACCTATAACATCTACCATTTGTACCCCTTAATACCATTTTTATATTGGGATAATTATATTTACTCATAATATCCTTACAGAAGGAATGATATGTTGTGTGTTTTTTCCTGAGTATTAAGTATATCATACTTTAACTATGTTCTTATGTATGTATGTTTGTGTGTGTGTATAGATAAGTGGATCTATACACAGACACACACACACAGGCTACTTGGTGGAAATATGAATAGAACTTTGCATCTAAAGTTGGAAAGATCTAGGTTCAAAAGTGGCCTCAGACAATATAGGGAAGTTACTTTATCTTTCTTAGCTTCTTTAACTGTACAATGTGTATAATCAAAGCATCTACCTCCCAGAATAGTTGTGAGAATCCAATGAGAAAAGAATTCTAAAGCTCTTAGCACAGTGCCTGATGCATAGTGGATACTTAGGGAATGCTTGTTTCTCTGCTCCAGAAACATAAAAGTCAATATTTTCAGTTATATATAAAAGTAATCATTGTCTCTTATATTTTGAGTAACATCTCTGAATGTTGTGAACCAGTTCCCTTACTTGCTTAACTTCAGTATAACGGTTTTTACTAAGAACTGGTTTATTGCTAGTTTCTTTTTTTTCAAAACTTATTCATTCGTATTTGTATGCTAGAGAAATATTTCTGGTTTTCAGAAATCAACATTGGAATGGAATAAATTTTGTTTCCCAAATCAATTTTTTCCTCTATCACTCAATTCTCTTTATTTCCCTCCCATTCTGTTTGGACCATATTGATGCAAATATTAACTTTTTAAAAAGCCTTTGTGTTGAGACTGACATCAAGGAGCTAGATGTGCACTGAACTTGATAAGGAATCCCAGGGAAGCCATCAATCTGTGTCTATATGAATGAACTCAGTAAAATGCATTCAGAGCAAACTGGCACCTTCTCTTCCCTTTCTTCTTTCCCTGATTAGGGTAGTGACTAAGCTATATTAGAACTGGGTAAAATTTGTGTTTCTTTTTTCTTTAATTAATGAATGTCAGTTCTGTGAATTATACTATGAAAGGATCTGATTAGGTTAACAAGTATATGGGAAAGCCATGCTCTCTTGTCTTTGAAGAATTTGCAGTTTCACTGAGAAGTCAATGCAAAATAGGGAAAATTTCATTACAATACAAGGTATCATGGAAACAAGCACCAAAGGACTTGTGTTATAAGTAAAGTAAGCATTTATTTAAGAGAGCAAGAGTGAAGGACACAGAGAGAGAGAGAGAGAGAAAGAGAAGGTGGAGGGGGAGAAGGAGGAATGGAGGGCAGGAGAGAGGGAGGCAGAGAGGCAGAAAGAAAGATCACTGTGCTTTTACCTTAGATCAGGTGATACTTAATCTAATCTTCTTCCCAACATGAAAAAAAAAATAGCCATCACAAAATTTCTAAGTTAGCACCTCTGGTGAAAGAGCAATTGCCAAATAGCTCAATTTAATAACATATTTTAGATAATTGCATAAATATAATTTGTCAAAAATTTACATCATAAAGTTACTTTTCCAAAGATTATTTTTCTCTAAAACATGTATTTGTCTTTTGAGCAGCAATTTCACTATGTAGCTTGATAATCAACAAGCATAACCTTGATCATTTTACACAAGACATCTCTGGTGTAGTGTATTGGTTTGGAACTGAGAAAATTAGAAAATTCATTCTCTGTAATTTTCTAGCTAGAAGACCCTTAAAAACTTTCTCCAGGGGAAACTATGAGAGGAAAGAAAATTCACATTCTTCTCATAAATGTTCTTATTCATATAAGGGCAGGTGTAAAGAACTGTTTCTGAAAAATAGAAAGTAAAAAACCTAATGTTTCTATCAGTTATAAGAAATTATATAGTCTACCTTTACCATTCTCCGACCTTCCATGTGAATTGCACATGAAAAAGCTTATCTCTTACATGGCTTTGGAGGTGTTTTATTTCTGAAGACAGAATGAAAGTAATGGTTTGTGATGAGCAAGGAAGAGGATAGCATTTGGCCCATGCTTGAATGAAAGATGTGTGATATAGGGAAAATAATTTTTTGTTCTACGAACCAAGTTCCAATCCTTTTCTTGATGACTATTTTTATGACAGCTTACTTAACCTCTTTGGGTCTTAACTTTCCTCAAACTGCATAATGAGGTGATTGCATTAAAAGTCCCAAGACATTTCCTAAAACCATGCTATGATAATCATAAATATATTCAGGCAAGTAAAAGCATATTTATTTCATAGAAGCTAATGGTGCTATATAAAATCAGTAATAGAAATTCTACATACATATTTCTATCAGGATACAACAAGAAAGCTACGAGAAAAAATTGCAGATTGCGAAAAAACCCACTCAGGATTTCACAAGAGATTCAGTCACATCAAAGAGATTTATTCTTGATGCAAAAACAACATAAAGTATGTATGCAACAAATCCATAATTTCTCATTGATTAATGGAACGTTTTCAGTATAATACTTTTTTTAACCAATAGTATAATACATTTTCTGATAATTGCGCCTGTCATTTAAACTAACAGAACGAGATCTATAACACCTACCTTTTGTGCCCCTTAATATCATTTTATATTGGGATAATTATATTTACTCATAATATCCTTACAGAAGGAATGATATGTTGTGTTTTTTTTCCTGAGTATTAAGTATATCATAATTTAACTATGTTCTTATGTATGAATGTTTGTGTGTGTGTATAGATAAGTGGATTTATACACACACACACACTCACACACACACACACACACACACACAGGCTACTTGGTGGAAATATGAATAGAACTTTGCATCTAAATTTGGAAAGATCTAGGTTCAAAAGTGGCCTGAGACAATATAGGGAAGTTACTTTATCTTTCTTAGCTTCTTTAACTGTACAATGTGTATAATCATAGCATCTACCTCGCAGAATAGTTGTGAGAATCCAATGAGAAAAGAATTCTAAAGCTCTTAGCACAGTGCCTGATGCATAGTGGATACTTAGGGAATGCTTGTTTCTCTGCTCCAGAAACATAAAAGTCAATATTTTCAGTTATATATAAAAGTAATCATTGTCTCTTATATTTTGAGTAACATCTCTGAATGTTGAGAACCAGTTCCCTTACTTGCTTAACTTCAGTATAACGGTTTTTACTAAGAACTGGTTTATTGCTAGTTTCATTTTTTTCAAAACTTATTCTTTCATATTTGTATGCTAGAGATATATTTCTGGTTTTCAGAAATCAACATTGGAATGGAATAAATTTTGTTTCCCAAATCAATTTTTTCCTCTATCACTCAATTCCCTTTATTTCCCTCCCATTCTGTTTGGACCATATTGATGCAAATATTAACTTTTTAAAAAGCTTTTCTGTTGAGACTGTCATCAAGGAGCTAGATGTGCACTGAACTTGATAAGGAATCCCAGGGAAGCAATCAATCTGTGTCTATATGAATGAACTCAGTAAAATGCATTCAGAGCAAACTGGCACCTTCTCTTCCCTTTCTTCTTTCCCTGATTAGGGTAGTAACTAAGCTATATTAGAACTGGGTAAAAATTGTGTTTCTTTTTTCTTTAATTAATGAATGTCAGTTCTGTGAATTATACTATGACAGGATCTGATTAGATTAACAAGAATATGGGAAAGCCATGCTCTCTTGTCTTTGAAGAATTTGCAGTTTCACTGAGAAGGCAATGCAAAATAGGGAAAATTTCATTACAATACAAGGTATCATGGGAAACAAGCACCAAAGGACTTGTGTTATAAGTAAAGTAAGCATTTATTTAAGAGAGCAAGAGTGAAGGACACAGAGAGAGAGAGAGAGAGAAAGAGAAGGTGGAGGGGGAGAAGGAAGAATGGAGGGCAGGAGAGAGGGAGGCAGACAGAGAGGCAGAAAGAAAGATCACTGTGCTTTTACCTTAGATCAGGTGACACTTAATCTAGTCTTTTTCCCAACATGAAAAAAAAATAGCCATCACAAAATTTCTAAGTTAGCACCTCTGGTGAAAGAGCAATTGCCAAATAGCTCAATTTAATAACATATTTTAGATAATTGCATAAATATAATTTGTCAAAAATCTACATCAGAAAGTTACTTTTCCAAAGATTATTTTTCTCTAAAACATGTATTTGTCCTTTGAGCAGCAATTTCACTATGTAGCTTTATAATCAACAAGCATAACCTTGATCATTTTACACAAGAAATCTCTGGTGTAGTGTATTGGTTTGGAACTGAGAAAATTAGAAAATTCATTCTCTGTAATTTTCTAGCTAGAAGACCCTTAAAAACTTTCTCCAGGGGAAACTATGAGAGGAAAGAAAATTCATCTTCTTCTCATAAATGTTCCTATTCATATAAGGGCAGGTGCAAAGCACTTTTTCTGAAAAATAGAAAGTAAAAAACCTAATGTTTCTATCAGATATAAGAAATTATATAGTCTACCTTTACCATTCCCCCACGTTCCATGTGAATTGCACATGAAAAAGTTTATCTCCTACATGGCTTTGGAGGTGTTTTATTTCTGAAGACAGAATGAAAGTAATGGTTTGTGATGAGCAAGGAAGAGGATAACATTTGGCCCATGCTTGAATGAAAGATGTGTGATATAGGGAAAATAATTTTTTGTTCTACGAACCAAGTTCCAATCCTTTTCTTGATGACTATTTTTATGACAGCTTACTTAACCTCTTTGGGTCTTAACTTTCCTCAAACTGCAAAATGAGGTGATTGCATTAAAAGTCCCTAAGACTTTTCCTAAAACCATGCTATGATAATCATAAATATATTCAGGCAAGTAAAAGCATATTTATTTCATAGAAGCTAATGGTGCTATATAAAATCAGTAATAGAAATTTTATATACATATTTCTATCAGGATACAACAAGAAAGCTACGAGAAAAAATTGCAGATTCCCAAAAAAACAAACTCACGTCTTTAGAAGAGATTCAGTCACATCAAAGATTTTTATTCTTGAAGCAAAAACTACAGGAAAAGATTGATGAAGACATGCATAAAGTATGTATGCAAAAAATCCATAATTTGTCATTGATTAATGGAACGTTTTCACTATAATACTTTTTTTTACCAATAGTATAATACATTTTTTGATAATTGTGCCTGTCATTTAAAGTAATAGAACGAGATCTATAACACCTACCTTTTGTACCCCTTAATATCATTTTTATATTGGGATAATTATATTTACTCATAATATCCTTACAGAAGGAATGATATGGTGTGTTTTTTTTTTCCTGAGTATTAAGTATATCATACTTTAACTATGTTCTTATGTATGTATGTTTGTGTGTGTGTATAGATAAGTGGATCTATACACACACACACACACACACACACACACAGGCTACTTGGTGGAAATATGAATAGAACTTTGCATCTAAAGTTGGAAAGATCTAGGTTCAAAAGTGGCCTCAGACAATATAGGGAAGTTACTTTATCTTTCTTAGCTTCTTTAACTGTACAATGTGTATAATCATAGCATCTACCTCGCAGAATAGTTGTGAGAATCCAATGAGAAAAGAATTCTAAAGCTCTTAGCACAGTGCCTGATGCATAGTGGATACTTAGGGAATGCTTGTTTCTCTGCTCCAGAAACATAAAAGTCAATATTTTCAGTTATATATAAAAGTAATAATTGTCTCTTATATTTTGAGTAACATCTCTGAATGTTGTGAACCAGTTCCCTTACTTGCTTAACTTCAGTATAACGGTTTTTACTAAGAACTGGTTTATTGCTAGTTTCTTTTTTTTCAAAACTTATTCATTCGTATTTGTATGCTAGAGATATATTTCTGGTTTTCAGAAATCAACATTGGAATGGAATAAGTTTTGTTTCCCAAATCAATTTTTTCCTCTATCACTCAATTCCCTTTATTTCCCTCCCATTCTGTTTGGACCATATTGATTCAAATATTAACTTTTTAAAAAGCCTTTGTGTTGAGAACTGACATCAAGGAGCTAGATGTGCACTGAACTTGATAAGGAATCACAGGGAAGCCATCAATCTGTGTCTATATGAATGAACTCAGTAAAATGCATTCAGAGCAAACTGGCACCTTTTCTTCCCTTTCTTCTTTCCCTGATTAGGGTAGTAACTAAGCTATATTAGAACTGGGTAAAAATTGTGTTTCTTTTTTCTTTAATTAATGAATGTCAGTTCTGTGAATTATACTATGACAGGTTCTGATTAGGTTCACAAGAATATGGGAAAGCCATGCTCTCTTGTCTTTGAAGAATTTGCAGTTTCACTGAGAAGGCAATGCAAAATAGGGAAAATTTCATTACAATACAAGGTATCATGGAAACAAGCACCAAAGGACTTGTGTTATAAGTAAAGTAAGCATTTATTTAAGAGAGCAAGAGTGAAGGACACAGAGAGAGAGAGAGAGAGAGAAAGAGAAGGTGGAGGGGGAGAAGGAGGAATGGAGGGCAGGAGAGAGGGAGGCAGACAGAGAGGCAGAAAGAAAGATCACTGTGCTTTTACCTTAGATCAGGTGACACTTAATCTAATCTTCTTCCCAACATGAAAAAAAAATAGCCATCACAAAATTTCTAAGTTAGCACCTCTGGTGAAAGAGCAATTGCCAAATAGCTCAATTTAATAACATATTTTAGATAATTGCATAAATATAATTTGTCAAAAATCTACATCAGAAAGTTACTTTTCCAAAGATTATTTTTCTCTAAAACATGTATTTGTCCTTTGAGCAGCAATTTCACTATGTAGCTTTATAATCAACAAGCATAACCTTGATCATTTTACACAAGACATCTCTGGTGTAGTGTATTGGTTTGGAACTGAGAAAATTAGAAAATTCATTCTCTGTAATTGTCTAGCTAGAAGACCCTTAAAAACTTTCTTAAGGTCATTTACCTCAGACAACTCTTTAGGGTTTCTATTCTAGATGGCTGTGATCTATATTTATGAAGTGCCCTGTGCTACATTTTAGTGCATTTTACATATTGGGTGTATATGCCAAAAAGTGGATTAAATATAGTCACACTTGGAATATAAGAATACATAACTTTGTGTCTATGCAATGGGCTACTGCTTGATGGACTAGTAAAATTTTGTGAAATTTTAATACTTATGTACAGGCATCACTAATTCAGAGTTAAGGATAAGATTGTGATTTAATTTTTAAAGTTGAAAATTTTGAAACATTTTGTTTGGGATTTTTATAGTTCCAGAAATCTCGAGAGGAGGATAAGCAGAATTTTAAGGAGTATCTTCAGTATCTTAAGGAGAGGAAAGATTCTTTACAAAAGTAAGAGTCAAAGCATTTTTATAATTTAGTGTTATGTCTCGTTGCAGAGCAAATCAAAATAATAAATTGACAAAATATATTTGTAATAGAACATAATGCAAATCTACTTTTTTCTAATGGAAAAGAGGAATAATCTGCTTAAGTAGAATTTATTTTGAGATGAATAAATAAATAAATTGTACTCAGCACTGGGAATATAAATATCAAAAGTATCTTGGACTTCAAGTAAAATGTACCTTTTATAAAGTAACTGACACTTTGGTCCTGAGAGTTTTCGGGATGAGAAATGTAGGAAAGTAGATTGGATGACATGTTCCAAAAAATACTGGTGTTCATCTTGGCACTTTATTCAAGTGTTGCACTTTAACCATAATGGAAATCATCAGCAGAATTTCAATGGATAAGCCATATAAATTACTGCTAGAAAATAATTATTTTTCCCATCAAGATCTAGGCTTGAAGCAGTGTAATCTAATGTATCCACAACCTGCTTCCAAATCATGGAAATTTTTGTTAGGTTTGAATATCTGACTTCTTATTTGCTGTGTATCATGGGCCAGTCACTTTGTTTCCCACAAAATACTCTCAAAGTATACATTGAAGAACTGCCACAGGTACACACTGAGAGAAGCAGTTTCTTCATGAAGATTTCCCTATTTCAGTCAAAATATTACACCCCTTATTACACCCCCCCAACAAAATGTCCCTTCAAAAAGCATCTTGACTAATTGTGTCTTATGAGGATTTTTCCCCAGAATTATATAATTAGCTTTTTTTTTCATATCCAGTTGCTAATATAGCATATACTTATGTTAAACTCTTTCTGAAGAATTATCAAAACACAGATTTTCTTTAAAAAAAAAAAGAAAGAAAATTGGCCGACTTTTTGATCTCTAGAAACAATCGTAAGCGAACTAAGTCAAGTGAGAAGAGTTCAAACCTTGAGTCTGTGACTCTGAGTCAAAATCTGAACCTCTCAGTGCTGGTAGGACACTTTGGAAGGCATAAGCTTGCAAGTTTGAATAGGTGGACAATATCTACCTACAACAAGGAAATCACTACTCCCAATCACACGATTTCAGATCATGATCATGTTTGTTTGAGAGTTATCCTAAAAAAAAAAAAAAAAAAAAAAAAAAGATATACTTGTCTAGATAATATCATTGTATGATAGGAGATAGGAGTAATTATATGCAAATATAAGTATCTTAGAAGGATTTCTTAAAAGTTTTCCTCATAACTGTGTCCCAGATTCGAAATAGTATCTGTTTTTGATCCCTATGCCTTTGCATAATCCATAATGTGGAATTTACATACACCTCTTGAAATCTCTAGCTCACCCAGTCAAAAAGCTCAACCCAAAAAAAGCCCATAAGTCTCCCATAAGACTTTCTGTGTGTTCTTTTTTTAATTCCTTTCTTCAATTACTTTATATTTATTCCCAGTATCCTGTATTCATTTATTTACCTGTGCATGATGTTCTCATTGGAATAAAATGAAATATTTTAGAAGCCAATTTTTTTTTTTTACTTTTCTCTTTAAATCTAACTTCCAGTCTTTGCAAGTAAGGCACTGAAACTTATAAGAAACTGTTAAATTCAATTAACTATAAAAAAGTTCTTCAAAGCTTTGAATTGTTGACAATATATTAACTTTTTTATAGGCTTAAAATGAAAAGTGCCACATTTGAAGATGCAATAAAGCAGCAAATGAACAAAACTGGAAAACTTCCCAAACAGTTTTTGGAATTTCTTATCGTAAGTCAGCTCTGGGATTTAATTTTTCTCATTTGAAAAATAATTTCTTTAAGTGGTAGATTACACTGCTTCAACAATTCTAAGTTGAGGGAAATAGAGTTTCCTATTGTTCTTTTTTTTCCTTTAATAGCTTTTTCACCTTTGCATAATCTTCTACATTTTTCTTCCTCCTCTCCTCTAATACATCAAGCAATCCAATATAAGTGAAACACATGCAATCTTTGTAAACATATTTCCATAGTCTTCATGTTAAGCAAGTAAATCAAATCAAAAGGGAAAAATATGAGAAATAATAAAAATCAACCAAAAAGAGGTGAAAATATTACGGTTTCATCTACATTCAGTGTCCACAGTTTTCTTTTTGTGCTTGTATATCACTTTCCATCACAAGCCTATTGACAATTTCTTGAATCTCTTCATTGTTAAAAAGAACCTAGTCCATCACAGTTGATCATCATATAATTTTCTTGTTAGTGTGTACAATTTTCCCTGGGGGGTTCTTGCTTCACTCAACATCTGTTCATATAAATCTTTCCAGGCTTTTCTAAAATCAACCTGTTCATTATTTATTTATAGAATAATACTCCATTATATTCATATAGCATAATTTATTCACCCATTCCCCAAATGATGGGCATCTACCCAATTTCTAGTTTCTACAAAATTAGAAAAAGGGCTGCTACCATTTTTTTTTGCACAAGCAGATCCTTTCCCCTCTTTTATGATCTCTTTGGGCTACAGATCCCAGCAGAGACACTGCTGAATAAAAGGGAATTTAGAGTTTGATCATTCTTTGGGCATCGTTACAAATTACTCTCAAGAATGGTCAGATCATTTCAAAACCCCACAAACAATGCAATAGTATTCTAGTTTTCCCACATCCTCTTCATCATTTATCATCTTTTCCTGACATCTTAATCAATCTTAACCAAGCACTATGAAATGATACATCAGCATTGCCTTAATTGTATTTCTCTAATCAGTAGTGAAATACAGCATTTTTTTATATGATTAGAAATGGCTTGTATTTGTTCAACTGAAAATTGTTCATATCCTTTGATCATTTATCAATTGGGGAATGCTTTATATCCTTATAAATTTGAATTCATCTCTATATATTTTAGAAATGAAGCTTTTATCAAAAACACTGGATAGAAAAATTGTTTCTCAGCTTTTTTTGCCTCCTAAACTTGGCTACATTGGCTTTGTGTGTGGAAAAAACATTATTTTCTTTTTTTTAATGGCAGAATAAAGGCAGGAATTTGTCCAATCGCTTCCCCAGACTTTTCCAAACTCCTTTGAATAATGACTGTAAACAAATCTTAAAGGATTAGACTACCCAAAAAGTAGAACATTTTCCAGCCAAATCCAACTTAGAAGCAAGCTCAGTACAAAAGGTCTGTGATACCAGGGTGGGAGTCCTATAGATTATTCTCATTATTATGGCAGTTACAAAGAGCATATACAGACAGAAAATATGGATGTGAGTTGAAAACTAAGGGATACTATCTTTTTGAAAAAATGATAAATGTAGAGGGAGAAAAGGGAATGGAGAAATGGAATGCTGCCAATTATCTGCCATAAAAAGGAACCAAGTAAAAGCTTTTATAGTGAAAGGGAGGTGAGGGAAGAAAAGGTGAGTGAGTGAACCTTACTTCCATCAGAATTCATTCAAATAGGAAATAACATATCAATAAGAGTATAGAAATCTATTTTACCCTACAGGAAAATAGAAGGGAAAATGGGATATGGGAAAGGGGGAGGATGATAAAAGAGAAGGCATGTTGGGGGAGGGAATGGTCAGTAGCAGGATGCTTTTGATGAGGGACATGGTAAAGGCTAAGGTAAATAAATTAAACGTAAATAAATGGGAGAAAATAGAAACAGCAATTGGAAAAAATTGAAGCAAGCTTCTATGATGAAATAATATTCTCTAGAAAATGATGAGCAGGATGCTCTCAGGAAAAAAAAAAAAAACAAAAAACAAAACAAAACAAAACAAAACAAACGAACAAAAAAACAAATAAAAAAAAAAACAATCCTGGAAAGTTCACCATGAACAAAATCAAAGTATGCAAATTAATACTATATGTAAATATTCTAGGATGATCAACTAATGATAATGTTATTTTCCTCAGTGGTACAATCATCCACATCTTCCCTGAAGGACTTATGATCAAACTCTTATCCATACTCAGAGAAGGAACTGATGGAGTCTATTTATATATTGAAGCATTCTTTATTACTCTCTTTATCTCTCTCTCTTTTTGTAACTATATTTTTCTTGAGGATTTTTATTTTCATTAGGGTGGGAGATCTATGTTTTTTTTTTCCACAACCTGAATCTTATGGAAAGGTTTTGCATAAATACACATGTGGTTTCTTTATTGTAAGTGGGGATAATCGAGAGAACCTTGAACTCAAAAATATTAAAAACAAATGTAAAAAAAGCTGTATACAATGCAACTGGAGAAAAATTAAAATATGCAAAGATAGGTTCCAACATTCGCTCATAAAAAACCTTGTGTTCAAATTTTTCTCCCTCCCTTTCTTCATTAGCTAACTTAGACAGCAAGTATTCCAATATATGCAAGCATGTACAATTCTTCTCTACATATTTCCACATTTATCAAGGTTGTGCAGATTTTAAAAAAACTTAACATAATCAAAATTATCCAATTTGCGTTTCAAAATGTGTTCTCCACTTCTCTTTGTCCATCTTTCTCCACAGAGCTGACTATTCCCTATTCTCCTCATTTGCTTATATTATCACCCTTTTTATCTAAATCATGAATACATTTCAGATTCCTTGATATAGAGTGTTAAATATTGGTGAAAACCTAGGTTCTGCCATATTAATTTCCAATTTTGCCAGCAATTTGTGTCAAATAGTGTGTTCTTAATCACTGACTATTTTGTCTTGTGAATTTAACCTCTTACTCTGATCTACTACTCTATTGCTTAGCCTGTAGTAGATGATTTTGAAGATTACTGCTTTAAAACATAGTTTTAGGTGTGATTGATACAGCAAGGCCACATTTCTTTGCATTTTTTTTTCACTTTCACTATGTTCTTTGAAATTCTTGATGTTTTGTTCTACCAGGTAAGTTATGTTTTTATTTTTCTAGCTGTATAATTTCTAGGCAGTGTGTATGAGACTGTCTAAGTAAATTATTTTAAGCAGAATTGTCATTTTTATGATATTAGATTGGCCTACTCATGAGCACTTAATATTTTTCGGTTGTTTAGATCTAGTTTTATTTGCATGAAATGTATTTTGTAATTGTGTCCTGGCTTACTTTGCTCCCAAACATTTTGTATATAAAATCTGTCTATCTCTTGCTGTTGGGCTTTGTTGGTGACATACAAAAGTGCTGATGATTTATAGGGGTTTATTTTATACCCTGCAACTTTGCTAAAATTGTTAATTGTTCCTAGTGGTTTTTTAGTTGATTTTCTAGGATTCTCTAAATGTACCATCATATTATCTGCAAAGACTGATGATTTTGTTTCCTTGTGAACTACTCTAATTCCTTCAATTTCTTTTCTTACTGTTAAAGCTAACATTTCTAACACAATATTAATAATAATGATGAAAATGGGCAACCTCATTTCACCACTGATCTTATTGGGAATGCTTCTACCTTGTTGAATTATATCTAATACTTTAACTGATTTAACCATTTTAAAGAAAACTCCATTTATTTTTCTGCTCTCCACATAGGGATGGGTGGTGTACTTTGCTCAAGGTTTTTTTGTTTGTTTTTGTTTTTTAACATCTATTGAGATAACCATCAATAAGATCAATTATGCTGGTAATTTTCCTAGTACAGAACCAGCTCAGCCTTTCTGGTATAAAGCCCAGTTGGTGATAGTGTATTATCCTGATGATAAGTTCTATTAATCTTTTTGCTTCAACATTTATTAGGGAAACTTCTGTAATTTTCTTTTTCTGCTTTGGTTCTTCTCACTTTAGATTTCAGTAACATATTTGTGTCATGGCAAGAAAGTGATAGAACTCTTACTTTCCCTATTTTCCCACATAGTTTGTGGAGTATTGGAATTAATTGTTCTTGAAATGTTTGGTAGAATTTACTTGTAAATCCATCTGGACCTAGAGATTTTTCCTTGGGGAGTCCATTGTTGGTTTATTCAACTTCTTTTTTTCTAAAACGGGACTATGTAAAAGTATTTTATTTCCTCATCTTTTAATCTCTTCTTATTAATGTCTAATCAAGTCATCGTTCCCAAATCTAATATTACAAAATGCTTAATATGTGTTTGTTATGTCCCTGTCCAGTTTATCATCATAGATATGTCTCTGTACAGTATATAATAAAGTACTAAAGTGGGTGATGATACAAAAATTAAAAACTAACTAGAATGGTCTGCTCCACATATGCCACAGGCAAAAGTAAAATAGAATGTATGAATGCAGAAATTGTTGTGGCAAGATACCAAATGAAGTAAAATAGATATGAGAAGTGTGGAAAATATTCAGGAAATGGGATCAGGAGTGCAGTAGATAGAATATTATAGTTAGCAAGGAAAGGGGTTTGAACAATGAACAATGAAAAAGACAAGTTCCTGTAGAATTTTAATTTACCAGGGCAATGGGAATATACTATGAGGTGAGAATCGATTGGCTGGCAGGCTAAATCCACAGAAGAGTTTAGGAGACTGAAAGTGGTTAGGGAAAGGGTTATACCCTTGTTAGAGGAAGTATGTAAGTATGTATTGTCCTTCATTTTCAAAAAGTACCCAGACTGCATCACTATGTTAAGAGTCAAGGTACAGTGTGTCTGTCTGTGGCTGATCAGACAAATACAAACTTAGAATACTCTGCCACAATTTAGATACAAATATTCCCTGTGAATATTTGGGGTGGCATCTCTACCTTTGTGCATCTCCCGTGTTTTCTGGGCTAACGCAATTCAACTTTGTTCATAAAACATAGCACCTTCACTGATGAGGGCATGCCTTGCTGTGCAGTTCTGTGCCAGTCTCTCCCATGTCATACAATCAATTTTAAAGTCCTTAAGAGACACCTTAAGAGTGTTCTTATATTGATATTTCTGTCTACCTTGTGAGCACTTCTCCTATGTGAGTTCTCCATGAAATAAAAATTTTTGTAAGCATTCATTTGGCATTCAAGCAATGTAGCCATCCCAAAGGAGTTCTGCTTTCTACAGGAGAGTTAGAATGCTTGGCAGGTTATTTTGAGAAAGGACCTCAGTGTAGGGTATTTTATCCTTCTAGGTGATTCCCAGAATCTTCTTAAGGCAATTCAAATGGAAGCAATTCAGTGTCCCCAGAAGGGATTTAGCATCCTATGAGAAGGAGAAAGATTCCATGAAGCATGCATGAGTGAGGTTTGAAAAGAAAGATACCATGAGGTGAAGCATGGCAGGCTAACAGAAAAGAATTTAGGGAAAGAAACTCTACACCACGAGAGCATCTTTTATAGGGGAAATTTAACCTTGAGGGTTTGACATCATAACTTGGCTTCCTGATTGAATACAGTAAATTCAAGTTTGCAAAGACCTCCATCAATTATCTTCCCTAACATTCAATGAATATTACAATTTTAGCTTCAAACTTCTCTGTTACCACAACTAGCTGCCCAGGACTTCATCACTTAAGGACTTTACATCTCCCAGAAAATTCTGGTCTCCAAAGATTTTCTATAAAGGTTTCTCTATTAGAAAAATGTCTTCTTTTACATAATAGGATTCATATAAAAAGAATCTATTGTGTTTGTGTGTGTGTGATTATATTCTATTAAATAGACTTTTTCAAGTATTTGAAAGCATTCACAGGTGGCAAAAATATTAGACATTTTTTTTTCATGAATGAAAGTAATAAAGACACAAAGTTAACTTTGACAGAAAGAAAAAAAATCTAACAGAGAGATCCCAAAGAGAAATAGATGGTTTCAAAGAACTTTTTTTCAGAGTGTTGAAACATTTAGGGGCAGTATTTACAGAGGCTCTCAGAACCACAGAGCTTATGACACTCTGCTTCTATAATCCTAAAGATGAAAAATGTCCCTGAAAAGAATTATTAACAGACAGAAACAACTTGACTTTTCCTCGTTTATCTTTTTTATCTTTTTTCAGTCCCAACCCTACACCAAACACCAAACAGGTTATATTATATATATATATATATATATATATATATATATATATATATATATATATATATATATATATATAGAGAGAGAGAGAGAGAGAGAGAGAGAGAGAGAGAGAGAGAGAGATACATATATATATATGTATATGTATATATCTATCTATCTATATATATGTGTATATATCTATATCTATATCTATATCTATATCTATATCTATATCTATACATATGTAGATATAATCATACAAATACATACACACTAATAGACACAAACACATACCTTCCTTTCATCCCTCTCCTGACAACAAGTAAGCTATAGTTTAAAAAAAGATATATTTATTTCTATATTTCTCTCTATATATACATATATAGATATAGATATAGATATAGATATAGATATAGATATAGATATAGATATATAGATATGTAATCTCCCCACACATATATCCCACATACCCACATATCTTTCCTATCACTGCTGATTCCTTCATTAAATTCTGCTCCATAAGTTGGCTTATTATAATTTAACTCCCCCCACCCAGGGATTCCTTTTTTGTTTTCTTTCCTGGAGTTTTGCTTCCCCATTCACCTACTCCTCCCTGCTTATTTACTTATAGTTTTTGGAGGTACTATATCCTTCATGGTATATATGTAGTATTAACAATTGAATCCATTCCCTAGGTGAATAGATTTTCAGAACTATGAGCCCTTGTCCCTCTAATGCCATCTTCTGCATCTCACTTGTATAATATGGTTACTCTTTTTACCCTTACTCTGCCAATTTTTCTTTTGAGCTACTGATGGAAATCTTAAAAATAAAGTATACATTGTCTGTGTAAAAAAACATAAGCAAATTGTTCATGTTTAAATAGTTTGTCTATGTCAACTTCCTTAAAATTACACTTTGATATTGGCTCTTTCATGTTAAATTTTCTATTAAGTTCAAATGAAGTTGATAAAAAGTTCTGAAAATTTGCAAGTTCCTTCAAATTCTGGGTCTTTTTAAATTGAAAATTGTAAATAAAAAAATTGTAAATTGCTGGATGTGGTATTTTTGGTTTTCTGTAGATATGTTTCCAGTACCTGTGGTCTTTTATTATAGCCATAGATAAATTTTGTACAATTCTAATTTTTGATCCAGATTTTTGTTATTTTTTTCTCATTTCTTGCAAAATTTGCTTTTTGATTTGGCAGTATTAAAAACTGGCAATTATATTCCTACTTATTATCCACAAAGGATTTCTTTGAGGTGGTGATGAGTGGATTTTTTTCTATTTCTACTTTCCCCTCATGTTTTCATCACTCCAAGAAAATTTTCTAGGATTATTTACTGCATTATATTGTGTCAAGGTTCTCTTTTTCATCACAACTTTCTGGCAGTCCAATTATTTTTATACTTTCACTTCTTAATCTATTCTTGGGATCTGTTGTTATGAGATCTTGTTGTTATGTTTCTTATGAGATGTTTCCCATTGTGTTCTATTATCTCATACTTTATATTGTTGTACTGTTTCTTAGTCCCTCATAGCTTCATTGGTTTCCTGTTGCCCAATTATAATTTTTAAAAAAATTTCTTTAATCTTTGAGACAATGTACCTCCTTTGTTAACCGGTTAACTGTTTTTTTTTCATAATCTCCTTGTTTTTCTTGGATGCTTTTCAGTTTTTTATTTTTTATTTTTTTTAAGTTTTTCCTCAATGCCTGTCATTTGAGTTTTGAATTCTTTTTTGAGTTCTTCCATAAATTCTGTTTAGGCAGGAAGGCATTTAAAAAATGAATTCCAGTCTTCCTTGTTCCCATTTTATATATATATATATATATATATATATATATATATATATATATATATATATATATATATGTATATATATATGTATATGTATATGTATATTTTTTTCCCTGAGGCTGGGGTTAAGTGACTTGCCCAGAGTCACACAGCTAGGAAGTGTTAAGTGTCTGAGACCAGATTTGAACTTGGGTCCTCCTGAATTCAAGGCTGGTGCTCTATCCACTGTGTCCCATAATGTATTTCAATGGTGTTTTTTTTTCTTCTTTGCCACTTCTTCTTGTCTTTTTTTTTAATAAGACATATTTTAATAGAAGGTATTAATTTAAGTACCTCCAATCACTGGGTGGGGGATAGTGCCTCAAGCTTCCCTTCAGCTCTCCACTCTGACCAGGAACCTAAAATCAAGAACTCCACCCTCCTGCAAGTGCCTACAGTCAGCAGTGCCCCTACACACCTGCTTCTGCACTCACCAGATGTTGGTTCCTTCTCGCCCAGGGCTGCATCTCAGCTGCACAGCTGGGCCTTGTATTCCTAAACATTCGAGGATCACTCCTGAACTCCAACCCCCACTCCACAAGAGGAGTCAATACATTTGGGCAGGTCAAAACAGTGGGGCAGGTGAAAGTGACCATAGTTCCAGCTGAGACATTAGCCACACAAGCTGCTAGCCTGAGGGATCCCCACTGGATGTTCCTGAGTATTTAGCCTTGAGATGGTTGCACTTCTGATATGTTAATCCTGGCCCAAAGTCCTCCTTTAGATCTTGTCCTGTTGTATCAAGAGAGGAATTCTGTTCTGTCCCCAAGTCAGCTTGGGTTTTCACAAGTCTATGTTTGCTCTGAGGCAAAGATTTGTCTTATTTGTGGGGTAAATTAGGCCTTGAAATTTACCATCCTACTTTGCCATCTTCCCAGAATGCTCCCCCCAAAAATTTGAAAAGAGCATTGCTTTAAGAGATTTTTAAAAGAATATAGAACAAATAAAGCAACAGTTTGATTGCAGGGTGATTACTACTAAGAGTAAGAAACTTCATTACTTTACATAGATTTTAGAGTTAACAACTTATTGTATGAAAACACTATGTTAATTTGTTTCAGACGGAAGGGCTGACCTACTTGGAAGATTCTTATTTCATTTCACCAATAAATGGTTTAAAATCTTTCCAATATAGTATTCTGCATATATTGCTTTTCTATTTTAGGGAAGGAAAGATTTTCCTCCTGCTGAAAGAATAACAAATAAATGAATACATGTAGAGATACTGCTTTTTTTTAAGATGCTAGATTTTGATAATATTGAAACATTTCCCCAACTCTGATATTTTACATCACCAGAAGATGGAGGAAAGACCTAAAGAGCTTTTGAAAAATATAAGTGGTGAAATGAGCTAACATTTGCAAATTGGTGCTATGTATGTATTATATAGTAGTAATGCTATACATGTGAATTCTGAAACTCTTTCCTTCTCAGGAAATGTTAAAATGCTCAATTTAGGACCTTAGATTCTCAGACTGTCTTGTTTATGATAGTTAAGGCAGCTTGGTTGGGCCCAGACTGCTTTAATTAGTATCTTTAAGATACCTATGATGGAAACTTGCCAGACAGTTTGATAAAGCCCTGATGGGAATCATGTTTTCCCAGAATATCTTTAAGAGTCCCAATATCTCAATATATAACTTTTATCTTCCCAACTCTTCTGTATTACTTGTCCTCCTTCCCTGAGAAAACCCAAGTTTATATTTACTCTTTGAAAGTTGTGCTTATTGTCCAGATCTGCTCATAGGAGAGCTACAGGTGTCAGTCCCCTGTCCTGATTCATAAACAAGGAGGGGATAGGAGGGACTCAGCAGAGTTTAATCTATTCAGGATTACATCAGGGTTAATATACCTAAAGTTTACCTATTCCGTTACAAATGCCTAAGTGTTCAGTTAGATTCTTGATACATCTAAATTAGAACAGTAATCAAGGCATCATGTACAAAAGTATTCAGATAGCAGGTAACAGATAATAGAATGTCTGGCTGATGTCCTCCAGACACATTTCTTAGAAGTCTGTAATCATGCCTTCCTCCAAAGATTCCTGATACTAGTAATCAGCAAGGTTAGACATGTCTCCTGACTTCTCTCTATCCACCAGCAGGAGGGATAGAGAAGCTGAGCCAGACTGTTGAGGGCGGTAGCCCCTTTGGTATTCTTTGTTTGATCTCCAACTCCATTTGGAACTTGGACTTTGATGTGGTCAAACCAGTTTGGGCTATCTGAACTGGTTGGAGTTTTATAGCCCCCCCCATTCTAATCTGCTCAAACAGACCAAATGTCACAGCAGGGGAAGAGACTTCTGTCTCTACTCAAAAGATTACAAGAGAATCCTTATCTTATCTGCATCACTCTCCTGAACCTCCTTAGATCAATACATTTGAATAATTATGCTTTGTATAAAAAAGGGAACCCAAAAATCTATTCTTTGCAAACTGGCCTTGTACCTTGCAGCCATTTTGCCCACCGACTCTCCGGTGTTTCTATTCTAATAAATAAAGACTTTGTTTCTACACAGCCTTGAGTAGCAAAAGTCATTTGCTAACGGACCGCCTGTTGGGACTTTGGGAAGGAGAAAGAGATTATTAGACCTCCTGAAAAAAAATGACCCATCTCGGTTTGGACCCTCAGTTTACTCCTCATCAAGACTAGATTCCCAAAAGTACTCCATGGAGAAAAGGGTCTTATACCTTAACATTCCATGGCCCTCAACACTTATAAAGATTTCTGCTAAGTCCTTTTTAGGAGTAAGCCAGCTAGGAGATAGGCTCTCCCTCCCTCTTTGCAACTTCCTTTTACTGATCTTTCTCCTTAATATAGCTGACTCTGGTTAGACTGCTAAATTCCTCTATGGAGTTAGCCTGCCATTCAATGGTCTACTGAAGGCTCCTAGAATATTCCTTTAATGGTTTCTTCCAAATACTAAACTTTTTTTTTACTAACTCTATTGCTCTCCCTAATTTATTTAGATTTACCCCGCTTGGTGCCTATTTTAGGACTTCATTCTATCTTTAAATTCTCCTCATAAATAAAGATACCTTTTGGCAAAGAGAATGCCCTTATGCATTTTTCACATGTATCTTGGATTTTGTATGTAAAATTAAGAGTTGCTACACTCACCCCATCATGTTTTAAAAAATGACAAGTGACTAAAAACATTTTATTTTACTGTCATTCATTTACTATCCTGCAGCTTTCATCAATATTTATCAAACAGAATTGGCTTCTTAACATGCATAGATTGGCCTCTTTAGAACTCAGTAATGTCATGCTTTTTTTGTATACATATTTCAGTCAGTCCTGTAATCCCTGGGACTCAAGCAAAACAGGTAGCTATCCTGCTAAGTTTATTGCTTTACATTCTTGAGCCACTTGAGGAAAATGAAGAGGGCAGCTCCACACTAAAACCCATATAGATATAGATATAGATATAGATATAGATATAGATATAGATATAGATATAGATATAGATATAGATATAGATATAGATATAGATATAGATATAGATATAGATATAGATATTACTACTATATGATATTTAATATAAAAATGTTATATGTAGTATAAAATAGGGCACTATTACAAGAGTTTTCTAGATGAAACTATTTTCTCAGGTACTGCAGTTGCACATCTGATGTTGGTGTCATTCTAATTAGTCTAAATTTATTTGCTTTTCCAATCAAGTCTATAACCCTTAGAATCAGTCTTCTTGTTAGAATAATAAAAAAGGAATGACATTTCTTTGCAGATTCCTTTTAAGATCTAATGTAGCTTTAGGCCTAAGATAACTTAAAAAGGATTTGTTGATATCCACCTTCTGTGAATTGGCTTGGTATCTACTCACTGTACTTACAGCTGGAGAGAAAAGACATATAACTCAGAAAAAAAACTATAGAATAAAGTAGTAAATGTGGATTATTCCAACTTTATACAAAAGCTAGTAATGTAATTTTGTGGTTTCTTCTTTCAATCCTATTTTTGTTTTGAATTTCTTAATTTGCTTTAATAATCATTTTAGGAAATATATTTTATAGTTGTTAGATAACAATAATGAAACATTTTCTTACAGCTTACAATTAAAATAATTTAATTTTAATGTTAAATTATTATTTAAGTTGAAAGATTTTTACTTCTATATTTTGCTAAACTTATACTTTATAGAAATATGAGGAAGAGCTTCACCAACAATTGGATGCACAAAATTCAATAAATAGACATATAGAATCTATAAATAGATATCTTCAAGAAGAAATAATAGAAACTTTGAAACAGAATGATGACAGGCTGGATCTTGAGCATCATTTAGAAATACCTATGGAACAAATACAATATGGACCAAAGATTAAAGAAAAAGTGAAGAAAGAGACTGAAGAACAAGTGAAAAAAATAAATCCATTATTAAAGGTTATTTAATTTATCACTTTTATATTTTTAAAATATTAACATGTAAATGCAGATTTCCCCCTATTCTAAATTCAGAATCTTTTTCTTTAGAATTTTCCCCTCTGCCTTTTACTCTCCTTAAGCTTGGTATCAACTTAAAAAACAAAACAAAACAAAACAAAAAAAAAAAAGAAAAGAAAAAGAGGAAAAGAAAATATTGCCTTCTGATGTGAATTCTGAAAATAGATTATTCTCTTCCCTTGTCAGAAAAATGTCAAAGTTTTTTTGTTTCCCAGATAGTTTTATGACCATAGTTAAGGCAACCATAATGTGCTTAGATTACTTTGTTAGTATCTTTAAGATACCTATGATAGGAACCCAATCTTTCTCAGACTGTCTTTTCTACTATGTTCAAGTCAATCTCCACACCATAAAGTTTCTGCCTTTATGTTCCCTCTTTCCCTGATGTGATGTGAACCTGAATCCTTTCCTGAACTAAACTACATATGAGGTACTCTCTACCTCATAGCATCTTCCCTCTATTGGTTCTTTCCTCCTACATAAGTGTGATTTTTAATAGAAAAATTATATTTCCCCTTGTTAATTAATACAATAAATAGCATAACATTGGAAACTATGAAGGATGTCCAGCCATGGTTGCTCTATGTAATAAACAAAACTTTTATTTTAAAGTTTTCATATAATCATTCATGTTTCAACTCTCTCTCCCAAATCTATTCTGTTTACCACTCAAGGTGCCTATATAACATTTTTGAAATCATAAGCAAAAATAACCATATATACTCTCAAGTGTTTTTTTTTAATAATTGGTACAATATTCAATTAAAAAAAAGGTGAGTCGTTTTAGTTTTTGTGTGTTTTTCAACCAAAATTTGAATTGGAAGAAAGCATTTTGAAAGCGTCTGGAGGTAATTTTTTTCAAAATTTTATTTGATATGTTTATAATAATCTAAGAAGACAAAACTGAAGGATGAGAACTAGTGAACTAATCTCCAATTGAAATAGAGTTGTTTTTTTTATTGTTGTTGTTTTTATTTGTTTTTCTCCAATTGAAATGCAATTCAGCTGATCTTGAGCATGACTCATTTCAAAGTTAGAATCTACTTTTTTGCAATTTAGAAGTGCCCTCTTAATCACTGTCTGAAATTAAAATGAAAGCTAACAGAATATGAGAACAAAAGTCTTATAATTTTCAGGATGGAGTCAAACATATTTGTGAACTTTATTCTTTGTTTTCCATTTGGTTTAGATTCAACAACTGAAAGCTAAATTCCGCAAAAGAAACACCGTACATGAAGAGTTGGAGGCAGAGCAAGAGAGGTACAGAAAATTCTTTTCTCAAGAATACAGGTACACCTAAACACAGACAGGAAGAAAAAATCATATAAATTTACATTGCTTTTGAAGATTTCCATTTGGAATATAACAAAGCATTAAGGATCATATCTATGACCTCAATGGAAAATGTGGGTTAACTGGGTGATTATACATATATAAATATATATAAATACATATACATATATTAATGTCAACTAGAAGACTAGTCAACTAGAAATAATTCAATTATGTAAAAAAAACTTTTATAACATATAATTATAAAAAACTTTTATAACATAATCTCATTGTTTTCAGAGTCAAGAAACTTTTTAAGGAAAAATCACAATTATGACAGTATTTAAAAAAAATCCAAACATTAAGAAAATTACTACCCATTTATGTGTTGTAAAATGTTCACAGAAGTAATGAGAGGCTACTTATTGCAGACTAATGAATGAAAAACTAAAGAATAAAATTTTACTCAACAGATTTACTACACGTCCCTTTCTGGAGCCAATGAATAATGAATTTGTTGATACTTCTGTGGTACTTCCTAGAAGAAGATCAATATATTTTACTGAAAATACAGAGTCTTCAGAAAGTTCTACTGAAGACTTCTTTCGAATGGTTAGTGATTTTTCCCCCCCTTCTTGTTCTTTATCCTAAAGTGACAATGTAAAATTTCATGCTTATTTATTTGGGGGATTTATTTTTCAAAAAAGATGATTTTTTTTGCCAAATAATAAAAAAAATTTCGATAATGGTTTTAAAGTTTTGTGTTTTTAAAAGATTAAAGGCTGTGTTTTAAAGCTGTATTTTTTTTTTAAATCCACAAGTATCAGTCCTTTAAGTTAATGATAATTTAATGGTGAAAAGGTGTTTAGTAATCTTCTTTTTGACTCTTTGTAACCTGGAACACTTTAGTCAAAATCTGATTGTTTTAAAAATAATCTCCATATTTATGCTTTTTTTTTTTTTGAAATTATTTTTTATTCTAATGACACAAAGGTGATGGGAAGAAAAATCCTGTAGTTTTCACAATTAAAGGATTAGGATGAATGGAATTGGGAAAACCAATTTAACATATTTTTTCTTTTTCAAAGGGTTCAATAATTTAGCATCTTAAAATAATTTTCTTTCATGGAATTGGGAAAACCAATTTAACATTTTTTCTTTTTCAAAGGGTTCAATAATTTAGCATCTTAAAATAATTTTCTTTCATGGAATTGGGAAAACCAATTTAACATTTTTTCTTTTTCAAAGGGTTCAATAATTTAGCATCTTAAAATAATTTTCTTTCATATATATATATATATATATATATATATATATTCATTTGAAACATAAACATAAAATAAGAAAATAAAAACAAGTAAAACAAAGCAAAGCAAAATCTTTTCATGTGCCAAGTAAAACATTGTGAAGGATTCAAAATATGTAAGAATAAATTTCTAGTTCAAGAAAACATATTTAATAATAGAAGGCATTATATTCCTAACAGTCCATTTTTTCTTTTATTTCTCTTGGGTTTACTTTTGTTCTCTGCTGTGTATTTTTCTTTTTTTTTTGTATTTTTCACTCCTCTCTTCATATCTCCAGGGAGGCTTGCAGATATACATCTATGTGTGTGTACACACATATATATGTGTATATATATATATATATATATATATATATATATATATATATATATATATATGTATATGTATATATATATGTATATATATATACATATATATATACATATATATACACACATACATGTACATATGTATATATGTACACACATACATGTATATATGTATATATATGTACACACATACATGTGTGTATATATATATATATATATATATATATATATATATATATATATATATATATATATATATATATATATATATATATATATATATATATATATATATATATATATATATATATATATATATATATATATATATATATATATATATATATATATATATATATATATATATACCTACATACATATTCATGTATACAAAATATATATATATATATCCATGCACCTATACATATTTACACATACTTCTAAAACATTATTATGACTGAAAAACAATGTAGATTTGTTTCTTGATTAAATCTTTGACTTGTCGGAATTTGGGGATTATTACTTCTATATTTTTTCCTATTAAATTTTACTTCGGACATTGCTATTATATTAGTATTTATGGCTTCTTTTCCCCATCCCTGCTTATTCTTCTTTTTGACTTAGGCTTTAGCAGCTGTCCCCTCCCCTACCCAACCACCATAGATATCATTTTTATCTTTTCCCCTAATCCCATACTTTCCTCTTTATCCCATTCGTATTAATCTGCACACCTTACCCCATTGCCATTCAATTACACACACTACTGTACCCCACCTTATCTTATTACTTCCCATCTTATTTTCTTTATAGATTTTGAAGGATATTGTACCCTTTCTTTTGTGTATATACCAAGAAAGAATAACACACACATACATACACATAATGTATGTGTATAAGAGACAGATAAATTCATTTTTCATATTGTTCTTATATGTTAAATTTTCTATTAAATTCAGGTTTGCTTGAGACAAAATTCTGAAATTAATATAGTGTTTTGAATGTCCTTTTGTTTTCATTTAATAACAATGCCATTTAATTAAACACAGGTGTGTACCCCACCTTATCCTATTCCTTGCCCCTTAATTTCTAAGGATTTTTAAGGTGTTAGCCCCTTCTTCTTGTATATATGCCAAGAAAGGAGTAGCATGCACACACATGAACAACCCCATAAACACACATGTGCTCACACACACACACAGAGAGAAATACATATACTACCTATACATATATCCATATATCTGTGTCTGTATAAAACAGATATTAATTTTTCATTTTGGTTCTTCTATGTAAATTTTTCTATTCAGTTCAGGTTTGTTTGAGGTAAAATCATGAAAATAATAGAGTTTATTGAATGTCCTTTTTATTTCATTCAATATTATATTTAATATTTCTGGGTACAATATTTTCATCTACAATATTAGGGTTTAATGCAATAATTATCACAGTTTTCCCATTTTAAATTCAATATTTTCCTTTATTCAGTCATTTTTACATTTATATTTAGAATCAGGAGTTCCAGATTCTCCCCTTCCTCTCTCCCCATCATAACCATTCCTTAGCGCCCCCACAGAGAAGCTACATGTGAAGTGATGAAAAATGCTTCCATCAAAGTCATGTTGCTACAATAGAAAACAGATCTCCTCCCTCCCCTCTTAAGAAAAAGAAAATAAAAACGTATGCTTCAATCTGTATTATGACACAATCAATTCTATCTCTGGTGTGAATAACATTTTTCATCATAAGTCCTTCACAATCATTGTATTGATGAGAACATTGCTACTGCTTTGTACACAGGACATTTCACTTTGCACAATCTACAGAAAACTTATCTCACTGAATACACCCTACTAATAGGTTGTTTTATAAACATTTATATATGTGTGTGTGTGTATATATATATATATATATATATATATATATATATATATATTACACGATGTTCTTATAAAAGTATTATTCAACATAATCACCTAACATGATATATTCTCTCATTGCTAGTTGAAGACCATCCCCTCAACTTTTAATTCTTTGTCCACAAAAATGAACTGCTATAACATTTTTTGAACATATAGGCTCTTTCCCTACTTAAAAAAAATTCTATTTAGGAGACATGCCATGTATTGGTATAGGGCAAAAGTTAAATATGATTTTTAGGATCTTTTGAGGATAGTTCCAATTTGCTCTACAGAATGTGTGAATCAGCTCACAATTCCATTAACAATGCATTAATATCACCTTTCCCCTCCACATTGATTCCAGCATTTGTCATTTTCCTTTTCTGGACCATTAGCCAATTTAAAAGATCATTCCTCAGAATTGTTCATGTTTAATTTTTCCAATCTACAGTGAGAAATTTTTCATATGACTACAAATATCTTGACTAGTTCATCTGAAAGCTGTTCAAATCTTTATGATTTATCAGATAAGAATATATATATTTCTATATTATATATAGAAATATAGATAGATATAGATATACATATAGATGTAGATGTATATTTATGTACATATATAGATCTTTTTATAAAAATAATACACACTAAAAGACACAAGCACTTATCTCCATTTAATCCCTCTCCTGACAACAAGCAAGCTATAGTTAAGAAATGATATATTTACATACATA
Organism: Sminthopsis crassicaudata; assembly: GCF_048593235.1. Taxonomy (NCBI): domain Eukaryota; kingdom Metazoa; phylum Chordata; class Mammalia; order Dasyuromorphia; family Dasyuridae; genus Sminthopsis; species Sminthopsis crassicaudata. The sequence goes on from NC_133621.1 coordinate 267,142,737, forward strand.
TGTCTATAAACATATATATATATATATATATATATACATATATATATATATATATATATATACATATATATATATATACATATATATATACATATATATACATATATGTATATATATATGTATATATATATGTATATATATATATATGTATGTATATATATATATATATATATATATATATATATATATATATATATATATATATATATATATACATATAAATCTCCCCACAAATATACCCTGCATACACACATATCTTTCCCATCACTGCCGATTCCTTCATTAAATTCTGCTCCGTAAGTTGCCTTTTGGATTCCTTTTTTGTATTCTTCATGGAGTTTTGCTTCCCCATCTGCCTACTCCTCTCTGTTTATTTTCTTATGGATTTTAGAAGGTACAATATCCTTCATGGTATATATGTAGTGTTGACAATTGAATCCATTCCCTAGGTGAATAGATCTTAATAACTATGAACCCTGATCCCCCTAATGCCACCTTGGGCATCTAATTTGTATAATATGGTTACTCTTTTAAGCTTTACTCTGCCAGTCTTTCTTTTGAGCTACCCTATTGCTGATGGAAATCTTAATCCTAAAGTATACATTGTCCATGTAAAAAAACCTAAGCAAATTGTTCATGTTTAAACACTTTGTCTATGTCAAGTTCCTTAAAATTACTCTTTGATATTGGCTCTTTGATTTTAAATTTTATGTTAAGTTCAGGTGTGATTGATAAAAAAGTTCTGAAAATTTGCAAGTTCCTTCAATTTCATTTTTAAAATTGAAAATTGTAAACAAATTTGCTGGATGTGATATTTTTGGTTTTCTGTAGATATGTTTCTAGTACCTGTGGTCTTTTATTGTACCTATTGATAATTCTTGTACAATTCTAATTGTCCCTGCAGTGTATTGAAATATATATATATATATATATATATATATATATATATATATATATATATATATATATATATATATATATATATATTTTGCTTCTTGTAACATTTGCTCTTTGATTTGGGGGTTTTGAAATCTGGCAATTATATTCCTATGTGTTTTCCACAAAGGATTTCTTTAGGTGGTGATCAGTGGATTTTTTCTATTTCTACTTTCCCCTCCTGTTTGCATCACTCCAAAAAAATTTTCTAGTATTCTTTACTGGGGATTTATATTGTGTCAAGTTTCTCTTTTTGATCAGAAGTTACTGGCAGTCCAATTATTTTTATATTTTCACTTTTTAATCTTTTCTCCAGATCTGTTCTTTTTCTTATATTTCCCATTTTGTTCTATTATCTCATACTTTATATTGTTTCACTTTTTCTTGGTCCCTCATAGCTTCAAGGGCTTCCTCTTGCCCAATTCTAATTTCACAAAATTATTTTAATCTTTGAGACACTGTACCTCCTTTTCTAATTGGTTAACTGTTTTTGGTAATCTTGTTTTTCTTGGATGGTTTTCATTTGTTTTTCTATAGTTTTTCCTCAAGGCCTGTCATTTAAGATTTGAATTCTTTTTTTGAGTTCCTCCATAAATTCTCTTTAGGCAGGGAGCCATTTCACATTATTTTTGGGGTCTGAAACTATTTATGCTAAAGGATCATCTTTTGAAAGTGAATTCCGGTCTTCCCTATTCACATAATATATTTCAATGGTGTTTTTTTTTTTTCTTCTTTGCCACTTCTTCTTGTCTTTTTTTTTTTAATAAGACATATTTAAATAGAAGGTATTAATTTAAGTACCTCCAATCACTGGGTGGGGGATAGTGCCTCAAGCTTCCCTTCAGCTCTCCACTCTGACCAGGAACCTAAAATCAAGAACTCCACCCTCCTGCAAGTGCCTACAGTCAGCAGTGCCCCTACCCACCTTCTTCTGCACTCACCAGATGTTGGTTCCTTCTCGCCCAGGGCTGCATCTCAGCAGCACAGCTGGGCCTTGTATTCCTAAACATTCGAGGATCACTCCTGAAATCCAACCCCCACTCCACAAGAGGAGTCAATACAGTCCCACATTTGGGCAGGTCAAAACAGTGGGGCAGGTGAAAGTGACCATAGTTCCAGCAGAGACATTAGCTACACAAGCTGCTAGCCTGAGGGATCCCCACTGGATGTTCCTGAGTATTTAGCTTTGAGATGGTTGCACTTCTGATATGTTAATCCTGGCCCAAAATCTTCCTTTAGATCTTGTCCTGTTGTATCAAGAGAGGAATTCTGTTCTGCCCCCAAGTCAGCTTGGTTTTTCATGTTTATTTTTGCTCTGAGGCAAAGATTTGTCTTATTTGTGGGGTAAATTAGGCCTTGAAATTGACCATCTTGCTTTGCCATCTTCCCAGAATGCTCCCCCAAAATTTGAAAAGAGCATTGCTTTAAGAGATTTAAAAAAATATAGAACCAATAAAGAAACAGTTTGATTTCAGGGTGATTACTACTAAGAGTAATAACCTTCATTACTTTAAATAGATTTTAGAGTTACTGACTTATTGTAGGAAAACAGGATTTTAATTTGTTTGAGAGAAAGGGCTGACATACTTGGAAGATTTTCATTTCACTCCACCAGTAAATGGTTTATAATCTTTCCAGTATAGTATTCTGCATATATTGCTTTTCTATTTTAGGGAAGGAAAGATTTTCCTCCTGCTGAAAGAATAACAAATAAATGAATACATGGAGAGATGTTTTTCTTTTTTTGTTTTTTTTTTAAGATGTTAGATTTTGATAATATTGAAACATTTCCCCAACTCTGATATTTTACATCACCAAAAATTGGGGGAATGATTTGAAGAGCTTTTGAAAAATAGAAGTGCTTAAATGAGCTAACATTTGCAAAGTGGTGCTATGCAAGTGTTAAATAGAAGTGATGCTACCCATGTGATTTCTGAAACTCTTTCCTTCTCAGGAAATCGTAAAATGCTCAACTTAGGTTCTTAGATTCTCAGACTGTCTTGTTTATGATAGTTAAGGCAGGTTTGATGGGCCCAGACTGTTTTAATTGGTATCATTAAGATACCTATGATGGAAACTCCCAGACAGTTTGATAAAGCCCTGATGGGAATCATGTTTTCTCAGAATATCTTTAACAGTCCCAATATCTCAATATATAACTTTTATCTTCCCAACTCTTCTGTATTACTTGTCCTCCTCCCCTGAGAAAACCCAAGTTTATATTTACTCTCTGAAAGGTGTGCTTATTGTTCAGATCTGCTCATAGGAGAGCTACAGGTGTCAGCCCCCTGTCCTGATTCATAAACAAGGAGGGGATAGGCGGGACTCAGCAGAGTTTAATCTATTCAGGATTACATCAGGGTTAATATACCTAAAGTTTGCCTATTGGGGTACAAATGCCTAAGTATTCAGTGAGATTCTTGCTACATCTAAATTGGAACAATAATCAAGGCATCATGTACAAAAGTATTCAGATAGCAGGTAACAGATAATAGAATGTCTGGCTGATGTCCTCCAGACACATTTCTTAGAAGTCTGTAATTGTGCCTTCCTCCAAAGATTCTTGATACTAGTAATCAGCAAGGTTAGACATGTCTCCTGACTTCTCAGAAGGCCTGCCACCAGCAGGAGGGATAGAGAAGCTGAGCCAGACTAGATTCCCAAAGTACTCCATGGAGAAAAGGGTCTTATACCTTAACATTCCATGGCCCTCAAGACTTATGAAGATTTCTGCTAAGTCCTTTTTAGGAGTAAGCCAGCTAGGAGATAGGCTCTCCCTCCCCCTTTGCAACTTCCATTTAATGATCTTTCTCCTTAATATAGCTGACTCTGGTTAGACTTCTAAATTCCTCTATGGATTTAGCCTGCCATTCAATGGTCTACTGATGGCTCCTAGAATATTTCTTTAATGGTTTCTTTCAAATACTAATTTTTTGCTAACTCTATTGCTCTCCCGAATCTATTTATGTTTAACCCCTCCTGCTACCTATTTTAGGTCTTCATTGTATCTGTAAATTCTTCTCATAAATAAAGATACCTTTTGGCAAAGAGAATGTCCTTATGAATTTTTCACATGTATCTTAGATTTCGTAGGTAAAATTGGGAGTTGCTACACTTACCCCATCATTTTTTTCAAATAATGACAAGTGACTAGAAACATTTTATTTTACTGTCAATCATTTGGTGTCTTGCAGTTTTCATCAATATTTATCGAACAGAATTGGCGTCTTAATATGCATAGAATTTGGCCTCTTTAGAACTCAGTAATGTCATATTTTTTTTTTTTGTATCATATATTTCACTCAGTCCTCTAGTCCCTGGGGCTGAAGGAAAACAGGTAGCTATCCTGCTTAGTTTATTGGTTTAGATTGTTGTGCCACTTGAGGAATATTAAGAGGCGCCTGTTGATGTTGTATATTCCTTGGGCACTGATACCAGAGTTTTGCAGATGAGAAACATACTATTTTTTCTGGTACTGCAATTGCACATCTCTCCTTGACATTCTAATTAGTTTAGATTGATTTTCTTTTTTCTAATCAACTCTGACCCTTAGAATCAGTCTTGTTAGAGTGATAAAAAAGGAATCATATTTCTTTGCAAATCCTTTTAATATCTATCTTTGCTTTAAGCCTAACATAATTTAAGAAGGTTTTGTTGATATCCATCTTATGTGAATTGGCTTGGTATCTACTCACTGTATTAAGAGGTGGAGAGAAAAGAGTTATAACAAAAGAAAGAACCCAGAAGAAACTATAGAATAAAGTAATAAATGTGGATTATTTCAACTTTATATAGAAGCTAGTAAAGTAATTTTGTGGTTTCTTCTTTCAATCTTACCTTTGTTTTGAATTTCTTAATTTGCTTTAATAATCGCTTTAGGAAAATATTTTATAGCTATAAGATAAGGATAAAGAAACACTTTCTTAAAGCTTACAATTAAGACTAATTTAATCTTAATTTTAAATGATTATTTAAGTCAAAAGATATTTACTTCTATACTTTGCTAAACTGATACCTTATAGAAACATGATGAAGAACTTCAGCAACAATTCGATGCTTCAAGAACTGTATCTTCCACAAATAGGCATATGGAATCTATAAATAGATGTCTTCAAGAAGAAACAGTGGAAACCTTGAAACAGAAATTTGACATGCTGCGTCTTAAGTGTCAATTAGAAATACATAACTACAGTCAAGTAGAACAATATGGACCAAATGTTAAAAAACAAGTGAAGGAAGAGACTAAAGGAAAACTAAAAAAAATCAATCCATTATTAAAGGTTATTTAATTTATCACTTTTATATTTTAAAATATTTCCATGTAAATGCAGATTTATCATTTTCCCCCCTATTATAAATTCAGAATCTTTTTCTTTAGAATTTTTCCCTCTACCTTTTAGTCTCCTTAAGCTTGGTATCACCTTAAAAAAAAAAAAAAAAAAAAAAAAAAAAACAGAAAGAAGAAAAGAAATTATTGCCCACTGATGTGAATTCTGAAAATACATTATTTTCTTCCCTTGTCAGAAAAAATGTTAAATTATCTATTTAGAATACTTTGTTTCCCAGATAGTTTTATGACCATAGTTAAGGCAACTATAATGCACTTAGCTTACTTTTAAGTATCATGATGGATGTCCAGCAGTGGTTTTTCCATGTAATGAACCAAATTGTTATTTTAAAGTTTCATATAATCATTCATTTTACAACTCTCTTTCTCAAATCTAGTTCTATTTACCACTCAAGGTACCTATTTTACATCTTTGAAATCATAAGCAAAAATAACCATATATACTATCAAATTGTTTTTTTTTATATAATTGGTGCAATATTCAAAAAGTGAGTTCTTTTAGTTTTTGTCTGTTTTTCAATGAAAATTTTAATTGGAGGAAAACATTTTAAAAGCATCTGGAGGTAATTTTTTTTTCAAAATTGTATTTCATATGTTTATAATAATCTAAAGAGATAAAACTCAAGGATAAGAATTAGTGAATTAACATCTAGTAGAAATTGAGTTGTTTTTGTTGTTTTTTGTCTTTTTCCAATTCAAATGCAATTCAGCTGATCTTGATCATGACTCATTTCAAAGTTAGAATCTATGTTTTGCAATTTAGTAGTGCCCTCTGAATCACTGTCTGAAATTAAAATGAAAGCTAATAGAATATGACAACAAAGTCTTAGAATTTTCAAGATAGAGTCAAGCATTTTTGTGAACTTTATTCTTTGTTTTCCATTTGGTTTAGATTCAACAACTGAAAGCTAAATTTTGCAAAAGCAACACTGGAAATCAAGAGTTGAAGGCAGAGCTAGAGAGATACAGAAAATTCTTTTCTCAAGAACACAGGTACACCTAAACACAGACAGGAAGAAAAAAGCATATAAATTTACATTGCTTTTGAAGATTTCCATTTGGAATATAACAAAACATTAATGATCATATCTATGACCTCAATGGAAAATGTGGGTTAACTGGGAGATTATACTTATATAAATATTTTATTTATGTATTTATTTTTTAATGTCAACTAGTTTGAAAGGAATACAATGGAAAGATGATCCCCTGGCTACAGTCAGAGGACCTGGATTCAGATCTTACCTCTGATGCTTGCAACTGTATGATTTTGGACAAATCACTGAACCTCCTGGTGCCTTAGTTTCTTTGTCTTTAAAATGAGCATGTTTAAAACTGGGGTTTTAAGATGCCTTTTTAGTCCTCAATCCAATGAAATGATCCAATAAAAATAACTAATTTTTAATTGTGTCTCATTTATATATCCTATTGTTTCTTTTCAGTATTTGAGACAGATTAGTCCTTCCAGGATAGTTAAAAATTTTAAATCAGAAAAACATTACTATGTTTTCAGCAAATGACAAGAGTAAACATTTTAAAGTGTTGTGGGAAATGTATTAACAGGATCATAGCAATATATGAGATATTATTACTACTCTTCATCAGATAATGAAAATGAGAAGTGTAGGATCTCATAGGGGTTTACACCAGAGTATTGTATAGCCAAAAGATATAATGGGTTAAAGAACAGGGGATGGGTAAAACTTCCTTGGTATATATCTTGCTGAAAATGTTAAATTGCTTTGGTTTTATGTTCTCTATCCATTTTGTTTTTTAGCCCAGAGTGATTTGGATCCTACCTGATTTCTTTAAGACCTAGTAATTTCCATTTGAATTTATAGAATAAAGTGATTTTAATGGCTTCTTTAAAATCAGATAAATAAGGAATGCAGCATTTGCAAGTATCTTTTGTGTTTCTGTTTTTAATTTTGTTTTGTTTTGTTTTCAGTTTCCCCAGGCCATTTTGGATAAAAACAAACAAAAACAAAACAAAAAACAAAAACAAAAACAAAACAAACAACTTTTTCTTCACTCAGTTTCTTTATACCATTCATTTGCTAGAAAAAGACCTTAATAGAAATAATTCAATTATGTAAAAAAATGTATAACATATAATTTCATTGTTTTCTGAGTCAAGAAACTTTTTAAGAAAAAAATCACAATTATGACAGTATTAAAAAAAAACCCAACCATTAAGAAAATTAATAGCCATTTATGTGCTGTAAAATGTTCACAGAACCAAAGAGAGGCTACTTATGGCAGACTAATCAATGAAAAACTAAAATACTAATATAATGCCAATATCCAAAGTAAAATTTGTTAGGATAAAATATAGAAGCAATCATTCCCAAATTCCGACAAAGTCAAAGATTTAATCAAGAAACAAATCTACATTGTTTTTCAGTCATATTAATGTTTTAGAAGTATGTGTAAATATGTATATGTGCATATACATATATATTTTGTATACATGAATATGTATGTATATGTATATAGGTATATATGTTCATTATATACATATATATCACTATATATATATACACACATATATATAAACATATATATATATGTTTGTATGTGTGTGTGTGTGTGTGTGTGTGTGTGTGTGTACACACACATATATGTATATCTACAATCCTCCCTGGAGACATGAGGAGAGGAGTGAAAAATACAAAAAAAAAAAAATGCATAGCTGAGAACAAAAGTAAACCTAAAGTTTTAAAAGTAAAATTTTACTCAACAGATTTACTAGAGGTCCCTTTCTGGAGCCAATGAATAATGAATTTGTTGATACTTCTTTGGTACTTCCTAGAAGAAGATCAATATATTTTCCTGAAAATACAGAGTCTTCAGAAAGTTCTACTGAAGACTGCTTTTCAAAGGTTAGTCATTTTTTCCCACCTTCTTGTTCTTTATCCTAAAGTTATAATGTAAAATTTCATGCTTATTTATTTTTGGGATTTATTTTTCAAAAAAAAAGATTTTTTTTGCCTAATAATAAATAAAAAATGTCGATATTTTTAAAGTTTTGTGTTCTTTAAAGTTTAAAGGCTGTGTATTAAAGTTGTTTTTTTTGTTTGTTTGTTTTGTTTTGTTTTAATCCACAAGTATCATTCCTTTAAATTAATGATAATTCAATGGTGAAAAGGTGTGTAGCCAACATGGCTTAATCTTCTCTTTGACTCTCTCTTTGTAACCTGGAACACTTTAGTCAAAATCTAATTGTTTTTAAAGTAACCTCATATTAGTGCCTTTTTTTTTTTTTTTGTAATCATTTTTTATTCTAATGACACAAAGCTGATGGGAAGAAAAATCCTGTAGTTTCCATAATTAAAGGATTAGGATGAATGGAATTGGGAAAACCAATTTAACATATTTTTTCTTTTTCAATGGGTTCAATAATTTAGCATCTTAAAATAGTTTTCTTTCCTATACATACATATATATATATATATACATATATATATATATATATGTATTATATATATATATAGTCACTTAAAACATAAACATAAAATAAGAAAATAAAAACAAGTAAAATAAAATAAAGCAGAATCTTTTCATGTGCCAAGTAAAACATTGTGAAGGATTCAAAATATGCAGGAATAAATTTCAATTTCAAGAAAACATATTTAATAATAGAAGGCATTATATTCCTAACAGTCCATTTTTTCTTTTATTTCTTCTAGGTTTACTTTTGTTCTCTGCTATGTTTTTTTTTTTTTTTTTCTTGGTACTTTTCACTCTTTTCCTCATGTCTCCAGGGAGGCTTGCAGATATACATATATGTGTGTGTACACATATACACACATATATCATATATATATATATATATGTATATATATATATATATTTACTGATATATATGAATATAATGTACATATATACCTATATACATACATATTCATGTATACAAAATATATAAGTACATGCACATATACATATTTACACATACTTCTAAAAGATTATTATGACTGAAAAACAATGTAGATTTGTTTCTTGATTAAATCTTTGACTTTATCGGAATTTGGGGATTATTACTTCTATATTTTTTCCTAATAAATTTTACTTAGGACATTGGTATTATATTAGTATTTATTGCTTATTTTTCCCATCCCTGCTTATTCTTCTTTTTGACTTAGGCTTTACCAGCTGTCCCCTCCTCTACCCAACCACCATGGATATGTTTTTTTATCTTTTCCCCCAATCCCATACTTTCCTCTTTATCCCATTCATATTAATCTACACACCTTACCCCAGTGCCGTTCAATTACCCACACTACTGTACCCCACCTTATCCTATTCCTTCCAATCTTATTTTCTTTAGAGATTTTGAAGGATATTGTACCCTTTCTGATGTGTATATACCAAGAAAGAATAACACACACACACATACATACACATATTGTACGTGTATAAGAGACACACAAATTCATTTTTCATATTGTTCTTATATGTTAAATTTTCTATTAAGTCCAGGTTTCCTTGAGATAAAATTCTGAAATTAAAATAGTGTTTTGAATGTCCTTTTGTTTTCATTGATTATTATACTTAATTTTTCTGGTTATAATATTTTCATCTACAACATTAAGGTTTTATGTAATATATATCTCATTTTTCCCATTTCAAATTTAATATTTTTAAAATTACAGGTCAGTCATCTTTACATTTATGTATATAATTGGGAGTTCCAGATTCTCCCCCTTCCTCTCTCCTTACTATAACCCTTCCTTAGCGCCCCCCACAGTGAAACTACATGTGAAGTGATGCAAAAACCTTCTATCAAAGTCATGTTGCTACAATAGAAAACAGATCTTCTCCCTCCCCTCTCAAAAAAAAAAAAAAAGAAAATAAAAATTTATGCTTCAATCTGTATTATGACACAATCAATTCTTTCTCTGGATGTGAATAACATTTTTCATCATAAGTCCTGCACAATCATTGCATTGATGAGAACTTGCTACTACTTTATACACAGGACATTTCACTTTGCATAATCTCACAGAGAACTTATCTCACTGAAAACATCCTACTAATAGGTTATTTTATATATATATATATATATATATATATATATATATATATATATATATATATATATAATGTTCTTATAAAATTATTATTTCAACAGTGATATGTAGCATGATGTATTCTGTCATTCCCAATTGAAGAGCATCCCCTTCATTTCTAATTCTTTGTCCTGAAAAATGAACTGCTATAAAACATTTTTGAATATATAGGCCTCCTTTCCCTTCTTAAAAATAATTCTATTTAGGAGACATGCCATATATTGGTATAGGTCAAAAGGTAAATAAGATTTTTAGGAACCTTAGAACATACTTCCAGTTTGCTTTACAGAATGTTTGAATAAGCTCACAATTCCATTAACAATGCATAAATATCTCCTTCCCCCGCACACATTCATTCCAATATTTGTCATTTTCCTTTTCTGCCCCATTAGCCAATTTAAAAGACTGTACCTCAGAGTTGTTTATGTCTAATTTCTCCGATCTACTGTTAGAAAAATTTTATATGACTATAAATAGCTTGATTAGTTCATCTGAAAAATGTTCATATCTTTATGATTTATCAGATAGGAATATGGCTCCTATTTTTTTTTTAATTTGGCTATAACTCTTACATTTGAGAAGTGAAGCTTTCATCAGATAAACTTGCCTCAAAATTCGTTGCACAATTACAATTGCTAATTTTATTCCCCACTAGGTTTATTCTGTTCTCTCTCTTATCACCCTGTCCCTCCTTAAAAGGTTGTGCCTTTTAACCTCCCCTCCCTCAGTATGTCCTCCTTTCTATCACTCTCCATCCTTCTCATACCCTGTTCCCTACCTCCTTTCCTGTAATATAGATTTCTATACCTGAGTGAGTATGGTATTTTTTCTTTGAACCAATTCTGATAGTTCTCTTCCTCTCTTCCTCTCCATTGTAAAATCAGGTTTTTAATTTCCTCTTTTCAGGCAGATAATTTATGTCATTCACCTCTCTCTTTCCCTTTTTCCCTAGTGTATTCCTCTCTTCTCCTTATAGTTTTAGTTTTCAAAATATTATCCCTTCATATTCAACTCATATCTCTGCCCTTTAACTATAGAAACTCCTTCAAACTGTCTGAATCAACTTCCCATGTAGAAAAATAACCAGATAATAACCTTACAAAGTCTCTTATGATTTTACTTGATTGAATATGCCCTTGGACTTTTTCTGAAACCTGTATTTGAAAGTCAAATCTTCTATTCAGCTCTAGCCTTTTTGTCATGAATTCTTGAAAGTCCTCTTATTATTAGTTTTGCTGAATAGGTAATTCTTTCTTCTAACTGCTTTACTCTGGAGATTATCATATTACAAGTCCCCAGTCCTTTAATATAGATGCTGCTAAATCTTGTATTAATCTGACTTTGGCTCAACTATACATAAATTGTTTCTTTCTGGATGCTTGCAATATTTTCTCCTTGATTTGGGAGTTTTGAAATTTCTTTTATTATTCCTGGGAGTTTTCATTTTGGGATCTGTTTTAGGAGGTTTCTTTCCATTTTTATTTTGCCTTCTCATTTTAGAATATCCTAACAGTTTTCCTTGGTAGTATTTTTGAAATTTTTCTAGGCTCTTTTTTTCCCATTATGACTTTCAGGTACACCAATAATTTTTAAAACACCTTACCCAGATTTATTTTCCAAGTTGTTTTCATTTTCTTTTTTCCCCCATTATTTTGTTTTTGTTTGTTTGTTTGCTCTGAAACATTAATATAAGTTACTTATTCTGGAAATGTGAATTTTGGTTATAATCCTCCCTCCATTGCTATCAAGAATATCATATTCTTAAGGTAGAATCCTTAAAGGTAGAAGTTGCTAAATAGTGTGTTATTCTAACTGTGATTCCCCTGTCCTTGAATTGTTTTTTTCTGGATGCTTGCAAGTATTTTTACCTTGGCTTTGGAATTCTGTAATTTAGCTGTAATATTCCAGAGAGTTTTCATTTTGGAATTCCTTTCAGGAGGTAATCAGTGGATTTTTAAATTTCAGTTTTACTCTTGGGTACTAGAATATCAGGACAGTTTTCCTTAATAATTTTCTTGAAAGATGATATCCAGACTCTATTTTTGGTCATGACTTTCAGGTAGACCAATAATTTTTAAATTATCTCTCCTGAATCTAGTTTGCAGGTTAGTTGTTTTTCCAATGAGATATTTCATATTTTTTTTTATTTTTCTTGTTTAAGCGTTTTTATATGTTGACTTATCATAAAGTCATAAGCTTCCATTGTGCAATTCTCTTTTATATGGAATTCTTTTCCTTTGTGAGTTTTTGTACCTTCTGTCCCTACTGGCCAATTGAGCTAAAAAGCTAAAGGCATTCTTTTCCTCCTTAGCCGTTTGTATTTCCTTTTTAGGTATTTTTCTCAATTCATGTCCTAATTTTTTCTCTAAGTCTCTTACTTAATTTTCAAGCTTTTCAGCTCTTCCATGTCCTGAGTCTAATTCTTACTTTTCTCGGAGGCTTTGGATGTAGGAGCTTTGACGTTTTTATTTTCTGAGTGTGTTTTGATCTTCCTTACCACCACTATAACTTTCAGTGGTCAGAAGCTTTTATGTTCTCTGCTCATTTCTCTAGGCTACTTATTGCTCAGCTTTTACCTCTTTGATAATGTAGGGTTCTGTTTTCAGAGTGGAGGGTGCTCTGACCCAACTTTCAGGGATTTGGTGCATCTGTTTTCAGAGATTCTTCAAGGAACCTGACCACAAACACTCTTTTCTGCCTTGGAGCTTTTTGGACTGTCCTTGCTCCACTGTAGCTGTAAGATTTAGTGCGTTCAAGCAACAGAGTCCTATTTTGCTGATGCTGTGGTTACCATGTTTGCGACTGGGGTCACAGTAGCACTACCTATGCTGGGACGACTTGCCCTACTCCCACCCCTGGTAGCACAGACACTCTTCTGTGAACTAACATGTCCTTCCTGTTGTACCCAGGCAGAGATGTCCAGGAGCTCCCAGCACTGCTGCTGTTTCCACCTTGTGATGATGTTGTCAGGGCCAGGACTAGGGCTAGGGCAGGCCCAGTGACTAGCCTCCTACACCCTGGAGCCCCAGCCCTTTTCTGCTGAACGTCTAAGTCCTCTTTGGTGTTTTTGTCCTGGGATATCTGGAAGCTACCAGTAGTGCTGTGGATTGAGAAGGCCCACCTTGTGGATGCTGGGGCTGGGTTTAGGGCTGCACAGAATTTCCATTCTGGTGTCACAGATGTTTTCTGCTGCTCTTCTAAGTTGTCTTCAGCTGGAAAATATTCTACTCTGTCTTTGGGGATGTTCTGATGCTCTAAACTTTGTTTAGATTCCTTCTTTAAAGTAATTTGGAGCATTTGGGGAATGAGTTGGCTGAATTCTGGCTTTTATTTTGCCATCTTAGCTCCACCTTGAAAGAATATATCGTTGCTACATTTAAAAGCAGGAAAACTTGGATTCAAATCTCACTCTCTGTACACAAATGACTCTGAACATATTTGCATAGGTAGACATTCATATACATGTATGTAAATATGATACCCGTGTGTGTGTGTGTGTGTGTGTGTGTGTGTGTGTGTGTGTGTGTGTGTGTGTATAAAAAGAAGGTCTTATAGAGAAGAAAATTTAGAGTTAGATACTTATTCTGACTTTGAAACTTGGCCTCTACAGAGAGCATGAATGTGCTCACTGATACCGTATTTGGGACATTAGTCATATCTCACAAGTAATGAATTCCTTTTTCCTGGATATTTATGATGTTGCCACATTGATTATTGCTTCAGATGTGGCTGGTATATATCTGAGCCATTCTCTTGAATTCGGCCTTTAAAGGGAAACAGAAACTTTGGGATTCCCCCTTGTGGTGTCAGAGGACACATAAAACAAGTACCTAGTCAAGCCTATCAAAAGGGTAGGATCAAAATGCTCAACCCAGTCTCTTTGGTCAAATTTACTCCATATATATTGGAGATATCTTCAAATTCAAAACAAAATCTTTATATTTCTGCCATGTCAAGTGAATTAGGCTTTTCTTCATCACCCCTTCTATGTGTTATGGATGTACATATGTGTGTATATTTATATTTAATTTTTTCCAAGTATTTAATTTTCTGTTTTGCTCCATGTAAATTGATATACATTTTATATGTGGACTGTCTGTAGCTTAGTGAAGTATTAATATTTACAATTGTTTTAAAGTATAGGCTCATTGTTGATTTTCTTTTTAAAGAAAAATGTTATATTCAGCAAAAAAAAAAAATAATAGTAATAATAACAAGGGTAATATTTGCCTAGAGTAGAAGGCATATATATATATATCAAACCTGAGACATAACTACTATGCTAACAAAGTTCATATTTTTTGGTATATAATTAATAGTGATAAACTCTTGATGCTCTTAATAATAGTATCATCTTTTATTAGATCCCACCTTCTATATGGGCCCTCATTTCTGAGTGTGGGGGGTCACAAAGTTATAATTTGTTAAGGGTAAATATCTGATTTGTATATGTTTCACATATCTATATATCTGGAGTAAGATAAAAAATGAGTCTTTATTAAAAAGGGATTTGTGAGTGGAAAAAATTTAAGCCCTATTTTATAGCTATATATTTTCTGATGAATGACCAATAGTCAAACTTAATTAATGTGTACATTTATTAATAATTTCTTTGGATACCTGCAATTTATAAAAACAAATTTTGTGAGTTGTTTGGATTATCTGTAGTTCCTTATTCTTCATTTACTTCATTTTTTTGAAATATTATTTTAATGTTATTTCAGATTCAGCAGGCGATGGAAAACTCTGTAGCTAAAAGTGATGATGGTATGTTCAAATGATTCATAAGTAAAATGTCACCGTTTATGCTCTATCTGATTTGTGAATATACCTTTAAAATCCCCCTAAAGTGCTATTTCAATGGGAAGAAGAAGAAGGAGGAGGAGGAGGAGGAGGAGGAGGAGGAGGATGTTGTTGTAATAGTGAAATCAAAGTGTGGTTTGTATTTCTTCTGATAGGCAAATAAAATAATTGTCACAGTTCATTTCATTTTGAGCCCGAAGGCAATAATATTATAAATAGGAAATAGAGCTCGAACATAAGCATGAGCAGATAGACAACACAAGCAAATAGACTACTATGAACATAATTTTAATTGCAGTTCCTGTACCGATTGCTACTTCAGAAGGTAAAATGATAATATTAGGTGAACAATCTGATGAGTTGCTCCAATAATAGAAATGGACATTTATTCAGGATCTTAAACTTTGCATTTTGAATATATTAGCTGATTTGAAATTCCAAACAATCCTGTATGGTAGATGACTTCCAGAAAATCTTGAAGTTCTCTCTATGAAATATAGTCCTTAAAACCATGAACAAGTCACTTACCTTCAAAATGCTCAGCAAACTCTTAAGACTCACTTGGACCAATGACCATTTCCATGATTCTCGCACCCAAAATTCCTTGATATGATGAACCATTACTGCCAATACAAAAAATGCACATACACACACATGTATAAATTGCTTTTTCTTCTTCTTTTTTTTTCCACAGATATTTCTGAGCTTCCATCTACATCTCGCTGGGCTTCACCAGTAGTATACAGTAGAAGGCCAAATCTGAATTGGGATCCAGTTTCCAGACCAACTCAGCATTACTCAAGAAATTTTAAAAAATATTAATGAACTTTAAAAAAAGGAAAAAATAAAGTACATCGAGAACTCTACTAACATCACTATTCATCAATTTGATATCAAAGCTCTGTATGTAAGACACAAGAGCTTTGACCTGCACAATCTAACTAGCTTAATTATAGAAATTTAGCATCCTTCCGCCATTCTTTTTCCTTCTCATAGTGATCAAGCTCAGTGTGACAGAGTTAATAATTAAATGCAAAGTCCCCCCCAAAATTCTTGTACCTCTGAATTAATCACTGGTTTAATAGCAACAGGTAATCATCTTATGACCACTTAGATCATCCAATTCATGACTTGTACCATTTCCTCACACCTACACTAAGGAGAAGCCTGTCCATTTGTGGAATATTTCTTACTTCACCCACCTTGCGACCCTGCTGACATATGATGTCACTCAACTATCACATGTCAATCAGTGGAATTATTCAATATCTATTATAGCTGTTCTTGAATGTCTAGACATCTAGCCTTATAAAAATCTGGCCCTAGAAAGAGGATGAATCTCAGATGGTGGGAAAGAGCTGAGATCCTCTTCATCACAGAGAACTGTGGATCCTTCCTTTGCTCAGAGTCACTTCCTTTGCTCAGAGCTCGATCTTAGGTTCTTGTGTGGAGATGGGATATTCTCAATTTCCACAGTGATAGCTCCTCTGGTGGGATAGTGATGCATGGGTCACAGCCTTTTTTGACCAATCCCTGCAAGGACTCAAAAAGGAAATGTTCACAAAGTGGCATTTTCATGCAAGGATCGTCCATGGACACTGACCCCTTGATATCTGCACATATATTTTCTGCGCCTGAGGTAAGTCTCATCCAGATTATAGAGTCTCCCTTGAATAACCCTAAATTCATTTTCTTTTAATAAGGCTCCTTATTTGTCTCAATTCATAACCTTTGGACCACTCACATTCTATTTTTATAAATATTATATGGCCCTCGTTTTAAATTTTTAAATGTGCACTATTGGTTATTTTACTCTATTTTTTTTCCCTTTATTTTCCTACGTCTGGGGAGATATTCAATAATGGAATTGCCAGTTCTTCATTTTCAGCCAGCTAGCTAATTTTGAAACTTTGTGTTGGTAGGGTTAAAATTATTTTTTTTACCTTTAAATTTATTTGACAAGAAGTAATTATTCTTCTCATCAGAATAAATACCTCCTATTCCTATTATAAATACACTTCTTGTTACTATAAAAAGATAAATTAAACGGATAATTTTGCCTATTATCCTATTTTGCTTTTCTGTCTACTTAATTACTTATGTGCTACAAAAAGGGAAGGAATATCAACCTGCTCTGATCTTGACTCAATTTTCAATGTGGCCATGTAATTGAAAACTGTAGTGAAGTTTTGCTACAATGATTCTATAGTGCAGTTTAAATGGTTTTTCATATTTTTAAGAAAAAGAAATAGATTCTAAACCCTGAAATATAATGTTGCTTGAGATCCTGTCCCAGAAGTGACTGGACAAGTAGTAATGTACAAGCCCACAATGTCTTATTCTATACAGATCCCATTGCCACATAATATAAGGCAAGTTCTTTGAATTATGTTTATGATATAAAATGAGACTGGAGCCAATGTGCCACCTCTTCAGCATTGAGGGATTGAATGTTTTTCTGCCTTTTTAAATGCCCCATAGCAAAATCGTTCCTGACTCTCTCTATCCACCTTAGGTGGAGGAGTAGATAATTTATTCTGTAAGAATTTAGTTAACTTTTTCTGACCCTCCACTTTTTGAAAACGTGTCACAGAATACCGTTTTATCCTTCACAATATGGCATGACATTTTTAGTTTAGTTACATTTTAATGGGGATAAAATTTTAAGAATCATATTTGTCACTCATAAAATTATTAATAGGTATGCAGTATACATTGTGCTCTATATCTAAGTCTTATTTTAAAATTTATCAGGGGATAGAGGGAACTCCAAATTCTTAGTTTGTTTATCAAAATGAATAGTCTTTCTGGTCCTAGACAGTTGAAAAAGCTGGATACAGAATTGAACGTTATAATAAGAAATCATGTACTTAAAACCAATTTCTGATACACATTGGCTAATAGGTTTTATAGAGGGTACTTAACCTTTAGTGCTTCAAGAGTCTAACTCACTAAGAATATAATTTGCAAAGAAATTTCCTATCAGGGGAGGTGATTTGTAGCATTATCAGTTCCAGGCAAATGAAATCTCATACTTACTTGAATGTACCTAGTTCAAAAGAAATCTAGCAACATGTTATTGGACGGATTGGAGAAAATACATTTTGGAGAATGGTTATGAATCAAATAATACAATAATGTATTCAGTGAAATGGGATAGAAAAAAGTGCTAAATTCACTGCTCATCTCATTGTCTTTAGACTATATTTTAGGGGAGAATGTCAGAAGAAATAATAGATATGCATTGTACTTCTTAATTTGTTTTTGTTTTTGTTTTCAGCTTTTCTCCCCAGGAAGT